>NC_142771.1:26627272-27231363 GCF_988280905.1 Pimephales promelas
AATCAGAGAGTAAGTACTCATTGTTATCAGTGACTTAACATGCATAGGTTTGAAATGCACTGTTACCCTTGGATTTACAAGTACCGGTAGACATATTGTCGCCATCTCTGTTCTAAATCTGTAATTGCAGTCACTCGTGGAATTATTAACTTTACACGATTTTTACTTAAACACACACAACACGGCACAGCGCGGATGTACGCAATGTTTGAGGAGACTGTGAGTCTGTCAGTCACCGCACCGGTGTGGATACTGCTATTCAGAATCACAGATTATTCTTTTTGGAAGTATGACCAACATAATAATTGTCACCAGAAAATGTCTGAACTAGTAAGAAACATCCACTTTTGTTCTGGTTCTGACATTGCAGTAAATCGTGCTTATTAAATCTAACAATCGTTTATCATATCACGTAAAACTGTGCAAATTATACTTTGATTTCAAATTGTTATTGTTAACAACGTAAGCATTGTGTGACTACATGTCCATCCAATATTATCCCTGTTTTCGCATGGGTACGGTTGCAATCTCTTTTTTTCTGTAGCCACTCCGAAGTCCGAACAAAGTCTTTTGCATTTTACAGCGGGTGAATCTCTAGTTGTCACTGTTGATTGTCATTTGAACCTTTCTGGATCCGCCATCAAATTGATAAGTTTAATTATATCAAGTGCTGTGAGAAAACACTATAAATCTCTTAAACCAACATCCTCACTCGCAATATAGCTTATACTAGCCGAGACTCCTTCTTTATGTGTACAGATGTGACGTAACGACAGAAAGACATGCTCGAATCTCCCGCGGAAATCCACCAGTAACACTGGAATTAAAAACTTTATTACAAGCTTACTACTTTGAATCGAGCTAAGGCAAGCATATAGTTTTGAACACTGGCTGGTTATCTATTTTCTCAAATATGTATTTTGGATCATTTTTAACCCCAAAAAAGCTATGGACTGCAGCTTTAAAAAATGTCTTAATTTTCTTGCGGGCACTTCTGTCTTTTACAGGTTGAGATTGAGATCACCTTTGAAACTACTGGAATCACATTAGACATGCAGGAGATTCAGACTGAATTGCAGCTCTCAACGTATGAGATACCGGCATGATTTTCTTCAGATTCTCAAATAAGATGAACATTTGGGGAGAGATGTTCTGCAGGAAATGAGCTTTCAAAAATCAATATCCCTACTAAAAACACACAATCCTGAAGAGAAATTGTTTATGCTCATACAAACCCTGTGCAAAATCTCTACTCTAAGATGTTTAGCTTTTTTTCAAATTTGAAATTGACCTATTTATTTTAAATAGAATAATTTTTGCACATTATGCTGCTCAAAAGTTTACTTATCCTTTTTATTTAATATTGTATGCTTCATTTTGTGATGGTTTTTACTTGTATGAGTTTATACTTTCAGTCATTATATCACATCAATGTAGTTCTAAATAATAATTAAAAATATTGTATGATCTCTCTGTAAGGAGTTATGTAAAGTTGAGCAGAATTATCTATAGAAAGAATATCATTAACATCCCTACCCGCCCACAGGAAGGTGGATAAACGGGGCCAAATACAGTGATTCACTGCTCAGTTCTGCAGCTTTAAGCACTAACATACGGGCTTATATACATATGAAAGAACAACTATCTGTGAAAGAAGTTTGTTCAAAGGGTATGATTCAGATTTGGACACTAGCTGATGATTTCATCTACACTTCTCAGGCAGAGCGATCAGAAAGATCTACGGCCCCTGCCGAAAGTGCTCACGGTGGAGTACGTCCTACAGCCCATCTTTAATATGTGAGTTACGCATCATTCCTATCCTTAGAGCATTTCACTGGATCTTCACTTCTACCTTACCGCTTTTCAAAGTGATGTCAGAATGACTCATATTGCACTTGAGCATTGCATACAGAATTTTCTTTTTTTTTTTTTTTTTGCCTGACATCAAACTTCAGCAAGAGCTATACAAAAATATTATGAGTGTGCCAAAATAATAATCTGAAAAATTCTATTTTTCTTTTAGCCCTATCTTCAACCTTAAGACAGAATTCAGTGGCAATGTAATTGGAGAATCAGCCATGAAAAGTACCAGTGATATTGGAAGCCCAGTGGAATTCAACTTCACGGCAAGATGCTTTTTACAGTCTAACATTGACTAAGTGGGTGTGATGTGGCATTTTTGGAGTGGGATTTTTGAGAATGTCACTCCAGGTGAAGCTATCTAATACAGTGGAAATAGAAACCAAATAACTGACAAAATGTCTTGTTTGCTGCAAATGCAACTAGTTGGGACATAAACTTAGATTTAGTACTTTAGTACTTTCAAGCACAGATTATCTATGGAAATGTTTTACTTACATTTCACAACCCTAAAGTGGCCAAATAATTATTGCCTTCATTTTGAGCACAAGAACATGATAAGGAGTCTAGCCTCAGAGGAACTGGACTAGGAAGGACAAAACCTCGCTAGTCTCGGCAACCTACTGATTGAGAAAGCACCTTTCGTGTTTTCATTTAAATATGTGCACTATCAGGGTATTTGGAGTGCACTTATTACTGTGGGAATTTTCAGTGTGAACACAATACTAACATTATTTATTCTACAAAATGACAGAATAGTGCATGCCAATTGGGACACACCAATTGTTTGTATCACTCATTCCAGACAAACTGTGCTTGCCATATCTGTGGCATGATGTGACCCCTTTTGGCCGTACTGCTTTTTGTACTGGGATTTTTGGAGCAATGAGATTTCACACTAGGCGGAGCTACTTCGAATGATAAAATGTCTTGGTTGCTGCAGACACAACCAGTTGTCAGTGTCACATGATCCTTTAGAAATCATTCTAGTATGCTGATTTGGTTCTCAAGTATTATTAGTGCTAAATTGTTAACGTAAAAAAAAGAAAAAACATGGTGGGGATGGCGCAGTGGATAAGACGCATGCCTTTGCTGTGAGGGACCCGAGTTCGAATCCACTGTGAGACACCAATGTGTCCCTGAGCAAGACACTTAACCCCCAGTTGCTCCAGAGGTGTGCGACCTCTGACATATATAGCAATTGTAAGTCGCTTTGGATAAAAGCGTCAGCTAAATGAATAAATGTAAAATGTAATGTGAATGTAAAACTTCTTTGAGCACCAAATCATCATATTAGAATGATTTCTAAAGGATCATGTCACATGTAACACCGAAGACTGGTGTAATGAATTCTAAAAATGCTGCTTTGCCATCAAAGGAATAAATTACATTTTAAAATCTATTAAATTAGAACACAGATCCTATTGCAATATTATTTCACAATGTTACTGTTTTTACTGTATTTGTAATAAAAGAAGTGCAGCCTTGTTGAGCGTTATATTAGTGACTTATTTAAAAAGCATTAAAATACGTAATTATTCCAAACTTTTAAACAAGTTGTTTCCTAGACAGTTTACAACTACTATAAATAGTTTCTACTTGTGTTTATTCCTTTGTCTGCAGGTGGACCTTTCTGGTAAACCTCTGGGAAATCTGGGGTTTCTGGAAGTGATCTTTCAGTGGCCTTATGCCTTGACTAATCAGAAGTGGCTGCTTTACCTGTCAGAGATTCAGATGACAGGAACGTCCAAGCCCTTCTGTGTTCCTGAAAAAAACCTCGTAAACCCCCTTAATCTCTCAGTAAGTGATTAGATGTATGTGTGTCACCATCACTGATTATTTTTCTGCAATACGCAATTGATGACTGAGAAGTTTAGTAGTGTTCAGCCAGTTGAATCCCACAGAGAATCAGCCGAGGAAATCATGCTGGGACTGGGACCTCCTCCTTTCCCAAAACTATATTACCCAGAGTTCTCACTGCAATCTCACTTAATGTACAAAGCCGTGTGGGATTTATTTTCAAAAAGTCCATCTCCTAATATAAAACAGAGGGCGGTTTGTGGACTATCTATCTCTCCGTGCCTATAAATCAGTTGGACATGGATTTATTTGCTGAAAATCTAGACCTCCTAAGCACAAGAACTCAAGAGAGAATATCAAGCCAAACAGCTCAATCAAATATTCCAATTCAACATGATGCATGATCATTAACATGAGATAGAATTATGTAATGTGTTGAAACATAATCCAACATAGCACATCAGTGACGTATTTTTGTAGGCCAACCCAGAAATTAGCATCACCCTGGTTGCCCTCCGCAAAAACCTATGGATTATAGTCTAAACCGCAGGCGATAAATGAACGACAACAACTATGACTTCAACGTCGCCACCATTAAGGTTCTGACTCTTTCAGGCTAAGGGAATAAAACGATTTCAGACATTTAATAAACAAAAAAAACGCTGACTTTGGGACGATGGCATTTAAAGTACTATAATGCTAACATGTTTCTAGGTTTTGGCCTACAAAATTACGTCATTCCTTCAGCACTCTGTTGTCATGCACTTACTATATGATGTTGCTGTTAATGTGATGGACGTGTTACCTCCTGTGGATTAGGTGTCAGAGCGCAAGTCTGGGAGGAGGAAAAGAGATGAGGACTCCTTGGAGTCTGAACCTACTGAACCGCAGACCTCACCGAATCTGCAGGCCGTCCAGGCGAAACAGCATGTCATCCTTGTGAGTATATCCATCTCCTTCAACCATTGTTTTGTTGCTAAGCAACTGGATGATTCTAGCATGTCATGTCTCCTCTGATACTTTGCATGATGTAGTATGCTACAGAGACCAGACACAGGCAAAATTAAGAGTGTTTTGCCTGTCACTGCTTATTCTCTCTCAACATCAGGACTGTACCAAAGGATCTGCCCTCTGTCAGAGATTCAGCTGCCCCTTGCTTGGCATGAACACCTCGGCCAAAATCATTGTCAGAGCGCGCCTATGGAATGGCACAATGCTTGAGGTCAGAGCTCCATTTTCATTTGAAACTTCACCTGCTCATCTCATTACTGCAGACTTGTCGCATACCAGACTCTCAAGGACAAATCCCACACTTGCTTTGTGGCATTGTTTATCAAGTAATATAAGTGGATTCATTTGTTACACCAGGTCCAGTCCTTCAGAATACACCATATACTTTAGCTTAAAGTTGAAACAGTTGCTCCAAGTATTTGGACCCTTTAAACAGACCTAAAACCCACATTAGAAACATCAAACAAAAGTGGCATCTGCAAACAAGTGATGCTAGACTTTTTCTCTGAACCCCATTGACTTCAACAGAGAAATAGAAGTCTAGAACAAGTCAATTAGAAGCGCTCACTTCCTGATGGCTGAGCGCACTATGCAGGCTCACACTGAGCTGGATGATGTAGATGTGACGTGAGCAAACTGTCTCACAGTTACGTCAACCCAGAAATTTAATCCCTGAATCATTCCTTTCCGAATCTTGCAGAGACCGAGGGCCCTATCTTTCACCCGGCGCGTGTTGTGAAACTGATTATGTTTTTGTTTCAGTTTTTTAAATTTGCAGGTGTTTTTTTGTTTCTATTTGCATGTGTTTGCTTCAGTTGCAGCCCGTTGAGCTCTCTTGGCCAACGTTGTCAAGTACTTGGGTCAAGTACTTAACTTTGGAAATGTTCCACTAACATTGCACAACCATAAAGTGGGCAAATCATTTTTGCCTTAAATTTGACAAAATTCTTATGTGAATTATTTATGTTTATTTATACATACACACACATACATACACTACTATTCAGAAAAATATTTTAATAAGCCAAGGCGCAGACTAACTGTGAAGGGGATTTTATTAACAAGACTGTAGACAGGGCACAACAAGGAGAGTGAAGTGTGAAACAGTTAGAAGAGTTGGGCTGACAACACAATGACTGGCAAGGAAGATGACCATTGAAACCAGTCCTGGGTGACAATTGGCTTGAAGGGCGGAGAAGAAGAGGCAGCACCAGGTGGAATGATGGGGAGGAAGATGGGGAGGAAGTTCTGTTGTGTGTTCCATCTGGTTTGGTGGACCCAAATTTGTTTTTAAGTTCTGCAATCCTTTGTAAAAGTCTCTGGCAGTTAGTGTAGCAAGTAGATTCCAGAAGAGGCATTTTCTCTTATCCTTTAGAATGTAGGCAGTTGTGTTTGCCCCAGAATGTATGATCTGAGAAAATAATTCTGCGTTTGAGTACTGTGCTGATTTTCTGAAGTAAAAATTAGGTGATAAAAGGAAAATATAAAAATATAAAAGCGATGGAGCGATTAAAAAAATATAAAAGCGATAGAGCAAAGCGCGGAGCAGTAAGCAAGAGCGTCTGAAGACTAGCTGAGCAGGAAGCTTCTCCTAAGAAAAACTCAAATAAACAAAGAGACAGTATTTTTCGATGTGGAAAAGGCATATTGATAAGTTATGGAAGGAAGGATTGCTAATTAAACTGAATCTAATGGGTGTTGGATCAAATGGCAAAAGATACAGGGTTTATGATAAAGAGTTTGGCGCAAATGTGGTGAGCGTATCAGACCTATCCTATGGGAATTAGAAACACCATGTGTAGATTTAGAGCAACTTATTAAACGTAATAATAAAAATGCTGATTTAAATAGTGTATATTATAGTTACAAGGAATGTAAGTATAAGGAAAGTATTCAGATTTTTACAGATGGGCCAAAGGATATGCAAAGAGAGGCAACAGGGTCTGCAGCTGTTATTCCTAGATAGAAGGTGGAAATTAGTAAGATCATCGGATTGTCTGAGTGTATTTGCGGTTGAAATGTTTGCCATATTGATGGCATTGGAATGGACAGAACAAAGTAGTGATAAAGAAATATTGGTAACACTTTACGGTAAGGGTACATGAATTATCATGAATTCATGTATAAGTTAATGCATGAATTATGCATTCATTCATGCATTAATATCTCATGAATCATCAGGAACTAACACAAGTTCAACATTTTTCATTCATGACTTCATGAATGAACAACTCCTTAATTAAAACATTAACTAAGATGAGCACATCATCATGAATTATGATTTATTACGCATGATCATGATGTTTTCTTTGTTCACATTTATGCCACCTTTCAATAGCACATTGTTCATCGGTGTTTCAAAGGACCTAGTCACCACTTTAGTTAAGGGGCCACACACATGATGAAGTCATTAATCAATAGATTAATGCTTAGTTAATGATGACTTCTGTATTTGATTTACAGAATGTGTGTGCTATGAGCTGTGATTGGTCTATTATGGTGTCTGTCCAATAGTCATCATTAACTAAGCATTAATCTATTAATGACTTCATCATGTGTGTGGCCCCTTAACTAAAGTGGTGACTAGGTCACTGACCTAGACAAAGAACAAAGAAAACATCATGATCATGCGTAATAAATCATAATTCATGGTGATGTGCATATCTTAGTTAATGTTTTAATTAGGGTGTTGTTCATTCATGAAGTCATGAATGAAAAACGTTGAACTTGTGTTAGTTCCTGATGATTCATGAGAAATAATGCATGAATGAATGCATAATTCATGCATTCATTTATACACGAATTCATGATAGTTCATGTACCCTTACCGTAAAGTGTTAATATGTAGTGACTCTGTATCAACTTTAGTAAGCATGAAGACATATTTATGTGGGTCCCTGCACACTTGGTAATTCAGGAAGTAATTCATGGTAATTCAATGAGCAAGCAGATAAAGTGTTGAAGTCAATATTAAATTATCAAAATCAGAGGGGAAAGCATGGTGTGGAGAAGTGTAAATCAACAATGGCAAGAAAGTTGGGATAATGCAACAAAAGGGAGACATTTATTTGAAATTCAAAGAAAAGTAGGTATATCAAGTAGGGGAGCAAAGAGAAAAGAGCAGGTGATAATAAGTAGGTTGAGAATTGGGTATAGTCCAATAGCACAGTGCAGGAAATTTAATCAAGAAAGACAAGAAATTATAACACAGTTAAACAAATATAGAAAGGGTAGATAATACAGTAAAACATTTATTGGAATATATAGAGAGTGTGGAGGGTAGGAAATGGTTATTTGTTTTTTTGAGGGGGGCTGGATTAGACAGGAGTTCGCGGGCAATCGGGGGGACGTGGAGGCATAAAGTCAAGGGAGAAGAATCATAGAAAGTCATAAAGTTGCTCCTGCTGCTGCTCATGGACAGCTAATACTCTCCGTCTCTGCAAGATTCAGAAGGGAATGATTCAGATTCAACTGTGAGGCAGGTTGCTCACGTCACATCTACGTCATCAAGCTCAGTTTAAGCCTGCGCAGTGCTTCTAATTGACTTCACTTTTCTCTGTTGAAGTCTATGGGGTCGCTGTCCATTTCTTTTACTGTCTATGGTTTCAGTAGGCGCCGTGTGAGACCTGTCAGGACTTGCAGTTTTGTTATTTCTCCTCGTAAAATGCTTAGAACATGCTGATTTGTGTGCACAATCATATTTTTTTGTGTTCAAGTTTTTTTTTCTGCAGAATTATATTTTATGGCTACCACTGCTGTAATTCACTTTATGCACTTTATTTAATGCCATAAAACACAATGCTTATGAATTATTGCTTGAATTAGTAAGAAAAAAAAAAACTTTTAACCCCTGGCCCAATTTAACCCCTACACGTGTGTTTGTGTGTGTGAGTGTGTGTGTGTATATGCTGGAAATTAATATTCTCGATATAATAAAGAATGAAAAAGAGAAATTTTAATAGAACAACGATATTTTATAACATTTTAAAGGTCTCTACTGTCACTTATGAACAATTTAATGTGTCATTGCTGATTACTCGCTTTATATATATATACATATTTATGTTATGTATATACTGTTAATTATACTACAAGATTAACATTATAATATCAACCTTGATGATCAGACATTTCTAACTACACTTTCAAATGCTTTTTGGTATGTACAATTTTAAAATGCAATTATGATCTACAGTGTGAAATACATTGAATAATGTTAAAATGACTTATTTGCATTCATTTTACCGACACTTTAATATTTACCAGATGTTACTGCACAGTGCTGCATTTCCTAAAAGGAAATCATTGGCCTAAGTAGATTGCAGAAACAAGACTTTTGGGAAACGCAGCCCTGTAAGGGGTTTTAACATGAACTGTTCCTGGATCCTCTCCAGCACTGCACATTTTGGATGTGTCCTCTATTTAATCCAGATTAATTAAGTCACCAGCTGATTAGTAGACCACTCCATGACCTGAGCTGAGTGTGTCCAACATGTGTGATGATGGGAAAATCAGATCATTTTACAGAGTCTCTCATTCAGCCAAATGAACTAATCTTTATTCAAGTCACCGATTCACTCATTTGAATAGAGTAAAAATGTTCTATTTTGCACAATTATTGGATAATCACATGCACAATCTTTGATCATATTCCAATTTAAGAAACCATTATGGAAATCATTCCCCATGCTGGGGAAGCTCCAGGAAGGGTTTGAAAACCCTTACTTTATGTGATGCTCATTCTGAAGTCCTGAAAATAACATTTGTGCTGCTCTGTTTACAGGAATACAATGCTGTAAGAGTACGTGTGTTTGGTAGTGCCACACTGAGTCTAAAGACAGACAAACAAACCATCAAGATGAGCCATTACACCCGCGAGGTACAAACATCTACAAGTTTCCTCTTCTATCGGGAACTCTCTCTTGCATACATTTAGCATAAGTGAGGGAAAATCAAATAATTATTAAAATGAGGCAAATTTTCCTGTATACGTTTTCTGGTGCATTAGAGATTAATGACAGTAAACATCTTTTCTCTGTTTAGTTTACAGTAGATATAGACCCCGCAGGGTCAGAAGAGCTTCCGTATGAAATGCCTCTGTGGATAATCATTGTGTCTGTGCTGGCTGGAGTGATTCTGCTGGGCCTGATTGTCATTTTTCTGTGGAAGGTGAGAAACTTTTTGTAAAACTTGTAATCATTTTGTAAGTCTTCTCACATCTACACATTACTCTGGTTGGAGTCACACAAACAACAACTTTATTTTATCGCATTGTGCTTTAACGCCAGAAACAAGTGTGAAGTTTGTTTTTAACTCCACCTTGAGAGGAGCAGCAACACATATTAATCATCCAACATTTTTGGTGCCTATAAACTCATAAGTAAAATGTTACACACAAAATCTATAGGGAAAAAAAATATAGAAAATATTCATTTAACCACATTATATTGTGAAAGTATGTGTATGTTCTTGTTAAATAGAATATCTGTTTTCAGCATAAATGATTTTTTGTACACATTTTTACAGTGTTTTGCAGTCAAATTTCATGTATTCTATTTTCTACTTTGAACATTTTTACCGTGAAGTAGATAAAGCTTGATATATACCAGAAGAGCACAGTTGATTCAAGCCTAGGTCACATGACTTGTGCTTTGTTTGATTGCTCATATCTGAATCCTGTTCCCCAGTGTGGTTTCTTCAAGAGAGCCAACACCAGAGAGCTTTATGAGGCCAAGGCCCAGAAAGCAGAAATGAAAACACAGCCATCAGAAAATGATCGCCTTACAGAGGAGGACTGAGGTTCCCTGGCCTTTGTGGGCCTCTGACACAAATAGCAAGTTTGTAGGTGTCACAGCCAACGGCTCTGCTCGGCTTGATTAACTATAATGTATTCCATGGAAGCTCCACTAATACTGTCTTTCCTCTTCCCCTTTGAGACACAACTCTTCCCTCGTCTGTTTTTGACTCTCATCATTGCTCTCAAAAACACTAGAGGTTGTTTTGTTTTTTTCCTGAAACAAATTGATATGTGAGGCTCTTTGTTATGTCCTCGGGCTTGGGATGCTGCTATCTTGGAGATAGAATGATGTCTTAACATGAACTGTATATTGCTTTAATCCAACTTCAAAACGCCTTTTCTTGCATTGACATGACTAATAACTTCTGCGTTACCACATTGTTTTCTTTTTTGCCGTTTGAGGGCTTGCTTTCAACTGAGGCAACAAATTCCTTCTGATCCCATCTTCTCTTACAGATAACAAGCTTTCCTTTCCTATTCACAATCTGCTGCTGAATTTATCACACATTTTTACAGACTCTTAATGTCATAATAATTTGCTCTCTTCATAATTTCACTTGAATTTACAGAATGCTTTCTCTCAGTTGCTATATAATGTTAATCTTGTAATCTACTTCAGTCAATCTTAGATTTCTTAAAGCTTCTCTGAATGCGTGCATGCTCTGGTAAGATGTTCGCCTTGCTCACAATGCTCTTTTTCTTATGTCTTCTTGCAGAGTGGCTTTTTTAAGCGGGCTGCCTACTTCCGAACTATGCCCAAATACCAAGGCGTGAAGATTTGTAAGAAGGAACAGTACCAGGTAAACCAGGGCTTTTTGGTTGTGGATTCAATGAACAAGAAGAAACACTGGATCACAAACTGGACTGAAAAGAAACAGTACTACTGATGAGTGCACTCTCAAACTGTCTCTTCTAGACAGTGAAAAGTGAAACGTTTACAGACGTTTATTATCCAAATCAACGCAACTCTACCTGATTTTATTGGAACTTCATCCGGATATCTGATAGGCCTACAATTGAAGATGTTCATTTAAAACTGCCTGATGAATTGGTTATACAGAAGACTGTGTGTGAGATTCATGTTTTGATGTTTATTTTATTACTGTTTTTCTACTGAATACATGTATGCTGGAGGGCTCAACAAGAAGGGTTTTCTGGCTGGTTTAGCAGTTCAGATTTTTCCCCACCACAAATGAAAGATACGTTTTGACAAAAAGATAACAATGTTTTTATTGTTGTTTTTTACATTTGTCACTAAGATCATATAGAATACAGAAAACCAAACCTTTAAACATCAATGAATGTGAATGTAAATTCAGTGTAAGTGTGAACTTACTGTTGAACTGTGTATTTTGATTTTCATTCTTATTATCTGTGTGAGGATTTTATTATGTGCCCTGACTGAAAATAGCATTTTCTCTTCAGGTTTTCGATATAGTGCTAAAATCTGTTCCCCAGTCATGACTCACTATTTCATCCTTCTCATTCGGTTCTTGCTTTATATATTTTTATCTTGCATCAGGTCACGTTTTTGTGAAACAGTGAAAAAAAAAAAAAAAAAAAAAAACATGAACAGCTACCGAATGAGAATCGTTATACACGAAACCGTAAACACACAAGAATATTCATCGCCTATGCAATTGGGACGAGATCTAATCTCAAATTCAGCCAGTTTTAGCTCTTCTCTGGGGTGATGCGCCTTAGCCTATATGTTCCATGTTCTGATTCTTGTTAGGGAATTTCATTGTCATATTTTAGATATTGTGTTGTGGGTCTTTATGATGTAAATGTGGCAATTAAATTTTTATAAAAAAGATTTTGTGGATGTTTTTTTAACCGTGATATATTTATGTTTTAAACGTTTTAATAAATACAGTACGTTGATTACAAATACAGATTTGTTTACATGTATATCTTAAACGTTAATTTATTGAAAATAAGCCCTGAACTCTCGTGTCAACGGGCCTGCAATCTACACAGGTAAAGTTTTTTTTTTTTAGTCGTGTGGATTAATTAGCCTAGCTCTCACATCTGCGTTATAAATAAAGTGTAACCATGTTTTTTCTTTAATACGCGCTCGTGTTGCTAATTTTGTAAGTAATGAACAGGAATGTGATCATTTCTAATCCTGTTAAGCCTCACACTACCAGGAAAGTAATTGCATTAGAGTTTGAATAGATGTCAAAACTAACCGCATTCTCAAGCGAGCGTCACGGGAGCGCGAGCCCCGCCTGCAGGGGGATTAGCACGCGCTAAACCTCAGATCCGCGCGCTCTGTCAGGTAACGCCGCAAACACCATCCACGACTAACCTAACAGCACAAACAAGGATAAATAAAGATATTGGGTTGGTATAATTTGGTTTTTATGATAGCAGGCGAGAGGTCGGTGTATGGACTTTCAAGTTTCTACGCTGTGAACTGTCAAGTGATCTATCGTTTAGTAAATTTCATAGTAAATCTGCGCGGTGGGTCGCATCTTTTGGAGAGGACGATGCTCATCATATTTGAGAGTGACGGGAGCGCGCGAGTCAGCTTCGCTCGCGGGGAATGACGCTTCAGACTTTGACCAAGTGTTATCAAGTTAATTATTACCTGATGGACTAAATGAAGAATGCCGCACGTTTGGGAGTTCATTCTGATTCTCAACGTTAATGTCATCTTTGTAGAAGGTAAACTGTTCACATATGAAAACTCACTCTCATGATGCTTAAGATGCTGGAAGCTCTGTTGTTAAGACTAGAAGAATTTTCATTATGCTGGCAATGCTTTAACATCCACAGCTACATAATTATTACATTGAATGTGTCCTTTTTTCTTTTTCTCACAAAATGCTGAATTTTTACTGACTGTCCGTCCTGCTGAAGAAAAAAAAAATTCTGAAGCCTGACTAAAGATGCTAGTTTGGTTTAAGCAGGCTTTAGCTAAGATGGTCTTCCAGCCAAATCATGATGGTTTATGTTGGTCTACCTTCTAAAACCAGTAGGCTAGAACAGTTTGGACCAAACTGTGAGACCAGATGTGAAACCAGATAGGCTGGTTTTAGCTTGTGTTTTTTGTTGTTGTTGTTTGTTAGTTTTTTTCCAACAAGGTCGTCATCTCAAAAATGAAAATATTTTAAATAGAACAGCAGGGATTTGGAGGGGATAAAATTGCTTCCCAAAAATGTAATTTCCTGCATAGCTATATTTTCTTGTATTCCTTGCTAAAAAAAAAAACCCACCAACATCAACAAAATAGGTTTTGAGAAAAGAATGACCAGGGATTTGAAGAATCAGATTAAGATAGTTTGCTGGATTTTAATGTGGTTTAAAATGGCTTCCCAGCCTAGCCGAGTTGGTCTTCAAGTGGTCCAGGTGATCTGCCAGGCTAATCAGCTAAAAAGTGTCAAAACCTTTTTAAAAATCACCCAACAGATATGTTTGATATCCTTTATCAAATGTGATCTTATATATCTTTTCAGATGTCTTTTCTCAAATGGGATTTTTCTGTTATGAGTAAAAACATATTATTGTTATATTAAACACTACACTGATAAAAATAATCTGCTTGATTTACTTAAAAAATATAATGAATTTTTTTGCATAACTTTATTACGTAGATCCAACAAGACAAGTCTTTGTTGAAACTACTTAATTTTTCTGTTTGTTGAAATAGAATTTTCACATAAAGTTAACTTAATTTTAGTATTGCTGTAGTAATTTATTTATGTGTGTGATCTACATAACTTTAAGAGTTCTGAATGAGTAATTTTGATTGAATCCAACAAGCTTTTTACATTTCCATATTACAAATTTCAAGTGGGATCTATTTTTTTTTTTTTTTTTTTAATGTTAGTGTATTTTAAAGTTACATTTACTCATTATTAAAAACTTAGTTTTTTACTGAAAGTATAAATGCAAATAGTTATTTTTTACTACTACTATTTCAAAACTGGTACTATCCCCGTGGAATGTGCTAATCAAATATAAGTTGACATTTTCGCCATTTGATAGTAAAAACTGACAAGGTCAGTATACAAAATTTAAAAGTATAATAAAATATATTCACCTCACAGGTTGAAACATTGTGTACAATAGAAAATTGTGCTTTATGGTGGTGCTAAAGGAATGGACGTGGAACATTAAGTGGAAGTTGACAGGCTTTATTGTCTTCAGGAATATGGTAACAAAATTCCCCTTCAATACTTCAAGATGTGCATGCTGTGACCAAGGGTTAGTTCACCCAAAAAATGAAAATGAAGTCATTAATTACTCACCCCCAAGCTGTACCAACCCCATAAGACCTTCGTTCATCTTCGGAACACAAATGAAGATATTTTTGATTAAATTTGAGAGGTTGATCACTGCTACATAGGCTGCCTAAGACATTGAAACTTGACGGCCCAGAAAGTCAATGAAGAAAAAGTTTTAAATATTCCATG
Source organism: Pimephales promelas (assembly GCF_988280905.1). Taxonomy (NCBI): domain Eukaryota; kingdom Metazoa; phylum Chordata; class Actinopteri; order Cypriniformes; family Leuciscidae; genus Pimephales; species Pimephales promelas. Next base: position 26,642,162 of record NC_142771.1, read on the forward strand.
TGACTACAGTGGCTCAACTATAAGTTTATCAAGCGACGAGAATACTTTTTGTGCGAAAAAAGACGAGAGTTCAAGAGATTTCCACGACGCATGCGCGAGAACTGTGATCTTCAAATCTATATAAACTTATAGTTGAGCCACTGTAGTCACATGGAATATTTAAACATTTTCTTAATTGATTTTCTGGGCCGTCAAGTTTCAATGTCTTAGGCAGCCTATGTAGCAGTGATCCACCTCTCAAATTTGATCAAAAATATCTTCATTTGTGTTCCGAAGATGAACGAAGGTCTTACGGGGTTGGTACAGCATGGGGGTGAGTAATTAATGACTTCATTTTCATTTTTGGGTGAACTATCCCTTTAAACGTACTACATCAGTCTCAACCATCCAACCAGATGTTTAACTATATTTCAACACTCTCAGTAAGGACTTTTCAATAAAAATAAACATTTACAGAGTATTTTCTATACAATTGTGTTTTTCAGTCATGTACAGTAACATATTCTAAGACTTTAAAGGAACACTCTGACTTTTTGGGACTTAAGCTTATTCACCATATCCCCCAGAGTCAGATAAGTCCATACATACCTTTCTCATCTACGTGTGTGCCGTAACTCTGTCTGACCCACCCACTGCTAGCCTAGCTTAGCACAAAGACTGGTGGTAAATAGCAGTTTACCTAAGTAAACTAAGTCAGTAAGTCAGCAGTCCCGCTAGCATACTAATCCTAATAAGTGTCAAAATAACACCAACACTTTCCTATTTAAATGTTGTGATTTGTATAGTCACAGAGTGTTCAAATAACAAAGTCACATGAGACACAGCCATCTTCTAACCGTATACACACTGGATACTATATTCTCAGAAGGTGAAGCACTTCTTCTATGCAGTGATTTTCTCAAAGCACCTGAGAAGCCCCGTGGTGAGGAGCAGAGAGTTCGCTGAGAGTGTTGCGCTAATCACTCTGACCAAGTAGAAGTGATTCACCTTCTGAGAATATAGTTCCCTGTATGTATACGGTTTTGAAGATGGCTGTGTCTCATATGACCTTGTTATTTGTACACACAGTGACTATAAAAAACACAACATGTAAATAGGAAATGTTGGTGTTATTTTGTCATTTATTAAGATTAGTATGCTAGCTGGATCTGTTTACCTCCAGTCTTTGTGCTAAGCTAGGCTAACAGTGGGTGCGTCTGACTGTTACGGCATGCACAGAGATGAGAAGGGTATGTGTGGACTTATTTAACTCTGGGGGATATGGTGAATAAGCCAAAGTCCCAAAAAGTCCAAACAGAGTTATAAACAACAACGTCTGTCATACTTTTAGGCCATAAGCTGGATTTTGGAGGGCATGTTTTTGTTAACATCCTCCAAAGGTGTATTTTAGTTTATTTGGATAAATAATGCCCATAAGGTATAGGTGCAAGCATGTGCTACACTGGGAATTCCAAAAAGGACCTCTTCTCCCTTGATGGCTATTCCAGCTTGCTTCTCGAGACCTCCATCCCTGGTTTTGGTGACCACGAACATGTTGAGTACAAATGAAGTGATTTCCTCTTGGATGGCTGCAGAATCGTCGTCATCACAAAACTGTGAAATATACAAGAGAGAATTTAACCTACTTTTTGTTTGCTAATGTGAAGAATGTATACAGCTCTTTGCTCTAAACAGAAATCTTGGTGGGATTACGTGCTGTGGTAGTTTTGTTCTATATACTTATGTACATTTGTGCAAGCATGTGCTCGAAGAATGTGCAGTGTGGTGTAGGTCTATGTATTTTTATAATGTTAACTTCAAAGAATACTAATAGTAATTTAAAAATGTGGTAGCATTGGATCTGGACGGGAAGGATAACTCTGATAGTTGGAAGTGGTGTGTTGTGATTCTGCCTTCTCACACAGTGACACAGGGAGTGTCGCAATTTCGGTTTCATATCGAATACCAGCCATTATTTCTACTAAAGAAAAGGACAAAAATAGTAACGCACAGTAACTTGGATAAGTAAATTTAATCTGATTACGTTTTTGGAAATAGTAGCGCATTATTGCTTGTGACTGACAAAAGTGTTCAGATTTCAGTTACTTATCCAAGTTACTGTGCATTACTATTTTTGTCATTTTTTTTTTTGTAGAAATGCCAGCATCACTGGTCATGAGTAAGTGTGTCACATGTACTGTATTGAAGAACACTAAAACTTTCTATATAAACAGGACAACAGGAATTTTGCCATTTGACATTATAACTATACCCCCAGTTTTCTCACTACAATAAACCAATTTAGAGAAATTTACAAACCTTTATCCAGTGTAGCCTACTTGTCAGGAGGATCACCTGGTAAGGACACAGTGTTATAGTTAACTGACCAATGCAAGAAACCAAAAACATGGCAAAAAATTGTAACTACAACTATAGCCTAATTAAAAATAGTTTAACATTTTACTCTCTCCACAACACTGCAATTAGTTGACCTGCTCATCAGTAAGCAAATTTTCTTCAGTTTCGGTTTAATTGTTAGCCTACTTTGGGTTTGTTTTCCCTCGGAGCTCCGATGGGGAAGCGTGCAGCGAACCGCGTCATTCTGAAGGCGGGACTATGTTCACGAGATGATTGACGGCTGAAAAACCCCAATGAGCGCGCTCTAACCATAAAGTATAAAAAACACCTTTTACACAACCATGAAGAAAAACAGAGCGCGCAAACTAAATCAATCATTTCTAAAAATGCGCCCACGTTTGGAGTTATTCGCGGATGCTGTCAATTCCATCTATGTGAACACAAATAAATTATAAGGATATTATAATGGTTATCTGCACTATTTGACAAAAGAAAAAAAAAGAAAGAAAGACAGAAAGTCATTGCAACTCAGTTTTGTCATAAATAGTGGCCAAATATCCAAGCTGGAATCTTAAATCTTTCTAATATGATAGTCAGTTTTTAGATCAAGTAAAATGATTTAACGAGTTAATTTTAACGCTGGAGCTGTCCGCGATCTTAGGTAATGTCGTCAGACACTTAGAATAGCATGTCAGTGGCAAAACAAGCAGGTTTTGTGGATGTAAAAGAACGCAATTACCCATATAACGTACGATTTGCCTAGGCCTAACGTTAATTCTTTCGCATCTACACACTGAAGCGGTCTAAGCCTGGCCAATTTAAAAGATTGTTGTTCCCATCAGTCACAAAACACAAATACATATTTTTTTAAAGAATAAAATTAGGCCCAGGTTGGGGAAAAAAACGATTGATGTTACCCTAATTTATTCATGGCTGCTTTAAAAATCCACGTGCTTGCACTAACATTACACTATTTTATTGCTGGATTATAACGCTGGCTTTAAATTACACTAGAACAAACCATTCTATGGCCACTTGCAAAGTTTCAATTAATGTTAGACTACACGTAAAGCAACATAAAGCAATCCCAGCGTTGCCACATGGTAATTAACAGAAAATCCACGTACGACAAAGCAATCTTCAAATTACATTTAAAGCCTAATTTTTGTACAACAATTGGAACACTGTAAAGAATGTACAAACCCAAGTAACCTTAATTGTTAGCCTACTTTTCTAACTTTATTCTTACCTTGAGTTCAGTCTCCACGTGTAGGCTTCCTCTTCGTTTGAAATGCAAGGGGTTTCCAGACCAAAAAACAGGAAGGGGAGTAATTTTTTGCACTGAGTAAATTAAACAAGGTATTGTTTGTTGAGTGCATGTGCCTCAAAAGATTGGTTGAGATTACTTAGATTCATTTTGTAAGGTAAAAATATGCACATTGTCTTGTGTTTTGAACAAATGAAGATAAATTCAAAACCAGATATATTATGTAAAGATATAAACGTAACATTTTATTGTTAATATTACACATTTTAACTACGTAACATTTACATGCACTCAGAATCATTTTTTTCAGTGTATAAAATGATTTTCACTGCCAAGAAACTAAAAATGGACACAAGGCAAATAAAAAAATTATGAAGATTGTCAGTAAGGCGTGATCCTCAGAGTAAAAAGCTCATCTAGAGTCTCTGGTGTTCTATGTTCTTCTGCACTAGTGAAGTACCCAGTTTGTTTTGGCAATTCTGAGTTTGACATCATCTTCCTCCTGGGGATGGGCATCTAAAAAAACAGACAAAATTAAGATCTTCAAAGAGCAAGATATGTAACACAGAAAAGCCTGTGTTGTTTGAGAGGAATTTGACGTGTGATTCGAGGTCAGTCTGTGATTCGACGGCTGAGAGCGTGTGGAAAATCAAAATCAAGCCACCGGGTTAAATGCATGAGGATTATTTTCCTTATTCCAGCCAATAATATCAAAGTGACTCAGGTGTTTAAAAAAAAAAAAAAAAAAAAATGTATGGTGTAAAATAATACAAGCCTTTTATGTTTAGTTCAATATCTCACAGGGAGCCACACACAGCAGAGAGGAAATATGGGTAGCCGGGCTCAATCGAGTGTCAGCGTTTGGAAAATCTCTCGGTAGATGGATCTCAGCATCTGCACTTACAGCAAATCTGTGGCTCTCGATGCTACTGTAGCCTCAGAAATGGCAGCTTCATACGAGCCACATAAGTATAAGTGCACAAGCTTCTCATATCTTAGATACAGATGTCAATAAATTGGGGTGGAAGAAAATTGGACTCCAATCCTCCAACCCCGTTCATGGCGGGCACATCAAAGCAACCTGGCTTGAGAGTAGAGCTGTGGCGTGGTGTATTAAAGTGCAGCCCTGAGTGCTTGACTTGGCAGTGGATATGATGCAAGCTGCAACCTGAAGCCAGAGGGAGAGAGGTGAGGGGAATAGTGATGTGAGATAACAGAGTGAATTCAGAATGCTGGAGTCTGCTGCCTCTGTGACCTACTTTCCAACAGGGCCCAGAGCAGAGCATCCAGGATGCATCTGTCGTCATGTCAGTCACACGTGTGTTTTTTTTTAAAATTCTTCTTCCAATTAAGGGGTGCAATTGGCAAATATTGACTTTATAAATTTGCATGCTACATTTTTCTTTTTTGTAAAATGCGTCGTCGAGTTTTGCCTCAAAAAGACTTTTTAAATGTGCCTTGTATCATTAGAGACAACTTCATGCTCTCATTTGACAGCAGAAACTCTTCTCCTTGGGGGGTTGAAGTCTATTACAGGTGTGACTGTATTTTCAAAGAGCCGTGGGTGAGTGATGTGTGAATCTCTTCTTTTCCCGCAGCACAGCCAGTGTCATCAAAGCTACACGATGGTTGGTGGGCATACAAAGATCTTGTCCAAGGGAGTTTTATACCAGGTAAGCCTTTCAAAAGAAAGAAAAGAAAGTGTGAGATTATGCAGAATGTGTCTCGCAAGACCTGCAGAGGCTTTGTGTGTTGACATATAGCACATAAAACTTCAGGGTGCCAATGAATATTTTATTCTGTTTAATTCACACTTTTAATGTATGTGAACACTGTGTGAAATAGTTGCATTTTACACAAACAGTGTGAACAGTATTTAACAGTTCTTTGCAATTGCGGCATCATAATTGGGAGATTAAATCGGGAGTTCATAGTGCCTATGTCACTAGATTATAGTTAGCGTGATACCTTTAAGGTTGTTAAATGATATACGTGCAAGATAGAGGTTATTTTAAAAATGAACTTGAGAGCTGAAGTGTGTAATCACCTGATGGAACTGTGTGCAAAACTGAGTGTTTTAAAAAAGTTTCCCAGACACTCCCCAGTCTGTTTTTTATAAATAAATTAGTACAGTTCAAAAATGGTGTAGGATTTACTTAAAAACCATTTACACTCGGAAATAAGTCAAAGAAATAGGAAATAAGTAAGAAACAAAGAAACAACAAGACACTGAATTAAACGAAAAATTTTAAATTAAACGTACTCCAACATTCTTTGTTTTATGTACAGTTTTTACCTCTGGGGAAAGGTTACTTAAATTAATGTGTTACTATATTGTTTTACAAAAGGAACTAATTGCATTACTTAGTTACTTTTTATGGAAATTAGATAAAAATAAGTAAAATATATTTGTGTTATTTAGCCTATTTAATTATTGCGGGTTTGCGTAATGTTCTGAGTTTGCGAGTAAAAAAACAGTTTTTATTCATTTTGAAGAATACTGAATCTGTTTTTGTGCAAATGAGATTAGTAAATACATGCTTACAATTAGTCTAACTTTGTTATTTATTTGAAAAAAGTAAGCGATTTTGTTCATAGGGATGTGGCCGAAGACAAATGCTATGTTTGGAAAGCAAATTACGCATTATGGAGCCCCTAAAAAGGGACATGGTAATGTGACAAAAATATGCTTTTGCTTTCTTTCGCAATTATATTTGGGTAATTCATTATATTGTATATAATTTGGAACTGCTGTCAATGTGTTGCCTGAATGCGCACGCTTTTAACTTTCATTTTACTTAAAGGGTGGTACTGATCACACATTTTACAAGATAAGATATTGGTGGTCAATGAAGCTCAGGATCTGTTTCACACCAAATCGCCCACCCTGTCAGTCATCTCTCCTTACTATCTTTACATAAGAAGTGAAATCTGATGCACTGTTATGTAACCACCGCAGCAAGCCTAATTTTTAGGGGCCCAGTAGAACGCGTTACTCATTTTCTGTGCCTTTCCGAATTCAGATTTAGGCACATCTCTACTGATTACGTAACTCGCATTACTTGTTATGCGTTACGCAGACACTGTTTTTTAAAGTACATTTATTCAGCAAATATTCATTAAAAACAATTGTTACAAAAATATTCTATTTCAAATTAACAGGCTACTGTTCATCTGATTTTCTACCAAAAATATATATATCACGATGAAGTTGTCACGAAATATATACCACAAAAGTATTAAGCAGCACAACCATTTCATTAATAAGAAATGTTTTAAAAAATGATTTCTGAATGATCATGTGACACTAAAGACTGGAGTTATGGTGCTGAAAATTCAGCTTTGACACCACAGAAATAAATCGCATTTTAAAATAATATTCAAATAGAAACCTTTAAATTGTAATAAGGGATAATGTATAGTGAGGAGGGAAATTTACGGGAAAACTCCGGCAGCTGTGGTTACCAGAGTTTTCCTGTTAAAAGTACGGTAGCAACATTTTAGGTTTTACAGACTTTTACCGTATTTAATTTAACAGCAATAAACCGTATTTCATTATTTGATATAATGTTAATTTACTGACATTTTGAAGTGTTAATATCTGTTTTATTCAATTGCAATACACCGACAGCCATCTATCACAGCAATAATGAGAGTCAAATGACCAATCAAAGCTCACCATTATCAGCTCTTCCACAAGAGAATTCATACGACTATATAGAAGCTGCACAGTGTGATTCACACAAACATTAAACACCATCATGGTAACATGTTGAAATTTTAAAAATGAAATAAGAATTAATTTAACAACGTTAAATGTAACATAAAACCCTAATGAACAGAACTGATAAGAAAAAAAAACTAAGAAAATTATGAATAAACAGTTAAAATACATTAAATGTGAAGTGTCACGCAGGGAATTGTGGGAAAGTCAATTTACATTTTTCACTTCCAAAAACTGTAAATTTAACAGTATTTTACGGTAAAACTACATTAAATGTACCATTATATATATCACAGTTATTTACCGTATATAGTAAGGAAACTTTCTGTTAACCAATTAACAGTTTTTCACTGTAGCATTTTTACAGTGTTTTACTGTTAACATCACGATCATTTTTTACAGTGTACCTATACCAAATTAATCAATAATTTGACAAAATATTCATTTAAAAAAGAGTTTACTGATTTAAAAATGATTGTATTGCTTCCGCTAAAGAAAACAGTCTGTTCCGTCTCTGGACTGTGTCCATGGCAACGCTCTGTTTTTCATGGCAACTGTGTGTTTTGGTTATACATAGCAGCCTCTGTTATCAAGAAATAATACATCAGAATTCGACCAAGCCATGTAAAGATATCTTATCACATTAGTTTTACTGTGCTTTTAATAAATGTAAACTTTTAATAAATGCAAACTTTTAATAAATGTAAATAAATGTAGACTTGGTGAGCAAATGAGACTTTCAAAAACATTTTAAAACTTTCAAATAGAAGTGTACAGTCTTGTGACTTTTTCTAATTAGCATTTTTCCCATACAAAATCTGTAGAATTTGGCAAAATGGATTTAAACATTGTAAAATGTAATAATAATCAAATCATATTGAATATGAACACGCAGGCGTAAAACACTGGATGAATTAATTCTCTGCACATCTTGTTCTGCGGGCGCTGATCCCGTGTGGCCTGGTTATAGCTAAATCTATTTTTACAGCTTGTGGTCTCAACTGATTAATGCTTACTATTGAAGCAGAGGTCTGAGACACTTTATGAGTTTTATTCGAAATACTTCATTATGTAGTCAGTCAGTAATGTATGTAACCAGCAAAGGAGCCCTTTGAACACTATTTAGTATGCTTAAAAAGAAGCTATAGGGGACAGATACAATTCCTACTTATTCACAAAGAAGGGTCTATATATTTATTTAAAAAAAATATATAAAAAGTTATGCAAGATCTACTTGCAAGGACACAGCAATGCATGCAGCATCAATCATGGTTGTAAGGGATATCAAGTATAAGCCCTATAGCAACTCATAAATATATGCATTGCACATAAATTTACCTCTTTATTAAGCATTCTGCAAGGGAGAAAAACTCTCTGGATTTATATTGCGTAAATGTCCTTGAGACTTAAAAAGGGACTATGAATGAAAGAGGACGAGAAAGCATTCAAAGAGCAAACATCATCCGTTTCCCAGAGCATGTTGGATTCATCTCAAAACAGTCCTCACATGTAAAACACTCTTTTACTTGTCCAAATGCTAAAGGCAACGGTTTAGTACTCTTTTAAACTCTAGTGTTTGCCTTAAGCGCTTGTGACACATGACTGTTGTCAAAGAATATATCAGTTATGGTTAAATCTGATCTTGTACAATATCAGGCATAGTTGTGAAGTAAAATTTAAGTTGTACTTCATATGGGAAGTGCGTGTCATTTCATGCACCACCAAATGAAATGGAAACAATACATTTTTTTCAAAACACCCCCCTTGTCTGCCATTGGTCAGGCAAACAGATAACCACACCCCTAAGCGCACGCCAGTGGTTGAGCCACTGTAGCTGGATTGTTGTGGTCGGATGCTCAAAAAAAAAGGAAATGCTTTGAAAGCACCGCAGATACAGCGTTTACACTTTTTAGCTAAATTAAACTTAAAAGTTGGCCTACTTATAGCTGTCTCTCCATATTCAATAGGAGGAAGTATTTAACGCTAAAAAGATTACACACATCAGCTTTAAGTGCATTTATGATTGATTGATCATACTTACAACAGGAATAAACTTTTATTCTCAGTTAGCAACACAAATTTTCTCTCTTATCGTACAATTAAAAAGGGCCAGTTTTATATTTTAAGATGTTTGAAAGACTAATTTGAGTTTAGAAAGAAAAAAAAAAACCTTTTCCAATCAATTAAATGTGATACACCAAAAAGTCTCATGATTGATATGCATTGGCTATTTTCAGTCATGGGCTTAATTTCACTCGTGTGAGATAAGAACCTCTCTTTAATGTGTGCATATTCATGAATTAATATTTCTGTCCTGATTTTCACACACTCTTATTATGCTTACATAGCTGTGGCAGAAAGATCTTGCAATGCTAATAGCTTGCGAACATCTCTTCTGTTCTCCTGAGGAATATGCTGAAGCTGCTATGAGATGTTCTACTTTTGGAATGCATGGTGAAAACTTGTCTCGCTTGCACACAAAACAACATGTGTTATATTTCACAAGCAAAACCTGAGACAGTGTGTGTGCATTCAGCATGATATCTGAAGGCTGGAGTATGCTGGAATTTTCACCAGCTTTGTCAATAAATTACAATTTAAAATGTCTAAATGGAAAACCGTTATTTTGAAATGGTAGTATTTCACAATGTTCCTGTTTTTGATCAGATAAATTATCAAATAGTTTCTTCAAAAAGTCAACAATATAAATTTAAAAGCTTTTGCTTGCTTTTAAAATTTACGAAATAAACAATAATGAGTAGTTCACTTTTGAAAAAACTTTTGCTGATAATTTACTCACCCCCATGTCATCCAAGATGTCCATGTCATTCTTTCTTCAGTCGAAAAGAAATTAAGGTTTTTGATGAAAACATTCCAGGATTTTTCTCCATATAATGCACTTCAATGGGAACCAAACGGTTCAAGCTCCAAAAGACAGTTTCAGTGCAAACTGCAAACTGTTCAAAGGGCTTTAAACGATTACGATGAATAAGGGTCTTATCAAGCGAAACAATCGATCATTTAAAAAAAAAAATAACAAAGTGTAAGTTTTATAAGCTCAAACGCTCACCTTGCTCTGTTCTATGATGCACGTTTGTGACTCTCCTGTTCGAACTCGTTCATCAAAATGAACGAATCTTTTTCCGAGTTATTTGGGTCATTCAACGAACGAATTGACTCGGAAAAAGATTTGTTCATTTTGTTGAACAGGAGAGTCACGAACATGCATCACAGAACAGAGCAAGGCGAGTATTTGAGCTTAATAAACTTAAACTTTGTTATTTTTTTTTTTTTAAATGAGCGATCGTTTCACTTGATAAGACCCTTATTCATCTTCTGGAATCGTTTAAAGCCCTTTGAACATTTTGCAGTTTGCACTGAAACTGTCTTTTGGACCTTGAACTGTTTGGTTCCCATTGAAGTGCATTATATGGAGAAAAATGCTGGAATGTTTTCATCAAAAACCTTAATTTCTTTTCGACTGAAGAAAAAAAAGACGAGGACATCTTAGATGACATGGGGGTGAGTAAATTATCAGCAAAAGTTTTTTCAAAAGTGAACTACTCCTTTAAGTGTTGGGCTGACCTGACGTTTCAGGTGATTGCAGTAATATGCTTCTATAGCTTAACCAAAGAAGCAGTTTACATTATACTTTGATTAAATGTATATGTTCAGCTATCTCCCATTTGCACTTGTGCTCAGGGGTGTAAACAAACTTTGTGTAACAAAGCAAAACAATTGAATGTCGTTCTCTTCATCTGGAAAACTGCACCGTTAAAAAAGTCTTCAGTTTCAGAAACGTGTAAAGCAAGAGAATATGTAAAAATACATATTTGTATCATTAAAATGAATGTTCTTCTTCCATCTTTGAGGCTTTATTCATGCAGCTTTCAGTATGATGTAACCTCAGCGCCTTGCATTGTACTGAACACTGTTGATGTATTTGTCCCATGTCATACCTAAAAAGGACTTTGACAGAGTTCTCATTAATGTATTGAACCCAAAGTCAAATCTGGCACAGATCCCTGAGGATGAGGGTGCCATCTGTCTACCACTCATCAATTGCTATACAGCAAAAGACTGTTAGCACCAGAGCTCAAAACACTCGGCTGACCTTATATTAACAATGGATTCAGCTAAAAAAATACCAACACACTCAACAGGACATTAAACAGAAACTCAGGCTGCTGCTATTGATTTTAATTTTTTGAATGCATGAATTATAGAGTTGTTCATTTTTTGTGTGTTGCCTCTTTTTTTTTAAATCAGTCCATAATGATACTGTACTGAATGATATTGGATACTTAATTGTTCATACTTGATTTCGTTATTTTTACATTTAGATTATCTTAAATTTAATAATAGCATAAAATGTAATCTTAACAAATCTCAAATTGAATATCCATGTTTCACTACGTACATTATGATATTGTGATACCTACATTTATTTTTTTCTTAGTTTTTAATGCTTATTATAGACAAAATATTGTTGAATTAAAATATATACTGTGTATCTATATATATATATATATATATATATATATATATATATATATATATATATATATGTTAAATGTATGAATATGTTAATATTTACATTTGTTGTATTTTTCTATTTTCAAGTTAAACTAGTGTCCAATAACCTGGCTTTACAATTTTGTTATCTTACATGTTGAATTATGAATTATGGGCTGAGCTGAGCCTACTTTTAAATAAGCACACATTACTTACTGGTTCCCCCTTCAATTTTATAAGCAGTTGCATATTCTGTCTGTCCTTGACATTTAAGAAAGCTCAAAGAGGAAGTGAAAGTGAGAAGTGAAAAAATAAATAAAATAGCAATTCCACCTAATGAGCTCAGTGGCTGTTAGGATCCCAGACAAAAGTAGGATTACACCTTAGTTAGATAACAGTTTTGGGAACAATCATTTATTTAGGTCACTGTACAAAGAGATGCTGAAAATACACGAATAGCGCGTAAATAGCTTTCATGCATTCGAAGGAACAGAGCTTGTTCCACAGCTTCCTAGTATGGCGTAATCTTTGTATCTAATGCATTTTCTCATTCTGATTTAATAAGCCAACACATCACGTAGCCCAGTCCGGTTTCACTCCTGCAGAGCCAGGCAGGATGAGAGGAAAATCAGGTCGGGGATTGCTTGTTCATGTTGGATAAATCTGTTTATAATCTCAGCCTATGGGGACAAAAGTTGATTCTCTTTGCATTGAAGCATCCAAGCTCTTGGTGATCTAATGAGTTTGACATGTCCAGTGTCACAATATCATCTCCACTCACGCTAATGCCACTAACCTCATACTGGATTCAGTTAAAGGGATAGTTCAAAAATACACCCAATCATGACAGAACTTTTATTTTTAGGTTATAGATTATAGATATAGCTTTTAAAGACACAGCACCATACACCAATGTGGCGCCGGGCTCGACGCAAGTGGTTTTTGCTAGTTTCAGCCCGCCACAGTTATCATTTTCACGTCCTGCGCATTGTTTAAATAGCAAATGCATTTGCGTGCTGGTCTGAAAAATAGGTGTGTTCAGACGCATTGTTGGCGCATTTCTATTTTGAGGCAACTGAAATAGACTGCGCCATTGACCAACTGAAACCTGGTCTAATGTCAATGACAGTGTTTTATTTATTTATTTATTTGTTTGTTTGTTATTTAAAGAGCACATTACTAAAGTGTGCCTATAGGCATGTCCACAACGCGCGTACACTCTGCTTATTACACACACATGGATAATAATAATAAAAGATTATTATTGTGTACAGAAAGATTTGGTGGAATCTGGCTTGTCCCGTAGATGGTCTGTTCGCTCTCTTTAACCTCACACGAGCAGATCCGTTTCCTCACTGGAGAAGTGTTTTTTTTTTTGCAAGTGCCAGTTGCACTCGCGCCATGGTGGATTCGCTGTTTACTCGCAAAATCTGCCATGTAAACAGCGAATCCACCATGGCGCAAGTGCAACTGGCTCTTGAAGGGAATGGGAGAATAGACTCTGATTGGTTCATTGCACGTTACACCCTTTTTACAGTCTATGGTTACACCTCAAAACACAACCATTACTCATTACGAGAATAGGGACAACACTTTTAGACCATGCGCAGTGCCCGCCAACCATTTTCCGTTGTTAATCTAGCAAAAGTAGGTTCGGATTTGCCCTAAGTGCACTTGCGCCGTGCGCTTTAGACTATGCGCTTAGAATGTTAAAATAGGGCCCAAGGACTTCCTAGGTGTTGGGCTCCTCCCTTGATCTGTCATATTCATTTTCAAAACAACAAATATGAGGTTTGAGGCAGTGTTGTAGTACTCGAGACTCGGACTCGTCTCGGACTCTGTCTCGAGACCATATTTTAATGGTCTTGGTCTTGTCATGGACTCGTGTCCATTTGGACTCGGAATTGACTCGTACTCGAACATTTTTTTTTTTAGGACTCGGAATTATTCCCGAGTCCACTCGAGTTCAATTAAAAATATTTTTCATGATTATTAATGTATGTTAATAAAATATTTCTTTAAATTGATTGACACGCCCAGTGATTGGTGATTTTCTAGTGCGCAACTGCGCTTGACAAATTGTAATAAAATTACTTTTAACACCACCTACTATGTGGCCTTTTTACCCTAAACTGATCATATTTTTTAAACTCTAAGTAAATTCAGTAAAAAAAAAAAAAAGGGTTTCTCTAAGTAAATAAAAGTAAATTAGGTAATCAACCTTCACTGGTCTCGGTCTCGACTCGGACTTGACCGTCTCTGGTCTCGGACTCGACTCGGACTCGACTCTCTATGGACTCGGTCTTGACTCGGACTCGACTCTCTCTGGTCTCGGTGTCGACTCGGACTCGAGTGAGGTGGTCTCGACTACAACACTGGTTTGAGGTTCAATGCATTTATAAAAATCTCATTCCAATCAGCAATAAAGTTGTTTACTGTTTTTAAGGACTGTGAAACATCTCAGAGAATAAATTAATCATATAAGGTCAAGTATGTCCTTTGGCTGTGTGTCTAATGTGACTAATTCCATCTGTGTTTCTTTTTTTTCTCGTTGAGTTTGTTTTTGCGAAACGAATCGCATTAACATGCAGTTCTCTTATTTGGATGCTCAGTAATGGCTTCAAAGGAGAACCAGTGCTGCGGCTGGTAATTAAGTGGTAAAAATTGATTGCTTGTCAAAATGTTGCCTCAAAGGATATCAACAACTAGATCCAAACTCAAAAACAACATCTACACCATGGATGGGGTTAACGAAGGACATTGTGGATGAGCAATGTGAGATGATCCCCAACATATCCCGTGCCAATCAGATCATGACCCATTACAAAATGACAAACGCAACATTCTCCTCCTGAAATTGAAAGCAAATGCTCTTAACTTCACTTTTTATGTTTATATTTTACTAGTGCCATCTTTCTGGGGATTAGTTAACACTGCCTGGAACCTGTGCGCGATTGGGAAGAGACAGTCGCCTGTCAACATTGAAACCAGTCGAATGATTTTTGACCCCTTCCTCAACCCACTACGACTCAATGCAGGGCAACGTAAGGTAAGAAGCTACAAGAATGGATACTGGAAGGCTCTTGATCGTATTTACTGTGATTGACAGTTGCAGCATAATCATTTCTATCCGTGTAATCATATACAGAATAGTTGTTTTTCACATTACTTAAACTGGTGGAAGATGTACAGTCCCACATTATTCAGTTTAGAACACTGTCCCATAATTCACTGGGATTTTGACAAGATCGGGTCACACGGCATAACCCCAGCTTAGCGGTCCATTTGTCAAATCTAATCACATTCTGTATTTACTTCTACGGCTGTTGTTTAGACAGCACTGTTTGGTTTGTTGCTGAATCTTAATTCATTGTGTGACTTTGTTTATATTCCTCAATTGGCCAATGAAGCAGATCTTCAATTATTTTTGCCAAGTATAATAGTGAAGCCTTCCAAATGAAACCTTTGAAGATGGCTATGCTCCACTACTGGTAGTTTGTTACAACGGTGCTCTAATGAGATCGCTAATTCTCTACGGCGCGTAAAATTGCCTGCCATTTAGTTTCAATGAAGTGCACCTGCAGTCGGTCAGCAGATTACTGTGACTAAACTCATTTACCAGACACAAATGCAGCATTTGATTATTGATGGTTGGTATACACAAGACATCACTCTGACCTCTAAAGGGATTCGGGCGGTTGTTGTCCGATCTCGAGTGCAAAGGGACTCTATTTATTCCATAGAGCAGGAGGGAAAGGAAGGAGTTAATTCCTCATTTAACATCCTGTTTTATGATTAATGCTGCTGTGCATCTGCTGGGGGAGATTAGGCAGGCTCACCATCTGTGCTGACAGGGCCTGTCATGAAGAATTCTCCAGTGAAGCTCCAAGAGGTTGTGCTCATGGATAATATACCTCAGTTCATCTCCCCTCAATAATGCATTAGTACCCTAGACTTAGTCAGGAACCCAGAATAAAAGTGTGCTGTTGTTTTTCTCTGGAGATTTTTCTGCTCTTATTTCAAGAGACCCAATTACATTTATGTATGCACTGCTCCTTTGAGCTTGTTATGACTGTTCTGTATGTGGGGAGTTGATGTTATTCCTAGAGAAAATTCCATTGGAGACCTAAATGTTCTCCATGAATTCAAGTCAGTTTGATTGGTTGGTGGCGTTGGTAACCAGAGGGCTGTTAAATAATGGAATTTATGTATGAAAACTGTAGGCTGTAATGGAAAGGTTTGTAGTCTCTTTTAGGCGTTCGTTCATTCTTAAGTTACTGAGTGGAAATATCTCATTTATTTTGTTCTTTTTCTACATCTCTTTAGTTCAGGGAATTGTTAGGCATATGTTCTTAAATATAATATAGTCACAACTGTGAAATACTGTGTTGTTATTGTTGACTAAAACTATTAAAGCTATTAAACTATACTATTAATGTTTTATTTTTAGTAGATGAAGTACTACAATTACTAAAAATAAAAATTGAAGCTAAATGGAAATATTGAAAAAACTAATAAAAATTACAAAAGGACATAACAAAATTATTAAATTGTAAATTAAAGAATATAAAAACAGTTAATTCTTAGCTAGTTCTTAGTTAATTACTACTTAATACTTAGTTAATTTTATAATAGTATATAAATATAACTAAAATAATGCTGGTGAAAAATAAAGTGAGATATAAAGTCGCAGTTACAGAAAATAAAGTCGCAATTAAAAGGCACAAATGTGAGATGTAAAGTGGCAATTGTGAGAAATAAAGTTACAACCGAGATGAAGTCAGAGTTGTGAGAAATAAAGTCACTCAATTATGTGAAATAAAATTTCAATTATGAGGAAAATGGGTCAGAGTTGGAAACGGGCTTCTGTGTTTCGGTGGACAGTTGTGATTAATGCTGTGAATAATCAGTGTGATTCCTAGTATTATAGTTCAACTTAAGTTCCCATTTTATTCTAAATTATTTCAGAGCTACAGTTCAAAGTGATCGTAATTACCTCTTGCTAAGAATTTACCCTATGAAATGTCAGGCTAAATGTGTCGCTCATTTTCATGTTCCTGAGGGATCAGCACTTCTTAAACTGTCTCTAGATCACAAATGAGACGACTAGAATTTGAAATGTCCCATTAGGATACCTTCACGAACACTCTCGCAGCTGTTTACAAAGATGTTCTGATCACTAGGGCGCCACAACAAGACACATTTCGGTCTCAATTAGTAATCTTAACTAGCAACATTAACATCAAGTAGCCTAAAGGCAAAATATTCCATTTGTTGTTTTCCATAGGCTCTCATCTTTCAGCTCAGATGCATTTTCGAAATAATTTCAGTTGCACCTGTCAGCCAGGTTTACCTGGAAAAACCTCAGTCCATCAGAACTTACTAATGTGTTCATTGTGCCTATTTTTCCGGGAATTCCCTGTGCGGGAGGCACAATGTCAAACAGTGCATGTAATGCCTTTTAGCTCATCCAGGTGAAAACAGCTTCACCTTTGTCCTCCCAAATGTAAACATGGAATCACTTCATATTGTTTTATCATAAAAGGTCAGAAATAAGAATGTCTGATCCAGACATGTTTTTTTTTTTCAGGTCAGTGGAACGATGTATAACACGGGCCGACATGTGTCACTGCGCCCAGACAAGTCACACCTGGTGAACATCTCTGGCGGGCCACTGAGCTACAGCTACAGGTTGGAGGAGATCCGGCTTCACTTTGGCAGTGAGGACAGCCAGGGCTCAGAGCACCTGCTCAACGGCCAGGCTTTTCCTGGAGAGGTGAGCCAACATAGAGTCTGGAAATACATCACTTCTGTGGGATTCAATTAAACAGACCCTTGAAGTAATGGCATTGAAGTTAATGGAGAAGGAAAAATTGTGTAATTAGTCCCTTTTATCAAATTATTTTTACACTAAAAAATTTTAATATCTCCTTCTCTCAGATCAAAGAAATTGTCCAAAGCCAAATCAATTATTGCAATTTTCACTTGAGTGATAAATTTGTGATTTCTCTGAAAATGTGTGCATTGTGCGCTGAGTTTGCATTAATAAAGTCTTGTATTTAAGATTAAGGGCAAAAGTCAGGATTATGGAAGTGATTTTGCTGTAAGAGTAGGCTAAATAAAAACATAAAGCAAGTCATCTTCAAGTTTGCACAGTCACTATGAATTGGTCATGTGCTTTAAATGTATGATTATAGTGAGGAAAAACAGTCTGACAACAGACGGACCTTTTTTTTGTCTGAATCTATTAATGTATTATATATTATATTATCTAATATACTGTATATAATATATAACAAATACAATCCATACACTATCTGAAAGATTGCACCAATGCTGCTGTTATTTGATTAAAAAACACAGTAAAAACAGAAATACTGTGAAATATTATAATTTTAAATAAAGTAAAAATTGTTTGAATATATATTTTTAAATGTTATCCTTGTGACGACAAAGCTGAATTTTCAGCATCATTACTCCAGAATCTCATAATCCTTCAGAAATCATTCTAATATGATGATTTGCTGCTAAAGAAACATTTATTGTTATTATCAATGTTGAAAACAGTTGTGTTCAATAATTTTCAGGATTCTTTGATGAATAAAAAGTTAAAAAATAACAGCATTTATCTGAAAATGGAAGCTTTTATAACATTATACACTACCGGGTTGTTGTTTTTTTTGTTTGTTTTTTTAAAGAAATTAATAGTTTTAATCTGCAAACATGCATTAAATTGATCAAAAGTGAAAGTGACAATAAGGACGTTTATTATGTTAGAAAAGCTTTCTATTTCAGATAAATGCTGTTCTTTTGAAGAACCTTGAAAAAAAAAATCCACATTGATAATAATTCTAAATGTTTCTTAACAACAATAATACTATGATAAGATATGCTTTTTTATGTTTTCAAAAGGGTTAAAAAAGTGTAAAAGTAGAAGTCCATAACATAAAGTATTTAAAAAACAGTGTTTATACACTCACCTAAAGGATTACTAGGAACACCTACTAATCCAGTGTTTGACCCCCTTTCGCCTTCAGAACTGCCTTCTATGTGACATTGATTCAACAAGGTGCTGAAAGTATTCTTTAGAAATGTTGGCCCATATTGATAGGATAGCGTCTTGCAGTTGATGGAGATTTGTGGGATGTACATCCATGGCACGAAGCTCCCCTTCCATCACATCCCAAAGATGCTCTATTGGGTTGAAATCTAGTGACTGTGGGGGCCATTTTAGTACAGTGAACTCATTGTCATGTTCAAGAAACCAATTTGAAATGATTCAAGCTTTGTGACATGGTGCATCATCCTGCTGGAAGTAGCCATCAGAGGAAGGGGACATGGTGGCCATAAAGGTATGGACATGGTCAGAAACAAGGCTCAGGTAGGCCGTGGCATTTACACAATGCCCAATTGGCACTAAGGGGCCTAAAGTGTGCCAAGAAAACATCCCCCACACCATTACACCACACAGCACAGTTGTAACAAGGCCTGATGGATTCATGTTCTCATTCTGTTTACTCTACCATCTGAATGTCTCAACAGAAATCGAGACTTATCAGACCAGGCAACATTTTTCCAGTCTTCAACTGTCCAATTTTCGCGAGCTCTTGCCAATTGTAGCCTCTTTTTCCTCTTTTTTTTTTAGAGGAGTTGAGTGGTACGGTGGGGTCTTCTGCTGTTCTGTGTTGTAGCTTCACAAATGCTTTGCTGCATACCTCGGTTGTAACAAATGTTGTTATTTCAGTCAAAGTTGCTCTTCTATCAGCTTGAATCAGTCGGCCTATTCTCCTCTGACCTCTAGCATCAACAAGGCATTTTCACCCACAGGACTGCCGCATACTGGATGTTTTTCCCTTTTCACATCATTCTTTGTAAACCATAGAAATGGTTGTGCAAATCCCAGTAACTGAGCAGATTGTGAAATACTCATACAAGCCGGTCTAGCACCAACATCCATGCCAAGCTCAAAATTGCTTTCCCATTCTGGCATTCAGTTTGGAGTTCAGGAGATTATCTTGACCAGGACCACACCCCTAAATGCATTGAAGCAACTTTGCCATGTGATTGGTTAATTAGATAATTGCATTCATGAGAAATTGAACAGGTGTTCCTAATAATCCTTTAGGTGAGTGTAGTTAAACACAGAAATAGAGCAAATTATTAATAATGCACAACAAGGTTTTCAAACTGTCAAGAACATTCTTGGCACAAAGATGTGCGTCCCTCTGTGATCCTCACCTCACCTCTGATTTCACTGAAGTCAGCAGCTTCTCTTCATTTTCCTAATTCAAATGAGGTTATATGGGTAGCAGCTTTCCAACAACTTCATCCTGAAGCTGACAAGCAAGCTCATTATAACTGATGACTGAAGCATATTTTCTAATGAGCTCCAATGCAATTTTGAGCCACTGAAAATTAAGCAGCAGATTTCCTGGCTTCCATCTCTCTGCTTTCATTGAGCTGCGCTGAAAGAACAATAAAGCAGGATGGAGGAGCATAAAGGAGCTTCATAATGTTCCCATTAACAATTCATTAACAATTTATACACAACACACAGCAAAATATTTATTCTGATTAATGCACTGACCCTCATTACAGTGTCACACGAGATTGCGAGCTGACATAAAGGAAGTTAATGGAGATATGCTGTTATATAGACATCATTTATGGGCATGTTTTATGGATAATGGGTGTTTTGAAATTAGATTGCAGGCAGTCGTACAGTCACAATGGTTTGGCTCCATGGACACTTTTACCTAGCAGGTGTTTGTTAGTGTTTTACTGGAAGTCACACTTCTTCTTTCTTTCTTTTTTTTCTTTTCGCAGGTGCAACTCATCCATTATAATCAGGATTTGTATTTAAATTACAGTGATGCCGCCAGGAGTCCTAATGGAATTGCAGTTGTTTCTATCTTCATGAAGGTAAGTAGACTCCATTGCTTTAAATGTATATAATGGAAAGGAGACACTTCATTATCAGTCTTAAACTCCATTAATCTTTAGGAAACATTATATAGAGTACACTTAACAGATCAGGTCAAATATTAATGTACATGATATGAATCAACATGCCATAAAAGCTCTAACGTAATGGTTTGATATTTTTAAGCATTATATAATGTAGTAATTTTATTAAAGCAATGTTACCTTTAATGAATACTGGAAATGTAATCAAATAGAATTTGCTCTTAAATCGTTTTTCTTCTCAAAAGTTAAGCAAATTTAAAAATCTGCCGTAATCGGCCCCCATTGTTTCATATCCACTACATTCATTATGCATCCATGTTGCTCATGTTGCTTCAAGGGAACAAACGAATAAAATATAATTCATTTATAAGAATCTAAATTATTTAAAAATATATGACAACTATGACAATATTTTTAATGGGCGCAAAATAAATAAAATACTTTTCTGATAACAATTCTCTTGGGCAAAAAATTGCATACTGGTACACAAGGCCAGAAAAATATTTTCTGATTTGACTGCCAGGATAAAACAAAATCACTAAAAGCTTTTTATTGTTTTTTTCAAAGTCACCTCTTCATCCGCTCTGCGGTTTCTCCTCCCCAGGTTGAGGCACCATTGCTGTGGCTATCGAGTTCTGAGGAACTGGATGTTGTTAGTGTTGATGCAAGGGATTGATTAGTTTTCACCAGCTCATACCCCACATGTTGATGGGGCGCTATGCTTTAGCTGAATTTAATATTGACTGGCCAGCCGATGATGTTGAAACTGAATGTAGAAAGAGTCTTTTAGATGAACGATGTTTGCCATCCAGATCACGACCTCCTCGTTGGGAAAGTTTTTTTTTCCCCCAATTCACACTGAGGTGTCGAGAACGTGGAATAAACCGGCATCTTTCAGAGTACATGATCCACAAACATTTAACTATAGTAATGTCAAAGGTATATCACACTATGGTTATATGACAATGGCTTGTGCAGAAGAGTCATGACGTTACCCACCAAGCCTTTAAAAAATACATCCTTGCTGGTGGGTAAAGCGTATTCGGCAGCAGGTCAAGCCGCGGCATGCTTACACACAATGTCGATTCTCCAAGTATACCAGACTGACCTGCTGAGGGACATGGATGATTGTGAGGAAGTTAGTGCTGACACAATTCGAGAATTGTGATTCATCATTCAGTTCACACATTTTAAAATGATCTAGTTCAGTTCATAGTTCATAATCCAATTAATGAACTAGTTCACACAATAGTTCTTTCTTTCATATGTTGCGAGCTTTTATCGAACTTTTATCAAACTTTGCACAGAAATGTACGATTTTTCCCATCCTCACCGATGGGAAAAAAATCCATTAAAATCAATTTAAAGGATCATACGACGCCGCCTCGCTCGCTGCTTTGTCGACGGCGACCGCGGTGCGACACTGTTGTCTTGTGTTGCCAGATTGGGTGTTTTTTCGCTACATATTAAGGCCTGTTAAAGGGTTAGTTCACCCAAAAATGAAAATTCTGTCAGTATTTACTCACCCTCATGTTGTTCCAACCCCGTAAGACCTTCGTTCATCTTCGGAAAACGAATTGAGATATTTAAGATATTAAAATCGCTCCTGCATACAGTCCATAGGCTTCTTGAGGGACTGGCTCTTGCCGTCCCCGAAAAGTCATAAAAGACATCGTTAAAATAGTCCAAGTGACTACAGGGGCTCAATCTTAAGTTTATCAAACGCCGAGAACACTTTTGTGCGCAAAAAAACAACAAAAATAACGACTTTATTTCAACTATTCGTTTATTTCTCCCTCTGCGCGAGTCAGCTAACTAGTTTAATAGCGTAAGCTTCTGTTATTGTACGTCACACGCATCACACACACATGACCAGCGTCGACCAATAGTGAGCCTACGTGTGACGTAGCTCTACGCAATCACACTACGTTAACGGACTATAGGCTTATGGAGAAGGAAGTGAATAGTTGAAATAAAGTCGTTATTTTTGTTGTTTTTTTGCGCACAAAAGTGTTCTCGTCGTTTGATAAACTTAAGATTGAGCCCCTGTAGTCACTTGGACTATTTTAACGATGTCTTCAATTACTTTTCGAGGACAGCAAGAGCCAGTCCCTCAAGAAGCCTATGGACTGTATGCAGGAGCGATTTTAATATCCTAAATATCTTAATTTGTGTTCCGAAGATGAACGAAGGTCTTACGGGGTTGGAACAACATGAGGGTGAGTAAATACTGACAGAATTTTCATTTTTGGGTGAACTAACCCTTTAACGTGTGTTTTATCTGGGTTTTCGCCTGGAAGGCTCTATAGAAATCTGGCACCCTATTGAGCGAAGTTAAACTGAGAGAGCGTGCGTTCACAGACACCAGAACGAACGCGTTCACAGTAACGTTCATCAGGCAGTAATACAGTACGTTCAGTTCACGTTCGCCCAAAATATGAACGCACAACACTGATCGTTTCAATGTCAGCGAGGTCCGAGGAGGGTCATAGAACAATCAGTTTGGTTGTTCCCTGCCAGTTCGCAGGTTTCTCTCAGGTCTCAGGTCTGGCAGGAAATATTTGAGAGCTTGATATACCACCATCATCAGGGCATTCACACCACGTCTCAACGCAGCGTCTCGTTCTTACTAGGGAACTACGGTTACATACATAACCTGAGACGTTTTTTAACATTATAAGTGAACCTCATGGAACTTATGAAAATAATAAACAAATCTATAACCACTTTTAGACATGTGAAATGCCATGTTTTACAGTCAAATTTAGTTAAAGCTACACTGTAACTCTTTTAATTTATTCTTAGCTAAAAACACTTAGTTCTTTCAAAAATATATGTGCTCATTAATGTATATTTACTTCGTTCAAGTAATAAAGTATTCTCGTGAGTGTATAATATGCCATTGAAAATACATACGGGTAAGGGGTTCTAATGTCGGTCGCCATGTTGCCCCTCCATCTTGAAAGTACGTCAGCCAGAGAGGGACATACCTGTTAATTCAAGCTTCGCCTTTCGCGTTTACGTTTGAGTTAACACTCATGGACGAGGTCGAACTGGAAGCCATGTTAATCTTGGACTACATTGGCCACCGTAGGAGTTAAAACGAAAACGGAATTTATGCACAGCTGCACTACTTCCTGAACTTAAGCCAGCTCCTTGTTTGCTGTCTGCCATTATTGTCCAAACTTGATTAATTCAGGTGTGTCTGATTATTGTTGCCGTGACTATTGAGGTCAGGCACACCTGGATTAATCAGTTTGTCCAATAATGGACGACAGGAAACAAGGAGCTGGCTTAAGTTCAGGAAGTAGTGCAGCTGTGCATGAAGCCAGTTGAAGGAACAGAAACTAATATTATACCTTTTCACCGCTAGATGGGGTAAAAATCACACAGTGTAGCTTTAATGAATTCATCTTTAAAAAGGCCATTCAGTCTTGTCTTGTTTTTGTTTAATTACCACTTTTCTCCTTTAAACTAAAGTGAGATAATGGTAGAGATTCCTCGGCATTAACCTTATCACACAGCATGATGTAAGAATCGCAGATTGCGGCAGGAGTCGCCTCCCTGATGGTTTGAATCGTGACTTCTGTGTAAATTGGGGTTGAACTGCCACAGTTCAGATGAAGGTATTGCAGTATTGCAGCCTCCTCCACCTCCCCCCATTCACTTTCATCCCGCTTCACAGTGATCGTGATATCGGGGAATCTCCACCATTCTGCTGCTAATGAAGGCACATGGATGAAAGCCATTCATCTTCAGCACATGGGAAAAAAACACACGTCCAGATGCCCCTAGAATAAATTCTACTTGACTATTATTGATTATGCTTGTGATTTGGTGAAGCCGTAATGAAATATCTCAGCAGTAAGTTAACGCTCATGTCATTTGTGATTAATGTACTGAACAACACCATGTTTGATGAAACTCTGCCTTTTCATCAGAAAAAGCTGCAGAAATGTGCTTTTAAATGTTTTCTTTGATATCTGACTCTTCAGATTTCAGAGCCTACAAATGTGTTTCTAAACCGTATGCTGAGCAGAGAAACCATTACAAGGATTACATATAAACGTAAGTGCCCTCAAATACCAATGTACTTCGTCACTAATGTCAATGGAGCCGGAGGTGCTCTTTTCTTTTTACACTTTTTAATTTTTTAAAGCTGCTTTTTATTAGCATTCAATTTAAAAGTATATTAATTGTATTAACATGAAATTGAATTTATGTTACTATTGTTAACATTAAATTGTATTTGATTGAAAACTGCCGCCAGCAATATTATTAAATCAAATTGCTTCCACAGTCTGAATGTGAAATATTGCTTCTGCGTAGAATAACTCATAATGAAAAAAGACAGGGAAAACCAACTTGGCTTTGTATTACCACCTGGTGGTCTTGGATAAGAAGTGATATTTTATTCTGTCAGCATTGCCAGAACAAAATAATTATTGTGATATGATAATACCACGTATATTGTCCTGTAGGAATGCGTCTAGATATCTTGTGTAAGCGTGTGTTATTCATCTCAGCCCATCGCTTGTTTTGAATATGTCTTTCAGATGATGCATACTTACTGATGGGCCTCGATATTGAGGAGCTGTATCCCGAAACCTCCCGTTTTATCACATATGAAGGGTCGATAACTATTCCACCGTGCCTTGAGACAGCCACCTGGATATTAATGAATAGGCCGATTTACATCTCACAGATAGAGGTGACATGTTGAAAACTCATTTTTCAAATTTCAAGGCTGCAATTATTTGATCAAAAATATAGCAAACCCGTAATATTTTGAAAAGTAATTACAAATGACATTTATTTAATTTATTGACAGTTTGAAAACTGGCTCTTGTTGTGCATTTAATAATGCTTTGCTTCATTTCTTTCAGTGTGAGGTCAAATTAACTTTTTTAACATTTTTTACTTCTGTTCTACAGCTGCATTTATTTGATCTCAAATACAGTAAAACAGTAATATTGTGAAATAGTACTATTAAAAATGACTCTTTTCTATTTTAATATACTTTTAAATGTAATTTAACATCCTTGGATGTTAAAGCTGAATTTTCAGTATCATAACTCCAGTCTTCAGTGTCTCATGATCTTTCAGAAATCAGTATGTGATTTGCTGCTCAAGAAACATTTCTTATTATCAATGTTTTGTGCAAACAATGATTATTTTTCCACAATTCTCTGATTTCTATTTGAAATAGAAAACCTTTGAAACATAACTCAACTTTTACTTTCACTTTTGATCCATTTAATGCATCTTTGTTGAATAAAATAATTCTATTATTTTGAATATAACCCAGATTAACATATCTTTTCAGATGCAGTCTCTTCGTCTCCTCAGTCAAAACCAGCCGTCTCAGATCTTCCTCAGTATGGGTGACAACATGCGGCCGACCCAGCCACTGCACCAACGCTGCATCCGCACCAACATCAACTTCAGTCAGAGACGGGACTGTCCTAACAACCGTGTGCTGAGGCCGCAATACAGAGGTCTGTGTCACACTCCACATCAATAACGTGCGTTCGATAAAGCCGAGCACTCTAATTAGACACTGACCATCATTGCTCCTGAAACAGATGGAAATGAAACATTTGTCTTTGTGAATAAGTGTCATGTTTCACGACAGTGTTATTTTCTGCTTCTCTTTTCAGTGAATGAATGGCTTCTGAAATAAAGGCTTGCTGGGGTTTAGTTACTTCAGAAATGTGACCACTGGACAGAGGAAGATGGTATACATTCTGCGGGATGAAGCTTGTCAGTGAGACAGGACTCTTCAGTAAAAATCTAAATCAAATTACTTTTCTACTTGTTTACATTGAAAGCAATTGCTTTAACCATTCAATCAGACAGGACTGGTTTTCAGTGACACTGTGTCTTCGGGAACTCTCGAGGAACCGTCTCCTCTCGTTGTTTGCATCCAAACAGCAGGTGCGTTCAAGGCTTGTTGCAGCAAATGAAAAAAATACCTTGAGACTTTGAGACTTTACTTTGACATCAGGCAAACAAAATGATTTCAAGCCTATACCTTGGTCTATTTGGAGCATGTTGCCTTCTCTACGTAAGTGTTTACAGTGCTACATGAATTGAGTGATATCTGCCCAATAAATCTTTGAAGTGGTCGTGACTCGTGGTGAATGTTTCTCTTTAGTTTTTCAATGAGGTTTTTGAATCTGCCATGTCACTAAGCTGCAAATTTGATTTTAATGGATTGGCAATCAAAATAATGCATAATTGAGTCTGTTGACTAATATATGTTGACATGGTGCTCAGAAGGGTAATGGATTTAATGAATATTTAGGGTGATGAATGTGTAATAAAGTATGTAACAGACCAATCTGTTCAGATTTAGTAATAAAAACTGTCCTATTTTGTTGGATTTAATGAAATGAGCATTATAGCGCATTTTCAAATGTCTTATTTGTTTATACTGGAATGGTTTATCTTTAAATGTAAGCTTTCTATCTAAATGTACATTTTTCAGTAAATGTAAATGTGTAATCTAAACTGAGATGCTTATATTTACACTTAATATTTAGCTATGTGATAATTATGTCTCAGTCATAAATGTCCAAATATGAGAAATTTAAAAGAGAATTAAATGTAAAAATTGGTCACATTGATTTTACTGCTAAAAATCTGACAAAATGTTGAAGTTTTTGATTATATAAACCACCATTCAATAGGTTTTCGGTTGGTGGGATTTTTTTTTTAATGTTATAGAAAAAAAGTCTCTTATGTTCACCATGGCTAAATGTATTAGTTTTAGTTTATCATTTTGCGTCCATCTCTCAGTACAGTATTAGATTGTGACCACTAGATGGCAGAAATGTACTGGAAAATCAGGTCAGATGCAGCTCAAAATGTGTCACATCCTGGCGGAGCACCATTGAGGGAACAAAGAAGCTGGGGTGAGTGTTCGTTAATGTGCGTTTTATTGCATATTACTGTGTTCAGGAAACAACTTATTATCTGTGTTGTAATATAACAAACACGCCTATTTAAAAATGACGTTTTTTTTTGTTTATATGCATCATGATTTTCATATATTCAACGGTTGGCGGACTTAAGTGGTAACTTAGCCCGCTAGCTAATGCTGTTTCTATAACACCGGGTTGTGTTTTTAAAAAATATATGAAAAATAAGAAACGCTAAACACAATCCAAATAACGTAAAACACATTTTCTACCTGAAATGTGAATATGAATTTGAATTTGTTTTTCATATGATGTTTTACTGTTAGTGAAAGCCAGTGTTAGCCGCTTTCATTCATTGATGTTTTGCACGTTAGCATCTCCGCCGTCCAAGCATTCATGTATTCGGGGTGCGTATAGCTCGTCAAGTACAACGCCTTTATGTGGTTTTTCGTGTTAATAACATTTATTTTCTCCCCTTGTAGCTATCATTGTAGTAAGTTCATCAATAAATAAACCTCTTAGGCTGCTGCACGCCTTCTCGCCGTTATCTTCACCCAGTAACCACACAGGCCTGAGATCCATAAACGCAACGTCTCATTTAATTCCTATTAAATCCACCTCTTTATTTATACCACACACACACACTGTGGGATGTTCAATCAAACCGAATTTCACATTATAGCTAAACAGGTGGGTGCATAGTTTTAAACAAAACATATATGATCAAAAAGCAGGTATGTAGATGTTTGCATCTTGAGCAAGTTGATCGTGTTTTTGCACACATAAAGCATGCCTATTCGTCTAATAAGTTTTTGCCCTATTTCAGAACCAAATGATGGGGATAGCCTGATATCCTCAATCCTACAAACAAGATGTCAAGTAAGAGCACATTTCAATTGATTGGTTTGACCCCTTAAAGCCCACCCATCTTGATCAGATCTTCAGAACTGACTTTATTAATCTATTTCTTTGTTTAATTTTACCACTTTCTATGAATACAGTGTAAAAATGGGTGTGCGTCTTGTAGATGTAATTAACTAACATTTGTGGTGTGAAGTGTGCACATTGAACCGATGCAGATGTGACGAATAAGTAGGCTTTACCACTGGTGAAGGATTTTCAATGAATTTCAATAGTCACATAATTACATTTTCGTCCCTTCTCTTCCTCTCACAGAGCGGCCACCCTATACCCCTGCCCCCACCCCAGCCCCCACAACAGTAAGTATCCAGGACATGCCAATCATCCATATGGCCCCTCCCCTCCATCACCCAAACCTATATCGTTAGAGATGAGAGGATTGTGGGAAGGTCACAGTTTCACACGGGGTGGCTTTTGTTATTTCCGTGTACAGCTTAACTCGGTTCTATTAATCCATAAGTTGCTGAGGATACCATGTACTTCAGGCTCCAAAAGTATTATTTAATGAATTAGGGCTGCACGGTTTGGAAAAAATGCTAGTTATAAATTGCTATATGAAAAAAAAAAAAAATACTGGAATTTTTGCTAGGTGACTTAAATAGAAATAATTAATAATTCTAGAATTATGATCTTTTTTTGTATTTGACACAATTATTAATCATTATTATTATTATTATTATAATTGATGTGATTTAATAAAAAATGTTAAACAAAATGTCATGGTAAAATATTGACTATAATAGTACAATAATACTGTTTGCCTTAATTCTTACATTTTGAACATTTAAACAGTCAAGCTTTTATTTTGGTGGTTTGCTAGCAAGTAAATATGCGCTGGGGGGGTTTCAGAGTAGAGCGTGGCACTGTTCATTTACGTGTGCAGCTCATGATTCGCAGCATCTTAGTTAATTTACTGTCACACGCTACGTTTACCTGGACACAATCGTAATGAAATCAATACGATTGATCAATCCGATCAAGGCGTTTTCTTGAATGATAAATAAAGTGATCGGGTTGATGTGCACGTTCATATGTCACAAGATTCAAATCGGAATTGATTCTTTGACATGCGCAAACTGCACGAAAATGCCACTGTTCGCTCATAACTATTCTCCCATATTGGTTCTGTATTTGTTTTAAACAACAGACTTAATATTTATCCGTCTCTGGTCATGATTTGGAGACGATGAGCACGAACCGTTTTGCTGATTGGATTTATCACGCAGTAAAAAAACCCCTGCCCAAAAGTCATGTGTGGATGAGAATCTAAAACAAGCACTGGTGGGACGTTGTCCTGCTTCACTTCACAGACACTGAGTGAAACGAGATTTTGTTTGTTTGTTTGTTTTAAAAGTCCGTTTGAGCCGTCAATCCGATTATAAGGGTCCATGTAAACGCAGCTACTGTATCATGAGCTGCATGTGTTAACAAACAGTGCTGCGCTCTGATCTGAAACACGCAATGCACATATGTAATTAAATCACTGCCTTCACATTTGAATAATCGCACTAAGTCAAGTCACAATATCTTATTTTATTGTGTGTAGTCCCATGGTTATTCATTAAATACTATGTGTAGAGCATAATGGTGTGTAAGCCTCCTTGTGCTTTATAGATTCTGAGAACCATTCGCAGTAATTTAGTTTCTCCACATGCATTGAATCATGTGTGGTTGAAATACTTGATTCAAATCCCCGGTAATTACTTTAAGCGTTATTCCTGTAAGGCTAGTCGTACGCCACCATGATATTTGGCTAAAATCCTCCCGATCATTATCCCTAAATTTAACAAAGCCTTTTAGAATGTTATTTTGTCCCACCACCCACCCATAGTGCCTGTGGCTTTGCTACTTTGCTGCACAAGTGGATGTAGAGTAATGCTAGGGTTGTGCTGCTATCAAAGATTGCTGCTTTTTGCATGTTTTATGCAAATCATGACAGAAAACAAAAGCAGGTTCTCCTTTTCATTTTTTTTGTCCCTTCCTCCCTTGTTTGTGTCATTTCTCATTCGTGTTTTGTCTCATTTGTCTCCATCAGCAAATGCCCACCACCCCTGGGTTTGTGGGGTACAACCCATACAGCCATCTGGCCTACAACAACTACAGGCTGGGAGGGAACCCCAGCGGGAACAACAGGGTAATGGTTCGACCGGTGCCAACTAGGGCCCTAGCGAAAGCCGAGGGATTAAAAGCCCAGACGAGAGGACACTAAAGCTAACTTACATGGCCTGAATATGAAATAGAGTCAAATGCTTTGCTCTTACACTGTACAGAGTAATTTCATAGAGTTGAAGATGTCTGTCGGGCAGTAGAGTCGAGTCTTGGGTAGTTCTCAACTAGTAGCTTCCATAATCCTCTTGCTTCTGTCAAGCAGTCACTCTCAGTAATGTCTGGATGGGTGTGATTGACACAGAATGACTTGTAGCTTCATAGTGATTGCTTCTCAGAACTGTTGCCCCCCCCCCCCCCCCCTCTCCCCCGTCAGCCATCCTATCACTTCATCATGCACGAGAGCCAACGGTCGTCCGCTCGCATGGCTTTAGATGCCCGTGCCAAACTCTGCAACTTGGCATGACTTCTTAGCAAGCTTGAGGCATTTTAGCCGTTGGCTTGTTAAAAAAAAACCCTCTGCAGAATCATTTTCGGCTATAAAAGACAGTTGCTTTGTGTTCAAGAGGGTGTAATGCATGGCCTTGTTGGCGTAATGTTAACGTGCTGTATTTGGTTTGTCGTTCAGGTACGTCTCCCGCCCCCTTTGCGAAGCACTTCACGCTGTCATTGTTTCTGTTTGCCTCCTGTCCCTCTCCATAGTGCTCCATTATGAAGTTCTGTGTTGACCATGTGTGCCCTTTACGATCTCTAACGCCCCGTGTGGTCCTCTTTCCCTTTCCTGCAGAACTCCTCCGGGATCACCGTTCCTAAGCCGCCCAAACCGCCCGACAAGCCGCTGATGCCCTACATGCGGTATAGCCGGAAGGTAAGCAGGAAGGTAAGACACCCACGGTGTCTGCTTTTACTGCTTGTAAATTGCAGAGAGCGCTTCTGCGATCATCTCAAAGGCTGAGGGGTGGTCAGTGGCCTG
This sequence comes from Pimephales promelas, assembly GCF_988280905.1. NCBI lineage: Eukaryota > Metazoa > Chordata > Actinopteri > Cypriniformes > Leuciscidae > Pimephales > Pimephales promelas. The sequence goes on from NC_142771.1 coordinate 26,673,895, forward strand.
ACTCCGCCCCTTCATATGGTAGACCCCCAACATCGCTTCATTGCTTTCTTCTGTTTAAACAGGCTGGGAAGCTGACATCTTTTCTGATCTACTCATTGGAGGCTATAAACTTTGCCGCATTTCCTTTCTGTTTTGAGCAAAGTGTTTAAAAAAGATGAAAATAAAGCACTTAGGTTGAATCCGTAATGTATACATAACAGATCGATATATATATATATATATATATATATATATATATATCGATAATAAATATAATGTTCAGATCAATTACGCTTGCTTTTCTTTCCTGTTCTGCATTCATCCTTTAATTTTGGACTGAAAGGTTGACAAACATGGTGCTCTTTCTCTCTATCCTTTTGGAAAAAATGCAACCCTCTCCGGCCAGGAACCCGTAATGTTCTGTCGACTCTGAACTGACACTTGTCTTTCATAGGTTTGGGATCAAGTTAAAGCCTCTAATCCTGACCTGAAGTTATGGGAGATCGGAAAGATCATCGGTGGCATGTGGAGAGACCTCACTGATGAGGAAAAACAGGACTATTTAAATGAATACGAGGCTGAGAAGGTTTGTTTCTTGCATTTTGTCCTCACTTGAGATTTATTTGAAAACGATTCCTGGGAAATCGCGTTGTTTTCCCTGCAGATCGAGTATAATGACTCTTTGAAAGCCTACCACAACTCTCCAGCCTACCTGGCGTACGTCAACGCTAAGAACCGTGCTGAAGCTGCTCTAGAAGAAGAGAGCCGGCAGAGACAGTCGCGCCTAGACAAGGGCGAACCCTACATGAGCATCCAGCCCGCTGAGGACCCTGATGGTGAGTAGGGGTGTGCAAAAAAATCGATTCACATTTGAATCGCGATTCAATCTTTACCGATTCAGAATCGATTCATAGAATTCCAAAAATCGATTTATATATATAGGCTATATTTTTTAATGGCGTGCAGGGGCGGAGTGGCAATCGGTTGAGTTGGGACTTTTACCGGTGGTCCGGTAGTGTTTCTATGGTTTCGAGGCTGCGAGGGCCGGTCTGATGAATATTTATTGCAAGTTCTTGCCGCCCGCTGGTCAAACTGTGCAGCCACTCTGTTCAACCCGTAAATAAATGCATCGATCCGCAGATCTTATGTTTGAGTTCTGTAGATCTTTTGCCAAGCGTGTCAGAGGTTACGGGTTCTAAACCGCACTCGTATAGTTTTTTCTCTCTCTCATCAAAACCGAATATGTTCATCACATTTGTGTGCATTTTATTTTAGATTTCACCGGAGTCTCCACAACGGCGATAGATTGAAGCGCGCGTCCGAGAGAAGACTGCGCGAGCCACAGAGAACACTGTATATCCATGACACTGATCGCAGCGGACACGAGCGCTCAGCTTGATTTCAAAAACAACAGGTCTCTTATTTAATAGCGAACTAAATGAATGCTCTGCTAGTTAACTGGAGATACCCGCAAATTACGCGCCTATGAACGGCTTCACTGGATCTAAACAAATCAATCTAACCATAGATGTTACCAGTTAGCGGTGGCTTTTTTAAATCTATTTAAAATATTTTCACAAGGGTTCTATGAAATTAGTATATATTTTTAGGAAGTTCAATGTGCCCAGTCGAGTTCACATTTCAACAGTCAACCTGGTAGCTGAAGTAGGCCTACTCCTTAAACCACATTTAGCATAATTGTTTGTTTGATCTGACTACAGCACTTTAAAGCTAAATGTAAAAGCTTTTTATTTAAGTTTTATTTTAAACTTGAATTAAATGTATTTAAAAGCTGGCCAAAGCTTGGCACTTCGCACTTTTTAGTTGCAAAAGTTTTTATTTTTGTATGATGACATATAAAGTAATATCAAACTTTTCTTTTAAATTATGTCTACTGCAATCAATCACGTAGGAAAAAGTAAACTACATTTATATAGACCTGCGAATCGTTTTTGAATCGAAAATCGATTTTGAATCGAATCTCGAGACAAAAAATCGGTATCGAATCGTGACATTTTCTGAATCGTGCACCCCTAATGGTGAGAGTGACATCTTTGTCACATTTGGATGAAGTTGTATGAATATTGCTGAGACTGTTTCCTCTCAGCTTGAATTGTACATTGTTTTGTTTACTCTACGTATATATAATTTGTGTATTAGATCTTCATAAATGCCAGGGGCTTACATATTACTTGTTTGTATCTCAAACTAATGTCATATTACCATGGGAAGTAACCTTATTCTGGACTAATTCTTAGTGGATTAATTGGCATCCAAAGTCCAAGGGATTTATAATGTCAGAGCCATTCAGATTTTCTTTTACAGATGTCCTGCTGAGAAATCCAAATGGGCCTAAAGTTTAAAAAGGTGCATTTTGAGAAAAAAAACACTCCAAATATGAAATTTCTCTTAGACTATGACGACGGTTTCTCCATGAAGCATACAGCGGCAGCTCGTTTCCAGAGGAATCACCGGCTCATCAGCGACATCCTGAGTGAGGTTGTGGTGCCTGATGTTCGCTCAGTGGTGACCACCGCTCGCATGCAGGTGCTCAAACGTCAAGTCCAGTCGCTCATGGTGCACCAGGTAGGTTGGACATGTTAAAGACACAAGTCATAAAACGCAAGACTGTTAAGACACGGTTAAATAATTGTTCCTGGTTTTCTTTTGTTTGTTTTTAAACAGAGGAAGCTTGAAGCAGAGCTGCTTCAAATCGAGGACCGACATCAGGATAAGAAGAGGAGGTTCCTGGAGAGCACAGACTCCTTCAATAACGAGCTCAAACGGGTGTGAAATTCAGTTTGATCGCTGTACTAAAAACCCTTCTGTTTAGCCTGAGCTCAAATGCCAGATGAACTGTCAGTGATTGATGTGTGGTTTGTTTGCTTTTTTAGCTGTGTAGTCTGAAAGTGGAGGTGGACATGGAGAAGCTGGCAGCTGAAATGGCGGCTGCAGAGGAGGCGGCTCGCCGGAGGGCGGAGGAGAGAGAGCGGGAAGCAGCAGAGCAGGTGGAGAGAGCCGCTCAAGAAGAGCAACAGCCAGCTGCGGTTCAGACCAACGCCAACACGGAACAGACCTCCACCAGCGAGACCAAGGATGGAGAGGACAAGCCCACCCCAATGGAGACGGGTCAGATCTTTTCTCTTACTATGAATATTGAACAAAAATAGTCTAATAAAAGATGTTTGACTGACCTTTGTGGTGTCCGTCCTGCAGAGACTCTGGCTGAAGCTTCTGAAGTATCTCAGGAGGCTGAGCAAGGCACCCCAGCTGCAGAGGGAGAGAAACCAGCCCAGCCTGAGCCTGCAGAGGGTGCTACAGATGAGGGCACCAGCGACAGCACCGCTCCGTCTGAGACCAGCTCCGGACCCCCAGCAGAACCCCAGGCCTCGGACAACACCCCTGAGGAGCGGCAGCCCGCCCAAACCCAATAACCTCACCCCCTTAATCTACAAGTCTCACTTCACTCTGTCTAGAGTCATATGTCCTCTAGGATTTGTCTTTTAATCCTATGACCTGCCGGTACAGTGAGTGAGAACAGTGAACATTTTTGCTTTCCCCCATGACATTTGATAAGAACAGCAGAATCTTAATTGGCTTTCACTTGATCAGACATGCTGACCCACATGGGACAAGCCCACTTCAGTACTTTAGAGCTTCTTGGCCATTACAAAAGCGGATTTATCATTCTAAAGTGAAAGTAACTTGCACAAATGTTGAATAAAATGTAATGCTTGCATCCTACTGTCAACAAATGGTTGCAAAAAGCAGAACTGCAAAGTTATTTTGCTGTCGTTTAACATGTTTTATCTACCTGTTATTTTATGGTATATCTTTTTCATCCTTTGATAGTTTGGTTGAGTAGTCTGTGGGTTGTAGTTTTTTTTTTCTCCTCATCCTAGTTTCTCTCCTTTTTTTTTTTTTTACTTAAAATAAAGCCATGTTAATGCGTCATGATTTTCCGGATTGACCACAGGGCAGAGGGACATTGTTCTGTTGGTATCTTCATGGAATGGTATTACTTTAAGCCTCTGGATTATTGTGTTTTGTATTGTTGGAAGGCATTCCCTCAATAAAGTGATTTCTATGTCTGTTTTAAACATCTGCTCTTTTTGTCTTTAGTAAATTAAAATCTAGTTTTAACCCCTTAGCTGTCACCCTCCTGCTAGCAGGATATTTAAGTTTACTTCAATATTTTTCTACTAAATCCTGATCTAATCATGGCAAACTATATATCATTGGAAAGGTCTAAGACTCCAGAATATGTATTTGTTGATGATTTTGTAGAAAACATACAGTATATGTTGGAAGAGTAATTGGTTAATATATGACAAGTGTGCATCAAAAAAATATCTATCATTACAGGAGTTTTCACCTTTGTAACTAAAAGTCAGCAACCACACTTTTAATCATTCAAACTTTGATTTGCATGTTAAAAGTTCATAACAAAACATATAATCTAGTATTTGTCAATAAAAAAATGTTATCTTCTAAAAAGTATATTATATATATATGAAGAGTTCAGATGCAAAAGCCTCTAAATGCCATTTGAAATTTTCTTCTTTAATGATGATTTTTATCAAACTTGTATATTTAAGTTCAGTAATTTCACTTAAATAACAATTAATAGGTAATTATCATTGCCATTTAAGTGAAATCACTGAACTTGAATATACAAGCTTGATAAAAATCATCATTAAAGAAGAAAATTTCAAATGGCATTTAGAGGCTTTTGCATCTGAACTCTTCATATATATATATATATATATATTAATATTATCCTCTAAAATATATTTTATCACCTTTTTTTATTACATCACATATTTTATAGTTATCATAAATTAGATACCATTTGAAAGCTTAAGAACTCAGAATTAGTTCTGTGAAAACTGTTTTGAAATTCGATGTTGTGTAACCAAGGAAACGGTACTCAAAATTATTTTATCATGCTCCACCCCTTTTGGCCATCATTATATTTCATAATTTATTATCAAAACCTTTCCTAATCATGGCAAAACACATATTGTCAGAAAGTTCTGAGTTTCTAGGATCCATATTTTGAGACAGAAGTGATATTTGGACAGAGATGTAATATGTAATGGCAGAATGCACACAATTAAATTCAATGTCACCCGGTTGCTATTTTTGGTACTAGGCCTATGCCTAAGCAAAATCTCATGGGAACTGCAATTTTTGTGATATCAACTTCAAATTTGGAACACAACTTGGTTAGATACATGGCTTTGACTTTCTGTCATTTATAGGCTGAAACATATTACTTTAAATGTATAATAAAATAATATATATATATATATATATATATATATATATATATATATTACATTTTCATAAAAATATACTTAAACTTAAATAAATTTTATATAATTAAATTCTATTAATTTATTCCATTTCCACAATAATCTGCCAAGTGTCTTCTTTTAAAAGAGACCAACCGTGAATAAGCGTGTGTTGTTTTTTCAGACATTGTTGCCTGATTTTGGGATCAACTTTTCTATTTTGATTATATTTTAAATGAAAGCTGCATCCATATTACATTATTCTGACCATAACACCAACATGACATAATGATCTGCGACAAAAGTACATTTATAGACAAGTAGCCTATACTGTAAGGAACACAATACAGCTGAACAATTATAAACTGCCTTGTTCTTTGGAGATTTTGAGAGTGTGCTCATCATAAAGCAGAACAAAACCCCAAGTGTAATAAAGGATGTGATCAACCTATATTTATCATTATGTAAAGGCATCTCCATAGCAACCATAGGAAAAAATACTCGCACTCTCCTTATTATTCCATTAAACACCAAAGCATTACATAAAGGTATCTCTAGATCAAGCACTAGAAAAGGTTACAAGACATTTTTAGGAACAATAACTCCTGAATATAATTACCATCTCTGTGTGCATTACGCAAACAAGTGAAGTAACTTTTTAGTGTAGGGAAATAACAAATATAATCATTTAACCTGAGACTCAAGACATTTTCATCATTTACTCCCCCTCATCATATCGTTCCAAACGTGTATGACTTTCTTTTGTGGAACTTACAGGAAGAACAGGTGACGAGTGACGACTGAATTTCACTGTGTACAAAACATACAAACACTGAGCCATTTACCAAAATATCCTATTTAATGTTCTACAAAAACGTTTGGAACAACGTTAGGGTGAGTAAAATTATAAAAAGTCAGAATTGTGAGATAAAAAGTCACAATTATTTATTATATTTTTTTATTCAGTGGCGGAAACAAGCTTCCATATAAAATAAATAAATAAATAAATAAATAAATAAATAAATTTCAAGTGCATTAATACATTTAGGAGCGTTCCTTTAACTCATTCCAACAGTAGGTGGCAGTATTTTATCTTGTTGAATCTTGCTCTGCTGACAAAAAAAAAAAGATTCGATGGATGCGCTTGAAAATCAAATACATTTTTACAAAAAAAAAAAACATCAATAGGTGACATCAATAGGTGACATTAATAGGTGTCTGAGGTTTCAGTCTCTTTCACATAATGCACAATCTCACAAAGAAGATTGCAAACCGCAGGATTTCAGTGCATGTATAGCAGGTGTGTGTGCGTGGGCGACTGCCAGCGGAAAGCGTAGTGGGCGCAGAGCAGGTAAACTCTGGATGCTGTTAGCTTGTGGGCATCACTACTCACTGGTGATCTCTGTGACCTTAACACTATATCTCCCGTAGGCTATTACCATTAAACTACGCAGTTCTAGGTTGCATTACTGTCCTTCTCACATGCTGCTGTGCATTTAACGGTTTCCTCTGACTAACACAGGAAAAGACAGTGTCACATTTAATGTGGTTTTCACCACAGAACAGCTTCAAAAAGCAATCTATCTGCAACAGAGATGAATTTTACAACTTGAGTAAAACCCACAATTAACTTTAAGATGGGTTGAAAAGGATAGTTCACTCAAAAACGTATGGAAATGTCATAAGTTGCGCATCCTTATATGTTATATAACATATAATGATTTGGGACATTGAATGGGGACATTCTGATATAAAGATCTCCTTTTCCACAGATGAAAGTCACACAGGCTTCAAAAGACATGTGATGTGTGTATAAGCCAATTAGACTTAGAAATTCTTAAGCGTTCTTATTTATTTTTATTTATTCCAATTTATTTCCATCTATTTATTCAATTTTAATCCTGTATTATTATTATTATTTTTTTATATTTTTTATATATATTTTTTTTTTAAATAAAAAATAATAATGATAGCTAAAGGCCCTCTGAAGCGCCTTGAAACGTGCAGCATTATTCAATGGGTGCTTCTCAATATCCCTCCTCGTCTCCTCGCTCCTCCGTCCTCCCTCCTATGACCCGGAAACCGATCGAGCTCAGACATCTTGAAGGACATCTCAATTCTCTAATTGCACCGTGAGGAGTCGAGGATCGAGGAGATAGGAGGCTTTCTGAGGAGTCATAAGCGAGGATACACAGGTGCATCCTACGCGGAACTGTTATACTGACTAAACGTGACGCACGTGTCAATTCTCCTCCCCCTTCACATCGGTCACAATCATTTTAATTTATACTTTACCTTTGCAGTTTATATAAACCACACATCTCAAATATTTCAACAGTATAGCCTATCTTTATTATTATGAATTTATTAAATAACCAAACTTCAACATAAGGGCAGATCCTTTTAGCGCTGCTGATGACACGGTGGAGTGACGCTCGAGTGATCAAGTATTCCAATGGATATAAAAAAGCTTTTATTCGATTCCTCTGTCCTCCTTTCCTTTCCTCGCTTCCTTCCCTCGCGTCCTACAGGGGGTGGAGCTGAGACGCAAGGAAAGGAAGCAAGGAAAGGAAACGAGGATGCACAAATAAGAAATGAGAAGCACCCAATGAAACAGGAACACAGGGTGAGACACATTGAACAGCCCCTCCTCCTTTTTAAATAGCCAATCGCTTTTTTTGTTTATATCAGAGTTCGGCCAGGGTAAAGTTGCATTTTCCTCCTAATATGTAAAAGTTTCTCCTCCAAATCTCCTCATCATTACGCTTTAAATTCAGTTGGGTCCGATACGTTCTGTGGTCAGCGCAGACTCGCGCATATGGTCTGCTTTGTGCTAGCCTATAATCTATAATGCAGGGGGCGGGACAACATAGATTCTAGAGAGCATTTGATTGGACAGAAAATCTGATGAGAAGCTGCAGGGTGCACGTGCAGAGTGACATCAAAATCATTGATCCATATTGGCCAAAGTGAATGGTTATATATTTAATGTTGTCATTGTTTTTGAACACACTAGCTTATAGTTAAGAGCAAGGCTCACATATATTTATATTAAAAGTAAAAAAAAAGAAAAATAAAGTAAAAAAAATAAAGCAATTTTGATTTCATGCAGACTTTAAACAAGACACTGTAGCCACGGTAGCCTATTTATATGCTATAATTCAAGATTAAAAATCTGACTACTTTAATTTTATCGGGTAAAAATGTGCAAAAGCTGTATTTCCCAGTTAATGAAAACTTAAAAAAACAGATCATCAGCAAGACTTCAAATGGCTCAGCGATTTACTGAACGCAATTAAATATTAGTGTCGCTGTTACTTGATGGTGGATCTGGTGAAGAAGCTGCCATTGATTTAAATTTTGATTTTGAAGATGTAAATGTATATTTTTAGAATTTGTTTGAGATCACAAATATGAGACAGATGCTGAATGTACTGGGAAATGAGCTCTGACGAGGACTGAGTGATTAAACAGATCAATCCATTTTAGATATAGATCCCGGTCACTAAATATATAATGTTTGGCGAATCATTCAGGCATTTAAAGGGTTAAAAGTCAGAATACTCGATTTGTCCACGCAACAATCGATTAGCCTACCAATGGGCTCTATGCACGGCGTTATTTCCGGTGAAGGATTAAGGATGCTCGATAACTTCCGCCGATCATAGAGTCCAATGCAATACCGAGAATTTATATTGAATTTTATACTCCATGGTTATACTAATGAAACGTTAGTCACAAAAACAGATAAAACAGACACCCCTCGTTGTGTTTATGCTTCTTTTTAAAATTATATTAAATAAACATAACTATATATAAAATTACATCTAAACGTATGTACGTTTCGTTTCAAAGACGGGAGGACAGTAAATATTGAAGACTCTGCCATAATCCCGTTTTCTCCGGTTTTCCTCCGCTTTAATCTACACAACCGGAAATGGTCGAGCATCCTTACGTCAAATGCGGAACTTATGCGTGCATATAGCCCATAGAATCGATTTTTGCAGCCCTGGAGAATAGCAGTTTGGCAACAAGCATGAATCACAAAATATGATACAGGCATATGACAACATCAACACAAGAAGTTTAATCTCCCTGCTGAAGTTCACTCAGTCTCTCTCGGTAAGTGCATGGTGCCATTGTGCTCTCAGCCGCTGGTTGTCCTTGCCTCCTACTTGTTAGTGCGTCACAGAAAAAGAATGAAACAACTCTGGTGAAAAGAGTCAGCTGGGACACAACATGAAAATTTATGTAACAAAGCTTAGACATCAATTTAGGCCTATATATGTGAGCAGCCAACTTGGCTATCTGTGCAGCTTCATACTTTAGGGAGATCAGAGAAACTGCAGTCTGTTGCGTCTGAACCCTTAAGAAAACACCTTATAATTGTAATATAATTGTGATATAATTGTAAGAGTATTATCATTTATAGGTTTCTTAACTACAAAGTAGGCAATTTTGTACTGGCTCGCAATAGCAAGCTAGCTTTGAAAGCATAAGATCCCACCCTTCCTTCAGAGTGTCTCCAAAGCCACACCTCCTTAAAAACACATGAATGAGAACAACAACGTAAACAACTTACAGAAATCTTACTTGTACCACCTGACTGCTTCGGCGGTCTAATTCCTGACCAGTCTTTGACTAATTTCAGCTTTGACAGAGAAACGCATAAATCCGAGTCTGAGAACTTGAACAGCTCAGGTTACATCACAGGTTGCCATCTTACGAAATGGCGTGAACGCAGCATAAGCTTGTTGGTTTGTTTCAGGAGGAATGTAAAAGGTGGTTGCTGTTTGTTTGCGGCACTCAGTGACTCTGTCTACAACTCGGCATGACCTTACATAACCCGCTGAGGATGGATTTTGCGGTTTGCGGAGGTGTGCAAATACATTTGTTGACAGGCAGGTGGACATCATATCATTGCATTCGGACCGAATACAATGATTGGACGAACGTTTTTTTGGTCCTGTGACTTCCACAGAAGATATATGTAGGCTACATGTTTTAAAATTTAGGCCATGCACTTTTATTATTGATTGCTATCAGGATGTAAAGAGAGTTTCAACAGTGTTTATAAAACAAATTGCCTAGCCTACCTATATCATTACCGATATGTTTCCAATAGTGCAGCCTAAGTACTCACAGATTATTCTGTGCTAATAAGAGACATCTTCATGATGGTATATAATAGTAAGCTATATCATGATATGTAAGAATCGATCAGCCATTGAAAGTCACATATTGCATGCGGTTACTTCTGTATAAAAAATGTAGGCTATTCGTTTTTAGTTTGGTTGTGAAATAAAACGTATCTGCATAAAGTTGTTTTTACTTTGTTTCTGATATATATTCTCACTTCACAAAGGAAGACAACTAGACCACGCCAACAACCTTAGTTGAGGGAAAGACTGTTGAAGTTAATCTACACGGACTAACGTGAACTATATTGCCGTTCATGGCAGACGCATGTCAAGAAAATGAACACACAGTACAAACAGTACATCTCTTATTTTGTTTTTCTTTTTGTTCCTCTCAGTCTCATACTAAACACATGAATGTAATGGACATTAATTTTAATTGAAATAATTTTCAACCACAGGTCATGTGATGTCATGGCAGTGCCTATGAGGGGAACCGCTACTTCTTTTTTTCCTAGATGACTACAGTCTAGAATTTATCTCATATGGCTCGATATTATTTTAATAATATTAATCTTAAATTCTATTTTTGTGTAAAACTTTTTATTAGAAAAAAATACTGAGTGCACCTTTAAGTTTCATCATAGAATTGGTGTTTTAACGCAATTATACATTAGCTATCATCAAGGCAGTGACAGGCTTCATGGTTGACTTTTTTTTTTTTTGCAATACAAATTTTCATGAGCCTCACGTTTCGTAATCTACTCGTAAACGTTTCCTATTGTCTCTTCCTCATTATGCTGTTGAGCGCTTTCATGTAAATGTAAGAGAGGTTTGACAGAATCTCAATCAATCAGCTCTGCTTGCCAAAGGTAAATGAGTGGGAGGGTGGGAGGAGTCTGGTAACTGCGCGTCAGTTTGTGTGTGTGTGTGAGAGGGTGTGTGTTTGCGTGTACCGGGGTGTAAGGAGAGCACTTGGGCGGAGAAGGACGCAAAGCATCGCGCCTGAGAGTTCATCGCAGTCCGAAGCTCCGCATTATATGTACACACTCCGCTCAACTAACTCCGGTATACAGGCTCGCGCAAACTTTCCCCGCGTTGAGAATGGCAGAACCGGCACAGTCGAACAGCGATGGAGAGGAGAGCAGCGCACCCATGAGAGGCTTTGCCCGACAAGGTGCTTTGAGACAGAAGAACGTTCACGAAGTCAAGGACCACAAGTTTATCGCTCGCTTCTTCAAGCAGCCTACTTTCTGCAGCCACTGCACGGACTTTATCTGGTAAGATAGTTTGGGTGCTCTAAAACTACAGTTCATTACCTACTGAAGTGTATGGCAAGCTGCTTTAACATTCATTTATTATAACTTGTGTTTTGTGGCGTTAGTTCTAATGTTTTTTTTAATTACTTGTAAGCAAACCAGTACTAGCCTTTACAATTTTTTATAAGCAACCATGCATAACGTTAGCTAGGCTACATGTACGTAGAAGGCCTATTACTCACACCTTAGTTGTAATTAATTATGCTGTATACTATTTGTTTAGAAACAAATAGCATGGTTACTATTTATTTGTATACACCTTTTTGTCTGTATTAAGGCACTAGTAGTCTTACAATTTCTTGTTCTAGGCTATACAATGGCTTGCTCCTTTAGGTTATTGAAATCTCTTATTAGGAAGATTAGAAATGTTATGGTGAAAATGCAATGGGAATCACATTATTGTCTAATCAATGAATAACAAATAAAAATAAGTGTTTATATTATCATTTAAGTGTTAATATTTAAGGAATATTAATATGGATTTCCATAGAGGTGGACCTGTTACTGTTGCACTGTAACACTGTACGCTGTGTCTCAAGACCATATTGTATGGTCTACATTAACAGCACTCATTTATGGGCATTTTTTTAGGGCTCCGCTGAATATGCCTGAAGTGTCCAAAATGTTGAGCTCACTTGGTTTGAGCCATATTTCCTTTAATAAAGGATGTAAAGTGCTAAATAAAATGGGAATGGGGAAAATACGACTTGAGAGTGCAAGAAATAGTTGACAACAAATATGAATTGAGTCATTTTACATGAGACAGCAGTCAGACCATAAAGTGATTTTAGTCAGTTCTAATATTTTTTTCAATGAACCATTGCTTTTATCTTTCAGGGGTTTTGGGAAACAAGGATTTCAGTGTCAAGGTAGGAATTTACTATTCATTGTATATTTTTAAAATCTTTGAAAGTGTAAAATGAAACCGCAAAGATTGTCCTTCTAATGGTGTTTCTATAGGACTTGTTGACAGTGTTTAGAGTCTTACAGGAGTTCACAAGCTCTATTTTGAAAAGATGCCTTGAGGTTTCCACTACTAGCGTGATGATATTAGGAACCTCATATGGTGCCTCAAGCATCTTTTCATTTTCACAGTGTTGATATGATGGTATCATTCAAAGCATTTTGACAGTATAATTGCAATTTATTAATTGTACATTTAATAAATTCAATTTGGACACTGGTAAAATGCATGATCAGACAAATAAGCAGTCTCCGATAACTGCATCGCTCTGTTAAATTAACATTTCTCAAATAAAATCTTAAACTACACACTCTTTCACAGTAAATATATAGCCGGTTTTAAGGGGATTCCACCTGCATAACTGTCCAGAATAGAAGCATCTGTTATCCTCACTGGAAAAGTTATTGCTTCCTCTTCGTTACTTGTATCTAATTACCAAATGTATGAGGGACACCTTTGGGGTGTGACCAAGTTTGGCATTTCTCAAATGAAATGATAAGAGACAGCTTTTTGTCAAACTCTTGCACAGGCAGTATCACTTGAAAGTGTGGCACGTTTTCCAACATTAGAATTGTACCTGAAGACTATTGGATAGCGGTTTTCTTCACTGTATGAGTCTAAATTACACTTGAAAAGTGATTTTAATTCTTACACACTAAAGGCACTGAATGTTCTTTAAGACGACTGCAATTACCGGTCACGGCAGGTCAATGGCACCCTCTGCGGTGCTGCGCTTCTTCATTTTTTCCACCACAGGCTTCAGCACTGGCTCTAATTACAGGTGCACAGATGAGTGTATGATGACTTTACCCACTTTTTTTGCTCCATCTGTTCTTTTTTTCCCTTCAATTCACTTTCTTACATTTCCTCTAAACCTGTTGAAACGCTCCATTGATTTGTGAGAAGCCCTGACTGTATCAGGAATGTCGGAGTCGGACCCCATTGGAGCTGAGGGAGAAAGGGAATTCTTCTGCAAGGTCATGCTCAGACATGCTGAAACCTGAGGGTCTCTGCTGGAGAACAAATCTGTTTGTGCCTACTGTAGGTTATGCCTAGAAGCTGTTAGATCAGTGTGGGAACTATACGTCTTGTTTATTATCAATGTAGTTTTTGCATTTTCTTATTCTTCTCCTTTTGGTGTGCATTGTGAACGCACCAGAAGTGCAAGCTTTTCTCCTAATGATTTAAAGAATATAGCACTACACATTTATGGTACTTTTTCATATAAACTGTATACAGTATATATGAAAAAGTACCATAAATGTGTAGTGCTATATTCTTAACACATTTAAGATAATATATACATATATACTGAAAGTCTTACGGTTTGGAACAACATAAGGGATTTTGGGTGAACTAACACTTTTAAGATATATATAAATATATGTGCTAGTTCACCCAAAAACCCTCATGTCGTACCAAACCGTAAGACTTTCGTTCATCTTCAGGTTATAAATGAAGATATTTTGAATAAAATCTGAGAGCTTTCTGTCCCTCCATTGACAGCTCGTAAGACGTTGACAGATCGTACTAATTATCCATGTGAATTGAGTGGTTTAGTCCAAATTTTCTGAAGAGAGTCAATCACTTTATATGATTAACAGATTGAATTTAGGCTTTTATTCACATTTAAAGATACATCAACTCACACATCAGTTGTGGTAACGGAAGCTTAAGCATGTTCACTTGACATGCAAGGACCAGTGAAGTTTATTTTCATAATTATGCAGCTTGTTTTAGATTTGTTTTAGCATGTCAAGCAGGTTCTGTTGAGATTCTGTTTATGTTCACTGATCAATGTTTAAATGTGAATAAAAGCCTAAATTGAATCTGTTCATCATATAAAGTGATTGTTTCTCTTCAGAAAATTTGGACTAATCCTATTAATTCATATGGATTAGATTTTACAGTCTCTTTATTATCTTTTTGAAGCGTCAAAGTGGTAGTTGCACAGCTGTCAATGAAGGGACAGAACTGGCTCAGATTTTATTGAAATATCTTCATTTGTGTTCCAAAGATGAACGAAAGTCTTACTTTAGAACGAGGGAGAGTTAATGATGACAGAATCTTATTTTTTGGGTGAACTAACCCTTTATAACAGTTATAAGTTCTCATCCACTTTTTGTTAAATGGAAAGAGCATTGTTTTTTTTTTGTTGCTAGATTACTCCCTTTTAAGTGTAGTTTAAGTTACAAAAATGCATGGTTTGAACTTTGTGATGAGTATAGGGTTAGATGAACACTAGACTTTAGTTCATGGTTCAGAATGAGCATTTACAGCAGTGGCTTTCAACTTGCGTCATGTGTCTGTTCTTAAACAATGTTATGCAAATAATAAAATTAAACTAAACTTGAACAAAACTTTGCAAAAAAAAAAAAAAAAAAACTTGCTGTATTTTCACCATCCTCTAGTCTAATATAGTGTAATAATCACAGACTAGTCCACATTGTAGTGACCTGGCGTGCCGAAGGCTGCAATGGCAAAAGCTCCGGACTGTGACCAGCTTCACAGTTCCTGGGCCACCCAATTTAAAGGGATACTACACTTTTTTTTTTGGGAAAATAGGCTCATTTTACCACTCCCCCAGAGTTAAACAGTTGAGTTTTACCGTTTTCAAATCATTTTAGCCGACTTTCTGATATTTAGAAGTATATCAGTAACCAGACAGTTTCTGGTCTCATTGACTTCCATTGTAGAAAAAAAATATACTATGGAAGTCAATGAGACCAGAAACTGTCTGGTTACTGATATACTTCTAAATATATTTAAAAAAAAATCGGCATTCGAAAACGCTAAAACCCACCTGTTTAACTCTGGGAGAGTGGTAAAATGAGCCTATTTCCAAAAAAAGTGGAGTATCCCTTTAAGGTCACTTAAGCTAGATTTTGGCAAAAGCTGCAGGCAAGAAAGGTCCATTATCAATAATGTCCATCGTTAATAATATTGAAACAGTGAGATTTCGCCTATGTAAATTCCCAGAACAACGGTAAATGTGACCGTTCTTTAAGGCATTGGTCTTTTCTTTTGCTGATTCAGATGTCATTGTGTACTTCAAGGGAAATAGTGTCCATGATCATTTCAAATGTATTTCCTTATCATAATTATGTTCTGATGAACTTGAGATTGTAGTGCTTAGAAAATATAGTCAATCCTTTTGCCCACAAGCCTTTTTAATGTGACTTTGCGCGTGTGAGAGAAAAAGAGAAATAGATTATCTGAGGAATGTTTATGACCCTTATGGAACACCAGCGATCTGTGATCTGGTTCTTCCTTAATCATCAGTGTGTGGAAAACAGTGAGTAAATAATAAGAGGATTTCCACTTGCCGTCAGCTTGATGGTGAACCAGCTGCTTAGGAGAGCCTCTTTTGCACCCTCAGTCGTAATTGCAAAATTACGAGTTTGAAGAAGAGCTGGCAGAATGCTACATCTGGATAGAACTGAGCAACAGAGAACGAGAAATAAGCTCATGAATGATGGTGAAGGGAAAGCGAGATGGTCCGAAGAAGAAACAGGAAGTCGAAAAAGTTTTCAATTTTTGAAACTTGCTTATGGGAAATTGAATGTCTGCTTGACAAGTAAATGGATATGAAATATTGATTTTTTGATTAAAAAAATATATTATGTGAGAACAAAAGACAGTGATTTAAGAAAATAGTGTTGGAGATTGACCAATCAGAAAGTCTCTTACTGGTAAATTTCATTATTTGCACACCTTTTGAAACCAACCTGATTTCACTTGAACGTCGCTAACCACTCACCTTCTGCCTATTATGCCCTTTGAAAACCGAAGCAGACTGTGATTGCATTTATATATTTGTGATGCAGGGGGTGTCTCACACCTCGCTCTGTTCTGTGCCAAATCAGAACATTTCCACATCTGAAGGTGTGGGCCGTTTAAAGCCTCTATAAATAGCATAAGTGTTCCATGAAGCAGTGCTTAAAAAGGGGGGCTGGGGGATGTGTGGGCGTTCGGTGAGATCAGTAGTATATGAAATGCATAGAAGAACCTCAATCAGAGAACACGCCATTAGTTCATATACGTCATCACCCTGTTCTTGCAAGAATAATTCATGTGTTTGCTCCATTTTTGCAGATTTGGAATGGCATGTTCCAGACAGTAGCCTCATTTCAAGAGGAAAAATATAAATGATCAATGGTGACATAAGGCACTGCTGCGTTCCAATAGGGAGGAGTAAAGCTGTGTGCATTTTATAGCTGTATTGTATAGGGTCTACCACTACAACAGTCTGTTCTTTAATCACTTCAAATAGAAATAAAAAATGATTCCCCAAAAGTCCCTTTATCGCTACGATCCAATTTTGATCGGAATCCATTTGCGTTAGAAGTTAAATCTGAGCAGTCATTGGCTGATTGCTGATGTTTCAACCAGCTAATGAATGCTGAGAGCCAATTACGCATGGATAGAAGAGCCCAACAAGGGCCATCCGCTCGCCTTTCGGGACCTAATAAAAAGGTCTGCTGAGAGCCTCGTTGCAGGAAGAGAATGCGTGTAATAATGCAATAAGGACGCTCAACTGCCTGTAAAAGTGCCTCCATATTAAGCAAGTGGAGTTGAAACTCAATTTAGTCCTGAATGCGGTTAGCCTCTCCCGGTGCTTTCAGCCAGATTAGATCATGCTGGTGTTTTCCAGGCTACTTGAGGGAGGGTTCCTGCTCTATTGACACTGCAAGGTTGTTTACTGCAGAACAAGATCCTTTTGTTTAGAACAAACATGTCTGACCTTTGTGGCTCCAATGTCCCAGCGGACAAGATGCATGAGGCTCAATATTCCCTTCTGCTGGATCTCGTTCGGTCTCTTTGCTAAATTAAACCAACTTCAGCCCTTTCAATATTTATGTCATTGTCAGTTTTCAGTTTCGATGGCCTTGAAAGGACTCAAGACTTAATGTGAGGGTTTTTTGGAAGAGTTTTGAACTTCAACTCATGAGCTGGCTGGTCAGGTGCTCTTTGTTTGATTGCAGCCTGTGCTGCATGTGCATCTGAAGTTGGAAAGAGGGTTAAGAGGACAGGAAAGGCAGCCACCAGCTAAGCATCTGAAACTGGCTGGCTGGAGGTCCTCCTGGGACCGTCTTCTCTTTATTTGGTCTTACTTTTAAATGGGCCGTGAGAGAGAACTCACTTCAGTGAGGCAGTCCAGACTTGAGCCGCAGTTAGATAGACACTTTGTTTCTCTTGTTGTCAGTTCATCTTCGTAGCACCTATAGAATAAGAACATCTATAGCAATAATTAGTTCAGTATTTATCCCTATTTTGAGGGTGTTTTATGTCATGGTGAATCTGACTGAAAGTTGTCTAAATGGGCAGAGGAAACTCACTGTGCTTGATATGGATATGAGCTTCGTAGTATGAGCAGTGTTGGTACTACTTTGGTTCATCATCTGTTTTTGTGTGAACACTGTCTGCTTTTTCCAGCGTGGACGCCCACATCTGTGAGAACTGAAGGGAGATTCAAGGGGATATGTAAACCTGAGATGCCAACACTTATCTGCCATGTTAGAGACATCACCAACCCAGGCCTCCACTTAACTGTGCTTTAAGTGTGGGATTCTGTCACAAATCTATCAACATGTCTAATTCTTTTTTGTATCTCTCTGTTTGAGTCTCAGCATTATCATGATGACTGACAATGTTTCAGAGACCACAGTTGAGAGTGCTGTCAGAGAACACAAGAGTGCAGTCCTTTCTCCAGAGAAACGGCTTTGAGCTGCGCTGTCCACATATCAACCTCGCTGACAACTTCCACATGCTAAGTAGTGAAAAAAAAAGGGGCCAAGCCAAAAATTGGTCTGGATTTGCACAGTATTACTGGATTTCAATAAAATTCCTAGAACAAATACTGAAATAAATGAAAATAGAAAATGCGTGCTATAGTAGCCGTTCGATTTGTTGCAGTTACAACGTGATGCCGATAATCTCAAAAATCTGGAGATTTATTTATAACTATAACAATACCTTTAGCTTATACACTGTAAAAAAATATTGTTGGTTTAACTTGAAAAATTAAGTAACCTGGTTGCCTTAAAATTTTAAGTCGATTGAACTGGAAAAAGTGAGTTAATACAATGAAGGAGATTGATTTAATCTACAGAAACTCAAAATAATAGGTTATCTGAACTAAATATATTATTTAAGTTGATTTGACAAAAGAAAAAATGTTGGGATAACAAATCTTGAAAATATTTTTTTTTTACAGATGAACAGACTTTTATATGTTGATAAAATGTCATGCCATGGCTGGTAATAAATGTCTATAGTATTTCGTCCAAATAAAAATAAATAAATCGTTATACAGTAAATGCTAACGGTGAGTTTAGTCATCCCAACAATTTTAAGGTTCATTAGGAAAAATCAATATTCATTTTGAGATTTGCCAATGATTAAACATGATTATACATTCTTTGTGTTTTTAAAGATACATTTTAAGTGAGCGTTAGATTATGGCAGAGGCCATTTAAATGTAAAATTAAAGGAAATTAGCATGAACCATTAAAAATCCAATATGGACCAATCAATTAAGAATCTCTAACATCTGCCAATAAACGATACAGTACAGTCAGAAGTGCAGCGCACTCGAAGGTGGAGAAGACATGAGGTGAAATATGAATAAGATATGAGAGCTTGAAATATGAGAGCTTGGGCTTTTTAGATTTTGGGTGAAGTGTCTCTTTAAGATCATTTTTTACTTCAGACCAGACTGAAATGTTCACAGACAGTACAGCTGTGAATGGAGACTGAATTTGTGCAAGTGAGTGGCACTGGGTGAAGTCAGAAGGGCAGTTTGAGGAGTGAATCTGCAGGTGTGTGTTAAAGTAAAGTCAGGTTCACCACTGGGATCACTGTCAGTCGTATATTAAAAGTGGGCAATCTCAGAGTGGGTGCCAGCTAGGTTAAAAGCTTCCCCAGGCTATCAGTCACACTTTTAATTGAAATGCAAGTATGTTAGCACACAGGGGCTGTTTCTAAGCACAGCTGGCCTTACCTGAGCTGACAAAGACTGAAGACTGGTTGAATGTTTAAAAATATATATAAAAAATCCGTGAGGTATACGATTAGCCTACTTTACCTGACAGAACCAGCATGTATTGGATTTCATGAATACTACACAAAATAAAGGTATAGCTGCCTGAGTACCTGATAGAGTACCTGAGGGGAGTGATTCAGGTCACTTCACAAGTGTTTAGCATGGTCCGGTTAGCGGCAGCTGAGAATCAAAATCGTTATTGCTAAGAATGTTCATACATATGAAGAATTTGCCTTGATGACAGAAGCTTTCACAAATGACAGCAACAAGACAGATTAAAAACAAACAAGTGAGATGAATTGAAATGTAATAGTTAGCTCTCTCTGTTATTTATCTGCTTTCTTGTGTAATCAGATGTCTCTCATGCACTCTGCCGAATTAAATCAGTCACACGCTTGATAACTTTCCAAAGCAGCGTCTTTACTACAGTACTTTACTGTTTAACGTGAACTCCCCCACTTCATCCGGTCCCCACATACACTCTAGGGGTGTAACGGTTCACAAAATTCACGGTTCGGTTCGATACGATACACAACGGTCCATCAACCACACAACAACGAGTAGCTCAGTTTCGTTCCACTTGCATTACATTTGTCATTTGATGTTGGGAAATGTTGTGGTCACGCCAGCATCTCTTACATTATGAGCGCACTTGCCATGTGCGACGCACCTACATTTGAAATAACGAAATTTTGGTCGGCAGGAAAAAATGGTCCAGCCGTTCGTTTCAAAAATGGGTACCGAAAACCGAACCGAAAGCCTCGTACCGAACTGTTCAATACAAATACGTGTATCGTTAGACCCCTTGTACACTCACATCTTAAAGATATAGATCATCATTCTAACACATGACATCCCCTCCAAAGTTGGATACCTTTAACGCTTGACTGTTGTCTCAGTATTGCCGAACAAACAACATCTAACTGATGATTTTCACATTCTTCAACTTGTTTTAAACTCAGTTATAATACCAACCATGAACATGTTAACAACATTGTCTGCAGTTAACCTGCATTCATAAATTCAGCCAACAACAAAGTCAGCAAATTTCTTAGGTAATTTTTTTTCTTGACGTATGTAATAATGTATTGGTGACACTCAACCATGGGCACGAGTCTCTCCGATTCCTCTGACAATGTCTGTTGATCTGAATATGTGGAACAGTCAGCATTCCCGTTCTCACTCTCTACACATTTCTTCACAAATGTGGTGTTGTGACTGTACTGGGCTCCGGTGGGTGACTCTACAGTTATTTTGTTCCTAGCTTTGCTGACCACTGTGTGAGGTGTTGCGTTAAAAGGTGTGGTAAACTTGTCCGTCTTGTCCTGGCTGATCAGAACCCGATCTCCGACAGCTACATTTGAGAAATCTGCTTTGCGATGTTCATCTGCATACAGTTTATATTTTCCTTTTTTCTCAGCATCATGGTCGTGAACTTCGAGATCTTTGTCTACTGATATGAGTTCAGGTAACTTGCCTCTCATTTTTCTTTTAAACAGAAGTTCAGCGGGGCCTTTGCCTGTGGTGTTATGGTGGTGTAATTCCTCTGTACACTGTAACATACTTCCTGAGTTCCTTTTGCCAGTCAAGTCCTTCCGACTGTGCAATGCGGATTGGTTTCAGGATGGAGGCATTCTGGTGCTCGACTTCCCCTTTTGCTTGAGCCCATTTAGGCGTTGTTGATCACATTTTCTTCACAGAATCTCTTGAATTCATCTGATTTGAATTGAGGTCCATTATCTGATTTTAGTGTGACAGGAAGTCCATATATATCCTCTGAATATATCCTCTGGCTGTTAATCAATTCTGTTGCTGTGGTTGAGGTCAGTATATCATACTCATAATACCTACTGTTTAACTTACTGCATTCAGCTCCGTTCACAGAGGGCAGCAACCTCCAACGCGCGATCGAGCGTGAGATTAGGTCCTTCCTCCTGAAGTTTTACAAAGCACATACATTGATAAGCATTTGCCTACGATGGCATCCCGGATTTGATTAGTCATGTCATCCGCAAATGCACAGTCTTTTGCTGCCTGTCTGAGACGTGTTGTGAACTGTTGAATCGTTTCACTTGGGTTTTGGGAAAGTTTATAAAAAGACTGTCTTGCATACGCAGTATTCACTCGTGGCACAAAGTATGCATTCAAGGCTGCAACGCCCGCGTCATAATTGGCAGCACCTCCCATATCTGCCAGAGTGGAGAATATATCTTGAACATCAGGTCCAGCGTGATGCAAAAGAAGTGCTGCGCCGCTGGCAAACTGCAACATCTTATAAGTCCCTTACCGTTTGCATAATGTTCAAACGACGTCAGCCACCTTGTTCTTGAACCAAGAGTTGCAGGATCTTTGTAGCACTCAAACGTAGGAATACCCAGACTGATCTCATGAAGTAGCGTGTGTATGACACGCCAATTCGTATTTCCATTTTTGGCGTGCTATCAAGACGCATAATCGCCTTTCAGCGTGTTTATGAACGCCGTTGACTTAACGTTATATAAATATATGACTTACCTCAACCCCGTCCCTAAACCTAACCGTCACTGGAGTTAATGGCATTTATAACTGTTCCCCTACCATCCTAGGTAAAAAAAAAGATATGACTTACCTCAACCCCATCCCTAAACTTAACCGTCACTGGGGTTAAAGGCATTTATGACTGTTCCCTTACCATCCTAGGTAAAAAAAAAGATATGACTTACCTCAACCCCATCCCTAAACTTAACCGTCACTGGGGTTAAAGGCATTTATGACTGTTCCCTTACCATCCTAGGTAAAAAAAAAGATATGACTTACCTCAACCCCATCCCTAAACTTAACCGTCACTGGGGTTAATGGCATTTATAACTGTTCCCTTACCATCCTAGGTAAAAAAAAGATATGACTTACCTCAACCCCATCCCTAAACTTAACCGTCACTGGGGTTAATGGCATTTATGACTGGAGATTTGACTGCGTGTTCAGACACGCGGAATGACGCGGACGTTAATGGCGTAGACATATACGCATACACGCGGATACACGCGGATAGCTCAAAATGCGTGGAGATAACACGCCACCTGACTCGAAAGTGGCGTATATGTTTACGCAAAAGTCATGATGTCATGTTGGAATACCAGACTTTTCCATCGCGTGCAATCGGTGCTCCATCCTCATCGCCAATGTTATATATCTGCTTTCTTGTGTAATCATCAGATGTCTCTCATCATGCACTCCGAATTAAATCAGTCACGCTTGATAACTTTCCAAAACAGCATCTTTACTTCTTTACTGTTTAACGTGAACTCCCCCACAATATCCGGTCCCCGCATACATATTAGTACACTCACATTTTAAAGATACAGACCATCATTCTAATACATGACACTCTCTAGGTATGGTAAGTTTTATGAAAAACATCATGCTTTTGTTTTATTTTTGCTGTGATGTGGCCGGGTCTCCCTTAGTTCAGTTGTTTGCTGAAAAGATACATTACCGCTCAAAAGTTCTGGTATATAATTTAGAAGGGTTTTCAGCATTTATAATGAGAAATGTTTGTCTGAAGGGTCATGTGACACTGAAAAAAATTCAGGTTCGGCATCACAAATTGTAAATATATTTCAACAGAATTGCAATATTTCACAATAATTTTACTGTATTTTTGATCAAATAAATGCAGTTTTGGTGAGCAGAGAGACTTTGAAAAAACCTAAAAAAGACAGCAAGGTATGTTTTTAATGCAACATATGCTATTTACACTAAGTGAAGAATAGGAGTAGAGCAAGTTTAGCAAAAGGCCGGTTCAAATTCGGGTCGTTTTGCATCAAAACTTTCAGCCACGCGGCTTACTCCTATACTATTGATGCTACTGTTGTCAATCTAGCGTCTTCCGTAATTTTGTCTAGCCCAACCAGACGTCAGTTGGAGGAGTTCGTGTAAATAGTCTCTGCCAACAAGGCGGCTATTTGCACTTAGTTCAAAAATAAATAAATAAAATAAAATCTTTGTGGCCCCAAACTTTTGAAACTTTACCAACTCTGTGTAATTAATAACAAAAAAAAAAAAAACAGAGCTGATAAAGAATGATCAGTCTCTCTTGGAAACATTTGAAGTTGACAACTTTATTGTCTCAATGATTTCATTCGTAATATTATATGTATATATAATATGTTTTACCTGGAAGTGCATATAAATGCGTGAGGGTCAGATGCCTGTTTAGGCTGCCTGGTTGAACCAAGTTCTTTCAGTATTGACCCAACTGGGTATTGATGCTATTGTATGAGCCTGATCAATGTTAATGCAGTGAATTCCCTCTGGCCAGCAATTGAATTGTGCCTTCTGCTGTAGGACACGGGGGAAATATGCATAAGCTTTCCACTGATTCAGTCAGGTTTAGGAATGAAAGGAGGAGAAAATTATGATTGAAGTTAAATGAGAATTAAATGTAAGGCTTTCGCAAGCTTAAACACTAATGCGAGTAACATTTGCTTGCTTTTTTCAGGACTCGCTTTTCCTTAAGCTCCAACATAAATAAATTCTGAGAATAAATAATTAAATGCAATCTCTATATCTGACCTGAATGCTCTTGGTCAGTTCAGCAGAGACCCAAACTGTTTTAGAGACCTGAAGAAAGACCATGAACATTTTTGTACGCTTCAGGTTTCTGATAATCCATGATGAACCTTTTATACTTCTACTAAATGCGGACAGAACAAGAAATGCATGACTGATTCATAGTGTCACACTGATTCATATCGTACTCTATTTATGCATAATTATATGTTACATTCTACATAATCTGGTTTGAATGACAGTTAGTCTACAGGGTGTGTAGATGATGCGGATGATGATGATTGGTGAAGTAAAGACCTGTAAGAAGGCTACAGTAATAATGCTGCAGTTCTCCTCAAACCAATTTAACCCATAGGACCATTTAACTGCTTGCTGCAGTTGCTAGGCAACAGGAGATGAGTAGCTTCACAGTACATGACTACTTTTGAAGCTTTCTCTCAGTCTCTCTCTCTCTCTCTCTCTCTCTCTCTCTCTCTCTCTCTCTCTTTCTGTCACTCTTGTGAATACACTGTCCCAAATATCACTGCTTCTTGAGATTATATTCAGCTGCATAGAATTGTTTTTGGGTCAGCTTGCAAAAAAAGTTGTGTATCAAAGTCAATTTAACTTCCCTTTGGCGATTTTAAGTGATTGTAGTTTCAGTTGTAGCTTTCACTTCTCATTTATCATCATAGCAGCAATCAAATAGAAATGGAAATATTTTATTTGTATACTGCGAACTAAAGTTTCTGTCTCTCTCTCTCTTTCTCTCTCTCTCTCTCTCTCTATATATATATATATATATATATATATATATATCTATATAACCTTAGTCTGAAGAGGATTTTTAGCATATGTGCAGTGAATTTATAGATAAATCATAGCGTCAGACTTTGCGCCTGTCGTTGACTGTCCTCTGATCCTGGATCAGTTGAAATGGAGATAACTGCTGTTTTAACTGGAATCTATTACTGTGTGTGCATATAGACACACACACGCACACACAATATCAGTGATGATGAGCAAAGCTCTATTCATAAGAAGTGATTTACTTGGGCCTCTTCACCGCTGGCTGTAGACTGAGCACACATGCATGCTGTACTGAAAGCAGCTGTTGTCGCTGTATGCCGAGTGCTGCTGGGTCATACTGATGTCATTAGAGCCGTTAAAGGACTGAGCCACATCCGCGTCTGTGGAGGTTACACTGCATGCATGATTATTCCCTTTCCCTCTTTAAATCGCTCTCAT
The DNA here is from genome assembly GCF_988280905.1 of Pimephales promelas. Taxonomy (NCBI): domain Eukaryota; kingdom Metazoa; phylum Chordata; class Actinopteri; order Cypriniformes; family Leuciscidae; genus Pimephales; species Pimephales promelas. Next base: position 26,699,415 of record NC_142771.1, read on the forward strand.
TCTCAATATTTCTCATTCTCATTATACTTTGATTTATTCCATTGTGCTGATTACAGTATTCATGTAACAAGGTATTTTAATTGTATGTGTTTATGTGCAATTGGTTGATTAGTTGGATGGACTAGTTTTTATTATTTTAATTAATTGATTGAATTTTTGTTTTAATAATTACGTTTATATTATTTTAATTTTATCGAAAAATAATTCTAATATAATTCTAATTATATTTAACTTTTGCATTTTCTGCATTTGGCAGAATTTTAGTTGTGATTTACAGCAGATTCAAGGTTTGCATGTTATATTATGGATCTGCCCGCATTGACACCAACTTTTTACAACAAAAATGAACCATCACTCAACTTGGTTGCATTATTTCCCTGTTATCACTGTAAAGCTGCTTTGAAACAATCTGTATTGTTAAAAGCGCCACATAAATAAATGTGATTGACTTGAGATTTTGCTAGTGAAGGTCAAAAACAACTTTAGCCTATTAATGCATCTTGACACCCTTCCATCCATTATGTGGCGTTCCGTCAAATAGGTTTTAATGCACCAATGTGTCTCATGTAAAGGCCCCTATAGAAATGCATATGATTATGATCAGGTGAGCTAATCAATTTTGAAAATTAGTGGTTTTGCACATCCCTACACTACACTACTGCTGGTTAGAGGATTTATTTTGTTCTTCAATCTGTGGTGCTTTTTTAACGTGACTCCCTTTCTTTCTGCTTTTATGAGCCATTTCCTCATTTTTTTCTGTATTATTTAAATTATTTTACTATTCCCCCGACTTCTGCATTATCATTTGTGTGTCACGTGTGTGTGGGTGGAGGGGGGAGGGTTGTGTGTAGGACAGGTATAGCGGGGGGTCGTGGTCCAGAGGGGGCGGTGAGCTGCACGGAGAGACTCTTCAGCAGATTCACAAGCAGTCAGTGGAGAGGCTTCTTAAAACAGATGGGATGGGTAGAGTGGAGACACAGGCCTGTCACGGGGCAAACACACACACACACTCCCTCATAACTCAACCTTGTGACTCCAGTGTTGAATAGATGACTGGTTTGTTAAAATGTGTTAAAAGATAACTGGTTTGTTTTTCGTCTTATTATTTTGCAGTCACAAACCTAAGTAATCTCTTGGTTTCTTGTAATGCATTACTACTCCCACCAGCCTCAAGTTGATTCCGCTACATAGCATACACTGGTTACTAAACCAAACTCATCCATTATGCCCAAACGTGCTATTTAGGTTGCTTTGAAGGTTTTAAGACACCCCTGCTGAAAAAACAACAACATAACAGCTGTAGCTAATGTATGTTATGAATGTTTAGAGGTACAAACAAGATGTGCAGAGGTACATTGCTGGGGCGACAAAGCATTTGTACTCTTCTAGGTACATTATCTTGATTTTCCTGTGTGTAAGACCAGGATGATGCATGCTGATGAGACAGGATTCATGCTCCTTGCTGGTTTATGTTGGTTTGAGCTGCTTTATGCTGGTCTCTGGTGATTTTTTGGACTGGTTTAGCTGATGGACCAGCATAGCCATGTTGTCCACTATCAAAAATGCTGGCCATCCAGCATGCTTAATCTGTCAAGTGTAAAACCAGTTAAGAACACCACAATATGTATCTAAAACGCATCATATGCTGGTTGTTTCATTATGTGGGTGGGTATTGTTTTATTATTCGGTGTATTATAAACATGAGAACATTTGAGCTTACGCTGTTTTTGTTTCACTCTGTGATTTTTTTTTATCTTAGCATACTGGCACAGTCAATAAGTGACCTCTTTTGCTGATATCGCACCCGGTCGCCATTCTGTCGACCTCAGATAATATTCAGATACATTTTTTATCAGGTTTGTAAATGTCATCATCCAATGCAGGGCAGAGCGCTAGTACGCTACACCGTGTTTACAGCCCTCAAAGTGCGGTTAGCTGCAGGCCGTATAGCACAGAGGAGGAGGAGGTGGCCTGAGTGTGTGTGTGTGTGTGTGTGAGAGAGAGAGAGAGAGAGAGAGAGAGGAGAGAAGTTGAGGACAGCTGTGGATTGACGGCTGACTCACTGACCTCATCTCTGCATCTCTGTAAGTCAGCTCAGTGTAGTGCTCAGCGGGCCATGGTATTTTTATTTAGCGCGTAGGCTGGCCCTACTCACTTGCATAACTCCCATTACCACAGGCAGGAAGGTGAAAATCAAATATCTTTTTTCCTTTGTGAACAATCACTCGTATCTCCTGTTGAAAAAAGTGAGCGTTCGCTGCCTGTCTACAAGCGCTTGAGCCACCCCCCCCCCCAACTATATTTGTTGTTCTGTTATTTCACTTTATAATGTTTTTTGAGCTTGAGTGAGAATTACTCATTTTAGTGGATGTGAGGCTATAGATAATAGGTTTCTTTTTGAGCATCTCTCATTCAGTGTGAGATCTCACATGGTGCTAAAGTGATGGTGTGTTCAGACCTCAATTAACTTTCAAAAGACAAATCCTTTTGACAGATTTACTGAGATTGACTTTGCCTTGATTTGTATAACAAAGGCCCAGATTAAATGAGTGGCCATGTGTTGGTGCATTACAATCATTGATGTAGAGTATCTAAATAGCACGACTTATATGGTTATTTCACCCAAAAATGAAAATTCGGTCAGTATTTACTCACCCTCATGTTATTCCAAACTCTCTATGTGTTTATTTGTTCTGCTGAACACAATGGAAGATATTTGGAAGAATGTTTTAATCAAACAGATGATGATCTCATTCCCCATTGACTATCATAGTATGTATTTTTTCCCACTATGGTAGTCAATGGTGATTGAGATCTGTTTGATTAAAAAATTCTTCCAAATATCTTCGCAGAACAAATAAACATATAGAGGTTTGGATCAACTTGAGGGTGAGTAAATACTGACAGAATTTTCATTTTTGGGTGAACTAACCCTTTAATAGTGATGGTGAGTTGACTCCAAAAGAGTTGATTCCTAGATCGTATATAGTCGACTCTGTTGCTGTGTCTGACATCAGGTTCTATAATACACTCTTAAAAATGCAGGGTTATTTTAACCCAATTTTGGGTCAAATATAGACAAACCCAGCCATTGGGTTAAATTTGTAAATTGCATTTTTTACCCAATGTTTGAGTTTGCCCATTTTAGACCCAAAATTGGGTTAAAACAACCAAGCATTTTTTAGAGTGTATTACACCGCATCAGAGAGCTGTCACAGAAACTTTGTTTTACATTTAATATGCATAAATGCATGTATCTTACATGTAGCTTACTTTAGAAATAGATAACAGTCATAGTGACTTTGTATGTGCCAGCATTACTTTAATTTGTTATATTAATGCATAAATTTTAAAAAACTTAAAAAATAAGTGTACATTATTGTATGTTTTATACATATTTAGTATCTTTAACTCTCCTTTCCAAGCACCTTTTAAGACAGTATTAAATAATAATAAATTATGTGCATTTAGCGCCATCACCCCAGAATTAACCAATAATAAGATAAATTCATGAAATAATACCTTCTTTCTCATTTATTTAATTCTGCGACATAATATTCAAACAAGGATATTTTCTGTGGCTTTTCCTTCTGTAAAATTAGGTATCTGCAACAGCTAGGCAACATTGATGGCCAAGTCATCACTAAATTGGACTGATTTGAACAGTCACAGGGATTTTAAAGCTTCGTGTTGGGGGGAAAAAATACAATTAATTAAGTGTGTAATCATCAACTCCAAAAAACCTGGAATTGAACACCCCTAAAACTTAAAGTTGTCATGAAACGGAAGTTGCGATATTGTTTTCTTCCCTAGTGTATTTCTCCCCTGTCTTCTTAAACAAGAAAAAACTTAGGACAATTTTTTTCCATTATGAATTGATTGGATTGTTGGATTCTTGTGGTTTGATATTTGTGTGATGTCATGTGAGTGACAGGTTCACCAAAAGAAAAATCGTCAGAGAAGAGATGAGATGAAAGAGGGAGGAGAAGTTATTTTGATGGAGAGTTATAAGGGCAGATTCATTAAATAATAATGTGCAATAATAAATCATTTAATAAATACAGAAAAAAAAGAAAATCCATCTCTGTGAGACGTAATACAAGGTGGATGATGGATCCCTCACAGTTGACGCTTCAAAAACCACACAAAGTTAACATGGCAATAATCCAGTTGACCCCAGTTTATGAATCAGTGTTTTCTGAACTGTAGGTATGTGTACATGTTTGAAAAAGTTGAAATATTAGTATTTTTCTCACACACACTAATCGTCTTGCTTTAGAAGACATTGACTCTTCATCTGGGGTTTTGTGGATTTTCTTTTGTGGATACATTTGTAATGACAAAAATAGCATTTTCATTTATTTTTTTAGCATGACAGCTCAGCTGTTTCAAAACTGTGTAGGTTTCCCTGTAACAAGCTGCTTCTTAACAAGTAGTGGAGTAGTGTGACAAAATACTTTGCTGTTTTTATGTCACATTGCATTTCGCACACAGCTCTACAACCGAGTGAGACTAACAGCACTAAGCTGCTTTCCTTGAAAATCCTTCTCTCTCATCATATGTAGCTATGTGAAGTCAGATTCTGTTTTGTGAATCAGTTCAGAAAGAAGTGATTCACATTATCTAAAAAAATAGGGTCAGAAAGAGTTTTTATGTTATATTGTTTTTATGTTTTTATTTATATTTTTATGTTATATGCTAACTAAGGCAACATACACACTGCAGCTAAATTTGATTGCCAGTTCACCATTAGTGTTTTATCGTGTTCTGTTCACACAGATCACTAATTTATGGGAGTGACCGTTTCCACATCCAAAACTCGAGTGACAACCACAATTACAAACTTCTGCAGTGTGTATGAAACCGAACTTGTCATATTTAATTGTGCATCAGGGCTGTGTCTCTCATATGTATGCACAAGAAAATTGCAGGGAAAGAGCCTTTATGAGCCCATAATAAATTGCTTTTATAGTGAAAATAAGACCAAATATTGCTACATTTCTATAATACATTTTCATTTTCATTTTGCAACTTATAAGGCATTAAAATATGTATTCAATTTACTTCTTAAAAATAATGTATGAAATGGCAAATGTAATAATTATATAATTGATTTTTTTAATTTTCTTTTTGCACCAATGCTTCACATATGTAATGTAAATTTAAATACAGAAATGCATTGTCATTTTGCATATTACATGTCAAATTGAATATTGCTTCAAATGCTTCCATAGACACATTGTTGTTTTGTTTTTATTACACTGCTCTGTGGAATCCTTGATTCTGATTGGTCAATCGTGCCATCCAGTGGTATGTTAATCGGTTATTCCCAGATAAAATCCGCTGAAAAGTAAAAACGGATAACATAGGATCATCTGGGCTTCTAGAGTCAGCAGCCCTATTGCTAGGAACATTTTTTCTTCGTGAAAGTTTTGCGTTTAGTGAGCTAATAAAATATTAATATTTTATGTAGTTATAACTGTTATCCATATCATGGACGCACTCTCTTTTGTTTTATACAAACTAAGTTGTTGCCATTTTGCGACTATTGTTTTGTACACAATGTTGTACAAAGGGGCGGCAGTGGCTCAGTGGTTCATGTGAGTTGTCTACAAACCGAATGGTTGGTGGTTCAATCCTCGGTTCCACCTGACCAAGTGTCGAGGTGTCCATGACCAAGACACCTAACCCCAGCTGTAGTAGTTGATGCCAAACATTGCTATGGTGTAAATCTCCGCAGTTCCGGGAGTGAGTTGTGTTCTGTTCCCATGAAAGAATCATTTAGGTAATTCATTACCATTTTTAAATATTTTTAAATAAAAAAGTTTCAGGAGTGACAACAACTGCATGGCTGCTTTTACAAGATCAGTAATGTTGGAACATCCAAGACACTCTCTTTAGAAAAGTTAAAAAGCCTTTATTTCTATGGCTTGGTCATAATCAACACTAAAAACACTCCGACGCATTTCGGCATACAAGCCTTCGTCCAGGAGTCACTACATTTCAAAAAACAGGAAGAGCCTTATAAGGTCTCAAACAACCAATCAGAAACCTCTGAATGTTGTGAAATAGTTGATTTGATGCTCAAGAAACATATTATTACCAATGTTGAAAGAAATTGTGCTGCTTAATATTTTTTTGTGCTAACTGTGATGCTTACTGTACATCATAACCATAATGTTTCTTTCTTTATTTTTCAAAATTTCTATTTCAGGTTTGAAATAGATTTTGAATACCACATTTTCTTAGGCATTTGCGTCCCACTGTATATGTTAGGCTTTATTTCTCTGAGCAGCAGTTTAGGCTTCCCTTATGTTCTTAATGTCTTTTGACACTGACTGGACACGCTGGGGGAATTGATGTATGAGTGTCACAGATGATTAAGAAACAGAAACAGTAATCAAACAAAAACGGAAGGTGAAGGAATGTGGTGAGTAGGAAAAGCTGCCTCAACTCGTCTCATTTCTTCATACTAGCTACAGTCACAATTCACCATCACTTCAGAGGAAACCAGTCTGTGCTGTGTGCTCTATATAATGAAAAACGTCATCGCCTCCAGGCTCCGGCTGTACATTTAAATAATCTGTTTAAAAGAAATAACCAAGAGCCACTCAGTAGCCATGCTAGCCCCAGCTCTACAGATGAAAACCTGTTTCCCTCAGCCGAGAGACGCAGGTGCTCGCAGTGTCTCTGGCGTGTATCTCCTAACAGGAAGCCCTGGGCTCCACTTCCCTCTCAGCCAGCTTAAACCGCTCTGCCAAGGCTGTGACAGACATCAGCTGCCAGAAAGTCATTAGCAGTGAAAGCCATTCTCTCTCATTATCTAGATTTCAAGAAACGGTAACACCGAAGCTGGTGGGAGCGCCGTCTTGGCTGAAAACTGGATGAGGTGTGTGTAGATCCGTCTTCCTCTGTAATGTCTCAGAAATGAAAAAAATAGAAAGACAGTGAGAGGGAGAGATGGAATAAATGCCAGGTTTAATTGGCATAGGACCGATTCACGGTGCGGGCACCGCTGCCAGTGCAGTGTGAAGCTGGAATGGCAAACGGGAGACCAACCTGTGTGTAGATTAAAGTGAGGGAGTGAAGAAAGAGAGAGAAGGAGGATGAAAAAAGAAGTAGTTTTGGAAAAAAGTAAAAAAAGTACTTCTCTTTTGTGACTGTTCAGCTTCTTTATTGAGTGGCCTAACGTGTGGTGGGCGAAAGCCTCATTGATTGAGTTCTTAGCAGCTGTATTATATAAAGGCCATATGGGAGTGAAGGGATATCAGACAAACTCTAGACTTTTCTCGCAGTCTTTTCATTTTCGATTGGGCTGGTCGTATATAGAATGAAAGATCGAATCAGTGCAGTGGTTATTATTGCTGCGCTATTAATACTGATTACTCATTTAAACACAAAAAAGAAAAAATGTTCCAAATCCATTTTTTGGAAGTATTATACATTGGGTATACATGTTTAATATCATTCGAAATGTCTCAGTGCGACTGGTACAAATGTCTCATTTCCAAATGAGTAAAACAAAAGGTAATACGGTTTTAAGAGTTTAGAGGTAACATGCATACAAAGGAGTGTTTCCGACGTATTTCCTAATGTCGCGTTTGTCTTCTCTTTATTCCAGAGCATGTATTGGCTATCTTTAATAAATTTACCTGATATAATAAATTCTTACATTTAATTATTCTAACTGACATTTTAGATTTAAAAGAAATAGTCAAACTTTTGCTTATATTTAATGATGCACAGATATCATTAAAAACTTTTTCATTTATGGAGTCAGATGAAGTAACGAGAGAATATGTATGAGAAAATGTATTGCACAAGTCAAAACCAAATATCAGTCTATTCAATTTAATATATGTATATATTTAAAAAGATTCCTCACAATTGTTTGATTAACATTAATGAAACAGCCTATATATTAAGACCTACTGTCTAATCTGTAACTTTTCCCTACTAGTTAGTTACACCACCCCAAAACCTTAAAAGGGACCCCTCTTAGGGATTTGAAACTGACAAGTTTTAAGACATCAGAAAATGTTAAGCTCCTCCACGCCTGCCATCCTCTGATTCGAAGTTTGCTGTCAGGAGTGGCTCCACTCCAGTACTGGCAGACACTTAATCAGCAGAGAGTGTGTGCAGTATTAATTAGTGTAAATGAACAGCCTAAGTAATGGCTGTCTAAGATGCATCTTGTTGTTGATTGTGTGGCGGACAGCAGGAGTGTGTGTGCTGCTGTTCAGATGTGTTAATCTCAGTGAAGCCTCTCTCTTAACAGTCCCATCAGCAGTGAGCGCAGGATCAGCCCAGCTAATCCATTTAATGTCACAACTAACATCCGCACTCTCTCTGTCTGTGTAGGTAAAAAAAAAATTGTGTATTATATATATATATATTCACACGGCTTGATTTTACCAGAAATTTTCCTGGTCACAACTACATTTCATGAAAGAAAATAGTACAATATAACTTTTCTTAGATTTTTCCTATAACACATTTTCCTCTGAAATTCTGAAAACCACAATGCGAACAGATAGCCTGACGTCGTCATGCACAGATTCTAGTCAGAATGTGAGTCTGATACTGCTCCATCGGTCTGTGATTATGGGGCGTGATTCAACCGAACCAGGGAAAAAAATGCCTCTGCACTCAATTGGATATACCGAATCCTGTAGGAAGGACGGCAAAAACATCTTTCCGATCGACAAATGCCTTGATCACGGTTCTCTGTTCCTCTTTTAAAATGAATGCACTGTCTAGATCTTCTATAACGGACGCGATGGCTGAATCTACACATCTAAACTCTCCAGCAGCAGCCATTCTTTGTTGTAAACAAATTCAACCCAAGCGCTCTTTGGTGACATGGATGATTACGCTACGGTAGATCATCTTGATTGGTCCGAACAGCTTTGGTTCGGGCATACTTGCTTCTCAACGGATGAAGTCCAGACCAAACTTCCGATCCTCAAATGTTGTGGGCGGGGCTAAATTCGACTGGCATCCAGGCTAAGTGAACAAACAGTTGCTCCAGCAGTTTATTTATAATTTTCCTTGCTGTCATGATGATATTCATTAGTGCTTGATACTGTAAAGCATCTATCTATCTATCTATCTATCTATCTATCTATCTATCTATCTATCTATCTATCTATCTATCTATCTATCTATCTATCTATCTATCTATCTATCTATCTATCTATCTATCTATCTATCTATCTATCTATCTATCTATCTATCTATCTATCTATCTATCTATCTATCTATCTAGTATCCTTTGCATCATTATAATCATATTTAAAATGAGGAGGAATCACTTTTACTTTAGAAGACAAGCTTGTTTTTGATTTTACCAGCAGGATGTAACCCATCAGTGTTTAATGGCCAGTGGTAAGAGCTAAGCTAGCTGTCAGTATTGAATTCCTGCTAACTGTTCTTGTGCATTATGAGACTTGTGGTATGATTTAGCTTTGAATATTACAATTGTGACCTGTGCGTACAGAAAAATGTCATGTCATGCGTCACAGTGTGTTAATGTTTGATTATGAGTGAGAATTCACAGCACGTCTTGTGTATCCTAAATTGATAATTTATGAGTGTCTCCTCAGTAAAAGGAATCAATTTTCCAGACAGTTAAACCGAGTTGTTTAGTCACGGTTGGAAAAGCTGCATACAAATATTAGGTTAGCATATTAACATAATTAGGATCAGAATACTGTTTTGTTATTGCCCTAAGCTTTTCTTAGCTTTTTTAATTAAGTTTCAGTTGCTTTGATGAACAGTTTTGAATTTGAAATTTATATTCGTGAAGATGTATTCACCCACATGTAGCTCCAAACCTGTATGACTTTCTTTTGTGAAACATAAAAAAATATATTTTGAGGGTTTTTTTCTCTCTTCCAAACTCTGGAAGTCAAAGTTTACCAAAAATCTTGTGAAAATTGATTACCAACATTCTTCAAATTATTTATGTTCCGTTCCACAGTAAAAAGAAGGTCATAAAGGTTTGGAATGACATGAGGGCGATTAAATGATGACAACATTTTCCCTGTCTGATCCTGAAAAGCCTACAGACGCCCTCAGATGGAGATGGAACATCATATTTATATTCATATTCAGACCTGGTTGTCCTCAAATTTTCTGCATTTTAATGAGAGCAAAACAGAAATGATTTTAATTAGACCCTCAGACTATTCCACCACACCTAAAGTTCTTTTTGATGGTTTGTCGTCTTATGTGAAGCCATGGGTGAGAAATTTGGGTGTAGTATTTGATGAATCCTTGAAATTTGATAAATAAATTCAGATAAATAAATTTGCAAATAAATTCAGTAGTGAAATCTTGCTTCTTTCAGTTAAGATTACTATCAAAAGTAAAAACATTCCTCTCTTTTAAAAATTTTGAAAAAGTAATACATGCTTTTATTTTTTCTAGACTAAATTATTGCAACTCTCTTTATGTTGGGACTAGCCACTCGGCAATGTCTCGTCTTCAATTAGTACAAAATGCGGCAGCTAGACTTCTGACGGCTGCAAAAAAACAGAATCATATCACGCCAATTTTACGATCCTTACACTGGTTGCCAGTGCGTTATAGAGTGGAGTATAAACTTTTAATGTTTGTGTATAAATCTTTGAATAGTCTGGCTCCACCATATTTGTCTGCTCTATTGACTGAGCATCATCTGTCCAGATCACTACGGTCATCAAATCAGAGACTCCTATCTATCCCTAAGTCAAAACTAAAGTCTAGGGGGGACCGTGCCTTTTCTGTATTTGGCCCCAGACTATGGAATGACTTGCCCACTTCTATTAGAATGGCCTCTTCATTTTCTGTCTTTAAATCCAAGATAAAAACACTCTTATTGGATAAGGCATTTAACACATGATACAGCATTATTACACTCTATCTCATTATTTTAAACTGGTGAAGCACTTACCTTGCAGTAGTCTATTTAAATGTACACCTGTACTGTTGTTGTTGTTGTTTTGTTGTCTGTCTTTTATGATATTTATTAATATTCTAAAGCACATTGGACAATGTAAATTGTATTTAATTGTGCTATATAAATAAACTACCATACCATATTTGGAAATATCTGTGCAGACTGCAGATTTGCATACATTTTCCTTGAGACTTGATTCAAAATGGTGACCATTTTATGATTTTTGATTCGTTTTTAAGTGCTCTGCTCAACAAAGGTTCATTTCTTTACATTCAGAAATGAACAATTTTGTCAAAATGTAGGAGTACACTAGCACATAAATGACTTCAAATATAATAGACCTGGATGAAAAGACACATGAGGTATTTAACAGTACCAACATGGTTAGTATTTTCATCAACCTCTAAACAGTAAGGTTTGTATCTTTTTTAAAATGCATTCTTCTCTCGACATGGGTTGTGTGGGGGGAAAACAGGTTGTTTTTAGATGTTCATCCTTCCCTTCCTTCCTACACCTTGATTCAATTTAGCAGCTCTAACACCTTGTTGTGTTCTTGAACCCTTAATGATGTTGCACCATGAGGAATATCTTTTGCATGCTGTTCTGTTTCTAGTAAACAAGCACTCAAACTCTCTTCCCTTCCTCCTAATCTGCATCTCACTGACAGCTGGGCTGAATTCAATATCAAGATGAACGCTCCCAGTCATCTCTGAGATCGCTCACGCGTCTCTCGTGCCCGTGAATTAAAATCGTGAAAGGTTCTTGTGCAGCTCCTCAGGGCAGACGTGGCTTGCTATAACTGGAGGCTCTTTTTAAAGGCTTCCAGTTGTCCAGAAGGCAGATATGCTTGGATGTCGAGTGCATGTGTGTTTGTGTGGGCGTACTCGTGTATGTGTGTGCGTTTGAGCTGTAGCTGCGCGAGTACGTGGGTGAGCACTGTTGCTGTTTGTCTGTGAGCGACTGAATTATTAGCAGAACAGGACTAATGCTCATGTTTTTCCGAGTTAATTGAATTTGTCTCCGAAAAGCCTTGTGCCAGCATCTGCCGGGACAGAGTTCGGTGTCGTACCGGGGTGTTCGGCAGGGGTGCGTTTGCTAAGGTGCTGAGCCGCTGGTGTGGCATGGATATTTAATGGGCTGTTTAATTATGAAGGGCCAGATCAGTCTCGCTGTGAAGGGACGTGGGTTGCTACATGAGCCTTTCTCTCGTTCTGACCTTTTAAGAGTGCTGGAGAGAGAAAGAGTCAGGGAAACTCCTACTGGGCCTGATCCTTCTCCATCAGGCTGGCCATTATGTAAGTGTGCGCTCAATAGGCCCTGAGAGGCTGTTTAACTGAGCCATTTGGAGGTGGCAGTCTGCGCCTCACCTCTGGTTCGATCTTTACCCTGTCACTATTACAGATGAGGAACTACCTGTATCTGAATGCCTATACTGCTTGATAGATGAGAGATAAAAATATATATATAGTTTAGGAACTGTTGTAATTTGTAAACAACAGAATATAAGTGTTGTATTTCAGTTTCTATTATGTTATTTTCTTTGTTTTGTTTCTAATTTCTGATATTTTTGTGTCAGAAATCATGCATTTACTCACAATCATGCCCTACTTCCATGTAAATTCCATAAATAAGTGTTAGCATCACTGTTCTTTTTTTACTTTAAAGTGGTGGTTGATTGTGATTTCTCTTTTTTTTTTCATTTTAAATAGTGTGTAATGTTGCTGTTGGTGCATGTATAGTGACTGCAAAGTTGCAGCGCTGAAAGTTCAGTGTAAGCAGAGATATCGTCTTTTAAAAATCAGGAAGTTTAATGCCTACAAAAAACCCCTCGATTGGGACTACAATGGGTTTTATATGAAACTAACCTATACATTTGCATCAACCGCCCCTCCGGAATATGCAAAAAAGGACATATGGCCATATTTCTGCCGCTCGTCGAAAGTGTGTTATTTTCACCCAGCTGTCAGGTCTTCTGTGTTCAGGCTTCTCCATATTCATGTATATATACACTTTATGACGTAATTTTTCGATTTGATCAAGAACGTAAACCAATGCCAACGCTGTTTGTGTATATAGCCAGTTAGTTTGATGAATTTTGTGTAAGACAAACGTGTATAAAGTTAAAAAAAATTATAGGCTATGTAATCGCAGCAAACTTCAGCTGTTGTTATCAGTGTACAGTATGGGTTTTAACACAGTTGCCACATGGAGGCTATACCTAAATAAAACGATAGACTAAGTAAACTAAGTTTTGTGAATAGATAAACAAACGATTGTTCGTTATATTGATAAAACGATAACTTTAAAAAAACATTTATTCAGTTATATTAAATGTTTAATCAGGAGAAAACCGTATCTCAAAAGCTAACAAGCAGCATTAGTATTTTCAAGTAACAACGTATCGAAATTCTTACAATAATAGTAGAATAGAATAGAATAATAATAATAATAATAATAATAAAAAATTACGATTCAGAAACTTTTTGTAAGAGCGGTTTAGAGAGGCTTGACTATCTTCATCGCCGCTTTCTCGGTCTGATTCTGGCTCATACTGATACTGTTATGGTAAGGGTGGCGGATGAACCCAGAAGCAGACGGTGTGCAATCACAGATAGTTTATTGTAGACAAAAAGGGGAAAACAAAGCCCACAAGGGGGCAAAACAGGACTCTGACAAGGTGACTGACTAGACAAGGTACTGACAAAATTCTACTAGGTAAACGACTGACACGAGCAATAGATAAACAGGACAAATACTCTTGACAGGTACTCACAAACTTGGCACGGATAACATTTGGCAACATATGGCAATGAACCGACCCAGGACAGCAAACACAAGGGGATTAAATAGGGAACACTAATGACGAGGACAGGTGAGACTGACTAGACAATAATGACGAGATGACGATAACAAGGGGGCGGAGTAAAGAAACGAGACAACACAAGCACATGGCCCAAACAGGCCATGCGCTTGCACACAAAACATGATTCTGTCATGATCCTGCCTCACGACTAGAGAAAATCAAAGACAAGAAGGCAGAATCATGACAGATACTGCAGTATCGACACCATTATGTACATTTGACAGGAACACATATGCAACTCTCGCCCGTATGAATGGGCGTGAAGTTTCCGGACGACGTGCACTACTCAGTTTAGCCAATTACAAAACACTAACAGCCCAAACTATCCAATTTGAGCCCATTGCCTGTTTCTGAGGGAGTGGTTTCATAGACTCAGGATGTAAACCGGTCGTTCAAATGACAGAGGAGAAAGCGGCTTACAATAAAGGTGAAATTTATATAAAAAAAGACTTTAAAAAAAAAAAGAAAAACCACAAATACATGTTATATTGCACCCCATAAACACAATCGTGCAAAGAAAGAAAGCAATACAGTACAGATATCACTGTGGTGTTAGACGCTGCACTGCCAGCTATATACGTGGATCTATTATGGAAATGGACGTCTGTGAGTTTTATGTAAATTACACTGATACTATAGTGGTCTATGTAATAATTAATTCCCTTACCTGTCCAATAAAAAAGTAACAACATGGGCAACACTATTCAGGATTTTCTTTGTCATCAAATCTTTCTAAATTGTGTATGCCATACAGATTCTCGTGTTGTTTCCGCTGTAAAGCACATTAATACTCATGTTTCATAGTGTATCTGGAGGTGGTAGCCAGTGAGCATGGGGATTCTCTCCTATGTTTAGTGCAACACCGCAGGTCACATCATTTCAACATGATGAAATACCGCCAGAGGGTGATCTGCATCATACATGATTAAAACACTTTTTATAGAAAGCTATTATGTTCAAACGAATACATGATGACTGATGTTTTTGGTGAATGGCTCTTTTTAGTGTATAATTTGTGACTTATACATGACTTGTACATCCTACTTTTGCACTAGATACGTTTTGAATAGATGTGTGGTGTTGTCCATCCTCAAGTGCTGATCATAGTTGAGAAACTTTTATTCTGAGCACTAAAAAGAGAGGGAAAAAAATTATGTGTCTGCCAAAAGGCAAGAAATTCGATCAACTGTTTTTGTCTGCTTTTGGCTCAGATACACGGGATCCAGCGCTCCTTTTTGAAGTAGTTCCATGTACTTCTGAAAAGGAAAAAGTTGAAAGATCAAATTCCGAAGTCTATTTACTATTAAAGTATTGATTGAGAAGATTGACGATGTTCTCGGAATGGCAGCTCAAGGTCTTTGGGCTATGATTAAATGACTACAGTTTACTGTATATCTTACTTAAATTCCCTAAAACCTCTTATTTGGTTTCGGCCAAGGGGGTTGTTCGGCCAAGCCGGAAGTTGAAGCCTCGCGGGAGCCGCCATTGTAGCAGACCATCACATGCTGTTAGCATCCCATTGACTCCCATTCATTTTGGTGTCACTTTGACAGCGAATAACTTTACATTTGAGGCGTCCAAAGACTTTGTCAATTATTTATTTCTAAAGAAACACGACAATGTATGAAAGGCTCCATTACTTTGTATCTTACGTTACGGCCCTGTAGAAGCCGTTTTTGTAAAAATAGGCTAACGATTACATCATAACCACACAACTTTCTGTCGCACAATAGAGACATTACCGTATAGATAGGAGGAGAAGCTCGCAAGCAATCTTTTACAGTCAATGAGGCAATCGGGGGGACATGGAGGCACAAAGTCAAGGTAGAAGTCCATAGATAGAGAGTCCATAAAAGCAACGTGACAAAATACTGTGACTTCTCACAGCACTTTCATATATTGTTGCCTAAATTGCTTCTATTGTTCTCCTCATTTGTAGGTCGCTTTGGATAAAAGTATCTGATAAAAGATTAAATGTAAATGTAACGTAAGTATCTTTCCACAGATCTGTGTGGAAGTGCTTGTAAAGAGAGGGACTGATGAAGGATATGTAGCACTGTGATTTATTTGACCTGCAAGCATGTTACAGTTAATCCAGATATATAGTGTTATGTCACCTAGTTCACAATCCATAAAGATGGAAATTTGCTCAGGTCTTAAAAGAATTAGAGAAAAAAGTTTTTTAAATAGGTGCTGCTTGAATGTTCATTTGGCCTGGTTTAAATCACAATAATGAAAAGAGCAAACTTTACTGAATCATATGCTTCAGTTCTCTTCCAAATCTATGGTTTTGTTTCTTCATCTCTCTCTTTCTCACTGGAGTATTTCGAGTGTGTGGGTGACAGTGGCTGTTCAGCCTGTCTGAAGTTTGGCTGTTGTGTTTTGGCCGGAGCTGCTAGACTTAAAGTGCAGATTTCTAAAGAGATTGTGGTGTATAGACTTGTCATTTCCTGTGAGAAAAACGGTTTTAACCTGCTCAAATCTGAGTTGGAAGCTGAGCATTCACCTGCATCAGGAAGGAAGATGCACCTACTGTATGATGACCTGGATATGTCACGAAGCAGAGGTGCCAGGGGCATAGTGATGTGAACAGAGGGGCATTGTACATACAGTCCAGCACAGCTCATCATTTGCATAGTCGCTTCAGCTCCTATAGCTCTAATGCTGATTGGCTGCTCTCATAGGTTGTTGAATACTATCATGCTGTTTATTGTTTTATGTGTCATTGACAAATAAAGCTTAAAAAACGAACATGAACAATGCATTTTGTTGGTAAATAAGTGTTTAAAATTTAATTTATGTCTGTTTTTATGTCCGGCAGAACAACCAAATAGTTGTATGTTTGTATACTTGTATATACTATATACTACTATATACTGTTGTACCACCTGACATGAAAAGTGTAATATACCCAAACCCATACTTGAAATCAGCGGCCATTTTTATTAGTGTTTGAGAGAGATCTACAAATTTTTCCACTCTTCCACAAGGATCAGTTGAGGTCCCCTGGATGATGCATTATCATGTTTACTGCCATAACCTTGTCCATTCATAATAAAAGAGCCATGTTTGCAGTTGTGCCATGCACCCTGACATCTGACAAAATTGCTGGACTTAAGTTTTTCAATTATCTTAACACCTTTGAAACTACTGATATTTATAAAAATGTGTTTATATGAAAGGTTTCAAACCTAAAATGATGCCACAATATTTATTTTTATTAATTTTTTTTTATTATTAAGACACCATTTTAAATAGTATTCCTGTTCATTTCTTCAGACAGCCACCTAAATATATATTAATTAAATGTTCTAAAAATGAATTCAAACTAAATAGCTTTTCTAGAATAAAGTGGCACATGCCAAATATTTTAAAAGGAAACAATGCATTTGGATAGCCTGGCTAATGCCAGACCACGTATCATTGAGAATGAAACGTGGTCTGGAAACCACACGTTCAACTTCTCGTATTTGAGGCGTGGTTTACGAATGCCCAGAGCCGTATTATTGGGTGCTACAAATGTCTATCAAATGCGCCTGTACGTCTATCAAATGCACCTGCGCTCCCACCCTGTTCTGGGATTGGTTCCCTTTTTCAGGGGAAAATTTGGTTCATGGTATCCAGACTGCCTAGCAGAGCGAATTAAATCGCACTGCGGCAAGGCAGGATGGGAAAAACCCAGGCTAGCACTTGGACACAAATATGTCAAAATATGCATGACCCTTATACAGTACTGTATTTGAAATATTATGTGGTAGTATCCCCCCCCCCCCATATATATATGAATTACATCAAATAATAAAAGTTGAAGAGAGATCTGACTAGTCTAACTGGAAGACCAACAGCTATGCTATGTTCAACAGCAAAAAAATAAAAATAAATATCATGCAGTATTTTTGATTAAACAGGCTATTTTTGTTTATCATACATCTTTGTTGTAGCATTTGAAAAGATAATAAATGTATGCTTGTGCTTCTTGTGCTTTTGGCAACTTTAGAAAACATGAATGACATTTCCGAAATTGTAACATAACCAATGCTCCCTGGCTTTTACAGTGAATCATTGTAGATTATGTGGAGGGTGGGAATTGCTGACATCTTAAATGCTGACATCATTAGTGATTAAAATAATAAATAAAATTATTTTATTCGCAAATATCATGTGTGAGTTAATTGGCAGGTATTTTAATTCAGACAGAAATGCATTCAGTCTGTGTGTGGCGCAACGAAAATAGAAACTGCTGTGATGTGTGGCAAAACAAGAGCAATATTTTAAATGCCCAAAACACACACTACACCATTTGTTTCAACTGTGGAGAGCACACAAATTGGGAATCAATTGAAACATTAAGAATTATGTAATAACAAAAGCAATAAACAAGCACTCGTGGTGTGCAAGTGCCACTTTTTGTTAAATGGTGGTGGTGGTTAGGCCTTCTGCAGTCATATGCAGTGTTAAATTGTGATGTGATTGCCATGGCTGTATGTACTGTATGTGAGCGGGTTCAGGTTGGGTCTTGGAGCATAATGTGAAATTAAACAGGATCCCTGTCACTGCAGATAAATGTCTGTCAGTGCCATGTGCTCTGATTCTCACCGTTTATCTCATCTGTCTGTCTCTCTCTCCTTCCTTCTTTCAGTCTGCTGCTTTGTGGTGCACAAGCGTTGCCATGAATTCGTCACCTTCTCCTGCCCCGGAGCAGATAAGGGTCCCGCATCAGATGTGAGTACAAAAATGTCTTCCTTCCCCCCTCCTTCTTCTTCTTCTTCCTCTTCTGTCGTTCCTCTCTCTTTGTCTCTCCTCTTCAATCTGTGTCTGTCTGTCTCTCAATCCCACATGAGAGAATAGAGAAAGGAGGTGGGCAAAAGTTGTCATCCTCTGGCAAATCTAATCACATGTCCTGTCACAGAGGAAGTGTGTGAGACAGCTGGAGTGACGATAACACTCTCCGTTTCAGATTTCCTCCTGGAGTCGTCTTCTTCGCTCACTTTGTCTCGGGCCCCTGAGTTATACAACCATTTAAATCAACAAATTACCCGGTCTATAGTGACAGCTACAGGAAGCGCGTCCACACAGGGGACCAGAGCTCTTTTTGGTTAGTGTGGATGAGAGATGCCAGCTCAATCACATCATTACAATTGCTACACACACAGGAACAGGAGGGAGAATGAATTGCGCTATGCAGTTACGGGAAATGGCTTTGCTCTTTGAATCGTTGTAATTATGAAAAATACATTTCTGCTTTACTCTCTGCCAATTTTTGATACTCTGTCAAGTTTTTTTTTTTTTTTTTACCAAAAATGCACACACACACAAAAAAAATCTGAATTGTGAACAAAAAACTCACTGCAAACGATTGCAAGCAATCATTTTTACTACAGCATATGAAACTATATATTTCCCTTTAATTTTCTCTATAGGCATTTTTTTTTTTTTAAATCACTAAAACCATGAACGAGACCGTTCCGCTGAAGGATGGTTCGCGGGTTTGTTTTGAGGTAAAAAATTATTTGAAAATCTGCAAAAATCAATTGTAGCTGTATGTACTGTGTTTGATGGCGATCTAACTTCTTTCCAAGTAAAAACTGCATTTTGTAAGTATACACGTGTATTATACATATGTGATGCGATCTGGGAAAACCCACCACATGGTGAAATTTGAAATATTACAGATTTTGAGACCATATTAAAGCTGGGTTCAAGCTCTTTCCAAATCTGTTTTTATTTATTTTATCGTTTGTCTGTAACAAAAGTTATGGTTATCTGAAGTCGGCTGATCGCTATGATTTTCAGAAATGGAATTTTGAGAAAAAGAGATTTAATTAACAGACACGTCCTGCTAGCGGGACGACTGACGCTCCCTTTTTTAATGCCTTTTTTTCATATCACATATTTTAGTAATCATCATAGATTAGGTATCATTCGAAAGCCTACAAACTCAAAATTCAACCTGTGAAAACCGTTTTGAAATTGGACGATTGAGAGGCGAGCAAGGTCTTTTAAACGAGCAGCTTCTAACCCTGTTGTTTTGTGCTCCGCATAAAGTTAGAAATTTCTCAACTTTGTCGCATCGTCAGACACGCCCCATCCAGTCGCCAACGGTCGCCAGAAGTCGCCCGCTTAACCATTGAAAATGAATGGTATCGTGTCGCGTGTAGTGTGAACGCAGCTTCACACCACACGATAACGCTGGATAAAAATAAAGAAAGAAAAACTTGAGTGCCGTTGTAGTTCACCCAGGACTGGACTTTTATTCTGTTATGTGGTTTATCTAGATAGGTGAGCTGCCTTTTTAGTGTTAAAGGAGTAGGTCACTTTTAGGCTGATAGGCTGATAATTTACTCACCCCCATGTCATCCAAGATGTCCACGTCTTCCTTTCTTCAGTCGAAAGGAAATGAAGAGTTCAGATGCAAAAGCCTCTAAATGCCATTTGAAATTTTCTTCTAAAATGACCATTTTTATCAAACTTGTATATTTAAGTTCAGTAATTTCACTTAAATGACAATTAATAGGTAATCTTCATTGCCATTTAAGTGAAATTACTGAACTTAAATATACAAGCTTGATAAAAATGATCATTTTAGAAGAAAATTTCAAATGACACTTAGAGGCTTTTGCATCTGAACTCTTCAAATTAAGGTTTTTGATGAAAACATTCCAGGATTTTCTCCATTTAATGGACGTCATTGGGAACCAAACGGTTCAAGGTCCAAATGAGAGTTTCAGTGCAAACTGTTCAAAGGACTTTAAACGATTCCAGACGATGAATAAGGGTCTTATCTAGGACCCTTCGAGTCATGACTCGGAAAAAGATTTGTTCATTTTGATGAACGAGTTTGAACAGGAGAGTCTCGAATGCTCATCACAAAACAGAGCAAGGCGAGCGTTTGTGCTTATAAAACTTAAACTTTTTTATTTATTTTTTAAAATGATCGATCGTTTCGCTAAATAAGACCCTTATTGATCGTCTGGTTTAAAGCCCTTTGAAGCTGCACTGAAACTCTCATTTGGACCTTGAACTGTTTGGTTCCCATTGAAGTCCATTATATGGAGAAAATCCTGGAATGTTTTCATCAAAAATCTTAATTTCTTTTCGACTGAAGAAAGAAAGACATGGACATCTTGGATGACAGGGGGGTGAGTAAATTATCAGCAAACATTTTTATAAAAGTGAACTGCTCTTTTAAGAGAAGGAGAGCTAAGCGTAAGATTTTCTTAACACATATGTTGAACACAATCCATACATGCATTCACCATCAGTAGCTTTATCATGTGAATTATGGTGTCGTGTGTCGCTATTCTCTGATATTTACACATACAATGACATTTGTGTGTATTCAGCCTTTATTTATGAGATGTTGAACACTCCGCCTTGAGATTATTGAATTCTTTTACCGACTCAGAAGTGCACTGCGAACTCTTGTGCTGTGAGCGTCAAAGTCCCATTGCTGTGCGTCTGACAGCCCTATCATTGCCCTTCTCTCAGTCAGACGTACCTTCAGCTCTCAGAGGAGCATCCCGGGTCGGCTCCCTTGCCTAGAATACCGTCGTATTTACACTGTACACCCAACAGTGCCAGGCGAAATGACGTGGTTGGCAGACGCTCCTCAAAAGGAATTCAGAGTGATCTAAAATGGATGTTGGTGGGATTTCGTTAACACATTTCCACACCTCAATCCACATTAGTGATCTGGCTCTTTCCACCACTTCTTTAAGAAGCCTCGCCATTCATCT
Organism: Pimephales promelas; assembly: GCF_988280905.1. Lineage (NCBI taxonomy): Eukaryota > Metazoa > Chordata > Actinopteri > Cypriniformes > Leuciscidae > Pimephales > Pimephales promelas. Next base: position 26,720,956 of record NC_142771.1, read on the forward strand.
CATTCATGCAGATGAAACGCGCCCTTTCATCCTCCTCCAGAGCCACGGCTATGAGGTTCAAGCTTAATTCTGTTTTTCACGTTTGTTCTCCACTGGTCTAGAAGTTCTGCCAAAACCGTGTGCGCTCTGGACGTCTGTGTGCCAGTAAACTAGGCATGATATGTATTTGAAGAAGCCTTGGCCTTGTGACATTGTCATTCGTTTTTTCTTGTGTAAATTTGCTAGCTAGTCTCAGAAGAGCCTCTAAAAGGGATTATAGGTATAAATATAGTCAATGTCAAAGACAGCCAAGCAAGGCGGACTCAAAGATGTTTTCGAAGGCGCTCGTTTTAGGCTTCAATTATAGAAGTGGGCTAATTAGACATAGGACCAAGGGATTTCTGTACCGGTAGTCTCATTAAACTCTCATTCACGGTATAAGAGCTCTGTATCATAGTGAAACCCAACTCTGAATGCAGTTGTGCGATAAAAAAACAGATCAGTGGTTTTCACTGCACAGACTTCAGGTGGGTTCATGGACATTTGAGCGTAATCTTGTTTTTGCTTGCTTTTCTTATTACAAATTCTGTGTTTTGTAATAAAATGGGTTTGTCAGACATGGACTGTTGGCTCTGGTTAGTAAGGGTTTTATAAATGAGAAGTGTCTTTTCGCACATTCAATCATGGGTGTTTAAAGCCCACTGGTTTCTTGAAAAACCTTAAATATCTAATTTTATATCTCTCGTGTTGGATCAGTTCGCTTTCTTAATAAATCATTTAAATTTGTGACATATCAGCATTGCTGTTGGCAGACTCTGGTCTAAGGCCCTGCTTACACCTTACACCTTACACCTTAAGATGCGTTTTGGTCAATCAGATCACAAATAGACGAGGTAAACACATTTCCTTTTGTTACAAGTTCTCTCAGTCTAGGGTTGGGAGAGGATAACAGGATGAAACTAAATCAAAAAATAAATGTGGAGGGTTCCCTTCAGTCCTCTGCCCCAGAAATGTGAGCCAACACTTGATTCAAAAGTAAAATGATTTATTGTATTTTAAAGATATTTTAAAGATTTCAGTTTTCCTGTCATGCTTTTACGCCTGTCCTCTTTTTGTTGCACCAGCATTATCATCCATCTTTTGGATGTTTTGGGAACTAAGGTTTACAATGTTTTCCAACTTGACTACCAATTTGTGACTACAGTCACAAAGAATTGTACTTTACACAGAATCTGAGCCAGTGTCAAACCATAATTATGTCTGCATCACTTTGCCATTGAGTGTAGTTTGGCCTCCTCCTCAATGCATCCTTTGAACATTGTCATATGACTTACACATATCCAGCCCATTTTTTTCTTAATTAGTAATATCTGAGAGGTAAATTTGGTGAAAGGCAGCTCTTCACGTGCAATCATAGAGATTGTGTTTAATTTTATTTTTAGCTCCTTCCATTTTTTTTCCCACATCATAGACTGGTTTAAAGGGTTAGTTCACCCAAAAATAAAAATTTCGGTCAGTATTTACTCACCCTCATGTTGTTCCAAACCTCTATGTGTTTATTTGTTCTGCTGAACACAAAGGAAGATATTTGGAAGAATGTTTTAATCAAACAGATCTCATTCCCCATTGACTACCATAGTATTTTTCCTACTATGGTAGTCAATGGGGAATGAGATCTGTTTGATTAAAACATTCTTCCAAATATCTTAATTTGTGTTAAACAGAACAAATAAACACATAGAGGTTTGGAACAACATGAGGGTGAGTAAATACTGACAGAATTTTTATTTTTGGGTGAACTAACCCTTTAAGTGTAACTTTGTTGATTTTCAACCCACTTTGTGTTGTTTCAATGTCACTATTAAAAGTAAATGAATAATGTTTACTCATTCTCTGTGTTACCTGGACAGGGAAATTCATCATTATTTTTCAGCAAAAGTCTGCCAAAGACACATTTTGATTTTGTCAGCTCCAGTGCTTATGTGAAAACTACATATTATACTTCCAAATGTTTGTATCCCTGCTCACAGACAATCGGATCGACCGAGGGTTATTAACAGAACAGTTATTGTATTATGACTGAACATTTTATCGTACGTGGTCTACTTTTTAAACAGCATAAAAATGGTACACAGCTGGTTTGTAAATGGAAAAATGGTAAAAAACAGCGTGTACGTGCCATGTTTTGCTTCGGGGGTTTGTGCGGAACTGACAAAATGGCAGTTTCTTTCAATTTTCCCCCTCTGTTTGGCCTAAAACACTTTGTTTGTGGTTATCTATTTTAAAATGTTGACTACAAACACTGGGGTTTTTCAGATTTTCCGTTGCTGGGTTATACATTTACGATTTTCTTTCAGCCTTTAGCCACTTCCTACAACACTTCCTACATCCTTCACTACTAGAAATAAAAGCAACTCACTCCCGCTAAACGTTTACTCTTTGAATTCTTACACCTGGAAACAGTGAAATTTGACACCATTATGAATAAATGTTTGCTAAGAAGTATTTTTTACTAAAGCAAGGCGGTATTTGATTTTGGTAAGTGTAATGTATCCATAGCTTAGCAGACTTGTGGGAGTGGCCTTGGATGGCAACATGCTCAGTGGATTATAGGAGTTGAAGTTTTCCTATTTGGCAAAAGGGAAGACAACAGCCTTTTATCTCTGTTTTTGCTAGTCAGGTAGCACATCTTTCAGACAAGTTTTATTGAATGCCCATTTTGCCAGCGTCAAGAAACAATATTTAATAAGTATTTAATATAGTGCATATATTTAACAAAATGCTTTTATTATAGGTATTTTTGTCTTGCTGACAGACGAGTTTAGTCATTGAATGACTTGTCTGTGGAAAATGTAATGTTATGTGACAGTGTTTACATGGTGGCATCTTTCTGTGGTTGAAATGCTGATTGAGAGTCATTTCAGTAAATTGTTCTGTATCTTTCATAATTTCTTCTGATGTTCATCCACGCTTATTTGGTGCTATAACTAGTAAAGAGGAAGAGATAGTCGGTTCACACGCTGGTTGAACTTGTCAATACAGCGATTAGTCATGGCATGTTATTGTATAAACAGAGGCTTTATTACAAATAACGAACATATTAAAATGAACGTTTTAAAAGTAACAAAACACAAAGCTGATTGCGATTATTGAGCTTCTCTGTGATTTTAGTCCCATCCAAATGTGCCATCTTGATTACAATGACTTTTACCTTCTGTAAAAAAGGTCCAGAAAAATGACCTCAGTCATTATGATGGCTAATCCCATCTGAATATGAATGTCTCGTTGTATTACGTCAACAACACAACAAAAGATGTGGTAGGTTACTCTTAACAGAACACAAAAAGGCATTACTTGCAATTTTTTTTTAATCATAAAATGCATTTATATTGTCGCTAGTGGCATCCTCAGCAAAAATATCACTTGCAAATGAATATCAAATGAATATCTGCGTTTTAGGCGCAGTCTGGAGCCCTGTGTGGCACCCACACATGCATATTATGGACGTCTCATAACTGGTTCGAAAATATTGTGGGTCGATTAAAAATGTTTTAGAAACCCCCTTAGGCTCACTTTTCTTCCTATGCCATTCACAAAGCTAACCCTTTCTAGAAATTTCCACGGCATCTCCCACTCCCCGCTATCATTATTTGAAATCCCGCTGGGATAGTCATGGATGCGCCCACATGCTCTTCCAGAAGTGGGTGATGTCTATAAATACCCCTCACACTGGTTGCTTGCTCTCATGGAGCACTGGTTTAATAAGGCCAGGCAGGTATTTGTATAAACACGTTTCCTGCACCAGTCGCACTTTTCTCTGATTAGGTGATTTCACCTTTCATGCTTGTAGGCATAAATGTATAAAGAGAGAAGTGTATTCACATGTATGCTGTTTGTGTGGCTGTGTTCTTCTCTGTGTGAATATGCTCCAGCTCAAACCATTGTGCAGTTATTTAAAGAGCAGTTTCAAGGAGAAACCAAACGTCACTCTGTTGCCGAGCAGTACGGCTGTTTACTTGTCAGAAAGCATTAAGAAGAAAACATGGCTGCAATGATCAGAACTGAGGTTGTCTGTGTGTGTGAGAAAAATAGGTTGTAGGCAACACTGCGGATTCTTTTACTAAACAACACACTTTCATTAATGAGAAACACATTTGGAGTGTTATTATTTCAGGTTATGGTGGCTTTATGTATGTAAGTGTGTGAATATATATATATATTAGGGATTAAGTAAACTGAAGTTGTACATATATTTAAGCAGATTGAACACAATCAAATTAGGTTCGGGCAAAATGGCAGTTGGCTCGGACTATTGCCACCCTCTGGATGTAAGAATTTTGTTCAGACAATGCGTTAGGATTTTGTACTGTTAAGTTGAGACATAATTACATAGACCTTAATAGAAAAAAACAAAACAATATAAAAATATAAATATATTATGTAAAGTGCACAACCTTCCTAGTTCATTTTTTTGAGTGTTCAACCATATCCTTTGAATTCTGGTCACAACCGTTTCTAGAAGCAAACCACAGAAATTTTGCTTTGCATAACTCAGTGGTACTGACACTGGTAAAAACGCTACCCACAACCCCCTTCTCCGACATGATCATAATCTGCAGGTGCTACTAAAGCAAAACATGTCTTATAATAGTGCATAGTTTGAAAAAAAAAGAGGAAATGGAAATGTGTTTGTGTGTGTCTACACAGAAATGTTCAGCTTTCTCAAGTGTTTTTTTCCCCCCTTCAGCCAGACGCGACAACCGCCATGAACTCTCGCTGTGGCGGGTACCCAGCCTGTTGCTGGGCGATGGGCTTTGGCCATTACCATGGGAACCCTCTGAAGGCCACCGGGTGGGAGGGCTCTATTGCGATGCATTTCTATTGCATCTTCTTTCCCTCCCCTGTCTTTCATTTGAACTGTTTTGTACAGAATTGCCTGCACCTTCTTATTTAGTACTGATTGTTCGATGACTCAGTGCGATGCGTGCTGTGTGATAGAAGCATGGAAGTGGGAGGATTGTGCATGCATAAGAATCTTTGTTGCATTGTCAGAAAAAACAGCAGCTTTTTCCTCTATGACAGACATAATGGCATTTGTATGCAGTGTACGCTTGCTTAGGTGAGATAATTATGAAGTATTAAGGTCATTCGCATCAACGTTGCTTTGTGCATTAGACTCTATGGAGCGAAGCATTAGTTGCTGTGGTATCTTAAGCATTGTAATGTACTGTTAAAGTTCAGACAATTTAACTTTCACCTTTTCAAGTGCAGCAAAAAATGACTGTCAAACAATTTGTACAGAACAAAACATTGTACAGGTTAAACTTTACAGTTTGTTATGGTCTTGATTTTGTTTTTCAGAGAACATGAACAATTAATACAATTAATGGAATATATGGAAAAATCAAACCTGTAGGCAATAATTTTGCGCCTTAAAACTCCTCACCAAAATTACATATTAAAGCGTTTTTTTCCTTGAAAAAAAAGTTTCTTCATACCTTAAAATCTTGAATGTAACTCTACACCCTTGCCTGATTTAGTATACGTGGTTCTTTGAATATGCAAATTAGCCCCGCCTCCACTCGCTCACACCAGCTCAAAAATTACCCCAAGCTGATTTGATGTTCTTACTTAGTCTCTCTACTTGGTCAAACTGATCTGTTTTTGAGGGGGTTTTATCACATTATCAGCTAAACAGCAGCTTAGAAGACTCGATTAAATCAGCCAAAGGCTGTGACGTACCAAACCCATATAGAACATCTAGCATCGATGAAAGCTGACTGTGTTGTTGCTGGCGTCTGGGCTAAAAGTTCCTCTTGAAAACACTACAAAGACAAAAGCTAACGCCCAACTAGCACTTATGTTCTCTGCCTGTGTTAGTGGAAATAACTCTCCATACCAGCAGGTGACAGTAATCTATATTCATCCTTCAAATAGGGTACAGGAATCTAGGACTTAGTGATGGGATTTTCGGATCATTTTACTGACTTTTGTTCGATCTTGTTTGTCAAAATGAACAAATCTTTTTTCGAGTCATTCCGTTAAGTGATATTATTATATTATAATTTGTATACCATTTTTGAATATGATATCTACTTGATTAGTTGGTCTTTACGTTCTTCATTCCAGACAGCCATGTAGTAAAATATTTATTTTTTGTAATGTTCAAGTAATATGATCAAAGATTAACAGCCTTCTGTGTGTGCCCTCTTGACTCTGTCGTTCACTTGTTTTCATCAGTTTCGCTTTTCTTTTTGTGCACTGTCTCACTGAGCTGAACAGAGTGATCCCTCTCACCGACTTCCCAACATCGATTCAACATGCTCAATAGGCCAAAATGCCACCAACCGGGTCTAACAAAAGCCGAAAGTACAGAACACGCCGGGAAAACTGAGCTGACAGAAGGCCAGGCCTAGAAAAGTCATTGAAATCAAATCTTAAATGTCACCGAGAAGTGACTGATGTTGTTAGAGCATGTAAAAATATACTGAATATAAATCAATTTCATTGGATAAAAAAAACAAACAAACAAACAAGCAATGTGTTAAAGCACTGACTTATGAAAGGGCTTTCAGTGATTGAGTTTCTTGCCCGGTGTTTGCGGAAGACCACAGTTTAAATTAGAGAGTGTATGCTGTCATGTCAAAATTGAACCTGCGGCTTTCCTGTGTAACACTTGTTGTTTCCTGTGAAGTACTTTGTTGGGTTTTTTTGTTTTGTTTCCCAAACACCTGCATTTGTCAGAGGGAAATGTGAACGTCTTGCATGACAAGTTCAGCCAATCAAAACACTCCATTCTCGTCTGAAGAAGCTTCAGTTCACTTAGTCACACCCAAGAGTGTAACTACATATATTCAGAATATAATAATGTCTTTTAATAATAAACCTATCCGCATTTTTTGAGCACCAATCTGAATATTTTGGAGAAGGTGTCCATGGTGGTCATGGTCCTGTTTTCACTCATTTTACGTTAACCTGGTAGTGGAAAATTTGAAAGATTTCTTAAAGATCTTTTCACTGTAAAGCTGAGCTCTTTTTCAGTATATTTATAGAGCTGGTAAAAATGGTCCCTCATTGTGAAGGTCATTATATGGTCATGATCATCTTCTGTGATTTCCACAAAGGAACATTAATATTGTGATCAGTGGGTCTTGATCAGATTCAGACTGGTTGGCTTTGCCATTCTGCCTTTGACATTTATGAATAGACAGAGTTCCTGTGCTCCCGCTTGTCATTGTAATGAGGGTTCAGTGATGAACAAAGCGCCTTAAATGATCACATCTGCTTTGAAGATTGGGGACGTGATCAAACCCCACACCTGCACACAGACAGTGAAACCTGAACTCATCTACACTCTGGGGTCCAGCCAATGTAAAGCTTAATAAAATAAAATTAAATAATGTTTTCATAATCATTTTAAAATGCAAAAAGGTTTCTGTGAGGGTGGATTTTACACAGTGTCAAAATCAGCTACAATTAGCCTGCCAGCCTCCCCCACATATCCTCTGATTGGGTTAGGGTTAGGCATATGTTGTGCATATTTATAAGCAATAAGGGTGTTGTGCATTATTCTTTTTATAAATGATTCTCAGAGTCAGAAGTTACGGTTCAGTCCGGCAAATCATAGAATGACTTTTTCCACCAGAGCGGTTACTGAAAATTTTACATATTTGTTCAAACTGTCATTATGTCCTGACAGTAGACAATGAGACAGATAATCTGTGGAACAATCAAGCTCCTCTGGCTCCTCCCAGTGGTCCTATTGCCATTTTCAGAAATACAACGGCGCTCCCGGTCAGAAACAACCAAGGGAGTAATCCATCGACCGGAAGTTGAAGCCGGCCGTGTGCGGCCATCTTGTAGCAGGACTTCACTTGAGTTAGCATTTCCATTGGCTCCCATTCATTTTGGCGTCACTTTGTCCGTGAATAACTTTACATCTGAGGCGTTTGAAGACTCCATTTGTCCATTATTTATTTCTAAAGAAACACGACAAAGTATAAAATGCTCCATTACCTTGTAGCTTATGTTATGGCCCCATAGACGCAGTTTTTTGTGAAAGTAGGCTAACGATTGTGTATACTCGCCACGCGACTCGCTGTCGCACAGTAGAAAGATTACCGTATGGACAGGAGGAGAAGCTTGCGGGCAATCAGGGAAACGTGGAGGCAAATTGACAAAATAATTCATCAGAATACTATAGCAAAAGTTTCTCCTGCTCCTAGCTCATGGACAGCTCCTACTCACACTCTCCGCCTCTGTGAGTTTCAGAAGGGAATGATTCAGATTTCTCATGCCACAGCCACTAGAAGACAGACGGGTTGCTCAGGTCACATCTACGTCGTCAAGCTCTGTTTGAGTCTGCGCGTCAGGAACGGAAGTCCTAAAAAATCGCTAAAAATGTCTCAAATCGCTGTCACTTGTCTCAATTTCCAATGAGATGGCTCCGTCCACTTCTTATACTGTCTATGGAAACAACCAATCAGAGCCAGGAGGAGTGTCTTAGGAGTGTCAATCACAGTCGTGTATGCGCTGATCACACCCGCCTTGCACAGCGCGTACCGTCGCTCAAACTCAAGATCGCGGTGTGCCGCAGCTGTGCTAATGGCAGAGAAACAACCTAAACTGCAAATTTCTCGAGTGGCTCCTGCTCATAAAAAAAAGATGGGTAAAAGTAAAAAGACCGATGACATTAAAGGTGCTCTAAGCAATGTCACGCGTTTTTTAGGCCCAAACTTTTTTTTGTCACATACAGCAAACATCTCCTCACTATCCCTTAAACACACTGTAAAACAAACACGGTCTATGCAGACAACCCAGGCTCCACAAATGGCAATAAAAACAAACTGCGGCAACCCGCTCCACGAAACAAAACAAATGGTTCCAGCAAATCACTGAGAAGAAGGCCCTGGGGGTGGGGTTTGGGGGGGTCAGTGCAGATGAAGAGGAGGGAGGGTCTACCTACAGTACAGTAGCCTCCATTTTGTTTGAAAATACTTTAAACGTCAAGAAGTCACGTCACCCGACATCGCTTTAAACAATCGAAAAAGACAGAATTAGAGCCCATTGACTCTGTGTCAAAACTCTACAGTAGCTACATAACATGTACATAAAATGTCACCACTGCGCAAAGCAACAATTGAAACCTGCTAATTCACTGGCTTATCATGTTGCTGAAATAATGTTGTTGTGTATTTGTTTATTTATTATTAAACTTGTTGAACGTTCGCCGGTTGCCGCCTCCTTCTTCCCGTAACAACTAAACCCTGTTACAAATGTACTAGCAAACCTTATCTTGCATTAGGCCTACATATCACTAGACTTATTAATTACTGTACATACTGTTACGTTAGTTACCATTATATTATCTTACTAGCTATTTATAACTTATAGAGGGTGCAACGTTATAAAGTAAAATTATGTATTGCAAAATACGTAATGATTTGAGGACCAAGTTTGTAGTGAAAGTATGGGCAGGTCTTAGTCAATGTTAAGCATATTGTTGATGTTTCGTCTGGCCCTGCTTACTAGCCTGCGCGGTGTGGGGGAGGAACTGTGGAGGGAGGAGAGTGGAGTAGCGCAGCAGAGAGCAAGGGGGTGGGACCTGTAAGTTGTGCTTGTTCAAATTTTCAGGCCAAGGCCCTGTTTACACGAGAACACTCATGGGTGAAAACGTAAAAATATTTTATCGGATGTGCCTTTCGTTTACACGGCGACCGTGTTTTTGTTGCTTAAAAACGCCAAAGTGTGAAACCACCCTCCAGAGTGGAAATCTTAAAAACGCTCCACCGCCGCATTCCCGTGTAAAGGCTAAAAACCATAGACCGTAAAACGCAAAAGTCTGCTTGAAAGTGAAGGTTGTACGCAGGCACGCGGACTTGGTGTTATTGTGTGGCAGTGCTTGACATTGCCACCTAGCTGCCTGGAGTGCATACTACATTGAATTTCACACACTTTTGAGTCACCATATGTACACGATTTCCCACCCAAAATGCTTGTCTAAACGCAGAATAAAAAGTGATAACGCAACGCCACTTTTGCGTTTTCTCTTCCGAATCGTTTCCGTGTAAACATAACCTTAGTCAACATTTTCTCCAAACTCCCTACTGCAGCTTTAATGAACCACAAGTTCAATCATTATTTGCAATAACATCCGTCTTTTTCAAACTTGAGCTTCATGATACTTAAATCCGTATCACTACTGTCTGGTTGTTTGTATGACAGTGTGTAGATAAATATGCATAATTTGGAACATTTCTTCTAAAAAATAAAAGCAAGACTTTTTCGGAGATTAAGTAATTAACTGCAGTACTGACATAAAGATGGTGGGATGATTTTATTTGGAATTGTCACTTTTTGTTTTTCCTGTCTATGAATCCCTGTTTGGACAGGGACCCTTATGCTGGGCGTAATTTCATCAGCAGGCTTTCATTATTTGTTATTGTTTGTATGCTGCTCCCTGTGTCCCATCTGTATAAGATGACAGGGAATTATAATACAAATGAATTATACTGTGTCTGTTCTCTTTATTATGGGTGAATCTGTGTTTTGTCACAAGGGCCAGCGCTACAGGGGTGACATTGTCATTGGACTATTCAGATGAGTCTACAAAGGCCCCTTCACACCTGCACCTACTCTGCATTTCACAGCCGTCTTCTGTTGTGCCTTCATTTATTTCAATGGACCTTCACAGCCGTGTGCACGTCATATTGTTATCTGTGCCGCTTTAGATACTGCATTAAATTGTGGTGCCATGTGATGTACCAATATGTTGGGCTGTTTCTGAATGCAAGAAAGTTTATTATGTAAGTTGCATAAGGATGTATTGAACCAGAAAACTGTGCTTTCTTAAAGGGATGGTTCACTTAAATAACAACAATTGTAATTTTTTACTCATCCGGTTTTTCCAAAACTCTGACTTTCTTTTCGAATACAAAAGAAGTGTTTGAAAATGCTTTTTTTCTCTCTCCATACAAAGAAATTAAACGGGGTCTGATGCTGTTTTGGGCTCCAGTGACTTTCATTGCAGTGACAAAAACATTTGAAACATTCTTCAAAATATGACAGTTCATTGGTCAACTACTTACTTAGTCAACCAACATGAAATATAATTTTGCAAACGCAGTTTCATTCTTCCGTTTCACTATTCTTCACAAACTCGGTTTCTATGAAAGGGTGAATGGAGAGAAAAAAAATATTTGGAGCAAAAATGATACGTTACGCAAAACGTTTCATTTACTCTCGCAAAGTATTGTGTTCTCATGAGAATGTTTGTATCTATTCACAAAAGCATTGAGTATAGTTTTATCTCCAATCACATATTATTTCAGTCACAAACATTTTTTCGTGATGGAAATGCAATCATATTGCAAGTTTTCCTCATTTTTTCCATCACCATGTTCTGTCCTTTTCACTGTCATGGTGTGGGTCTTGTCTGTCACATGATTCCCTGTTTGCCTTTTTGCTTATTGTCCACAGGTGTTCCTTGTCTTCCCTAGGTGTCTGGATTTACCACAACCCCTTGTTATCTTGTATACACAAGTTTTTGAACCGTTTCCGCTCTACATCCTGAACTCCTCCTGTCGATGCAACCCACTTCCGTTCTGGCGGGCTGGGTTTGTTTTGCTAGCTAGCTCCGTTGTGCCGTCAAAGCACTGATATCGCAGTGACGAAGAGGATATAACAATTACAACATGAAGAAAGGTGGTTCAGGAACAATGTGTGTAGTAGTTGGTTGCAAACAATTGAGAAAGCACCTGAACGAGTGTTTAGATGGAGAGTGCTACAACCACAAACAAGCTACGAAGAGGCAATGTCCATGCGCTCCATTGTTTGCAAACAAACACGCGCAGTTCGCCTCTCTCTCTCTCACACACAGTTTGAGCGCGCCCGCACCTCTCTCTTGCACCTAATTATTATTATCATTATGGCACACACACACTTTGCACTCTAGCCAAGTAGCCTATGTTATAGTTCGGATACCAACAATAAAAAAAAGACGTAGGCCTAGGCTACAATGGTCAAACAATCTCGTTACCTTTCACAGGATCGCAGCTGAGTGAGAATAAGATCTCCCTGGTACAGCAACACGCGTACATCCCGCCTACAAACACTGGCTATAGCTCTACATTTGCTTTCGGATAAACAAAACGATCATGTTTGTATGACATGACACAACCGACTTTGTTGCTGTGCAGATATTGATATGCCTCGGAGGCTTTCAGATTGTCCATTGCTTTTCCATCTATTGCCATTGATTGCACGAAGTAGGAGCAAATCTTGCTGTACATTACGCTGGGCCACGTCGCCATGTTATCCTCCCAGTTCTGCACTGAATTCGGGTGGGGGATAGTAACGGCATCTCCTGTCAAAATAGTGGAACCGTCGCTGTGTTTACACCAGCAGACACTGTGCAAACCACTACCGGAAATGAAGTGCATTTGTGTAGAGTTATGGTGGCGCCCAGGATTTGGCCCATAAACATGTGTATAGCTTTCTGCTTGTGTTTTAACACCTCTGTGTTTCAGTTGTTGTCTGTCTGTCGTTGTTGTTGTTGCTTGTAGCTGTTCCTTGTTCCTGGTTCCTCTCCTGAGCTCCATGTCCTGCCGCTTACCCTGGATTACCTGTTTGTTTTATTAAAGTGCTGCATTTGGATTCTCTCCACTTCGTCCTACATTCACTCGATCAAGCACTTAATAAGTCAAGCACAATCGTTGCTTGTAAATTTTGATGGCAAGAAGAAAATGGATAGCTTGGTCCATTATTCATAATTCATGGAGGTCCAGGCTTTATAGCTTGATTTTACTTTGCACTTACTTTTGTACTGTATAGATAGAGACGCCTTTCCTTTTCTTCCTTGATGCTGTTTAATCTATCAGGGATGTTTAATATGGTTTTAATTAAGCACTTAGCCACTTCCCATAAAGCTTTGAAAGTGCACTGGTTAGAATGTAATTGGATTGTGCAGCTCTAGTGGTTTGTATATTGCTGTTCAAATTGCCCACTGGGTCATACAGGTTTTGTGGTTTGCTCAGTGCAGTTTGCATATTGCCTAATGGGTTGCTTAGGTTTGGTTGCTTGTGCAGTGCCGTCCAAATTTATATTTTCACATCTGGTCTGGTGAAAAAAGCGAGAAAATGTATCCAATCTAGTGGAGGATGCAAAAATTCGGTCCTTGCCAATCTATCCAACTATGACAAAAACTAGCCAATTTTTAAAAGCTATTGCTAAACAATCAATTAAGCAATATAAAAAAAAAAACAACTTAATTTTATAAAACGAAATATTAGCAGTATATACTAAGTGAATACTTTTATGTAGTAAGGACACATTAAATTGATCAAAAGTGACTGTAAAGACAGTTACATTTCAAATAAATTCTTTTGATGCATGATGCTTGCATAAGAATTTGTCCGAATAAATTGCTACTTTTAAATGGCCGTCAATAGAGAAAAATGTACTTCTAGCCTGCAGAGTGTGTAGTTACAGTATCTACTAGCAGAGACTAACAGTCCTTGCCAAACTTTGACCCCTTTGTAAGTTGTTATTTTGATTTTGATTTTAAGGCTATTATGTAGCCTTACTCTCTTTCTCTCTCTCTCTCTCGCCTCATCCACCTACTCCTTCTCTCATTTCATCCCACCTAGAGCCTCATCATCACCTCTCCTTCCCTACACAGTGTGCTCTTGGATGCGAGGGCAGCCTCTGTAAATTCACTCTGACCTTTTCTCATTTCATATTCTTTTGTTTGTAACACAGTCCTGTGGACTTTGTGTGTGTTACATATGCTCTCTGTGCTCAGGCCACAAGCCGTATGGAAGCTGCTCTCTTTTTGTGCAAGTGTCATCGCCACCATGAGCTGTATTCAGAGGGAGAATATTAAAACAGCACCTTATGAATAGGAAGTCATGAAAGAGCCCCTGCTTAATTATTAATGGATAAAAAACTTGGGGGAAGGCGGACAGGAAGGGTTCTTTGGTGTGCCAGTGTTGCAGCTGACTGGCAGTGCCCTGCTGACCCAGTGCTCTAGTATCATTCAGGTCACAGGTATCATCCTGCCACCTGGCAGTGCTCTGGAGACAACCTGTTATAATAATAAATTATATAATGTTAAATGCTATTAATATATGGCTTTATTATATATTATTTTATTTATGTAAAATTAATAAAAAGTAATATTTTACAAACAGCAAAATTAAAAAAACAAATCATTTTGAATCTACGCTGTTCTAAGAAATTTTTATCATTTTATTTGAAAGAAGTATCTTTTGTTAAAGGCTGCATTTATTTGCTCAAAAATACAGTAAAATGTTCAGGATTCTTTGAGTTTAAAATAACAACAATTATTTGAAATAGGTTTTTGTAATATTTTTTTATCAAAAGTTAGTGAGGGGGACGAGACCGCCTATGCCGAGTCCGAGTCAAGACCGAGTCTTTGAAGGGTCGAGTCCGAGTCGAGACGGTGTCTGTTGGTTTTCAAATACAGTCGAGTCCGAGTCAAGAACGAGTCTTTTTGCAAGATTTTGTCCTGATATATCAGTTTTGATATTCATGATTTAATATCACCCCAGTTAATAACCAACAGTTAGGCCTACAGACTAAGCTAGATAGGGAATTGTTTAGAGCAGTCATCTTAACGTCTTAAAGGGGTAGCTCACTTTGAAATAAATTTTTGGTATGTTTTAGCTTACTCAAGGGTATCTAAAATGTACAGTAGGTGTCTTTGTTTCTGCAGTTGTTCCAATTTTGATATTTTTAGGTCAAACCGTTGTTGTCTGTCAGTCATACAATGCAGGTGGATGGTGGTTTGTGGTTCTGAAAGGTGAATTTGATGATGACAATATTGCATTGCACCATGGGATGTCATTTTCAAATAATGCCCGTCAACATTGCATTTTATTATTATTGTTGTTATGTGTTGTGTGTGTGTTTTTTTTTTTATAAACAATATTAAACATAAAAAAAATGTGCTGAAAAAAAAAATCTCGAGGACTCGGTCTGAAAATGACGAGTCCTTATCCTCCCACTGTGGTCCGAGTCAAGTTTTTGAAGGAACAAGTCCGAGACGAGTCAGAGAAAACAGAAATCGGTCGCGAGTCTGAGACCGGACTCTAGTATTACATCACTATCTTGCTAAATATAACATTTCTTTAAAACAAATCTTACTTTTGAATGCTTGTCGTGTGTTTGTGTGTGTGTGTGATACAGTACAGTATTTTTTTGTCTCACACATCTGCAATGTGAAGTGTATTGTAATTTTGGGCTGAGGATGCAGTAGCAGTCCAACTGGTTTCGGACCAATTTTTTATTTCTAATTTCTAATGTTTCCTTTTACCCATAGACAAAAGTTTCAAATTGAAATATTGTAAAGCTATAAGCTATATTCTCATTGCCTCACCTGTGCTTTTAACATGTAAAATATCATTGATACCTGTTTAAATTCCTCTGTGGCCTTGGATACGGCAGACTAATTTCTCTTTTGCTTGTTTTAAATGTACTTCCAAAGATTATTTTGCACCTTGTATTTGTGTTATTGCAATCAACATGAATTCCCAATATGTCTGGAAATGCTTATTTATAGCTAACGTGGCTGACTGCTCTTTTTTTTTCTTCTTTTGTGTCTCTCTGAAGGACCCGCGCAGTAAGCACAAGTTCAAGGTCCACACGTACTCCAGCCCCACCTTCTGTGACCACTGCGGCTCTCTGCTGTACGGACTCATCCACCAGGGCATGAGATGTGACCGTGGGTATCTCTCACTTTCTTTGACTTCCACTGAGACTCTTAATCACACATAGCTAATCATTTTTCTGGTATAATTTTATGAACTTTGTGGGCTTTTCACACTAGGGTTATTGTCTTCCTTATACCTGCTTTTAACCCTGGGTAAAGGAACGACTTTTGTAATTAAAAAAGGGGTTATGAAACCCTGCTCTGTTAGTACGTTACGACTAGATGCTTAGCAACCGACAACCAATTGTGTGTCTTATATACACATGCTTTGGGCAGTCACAGAAACACACTGCGATGCGTTTTATAGGAAAAATGTCAAACGGCAATCGAAAATGCAACAGTTGGAGTTACCTTACCTTACCTTCAAAAAAAAAACAAAAAAAAAAACTTGATAGTACAGTCAGCAATGTGTAATATGAGGACACGCAATGCTAGAGCCTTTATGTAAGTAGGTCACATGCTGCGTTTGTCCAGTCAGTGACACTCAGTGATGTAGTGGTGCCTGGAGAAATGGGTATACTCTTAATTTATGCCCCCAAAATATTTTTTCGGTATTGTCCCAGCAAAGGATGAATGCTGTGTGTTATAAACAGTGATGTGTAAGACTAGTCTTGCATTAGTATTGAATATGCAAGACTAAATAGAATATAATGAATACAATAGAACATATAGAATCACTCGTATTATTGCATTTGTTTTTCAAAATACCCAGGTCCCATAAATTATATAGCTAGGGGGTATGCCCCTAATAATTTCCACTGTCTTTGATCAAACTGATTATTTCTCTCTATCATTTAAAACTTTTATCGAAAAAAAGCCGTATATTTTAGCTACTTGCATCTTATCTCGCTCTGTATGATCGTTAACTGAAGTGAACGTCGTCTCCTGCATGCTTTGATTGGTCTCAAACATTTTGACATTGACGAGCAGGTGTTTGAGTGCTGAAGCAGATCAGATGAGAAATTCAGTTATCGATGGAAGAATCATTGCAGCAACAAATAAGAGTTAATATTAGGGGTACGACCCTGACTGGGTGATTTTTTTTTTATTCACGAGATTGGATTAGCAACTAAATGATGCGCATCAGAGGGGATTTAGAAGTGGGGATACGCAAGGCCGACTGAAAAAGTGGGTATACGCTGTGTATGCCCTGCACTACACCACTGGTGACACTGGAATACGCGAATAAGCAAATAAGAAATTTAACCCAGGGGTTTAGGAATGTGCAGTGTGAACATCACCTTATGAAAACCCAGGATACATTTTTAACTCCGGGTAAATTATGAGAAGTGTGAAACGTGAAGAAAGATAAACCAGAATTCCATTTCCCTAGGGCAAGTGTGCCCAACCCTGCTCCTGCCGATCGACTGTCCTGCACAGTTTATCTCCAACTCTAATCAAACACACCTGAAGCAACCATTAGCTTGTTTTCACTTGACGTCACGCCACTGCGTTGCCATGGCGGATGCAGATGGAGGGCAGGAAGTGATTTGCTATATTTAGGAAGCAATATAACACACTCAAAATGCCTACTGTATGTTTTGCCTCGTTTATGGTTGCTCAAATCGATCAAACCACGAGGAGTTTTTATCGTGCGCCAAAAGTTGTTCATAAGGGTGGAAAATACAAGAAATTGACAGAAAAACACGGGGAAAATGCCTTGCAAACCTACGTCTGCGGTCGGGAGGAGCCGAATGGGAAAATGTGTGTGTGTGCAGTGATCACTTCGTTAAATGCGAGTTACAGTAATACATTATTTATGTGGCTTGTAATTACATTATTCAGGTGTTTAAATACACTTATGTGGCTGTTTGTGTAACGTACCAGTTTCCGAACTTTGTAAAGTCAAAGTATGTCTGTAAGACGAGTTAGTTGCTGATATCTACAGCCTCGATGGCAGGCAAATCTCTCACTTCAGTTGAAAATCGGTCCTCTTCATAACGTAAGGATCACGTCCAACATATGTTTCGATTTTCTGTTTATATATTTCTCTTGTAATAGCGTCTGAAGTAGTACAGTACGGATTTTCCTCCATCTCGTCCATTGCGCTCTTCCCTCCTTGCCCTCCATCTGCATTCCACGCGTCAACACAATCACGTGACTGCAAACCACCTATTAAGGTCTTCAGGATCACTTGAAAATTAAAGGCAGGTGTGTTTGATTTGGGTTGGAGATGAACTGTGCAGGACAGTCGATCAGCAGGAGCAGGGTTGGGCACCCCTGCCCTAAGTGTGAAAAGCCCTTTGGCGTGCATCCTCAGAATGTCCTGTTGTCTATGTGTGTCATGTTTCGGTAAGTAGGAGTTGCCTGTCCAATTAGGCATCTGAAATTATTGGGGCCCCTCAGATTCAACTTGTAGATCTCTATAAATGTGCAGTAATGAGGAAAGCAGTCTCCATCGTTACTGACTCCTCTCTTCCTCTGTACCCCTCTTTCTAGTTACTGCCATCAGATTGCCACTTTAGAGCTTTTTTGGCCAAAAAGAAAGCTTACGGGAACTCTTCCTACTGCAATAAGACCAAATAGTTGTATTTGTATATTGTATTTAAGCGTTTGTTTATTTATTTACATATTTGTAAGGTTCTTTTTTTTTTTATTAATGGGCTTTATGCCCAGCTGCACTACTTCCTGAACTTCAGCCAGCTCCTTGTTTCCTGTCTGCCATTATTGGCCAAATTGATTAATTCAGGTGTGTCTGATTATTGTTGCCATGACTACTGAGGTCAGGTACACCTGAATTAATCAATTTGGCCAATAATGGCAGACAGGAAACAAGGAGCTGGCTGAAGTTCAGGAAGTAGTGCAGCTGGGCATAAAGCCAATTGTGTTGTGTGATTGTACTGTGTACTGTATATGCGAGCCTTTTAACCTAAGACAAATTCATATCACTGGTTGATAGATAATAAAGTTATATGAATATGAATTTGAATTTAATTAAATTCTAGTCTTAATTTCTTTGCAACGCTTTGACGAATCAGAATTCTTTTTATATCTTTTTGCCATGATTGTCTTGGGAGGTCATGTACCAAGTTTCACTGGAATTGGACCAGCAGCCTAGGAGGAGTTTGAAAAAGTACATTAAAATGATGCAAGAAAATCTATGAAAGAATCACAAAGTAATCTGTAACTGATGAAAAGATTAGTGTTTTCAGGATGCAAGTTCTTTTTGTGGAATGGTTGTGGTAGATTTGACTATAGGATATCAAAAGTTAGGATTCAGTTGTAGTTGTCACATACTCTGCATCTGTTATTAATAAATTAATTAAAATGTTTTATTCTAAAATTTCACCTTAGTGTTTGCTTTCACATTTTACAATCACATTGTAACACTTTCACAATCGCATTGTTTTGGACTGACAAATAAGAATCGCAGCACATTGTTAGATTTTGAAATGTGTGTCTTCTGTTTTCTGATGCCATTTGTACATAAACCATGCAACCCTACTCTCTAAAAATGCTGGCTTGTTTTAACCCAACTTTGGGTCAAATATGGACAATCCCAGCCATTGGGTTAAAATTTTTAATTACATTTTTAACCCAACGTTTGGGTTTGTCCATATTTGTGTGTAGTATGATGGATGAGTGATCCGTGTGTGTTACCTAACGAATATAGGTATATCCGTACCTATATGTATATGTGTGTGTTGCCTATATATAGGTTAGGTTAGGTTAGGTGAATATCCTGAGTGAGAACATAACCAGGCTGTATGAAGTCCCACTCACAAAGCACCTGAGTGAAAAGAGATTTTCCATCTCACGGTAGCCAGCCTCTTATCCAGTGTCCAATACATAAAACATTCAAAATGCTTCACTCACTTAGCAGCTGTCTGAGCCTCCGGGGCACAGATATTCACCGCTTCATACCTGATTGTTGGCTAACACATATTCATTGATATAACAGCATATTTACCGGCCGCTCTTTACTCTTATTAATGCATGACTGGCAGACTAACAAGTGAGCAGACAGGTGGTGTAAAGATGAGGCGCTCAGCATCTTCAACTGAAACCTGACGCAAAGTTGTTATGGTTGCAGACTGAGAGAGCTATAATTACCTTTGTTTAGTTTCCAATGCATGAGTCGTCTTCTCCGGGGCCCTCTACAGTGTTTACACTCCAGCTATGGCTTGCGCTCCGTCACGCTTCTGACTGAACTGTGGAGAAGTGCTGCAGTGCATGAGGAATTAAAGTGTGTGTGTGTTTCACAAGTATGTTCTTGTGTGTTTGCTTGTTTCACGGTCATTTTCAGAAGTAGTCTGAATTCCGGAGTGCTTTTTCGCTAACTGATATGTAAACTTATGTTGAGTCCGACTGCTTGTGTCGGACACAACAAAAGCATCATAACAGTGATTAGCATTGTTGCTACTGCTCTGCTCTTGAGCCCCTATTGACCCTGCTGTAAAGACCAGCTTGGAGTATTTCTGATGTAGCTGGTTGGGCTTGCTAGTTAGGAAGCACATCAGCATCCAAAACACATGTGCTGGTGGCGGTTGATGTTTTTAGCAGGAGAGTACAAACTGGTGACTGGTTTGTTCCTGGTCACTTATTCAACCTTCAGGAAAGACTGTTCTCTTGTTCCAAATTCTAGTGAGTCACCTCCCTGTCCACTACATACATGCCTGTAGGCAGAATGTATATGTAAAATAGGCTACATAATATATTATTTGGGACCATATATTATGATCACATTAAAAGAACAGTCATATTGAGAAGTGTTGTCACATTTTTACGTGTGCCTTTTAATGAGGTCAATGATGAAATGTATAATGAGATGTATTTTGAATGTGTGTGTGTGTATATATATATATATATATATACTGTATATATATATATATATATATATATATATATATATGAAGAGTTCAGATGCAAAGCCTCTAAATGCCATTTGAAATTCTCTTCTAAAATAATCATTTTTATCAAGCTTGTATATTTAAATTCAGTAATTTCACTTAAATGGCAATTCATAGGTAATCTTCATTGCAATTTAAGTGAAATTACTGAACTTAAATATACAAGCTTGATAAAAATTAACATTCTTGAAGAAAATTTCAAATGGCATTTAGAGGCTTTTGCATCTGAACTATATATATATATATATATATATATATATAATTTATAAAAATGACCTTGTTAAAAGTTTATATACACTTATTATTCTTCATGAGTTCCTTGAAGTTGAATTCCAGTTAAATTTTCTCAATGTTCTTCAACTTCAATGTTGCTCCAGCTCCAGCAAATTCTTTGGTTTTCCAGCATCTTTTGCATATTTGAACCCAGGGACTGTATGATTTTGAGATCCATCTTTTCACACTGAAGACATTTAAGGGACATCTATTGCAAAATGTTCGATCATTCACTGATACTCCAGAAGGAAACACAACACATTTAGAACCCAAATTCTTAGGGAAACTAACTAACTTCTGAAGGGCAGTGCTGCTAAATAAAAAAAAATAAGATTTTTAAATAAAATTTTACATTTGACATATTACATCCTGAAAAGTTTTCTCCCCCCGGCTCTTAATGCATCATGATTGGGGTAATTATTATAAGTTGAACTTTTATTTTTTCTTGTGGACTATAGTAAACATATTTTATGTCAAATATCCTATGCAGGATCTATATCTATCTATCTATCTATCTATCTATCTATCTATCTATCTATCTATCTATCTATCTATCTATCTATCTATCTATCTATCTATCTATCTATCTATCTATCTATCTATCTATCTATCTATCTATCTATCTATCTATCTATCTATCTATCTATCTATCTATCTATCTATCTATATATCTATCTACATATATATATATATATATATATATATATATATATATATATATATATACTTATTACTTACATTTGATGCTGTCTACATGTTGGTCTGAGATTTGTATGGCCTAAAAATCCCATGTTCATAGTTGCGGAATTGGCTCAACAGGCTCAATCATCCTTTTATACATTGTGTGTAAAATTGTGTACTTTGTATGTGCATACGTCGTTTGGGGTTTTTGTGTAAAATCTCTTCCTCTTTCTGTTTCCCTCTATCCAGACTGTATGATGAACATCCATAAGCGATGTGTGGCCAACGTGCCGAGTCTGTGTGGGACTGACCATACTGAGAGGAGGGGCCGCATCCAAATCACCGCAGAGATCAAGAACAATGTGCTCACCGTCAGCAGTGAGTCACTGCTGCCCACTCACACACATTTCACTGCTGCACACATGTGCATGGAAGCAAACACTCACTCACATCTTCCAAAATCGCTGGGGGATCCTGGACCTCCTGTTACCACACACATGCCTTCATTTGACCCTTGAAGAGCAGCCAAAAATGCTCTTTATACAGCATGAATACTTTCAGTTAAGGAATGAAGTGTGCCGTCTGTGAAGGCTTGTGGGCATTTTTTTTCTTAGTGTCTGATTCCTCCTAGTGGTGAATTCAGAGCAGCACCACATAGCAGGGACCTGCATGCACCATTTCAGCGTTTTAAAACCTTATGGTGCTGCTCTATTGGAAATGCCCAATTGTAGGCCTATTAAAAAAAAAATTGAAGCATTACGACTTCATGTGCCTAAACACAAGCACTGATTTTTAGACCACATCTCTTGAATGCATACCTATCATCATAATTTGAGCACAAACAGGTATTGAGCCCTATTGGGCTGTCGCGATATCAGATTTTGACAAAACTGTTATTATGACCAAAAGAAATTCACAATAACGAGATTATCGCAATATATATATATATATATATATAGAAAAAATTAGAAAATAAACCCAGTTTTGTTTATTTTGTGTTTTTTCTTTTTTTTTTCGGCAAATGAATCACACTCAATATACGAGTGCAGTGAGGAGAAGAGAGTTTGTATTTACAAAAAACTGTTGATCAGGTCTTCGTTTAAACCGAGTATGATAAAGATATAGCTCTTAAAATAATTCTAAATATAAAATGAATACAAATACAACATTGGCGGCACAAAGATAATGGTTTCAGAACAACTTTTGATTACACTTTATTTTAATGTGTCTTTGTTACACTGTCATTATACATTTAAGTACTGAGTAATATTAAGTAACTACATGTACTTACTCTAGGGTTAGGATTAGGGTTTGGGGTTAGTAACATGTAAGTATGCATAATTTAGTTATTACAATAGTAACTGCATGTAAAAATGACACTGTAAAATAAAGTGTTATCCAAAAAATGTCCAGCTGATGAACTATAAAAACATTGAAAGCCAATCAGAATCCACCCTGCTTTAAAGAGCTCCAAAACTGCAGCATGCTTAGAATAAACAGAACGATTTTGTCCTCAAGAGTGGACGCTTTTATCGTTATCATTATCTTTATACATTTTCCGAACAAACAAACAATCTGTTAAAAACATCAATGTAAAAGAACTGTTAGGGATACCAGATAATAAGATGTCTTGTCAAAACGGACAAGCAAAATCAAGAAAGCACATAAGGGGATATAGAACAACACAATAGCTCTGATGTCCAAAATGCAGAATGTGACACAGTGTTGAAGCGAAGTGCATTCGAGCTTGTTGTGAAATTCTATAGGATCCGTCAAACATGTATTACATTACACGTGTCCATGGTAACACAAGAAAGCACACTTAGTCTCCCTGTCTCTACTTGGCATTAACTTTTGCTAAAACAAAAGCACAAGCACACCACTGAGGACAGTCTTCTGTTGCATCCAGTGACATGGTAATGCTTTCTGTGTCCAACAGAGGGCGATATTCTCATTGTCTCTGCAAGAACCCATCTGAAAAAAGACTCATCTGCACTCCCCATATTAATGGTTCTCCCAATACGGTTTCTAAACTCGCAATTTTTCCACTGGAACACACAGTTGCGTGAAGAGTCCTCACCCATCTGTTTCCATACAGCAACAAATAATAGTTTATTATGAATTTGAGATGCATTCATTATGCATCTCGAATCAAGAGGTATCACAGCATGAGACTCTGCATGAGATGTTATTGACACCCAACAACCAAAAACATGTTTGATTTGACAGCTGCATGATGATTTGCATGAACATAACTTAACATTTTTGTCTGTTTATCACATATTGCATGACTTCAGAAGACTTGAAGACTGCGTTTATAGTGCTTTTTGGAAAAAGTTGTGTGAAGAATCCTCAGTATTCTCCTTTCAAATTCCAAATGAAAAAAAAAAAACACACACACACACACACACACACACACACACACACAGGTTTGAAATGACATGAGAGTAGATGATGACAGAATTGTCAATTCTGGGTGAACCTTCTTTTGACCTTTGTAAACCCTTCACATTTTATATGAAAATGTTATATGAAAATAGCTTTTCAAGCAGTTTATTAAATTATATCTATAATAAATTTCCACTTACTTGATATAAAACTATAATATCCATGGGGAATTTCCACTTAGTTCTAATTTCCACTTAGTTACACTTTTCAGAGCAGAAGATGAGCTCAGTTAAATGAGATTTCTGGAAGACAAACCAAGAGAAAATTGATCCGTTTGCAGTTAAAGAGATTGTTGAGCGAAAAAATTAGAATTCTGTCATCGTTTACTCACCCTCAAGTCGTTCCAAACATTCATGCATTTCTTTCTTTTGCAGAACACAAAAGGAGATGTGTTGAAAATGTTGTTTTTTTTCCTATACAATGTTGTTTTGGACCCTATTGACTCTCTCTCTCTCACACACACACACACACACACACACACACACAATGAGATATTATTCAAAATATCTTCTTTTATGTTCCACAGAGGGGAAAAAAATGTTATACAGTTTTGGAAGGACGGGTGGTGCAGGTGAATGATGACAGAATTGTAATTTCTAGCTCAACAATCCCTTAAATGCTTTCTGGGGGAAAGTAGGCTTGGATCTGTGCATCAGTGAGTGTGTATAAGTGACATTAGCCTCAACACACTGCTCCATATTCAGCCATGCGTCCCTTTTCTCAAGCTCAATCCTGGGCTATTTCACCCCGCGAGCCTCAGCTCCCATTTTCCCTTAGAATTAACTAACAGCCTTTAGCCCGCTAGCGGCTAATGAGCTGAGCTGCACCATGGAAAGAACCGAGGCGCAGACAGCCCTGAGCGCAAAAGACATTTTTAATCCATCACGCTGTCCTTTATAATTTAATGTCACGCGGCGTTGCCGCAGATCTGCTGAGCGTACAGTAAGATGAATGGGGCCACTTCCTGCCGCGCATTTCAAAGGCCTGTCACTTAAAGCTAATGAATTGACCAATAGCTGGATGGAAATGGGGCTGCCGCTCTGCCTTTAAAAGGTCCTTTCCACTTCATCTTTCTCGCACTCACACTCTGTTTGACCACCGGAGCACTTGCATGTTGATAAATGTTAGTGAGGCGCACTGAGTGACCATGATTAGTGTGTTGTCAGCACTTATGCGGCTACTTTTTGTGAATGAAGCCTTGCGTCACAAAAACATGCTTGTCCTTACATAAGCTTAATGGATCCAGTCAGTTCTGGATCTGTTCCGAGCACCAATAACTCTCATTTTTGGACTAAATCGACCACTTGCTATTGAATTGCAGTGCTGTTTTTCACCTAGAGGGAGCAGTGCTGCTTAATTATTTGCAGAAGCATTAATTATATTCCTACAGCCTTTTGCATCTTTGCTTGTTAAAATACCAACTGTGTTTTATGCTACAATGTTAATTTTGACCAGCTGGGTAACATTGCCTTTCCTACATCTCTGAGCCACAAAACTGAGCGCATCTTCTTGTAGGTCAAAGCTTTTGATATCTTCATGCAAATATTCTTACATGGTCAGTGATCCCGCTTGCTTTAATTGCTCCGTGCGGAGGGCTTTGCGAACAAACATGTTGTGTGTGTAGCATTTATTAGCTGGCAAAATAAACCCCGCTCTGTGAGCACGACAGTTCAAGCTGAAACTCATCTCTCTTCCTGTCTCCGTGCTGCAGTACGCCGCTGTCTTAATGAACAGCTAAGCCTACCTTCACACACCACTCATTATGGAAATTACACTAGCCACAAATCTCATGGCCACAGCAGCCTCCTGCATTAATTGTTGTACTGGTCAAGTGCTGAGGTCAACCCCAATTACTGGGATAGTCTGTGCATTCGTAGCCCCATATGGCTCTGAGGGCTCATGAGGCACAAGAATAAATGATTGACAGCTATTCACTCACATTTGGGGTCCGTAGTTAGTGCTCTTGAGGGGTAAAGGGTTCACAAGGTTATATCAGATGCTTGACATCCTACACTGAAGTATCTTTTCTTATTCAGTATCGCTTTGTATTCTAGTAGAAACATATATATCCTTAAAACTAGGGATGTCCCGATCCGATCCACGGCATCGGTATCGCGCCGATACCGGCCCAGAACGCTAGATCGGAGATCGGAGGGGAGAAAAAAATATGAGCGATATCCAGTTTAGCGGCGCAGCCTGTCACGTGATGATTGTTGTGTTTAAGCACACGCGTGCAGAGAATCACTCTCGCTTTTGCGCACGGATTCTAATGTAATCGGATGATTCCACAAAAGCTGCATTTCAGTCTTCTCAGAAATTCATTGGCTATCAGAAAATAGCGTCATTTCATTCTCTATTGCAACTGGATAGATAAACTGTCACTCAAAGAGAGAGCGAAACTGGCGCGCGTATAGTTTGAAGCGAAATTTACGCGCGTGACGCGCGTCAGAATCAAAATCCGTTGGCGGTCATTGTTTTTATGTCGACCGAGCATTCATCAAGAGAGTTACCGCTCTGTATTTACTCTGGATAGCAGAACAGCGGCGTGGGGATCATCGTCGCCGTATATTTGTGTCCACCGGACCCTTCGGAGCCGAACCGTTTGGCGAGTTTCACCATTTGCTCGCTCCAGGAGCTGCGCTGGATGACGGCCGCTGTCAGCGGTACTTCCGCCTGTCACGCGCCCAGTTTGATGACCTGTTGTCCCGCATCTGAGCGAGGATCACCCTCGCCCGGCCCCTCATCCATCTAATCTGGCTGTCATTTATTTTTGTTTTGATAATAAATAGAGCCAGCCTTCAAAAGTTATTAACCTGTCCTGTGATTTTTTTTCTCTCTCTCACGTCCAGACACGAATGTATGCACATATGTTGATATATATATATAGCGCGCTATGTATGTTATGCGCGCAGTATGTCTCGCTCTAGATTCCGGGAGATTTGAACTAATTTGCGGGCATCAGGGAGACGCTATCAATGTGCGGGAGACTCCCGGAACTTCCGGGAGACTTGGCTGTCTTTACAACATAACACTATTTCTAGATATGGAATGAATAACATTCAATACAAAATGAACATGTCTCCATATAGAAATAATGTTTTAAGTGATGAAACATTTGCTTTGTTGTGCATAATCCCACCATGCATTTAGTCATATTAACAAAATAATTTATTGAAGCATCCAGACACTTCACCACGTGAGCAAGCAGTTCAACTCGGGCGGCAGATGCGAATTCGCGTCAAACGCGTGAATGCACAACGCTCAATTCGCGCCATTCGCGCCAACTTGATTCGCGTCTTCCGCGCCGCGCTCCACGCCTCATTCGCGCCGCAGGAATTTTTCTTGCATTGACTTAACATTGAAATCATTCGCGCCTGACGCCCTATTCGCGTCCGGTGTGAACGTAGCATTAGTGCGTCGAAGTTGTGATAGCGCTGTCGGCTAACGGGAAATGCTACTATTTACATTCCATGGATGTTTATTCATATATACAATTGTTTTGGACTAAAAACTTCTTCAAATTGGATTGTATGGACGCTTTACAGTGAAACCAAACCATTTTTGTTGGAATGTGGACTAACAGATGGCTAATTGGTGAGTTTCTTCCAGTTTGTGTTGGTTTGTTTTGGCTGTTGGTGGTCTGACAAAGAGACAGATTGTGCCCGCTGTGTTGATTGTATCTTAAAATGGTTTACGTCGTTCGAATCACGAGTTTCTCAGCTTTCCAAAGATATGTATTATGTTTACTTTTGTGTTTGTTTTGTTTTGTCTTTCACAAAGTTAAACCTATAAACCACCCTGTGGGCCGTATACGGCACGTCGGACCACGAAAAAAAAAAATATCGGACTAATATCGGTATCGGCAAAACCCAAAGGTGCGGCATCGGTATCGGTATCGGAAGTGAAAAAGTGGTATCGGGACATCCCTACTTAAAACATGACTAAATTACTTGAGAAGGAAAATCTATAGATATTTATTACGTCGTTTCATATAGTTATCCTATCATAAACTTTACTAAATGTATTATTTTTTATGTATTATTTATCTATAATTTATGCATTTATTTTTCTAGTGACTTGAATTTTTTGAATTGGTTCACTGGAAAGATTAATTCACTGATTATTCTTGTGTGTATGAAGATTTTGTATCATTGTAAATGTACCAGGTTCTGTCGAAAAAATGCTGGCTATTACATAAAAAATTTCTCTATCAGCGATATATATCAGTATATTTAATTGAATTTCATTAGTTTAGGGATTCTTTCTGCACGTTGCATTATTCGCCAGGAGCTGCTGACAATTTACTCTTTGTGTGAGTCATTGAATTGTTCAGTTGATAGTAACGCTTAATGCTTGGTAAATCTACTAAGAGTCTCCGGAAAGAAGCATTTTCCCAAAAACAAAGCAAATCTACTCTACTGTTCAAAAGTTTGGAGTCTGTAATATTTTTTAGAAAGAAGTTTCCTCTGCTGCATTATTTTATCATAAATGGAAAAACACAGTAATATTGTGAAATATTATTACAATTTAACAGAGCTTAAGCGTCTTAATGTAAATATGTCTTATCTTGTAAATTCCGTACTCAGCACCGCTGCTCCCGAAAACGAAAGCAAAACATGCGCATAAAAGCGCAATTTCAATAGGCCTACTCTTCATTTTGAAAGCGGCTCCCTGATGCATGCGAATATCTCTCAATATGAAAGCTATCTTAGTCTGAGCTGTGTAGTTGTAACCATCAACTCTTAGTTCTGTATCATGCTTGATGAAAAATTTGGTCTCTATTTGCACTTTGAATATCGAGAGAGTACTTTGAGGATGGTGGCACTGATTGTAAGAGAAAACTGTGTTATTCATTTTTATACTGTTTTTATTTCTAGGATCAATTTGTGGAAAGGAGTTCACAGGTCAAAAGTTGTAGAAGCTCATAAATCATAATCACTAAAGTCTGAACTCATGACTCATGAAATCATTCAAGAGAGAAGCCAGTCAGTTGAGTTTGTGGCAGAACCTCAACTGACTGCTTGAGAATTGTTGTCTTTTACTGCATATTATAATTCATACTGAGAAAGTAGAACTGATAGACAATTCATTACAAAATGATTAGATAAAACATTTCAAATGTATCTGCAGAGTATTTTTCTAGTCATGTATTTTGTCTGAGGGTTTCCTTAAAATTCCACTCGTTCTCATGAACTCAATCTCGTGTCCCGTCTCATTATTTTTTATCTTTTGATGGTAGTTTCATTTGTCTTACATTTTGTCAACTGCTCGGCATTACTCTTATCAAGCTGTAGACAATAATAAAAAGTAACATCCTTGCAAGATTTTAATTGTGAGATTGACTCACATTCTGGCTTGACTAAACAACATCTCATTTAATTGGTCAGCAGATCCTTGTTAATGAACAAGATGCATCATTAAATCAGTTTGTTCACAAACATGATGCCTTCTTCAGACTCAACAGTGAGTCTTTGAGAGAATGCTCCAGTTTTTCAGTTTGGCCAAAAAAAAAAGAAATGCTAGTTCAACCTGGACCCGAGCAGTATTGGAAGGCAGGAAGATAAATTTGTATTATAAATAATGCATTTTCATGTCAGTTCTGCTGAACTCCAAAAGCACTAATAGTGCTATCACATCATAGATGTAATATTTATTGACCAAAACTCCAATAATAACTCTTGATTTAACATTAAGATTCACTCTGCTGCTTTGATTGCACACTAACAAAAGTTAAGAGTAGTACTGAACTCTTGGTCTTTAGGTTATTGTGTGTCCCATGATGTATCCTGTATTTCTACATTACAGTTAAAGAAGCGAAGAACCTGGTGCCCATGGACCCGAATGGCCTATCTGACCCCTATGTCAAGCTAAAACTCATCCCTGACCCCAAGAGTGAGAGCAAACAGAAGACCAAGACCATCAAGTGCTGCCTGAATCCCACATGGAACGAGACCTTCACATTGTAAGGAAGCTTAGTGGTAATTTGTTTGTCTGGGAAATGCAAAATCAAATGTTCAGCTTGATTTCTTTGTGTCCCTCTCTCGCCGTCTCTGTCCTCCTCCCTCCTGCGCTCTTGTGTCTTACAGTAATCTGAAGGAGTCTGACAAGGACCGCAGGCTGTCTGTGGAGATCTGGGACTGGGACTTGACCAGCCGGAACGACTTTATGGGCTCTCTGTCTTTCGGCATCTCGGAGCTTCAGAAGCTCGGAGTGAACGGATGGTGAGAAAGCCTGCTGACACACACATATACATCTGTGGAAGTCTCCGAGGGCCAAATAGATTGTGTACACACTAATATTAAAAAGTTTATGTCAGCTAAACCGCACTTGATATCACAGCATTTAACCTGTTACGTTTTTGTTTTGTTTTTTTAATACACATGAAAACACACTTTCGAACTTAACAGACGTGAAGCAGTCCATACACACCTAACTGGTTCAGTCATCTCTGGATTTGAATACTCTTTCAGAAGTCCTCAGCTCTTTGTCTAAGACACATTTCCGTCACACACATTCCCGTCCTTGCTCGAACACCTTTAAATGCCTGGCATGTCGGCTAGGATCTTTGTATTTTTGAATCTGCATGAGCCCTTCTGAACGCTTAAATGTGCAGGTAATGTGACAGAATTGAGTTAAATGACAAAGGTCAGATCCACATTAAATCTTTGCTCTCTCTCCGTCAGTCTTTTTTTCTTGTACTGTAGCCTATATTGTCTAGTCAGTACAAGTATATAGAGATTCAAGTATCTAGTAGTTCTTTCTCACCTAACAGATAATGTTCCACGATCATTGGAGAGCATTATGTAAAGGTTGTGTAAACATTAAGATTATGCTACAAACATATTAATGTCTGTGGTAGGGCTTTTTTAGACTCTTAAAAGCCAGGGACACATGATTATGAAAACCTTTTATTTGTCATTGTAGAATACTATATATATATATATATATATACATATATATATATATGAAGAGTTCAGATGCAAAAGCCTCTAAATGCCATTTGAAATTTTCTTCTTTAATGATGATTTTTATCAAACTTGTATATTTAAGTTCAGTAATTTCACTTAAATAACATGTTATTTAAGTGAAATTACTGAACTTAAATATACAAGTTTGATAAAAATCATCATTAAAGAAGAAAATTTCAAATGGCATTTAGAGGCTTTTGCATCTGAACTCTTCATATATATATATATATATATATATATATATATATATATATATATACGTGTTATTTACTGGCATATCAACATATCACTTGAGACTTACTGATATAAAAATTATAATTCAACTTTATTTGGAATACTTCTTTTTTGCACAATGCACATTTCTTAATTTTAAGCCTAAAATGTGTTTAATATCACTATTAGTAAGGATAGTATTATCTCTATATAATATCAGTCTTTAAATGCAAGATATTTCAAGTGTACCTAAAGTATGATTGCATTAGTTCCACTTTAGCACAATATTTTATCTTTATCTTTATTATCTTGAATAACTAAAGTACAGTAAAGCGATACTCCACTTTTTTGGGGAAATAGGCTCATTTTTCCACTCACCCAGAGTTATAAACAGTTTGGTTTTACCATTTTTGAATGTATTCAGATAGTAGGAAAAAAATATACTATGGAAGTCAATGAGACCAGAAACTGTCTGGTTACTGATATTCTTCTAAATATCAGAAAAATCGTCTGAATACATTAAAAAATTGTAAAACCCAACTGTTTAACTCTGGGTGAGTGGTAAAATGAGCCTATTTCCAAAAAAGTGGATCTCTTTAAGTACAAAAGTAGTTGTTCCAATTGAGTTAAGTTGAAACTCGCGGATATGGAGTGTGATATGTGCAAAACACGCTTAAAGCATTTGACCGATCACAACAAACTGATTTTCTTTTTCTTTTTTTGGAAGGAGTGGATTCATAGAGACAGGAATTAAACAGAGCATTACAGGTGTTGCAACAATGTAAAATATGTTTAAAAAAAAATAGAATGTCCACTTTAATAGAATGTTTGAAAGACAGTTTTAGAACATAAATTTATTGACCAGTAGGGTTTGGACCCAATGGCAAAAAAACGTAAGCAAGTGATTGATTAGTGAGGTTGACTAGCTTTATGTTTTTGTTTCCCCTTTTTTAGTGTCTCCTCTCTGT
The DNA here is from genome assembly GCF_988280905.1 of Pimephales promelas. Lineage (NCBI taxonomy): Eukaryota > Metazoa > Chordata > Actinopteri > Cypriniformes > Leuciscidae > Pimephales > Pimephales promelas. The sequence goes on from NC_142771.1 coordinate 26,753,066, forward strand.
GGGTGTGTCTCAATCAGCTCTTTAGCTTTCTACTGTAGGTCATGAATCAGTATATCGTGTACATGAAATCAGACACTGGTAAGGACAGTAAGGACGCTGGCTCACTACACATTGGGACACTGATGACTATTTCTGGCGACATGGCAACATCCTCATTGTACAACATCACTACTGGTATTTACAGCAGAACGGATATCTTTCCAACATTTTGCACAAATACTTGCTTGATAAATGCTTGTTACATTTGCGTGCAACATTTCAGCCGTAAAACAATTGTAAATGTTTGCTAGATTATAGATTATCATTGTGCTAGATTATCATTTCCTGCTCAGCGATGTATGCTTATGCTTGAAAAATTGTTTGGATTTAAAAAAAAAAAACATCTGTTGGATGTCATTACGTGCAGTAGTTTGGCCCATGTCATGTGATTTATGTGTTGTGCTTCAGAACCTCCATTAAGGAAACAGTGTTAGGATGGTTTTCACAGTGCATTGTGGGACTTTTTAGGGAGCGAATGTTTTAAGGAAACGATTTTGCAATTGAGAAAGCCTTCAAAATGTCCGACTTCCCGACTACTGAACTAGGGAGCTGATTGAGATGCACCCTTTGTTTTACTTTCCAGATGTGACTGTTACTGGATGGTTTGATGAGATCCGTGTGTTTTGTAAGGCCGTTTCAGAGCAGTAATGAGCCTCTATGTGACTTCGATGGCTGCTTCGATGGCTACTTGCTGCCACCTGACAGAAAAGCACAGAGTGTCAGATTACAGGCGGCGTTTCTGCTCCCCAATTTACCTTCAGTCAGGACAGATCCACATGATCACAATCTCTTTGTCAGAGCTGTCACTGTCTCGATGCAATTCATATTTGCTAATGGATGGAGTATGAGAACAGGGATTTTTTTTTTCATTTATTTTTATTTATTTTTTTTTACACAGGATATTAAACAAATAAAGGGTTTTGATTGTCCCAATCACTTGCAGTTTCTGAGACAACAGTACTCGACGTATATTGTAAATTTAGCAAATGCACAATTTGTAAAGGTGCATTCAGTAATGTTTGTTTTTCTATATTATATTATATTATATTATATTATATTATATTATATTATATTATATTATATTATATTATATTATATTATATTTATTACATTATATTATATTCAAAGCTTTATGTAGATACATTGCTAATCAATGGGCTATTGATAATATTAATTGTTCAAAAAATATTAAATATTTGATACATTTTATTTCTAATTGCACCTTCATATATTAAATCATTGACATTTCAGCTGTATTCAAACCTGTTCTTATGAGTAATTAATATTAAAAGATAAAGTATGACTTAGAATCCATACAACTATAGTGTCTCAGTACCAAAGGTGCATCAAATCTTCAAAATAAAAATAAAAACTTCCCAGAATGCAATTTTTGTTTAAATTTGTATTTATATTCTTAAATTTATCAAAAGTCACAGAAAAGACATTTGTATCATAGTTTCTAAAAAAATAAAAAAAAAATAAAAAAAAAGCAACACAACTGTTTTCAACATTGATAATAATAACACATTTTTTCTTTAGCAGCAAATCATATTAGAATGATATCTGGAGGACCATGTGACACTGAAGACACAGTAATGATGCTGAAAATTCAGCAATGACATCATAAGAATAAATGACATTACAAGTGAATATAAAATAGTTATTTTAAGTTGTAATATTTCACAATATTACTTTGTTTTTATCAAAAAGAAATACAGCTTTTGATGAGCAGAAAAAAAATGTAGTGTAACATAACAAATAATATATATATAACATGATAATAATAAAGTAAATTCATATATTAATGTATATCACATATTACTTTACCTATAAGCAAAATGATCCACGTCATTTAATGCTAACTGCCGTTCTCATGCTTTTTCCTATGAAGACGCCGCTCACACACACTAAAGCCTCTGGAGGTCTAGATGTGGTAGGAAGAAGTGTAGTGGGAGAGCACTGCAGTCATGACTCATCTTCAGTCATAAACACAACACACACACATCCGCGCGCACCAGAGGCAAGACGAACACAGGGCCTCCTAACACATCAGTAGCAAAACCCAGCGACGGTCACCTCACACCGTTAAACAGGAAGCTGATTTTCTGCTATCTGGGAGCACAGATGTTAGGAGAGCTGAATATGAGACGGGGTATCACGCTGTCCCTCAGACGTTTGAAAGCTGTTTGGGGGCATCTCAAACCGGTTGGATTCCTCTCCACTCTTGATCATAGTCAAGGTCGTCCCCGCTGAGAGGGAAACTATAAGCGTATGAATGGTTTAAATGAGCTGAGGTAATTTCGCAAAACGTGCCGTTTCAGGAAGCGCGCGAGCAGTACCCAGTTCCTATAGCGGCCAGATGGAGCCATTATCAGAGGAGGATTTAATGTCTGTTACTGAACCATATGTGATACTGCAGAGATCCTGCACTCATCTAAATGTGCCTTATTTTCTGTCTTTCAAACTCATGCACACACACATACATCCAGGTTTAAGCTGCTCAGTCAGGAAGAGGGCGAGTACTTCAACGTACCTGTCCCAGCCGAGGGAGAAGAAGGCAATGAGGAATTCCGGCAGAAGTTTGAGGTTAGCATGTGTGTATGGGTGTGTTTGTGGATCAATATGGGAGGCATGGGGGTACTCCATTCTTCATTGGTTTAAAGTCACTGAAACTTCATAATTCATTTTCTATTCAGAATTCAATATAACATGAAAATACATAAATGTATGAGTGGGACTTGATTTTATTAATTGTGTGTATATTGAATTCTGAAAAGTAGGTGTTAACTGAATGGAGTCAGACTTGAAAAAGTAAGAGGGAAAAATTAGTTTAGATAAATAATTATGTTTTAGCTAAAGCATTTTTATTTGAATAACATATGCTGGAATCATGCCTATTAGACCAGGGATGAAAAAAAAAGTAAATAGGGCCAGTTTTGATTTTATGTTGATTTTGACACTCTGAAGAGAGAGGTCTTTGTGCATGAAGCATATATCACTCACTGACAAATCTGGCACAAATAACACATGGGCAGCACATCCCAGCTTCCTCCCAAAGTAATCACACTCATGTCAACCTGCATTCTGCTCCACACGTCCCAATTTGAATACAGAATGGACTCGGAGCTGACCGACTGTGGTACCTGCACGAAGCTCCTGATCCCTGGGCTTTTTTTCCTCCACAGACTGATTCGGGCACATTTTTAAAGTCCCCTTTCCTCTGGCTTCCTCCATTTTTTTGCTTAGTAGTACAGACATGTTCCCACAAAGTTGATGGGTGAAAATGGTTTGGACAGTTGGTTTGTGCCTGTTGGTGCGTGGATGTGATGCGCGTGGCGTGCATGTTGTATGTGTGTGATGTCTGTGATGTCTGTGTGTGTGTGTGCGTGTGTGCGAAGGGGCATAGGCTGTGCAGGTCTCTGCATAATTCAGACAGTCCCACGAGCTGACCCAGCTGTGGACGCAGTGCATGATGGTATTATTTATGAACAGCCAATGTGAATTTGAGAGTGTGTGTGTATGTGTGTGTGTGTTTGTTTGTCTTTGTGTGTCTGAGCTGGCAGTTTTCCTACAGTGGTGTGATGCATAATTCAAAATGTGAGAAATGGTCAATCTGTCGCTCACCTGATGGCTGGCATTTCACACATCATGGAGGAAAAAACACAACTGTTTAAGTTTTTTTTCCCTCGCTCTCTTTATCTTTTTCTGTCTCTCTCCTTTTGTGCTCTGAGATGGTGAGGTATGTTGATTCGTTTTAAAACCTATTGAGCAGCATCTTTTCATTTTATAAATTGGAATTTATATAGCTTAAGACTTACTCATTTCAAAACCTAGTAGCCTCACCTCCTACTGTCTATATGCTCCTAAATGGCAGCCTAAACACTCGTGGTCATCCTCTGAGTCCACTAGAAAAAGTCCGCTTGGTTTGCAAAAGTGCGCATCAAGGGCGCATATCTTGCGAGCACCCTTCATCGAACTGAAATGTCAAAAGGGGCATCCTATGGTCTTGTGGACTTCAAAATCACGTTAAAATGTACGCCCTAGCAACCGTTGTTGAGCACCTTAGCAACCAAAATGCAAAGAGGGATATCGTCCATTCTGAATGTCACAGAGGCATTGGGAGTTGGTTTATATCATTCATAGTGACAAGAATCCTTTGGAGTTTCATCATTGGCAGTTGCCAAACCACTCCCTAGCAACCAAACAGAGTACCCTAGGAACCATTTTGAAAGACCTACATCTCTACATCAGAACATTGTATAGAGATGGGGGTTGGTTTACATCATTCACATTAACAATCAGCCTTTGGAGTTTCATCGTTGGCAGTTGCCAAGCCACCCCCTAGCACCCAAACAGAGTATCTTAGCAACCCTTTTGCAAGACCTATATCTCTGCATCAGAACATCGTAGAGAGATGGGGGTTGGCTCTTTTGACTCGTGCTAACAAACAGTACATGTTACACATGCTAGCTGTTAATAGCTATATGCTAATAGGGATTAGGTAAGTGCTAAATCATGGCAAGAAATGCTAAGGACTCCAATAGTGACCATCTGTGACAACTACTAACCACCTAGTAACACCATAGCAACCACCCAGAATACCCTAGTAACACCTAGCAACACCATGGAAACCACCTAGAACACCCTAGAAACCTCTTAGCAACGCCCTAGAAACCACCCAGAACACATTAGCAACCGTCTAGCAACGCCCTAGAAACCACCAACAGTACCCTAGCAACCATCTAGCAACACCATAGCAACCACCCAGAACACCATAGGAACCGCCTAGCAACCACCCAGAAAACCATAGTAACTGTCTAGCAACACCATAGCAACTATCAGAAAACCCTAGCAACTGCCTGGCAATGACCTAGCAACCACCCAGAATACCCTAGCAACCGGATAGGAACCGCCTACCAACACCATAGCAACTGCCTAGAACACCCTAGCAACACCTAGCAACCACCTTGAACACATGAATAAGCCATATCTCAGCACCAAAACATCCTGCAGACATGTTTGTTTGTTCAAATACAGTCATGTACCACACTCTAGCAACCGAGTGGCGAGTTATTTCACTGCAAGCACCACTTCATATTTTCTTCTGGAAATGTACATTCTAGTTATTATTACTATTATTATTTTATAAACTATTTTAAATGATATGAACAGAATCTTTGTAGCATCATGTCCTACTGTCTATATAGACAAATGAACACTCTTATTTTTAGTAACTTGCTGGTATATTTCATAATAACAACAATAGTAATAATAATCATAATAGTAATAGTAATAACATTAATAATAATAATAACAATACATATTGCAAAAAAATTATATAAACTGGAACTTCTACTTAGAAGGCAGCATAATTATGTTGTTTTGGAGTTATGGAGCAGGGTTTGTGCTGTCTGTGATGGCACTGTAGGCTGCTCACTAGCTTTAGAGCAATTCTGTCATAGATTAGCATCACATCTGGTGTCTTGTTCAGATCTATGTTGTTCGACTGTTGCTGGCTGAGAATAAATGACCCTGCATTCCCAGCATGCTTCAAGACTTTGAATGGTTGTGACGGAAATACTTAGGCTCTATTTGATAGCATCGGGATGGGAGATGTTGGAACGCCTAGCGAGTCAGTACCTCTATAGGATTTTTGCGGTCAGGGCAGGTCTCTGCTGAAAGGTGGAGGGGGCAGATGAAGTATTGGCCTGTTGGTGCTCATATTGAGCTCATTAAGGCCCGGTCTGTATCAGGCTACCTGCCAGCAGCTCCGTCACACACACACACACAGACACACACACACACACACACACACACAGACTGACCGCCAGGCCTCCCTCAGGATCCGTGTCAGTAACAGAGAGACGGTCACTCCTGTTCCTGTGCTGTAGGACCAGAACACACACATCTCTCAACGCTCGGAGCTGTAGCCTCATGTCAACGTTTGTTCCTGTGTCGTGAGTTATAGCCAGATTTGGCTCAGCATGAAAACAGAGACAGGGAAATGACTCATTATCTCACACTCATTTTGGATCAACTCCTGTTTTATATGAATACGAATGTTCCTTTAGACTTAACTTGCCCAGGGATCAATAGTGTGACGTTCTTTTTTTTATCTGAATCCTCTACATCATTAAAAAATAAACAATTCTAGCACTAATTACTCACTTTGAAGCTGTGCTTTGCCAAGCTGCACCCTTCTTAATTTAAGTTTAAGCACTCTGTTCGTAAAGTTACTGCACAAAAAGGCACCAACTAAGCTGCTTTAGGGGCTATATATTAAATGTTGGATCATGTATTGTAATTAATTTATTAGGACAAACAGATCCAGGTTACCAGTATGTTAGATTTCGGATCAGCGTCAGCAAATTTTGGGATGATTTCACATTTTATTAAATAAACTTTAAAAACGCAGCGCTAGCGCTCGGGTGTTTAGAATAAAAAGACGGTCATTGGTGTGGACCCATATATAGTTATCTTTATTGTTATCGTGCTTGGTGTGAATGGGCCTTATCGGTCTGCAAATCCAGTCTTGTTTACAAAACAATCCTCAGTGAAATGAAGCGAACAGATGGACAATGTTTTACCCTCATCAGCTGGAACGTCATTAAAAATAAAGTTTATCCTTGCAGTCCTATTGGAATCCAGAGGAAGCTTATTCAGCGAAGGTCTTATTCCACAATATTTTGTATTGCTCGGTAGCTCGATCCGGTTTGTCATCACGAGGTAGGCCTATGTTATTTAGCTATGCGTGTAATGCACGAATCGGTGGACGGGGTATTACGTTTTCAGTTCTGAAACTTACAGGATATTCTTATAATATGATGACCTGTTAGATGTCATGATGGAAAATTTGATTTCTCAGTTCATCACCCCTTTAATTAATTGAAAACAAGAGTATGATAAATTATGTTGATATTATCCAAAACCCCACTTTTAATCTTATAGGGGCTGTCCAAACTTTAGGAACGTACTGTTCCATTGAGTAGTATGCGAGTCTGCAGCTTCATAATATCGGTTCCATTAGCAGAATTACTGGACTCGCGTACTCGTGAGCAGTGTTGTGCAAGTTACTTCCAAACTGTAATACATTAGGTATTACTTGTTACTGTTATTTAAAAGTAATTCATTACCTTACAATATTACTGTCCCAGAATTGTAATGCGTTACATTACTCATATATTACTTTTGAGTTACTTTCACCAAAATAACTAAGTAGAACTTAACTTTTGGGCTGTAACGAAATGCAATATGAAACCGAAATCGCGATTCGCCACACGACTCAGATCAACGAACCTACAGAATCGCGACACACCTCTTCCAACTCCAGCGTTATTCTCCTTACCGTCCAGATCCAATGCTGCCTTATCTTTAAATTAGGCTATTAGTATTATTTGAAGTTAACATTATAAAATACGTAGACCTACACCACAAAACTAGTTGAGGATAAATTATTTAAAATTGGGGAAGTCCAGCATTATGGACATGATGACATTTGCAGTCAAAACTTGTAAATACATTGTAAAACTTGTAAATACACTCGAAAATACATGTATTGAAACGTATATAGGCTACTTCCTTAAAGGACTCCAGACATTAGACAAATATCAGTCTATGTTTTATTTTTAATATTAGGGAAAAGACAAACATTCATGCGTGACAAAAAAATAGGAGGCAAAATCGATTTTTTGTAATTCCGTTAATTACACTGCGCAAATCGGATGAGGAAGGGTTGGCTCTCCAGTCTCCATAGAACTTAAAATATTCATTTTATTTTAGTTTTCGTGTTCGCATTTATGAGGGAAAAACAATGTTACAGACGCGACCGCTCTGAACTGGCACTAAAAGACTGCTTTAAAACTTTCACATAGTCTGTTGCCTTTAAGAAGTAAAAGCAGACAATACACTGTAATACAACTGTAATACAAGCCTCACTAAACATGTAACGAGTAAAATATTACTGAAAATTGATTAGTAATGCCTTACACTACTGCGTTACAGCAAAAAGTAATATGTTACTGTAATGTATTACTTTTGTAATGTGTTACTCCCAACACTGCTCGTGAGTCATTCTCCTGAGTCGAACTTTGCGTAGACTACTTGGCATTGAGAAACACCTTGTTTCTTGTGACAAACAGGCCAAGAACCAAGAACAAGATCTGCTGTATGTCATCCATTGTTGTTTACTATATCACTTTCTTCGCGCGAAAATTACGTCAATCGCTTCTTTCCGGCAAACGCCACGCCTATCAAGTAAGGGTCCTGTTGGCAGTGGAAACGCAAGCCCGATCATGGTTTTCTGACCTGAACCGTTCTGTACTGTCCCGTACCATACCGTAGCGGTTATAAATGTACACTACATGCTAGAACACTAGGAACTAAACATTTTTTTTTTTATTACTATGTTTAATTATTTGCACTTAATATAAGGTTTTTCAGCCCGTATTTTTTATGGCTTTGTGAAAAAAGTGTGGTATATTTATAGATATAGTAAATATACTTAGTAGATATAATTAATTTTCCGTTCACCAATATCACCAATAAATAAATTTGGAAAGCAAATCACTTTCATTTTCATTTGATTCATTTTCTGCTCAATGAAAAAGAAATGTAACCATACATTGAATTAAAAAATAAATAGCAGGAATAATTAACTAAACTTTTTTTTTCACTATTTAAAAAAAATGTTGAATGTGAAGGGTCTTCTGGGAATATTGCTGAGTTGAAAACAGCTGAGCTGGCACGTTAGCATTGCTAATTTTGGTGAACTCTTCCACAAGCCTTTCATCCCTGTATGGAAACGCTAGTACTTCTGTACGATGCTATCTTTGGGGATGCATTTCTGTTTATGTGTGTGTGTGTGTGTGTGTGTGTCAGAGGTGTAATCAGAACTGTTAAGTCGTCTCACCTAATAGCCGCTATCCTGTTGATAGCATCTCCTCAACTTTTATTCACCTGTAATTTGACCTGTCAGGATGTGGCCACCTCCACCACTATGAACAAATGACTTTCTTTCTTTTTTTCTTTCTTTCTCACTCACTCTACCCTCCACACTGCTCCACACAGAAATGACTGTATTTGTGTGCAGTGAAGCACGGTGAAAGCGACACATTCAGCACAGTGGAAATCTACCCACATAAGCATTTGTCTCCTTTTCGTTTTTATCCCTCCCTTCCCATTCTCTCTTTCCTCCTTTCTTGCATCAATCCTGTCCATTCTGGATCAGACAAATGAAAGTTGTCGTCACAGGGTCATCGGGCAGAGCGTTTGTCGCTGCATGTCTGTGTGAGGGCGTGTGGATGGGCTTTTACTGCTGCTCAGAATATAGCTGAAATGTTTGCTTTTACAAAAGAAAGAAACACTGCCTTAGTCCAGTGATGAGGCTCTTAGCTGGCTACAGAGCTAATCGCTCGTTCACGCCCAGCAATCGATGGAGGAGGAGGTGGAGAGCGTTTTCTCTGTGTGCATGTATGGTGTGTGTGTGTGTGTGTTAGCAGAGATCAATGGCGCCACTCAACTCGTGGTTTTGGCTGAGAGATAAAGCTTCTCAAATGGCTTTTCCCCAGAGGTCACATGTCCCTACCCACAGATCTACAGATCAGACCTACCGAGAGATAGGGGGGAACTCTATGAGTTATGGAGGTTAGAGGGATTGTTCAGCCACAAAATAAGATTTCGTCATCATTTACACTCCCTCATATTAACACGAACATGTATTCTTTTTCCCCTTATGGAATGAAAGAATGCGCTGCATGGTCTTTCCCAGGCAATTACAACGAATGACAACATTTAAGCTTTAAAAAGGATGCAAAACGCAGTGTAAACGGATCATAAAAGTGGTATGACATGTCATTCACTGACGGCACTCTCCTCCAATGACCTTCCAGATGTACCCAAAAAGCAGAGCAATAGAGTGCCGAAGTGATGACGTCACTTTGTAGGACAACTCGGAAGCTAGCGGCGCATGGGTTCCCTCGATCGAAAAGCAATGCATTTACCCCATAGACTGTGTTTATTCTGTGTTTAACAAAGAGTTGTGACCCTTGCACGTTTTGTTTATCAAGATAATCTTTACAAGTTAATCCAAAATGTATACTGTACATTTTATTGAAAATGAAAACATTTTTATTAGCAAAAACCCATTCAAAAATCCCATAGGCTTTAGAGCGAGGGAACCGGTAGTGCTAAAATGCTAACTCACTTCCACGTTTTGGCCTACAGAGGGACGTTGTGACTTCGGCACTCTATAATTTGCAGATAACATCCCCTCTAACGTTTTCTGTCAGTTCTGGCCCATAAATTAAATGTAAAAAAAAAAAAAAAGAATTGTCTGACAATCCTGCTCTCCAATGAGCGGTTAACTGGAATGTTAAAGCAGCGAGTTGAACTCACAAAACAAATCAGTTCAATTTGTGAACAAATCAGTCAAATTAACTCAATGAATAGAGTCATTGCAAAGATCTGACACTAAAGCACAATTTCTATATTAATTAGCAAGAGCCCAGGGCAGTTTTGGCCAAGGTTTTCAACTACTTTAATTTAGCTGTTCAGAATATATCGCATGAGTCCACTTTTATTATGTTTCTGAGGGTTCCAGTCCCCATTCATTTGTAATTATTTTAAACAAAGCAACCACTTTATGTTTTACAGAAGAAAGTCAGTCATACAGGTTTTTGCGAGTAAATAATGAAAGATTTTTTGGTTTTATTTGGTAGAAAACGAGGCCGGGATGTGTGAGTGAGGCTGAGTGCCGGGCAGCCGGTCCGTGTTTGTCTGCAGGGACAGTGTGAAGTGTGGTGTCTGAACAGTAGGGACTGGGTTAATGGAATTCTATGCTAGACTGAGCTGCATGCCAGCCTCACAATATGGCAGCAGTTTGGAAATTAAAATTGAATGTACTCCAAGAGGCTGCGAGAGAGAGGGCAGGAGAGACAGGAGCGTGTGGGATGATCCGAGGGGACCCAGGCAATCCCACACATTCATTCTGCTGGTAAATAACTGTGGAAACGTGGGGAAAGCGAGGGGCATGCAGAAATTCATTTGGAATGATTGAAAAGATGTCTGGGTTGAAATAAGCTCAGCATGGTTTTAATTACAGTCACCTCTTGTTCATCACATCATGTTAGTGGCATGTGGAATTTAAGAGATGCGTGTGCACTGCATAAATTAGCACAAAAAAAGACAAAAAATTGTGTGTATTTTAGTGCGTGAGTTTTTCTGAAATGTGGCCTAGCGGACAGAGGACACGCTCTAGGGAGACACTTGCATTTGAATAATTGAATACGTCTTAGATATACGTTCCCTCCTATAGTTTCCTGTTAGTTCTGTCACATCGATTATTAATAAATAAATGTAAAAAAATAATAATAAATAAATTTAAAAAAATTAAACATTTAAATAAACATTTGGTTACACTTAACAATGTTTCATTAGTTAGTTAATGTATGTAACTAACATGAACGAACAATGAACAAAAAATGTGTTGCATGTTTATTAATCTTTGTTAATAATAAAAATACAGCCTTTCATTGTATGTTCATGTTAGTTCACAGTGCATTAACTGATGGTAACAAACACAACTTTTGATTTCAGTAATGTATTAGTAAATGTTGAAATTAACATTATTTTGATTTAAGGTCCCCTGACATGGGGTTATTTTATTATTTTATAATGTTTCCTTGGTTGCCCTTATAATGTTAGTATGTTTTTTCAAAAATAGTCATGATTTAGTTATAAAAAGCAATTTTCTTAGCCTGATTTTAGCCTCTGATTTGAACGCTCTGTTTGAAGGGGCGTGTCTGCTGTGGGATTCAGTGTAACCGCCCACTGCTGTGATTGGCTGACATGCTTGCATATCAAATAGCTACGGTATGTATTACATGTGAAACTTTCTCGAATACTTTTACTACAGCTATAATAGTTTTTTACTATTACATCTATTGAGATTACCGAATCGTGAGAAGTTTTTGAAGTATTTAGATCTATTCCCATCACATAAAATGTTGCCGTGATGAGCATTGAGCAAGCAGAGGACAGTCTGTTGATCGCGAGAATGAAGATCTTATCATTGTAACGCAGTTTCTGCACTCTCTCTAATGCTTTCACCAATGCAAACACGATGATGTACATACAGTAAGAGCTTCGCCGTGCAGTGTAACGTGCTTCATTGATGTCATAACGAGTTGTCAAGATAAACTCGCTCTGTGTGGAAAGATTGTTCTTTGGTCGCTTTCTGTATAATTTGATCACAATTTAAATACGATTATTTTCATCCTACTAAAAGAAACAATGTGAAGTTGATATTTTAGTCACTGGCTTGAGTTACTAATGCATAAACAGTATTGAACGATTTTGAGAGAAAGATTAACTTACCTGTCTGAACTTGAACAATTAGGCTACACATCAGAAATTGTTGCTTGGTGACTCGATCGATTTATTTTCAGACGTTCATAGAGTTGAGGAAACAGTCATCTGTGAAATGTTTGGACCATACAGTCTTAATATATAATGTATTTTGCTCCCCAAGTAAATTGATCTTATTTCATGTATGTTTAAATATTTTTTTTCTGAATTGGAAAATGAGAAATAAAGTTAAAGTCCAGTTAAAATAGTGAATAAAAAGGAAAGTAAGTGAGGAATTTTGACACACTGTTGTGTTTTGTCTGACCCCAAGTGCTATGCGTAACGTGTTGTGAATGAAAAAAAGCTTTTAGAGCATTTAAGATGGTATTAGTGTGTGTGTGTGTGTGTGTGTGCGCGCGACCTGTTGCTAGGCTGCTGTAGGTGTGATGGACTCTACAGCTGTAGATAATGGATCAGTTCTCAGTGGACTGTGAAGGAGAAAGTTGGTGAACAAGGATATCGGCAGTACATTTCCCCTCAGCCTGCAGCCGACCGGGCCTAATGACTATGGCCTGTGACCGCACACACACTTAATACAGAAGGAACCACAGACATTTACACTGGCCGTCTGTCATTCCCTAGCATGCCAGCTTGGGCAGCGAGATCACTGCCAGAAACTAAACGTTCACCCAGGGAGAGCGAGACACACACACACACACACACATGCACAAGCCACAGTTTAATAGACACACACCCACTTCCTCTGTGTCTAACAAACACTTTAGAGCTGTTTTACAAATGCTGCCAAAGACATATTTAATATCTCTCTTTGTATTACAGATACATGCTGTCTCTTTCACACATGCACACAATAGCCAAAATTTGCTTCATCCGCAGTCTGGGTGACAGGTTTACCCAGCGTTTGCTGAATCATGTATTTGACAGATTTAGCAAGGATGTGATGAATAGACCTGCTTAAGAAATTCAGTAACATCAACAGATAAAAACAAACAAGGGATGTCAGGCTGTGGCTCGTTTTTATGTTTTATGTTATGTGTGTGTGTGTGTGTGTGTGTGTGTGTGTGTGTCTACGTCAGGTTTTGCCCACAAGGGTAGAACCTGAAATCATTGTGGAGACCAGCAAAGGATCACAGAATAATTAGAAAAAGACAAGAAATATAGATGACACAGTGCTTGAGGAGACATATTTGCTCACTCTTCACAGTGCCTCGCTGCCTTCTTGCACTCTTTCGCTCTTTCACGATTTCATTAGCCTAGTCATTGCTGCGCTCTCGTTGCACATTCATGAAGACAAGACGGCTAGATTTCAAACAGGTTCAGACAAAATTACATTTTAAGGTAATGATGTGACTTTCTAGTCACAGACTAGCTGTCAACTTGTCACAGACTTAATGTCTTGTATATATGTTTAGCTTTGAATAAACAGTAAATGTCCTAATGATAATGTAAAAATGCTAACAGTTTTCTGTAGGGATGCACAATATGTGGGTGCCATATTTGTTTTACAGCAAGGTGATATTTTTCATTAATTAGATTCACTATCATCAATACTGTATATATATATATATGGCCAAATTTATAATCGGCTAGTTTTAGACTTGTTTTTAATTAAACTCTATATACTGATTCATATAAGTTTAGGTTATATTTTCCTTCATCTAACACTCACTGAACGTTAAAAACACTAATAATTGAGGGGAAACAATCTTTAACAAATCTTAAAATTAATATACATTTTATCATACTGAATTTGTTGCCCAGATTCACTTGTAGCATTTAAAATGGTTGGTTTTAGTTGTTATTTGTACGTTTATTTATTTAGAAAATATAGTGCAATATTTAATTGACCATTTGCTGCCATAACATGGAAATAATTATCAGCTTATTGTTTCCAGCAAGAATTTTAATATTGGTGCGTCGTCCCTAAGTTACTGTGACGGTTGCTTTTAGGATTAGGGGAAAGAATATATTGTTGGCTCAGACTCAGTATAAAAAACAATAGAAGTCAAATGAAAGTCGCCAGCGTGCTAGACAAATAAACGTGTGTGTGTGTGTCTGACCCCAAACTAATAACACAAGCTTATTGTTTCTTTTTGCTCTTTCCCAACAGAGAGCTAAAATTGGTCCCAGCAAAACAGACGGCTCTTCCTCCAATGCCATCTCCAAATTCGACAGCAATGGCAACCGGGACCGCATGAAACTGTCTGACTTCAACTTTCTCATGGTGCTGGGCAAGGGTAGCTTTGGAAAGGTAACTCTCGCCCTCGTCTTTCGCTCTGTTTCTCTCTGTGTGTATCAGGTAGGCTCGCTGGTGCTTTGAGCAGCATGTAATCTTGAGCTGTGAGGTCACTCTAAACAACTAAGATGACTAGAAAGCAGGACTAAAAAACAGCAAGAGGATAGATAGGAGGGTGAGTGGGCATTCTCATGTACGCTCATGTTCCATCTGCTGCCAGTTGCCATGGCAACAGGATTTTTAAAATGATATTGATATGTCGAGGTGTAGTGCTAGACCTCTGTCATCATCATTAGCCGAGACTGTTTGATGTCATCCACATCACGACAGACGTGGTCTGACCTGTCCAGTGCTGTGCTGCGACCAAACATCAGGCACAAATGTCTGTACATGTATCTGAGGTTCTATGCAATCTCATAGGCTCGTGTTCAGATGGGAAAGTCAGTGCTGACGTCAGCCACAACTTGCAATTTTAAAAAATCACTATTTGTTTTCCAGAACTTAACAGCTTTAATGAGGGAAAAGTCAACAGTACAGTGAAGCATTGCAAATGACAATCTAATTAAAAGCAATGGAGAAAAATAAAACTGTTAATTTGAAGATGTTGATGTTTAATATGGAATATAGGGTTACTGACTCTACGTTATTCTCAGTGTTCCGATTCTCTGATTGGTGTAGATTATTTTTGCAGAATTTGGGTAATGTCGTTCTTCGCAGTGTTGTAGTCGAGACCACCTCACTCGAGTCCGAGTCGAGACCGAGACCAGAGAGAGTCGAGTCCGAGTCAAGACCGAGTCCATAGAGAGTCGAGTCCAAGTCGAGTCCAAGACCAGAGATGGTTGAGTGCGAGTCGAGACCGAGACCAGTGAGGGTTGATTACCTAATTTACTTTTATTTACTTAGAGAAATCCTTTTTTTTTTTTTCTGAATTTACTTAGAGTTTAAAAAATATGATCAGTTTAGGGTACAAAGGCCACATAGTAGGTGGTGTTAAAAGTAATTTTATTACAATTTGTCATGTGCAGTTGTGCACTAGAAAATAACTAATCACTGGGCGTGTCAATCAATTTAAAGAAATATTTTATTAACATACATTAATAATCATGAAAAATATTTTGAATTGAACTCGAGTGGACTCGGGAATAAGTCCGAGTCCTAAAAAAATTTTTTTTCGAGTACGAGTCAATTCCGAGTCCAAATGCACACGAGTCCATGACAAGACCAAGACCATTAAAATATGGTCTCGAGACCCAGTCCGAGACGAGTCCGAGTCTCGAGTACTACAACACTGGTTGTTCGCCAGGAATTCCACAGTTAAACCCAAATAAAAAAAGTAGAAATAATTCTGGATATTCGCTTCAACAAAAGCTTATACCATCGATTTACAACCTTGTTGCTCATTGTATGTCTGTCTTTAATGGTTGAAGGTTAAGTTATTGTTAAATCAATTCCCGTATGGAAAAAAATTAATGGGGTTTTTACTTACAAATTCTTGTTGCACTAAAGGTTGAATCGACTGTATTGTAAATTTTGTTAGGGTGACAAATTGGAACCATAATTAACACAACAATGCATTTTTTTACTTTTTATTTCTAAATATTGTTGCATACAATCAGGATAACTACAGTGACAACATCAAATTGGAACTGATTTGTTGTAAATATAAGTATTAAAACAAGTTTTTTGAAACATAGTTTGTCAGTCTTAGTCAGTAGTTTTTCAGTATACTAAAATATTCCTTTATCACAACACACAGCAGTGGCGGCTGCTTAAAGCTAAAGAAGCAGAAGGAAGTTTTTTTTGTTTTTTTTGTCTGAAGCCTTTTTATTGGCAGATGCTTTTTAAAGATACAATATGTGAGATTTTTGTAATCAAATATCCAAAAATGACTTGCCAAAAGTTTCCAAAGATTTTTAATTTCAGAGAAATTGCAATTTTAAAAAATGGCTCATCCTTGGTCATTGTCAGTCTGGTGAGAAAAGATTTGCGAATCGCGAATCGTTGATCGTGAGGAATATTCCCTTCGAAAACAAAACTCAGCTACTACGTCTTCAGCGGTTCGGATTTAGGAACATCAAAATGATGGCTGTGTTCATTAATGCACCGGAGAACAGAACACCACAATCATTTAGACGCCATTCTGCTCCAGCGTATCAACAATGACGGACTATGATGACAGCTTGCTCAGTGCGGGTTAGAAACGCTGAAATGCTGCTGTCAATCAACAATCGTGGGAGGGGTGTCCGTTTTATTGACGTCACAAAAACGAACGGCTCAATTTGAGGCAGGGGAAAACATACAAGGAGATTAAAACAAAAACACTGGATACATTTTCATCATTATCTGATGGTTGAGTACAGGCACTGCCAACATACATTTCAGTACAATCAACTTGAAAAAGTGCATGTACCATTATATGGTACATTATAACCATTATAACTCTTTAAGGATATTTTACTTGAAAATTAAGTGTGAATGGGAGAGGGAACTTGAAAGGATGACAAATGTGCACTTTCATGAGTCCGGTTGTGTGATTATGGGTTTGATGCAGATCTCACAGTTGGAGTCATGGTCATTGATCAGATTCTGTCCTTGAATATGCTGATCCCGGAGCAGTTCTCATCCAACGAGACTGCTGTGTGGCTGCACTAGCTGACAATGTCCTTGAGACTTTGAAGCACCCTATGCAGTCGCGCACCTTTTGTTTGATATGCGTTTTTCTAAACAGGTATGCAGCGGTAATGAATGCGTTGGAATGGACATAACCTGCTTGCTATGCTGCCAGAGTAGAGTGAGTGTGCGTGTGTGTGTGTGTGTTAGGATGTAGAGCCTGTGAGGAGCAGATGGTGTCCTCTGTAATGTTGAAGTGTATCGTTTCTCTTTTCCCATCGCCAGTCACAAGGTGTCCATCTGGGGCTGCCTTTACACTGAAATAACTAATTTCAATATGTGCATTTATTTTCGACAGAGCTAAAAGGCAGAGTCAGACTGTCCGTAAAGTTTCTTTAAGCATTACTTTTCCTCTGTCAGGATTTTCTCTGTCACCTTGACGCAGAATGAGGAGAGTTATTTGAGAGATGCTTTCACACACACATGAAAATCTATTGGTTTGGTGACAAGAAGTGCTGCGGCTGTGTCAGGCATATTGAATTGGGTTTAAATGGATCACGTGCGCACACACTCACGCACACGCACATGCACACCAACTGTGTTGGAGAAGCTAATTTGAATCTGTAGCTTTCCAAGCTATAAGATACTCTTAAAAAGTAAAATCCCACCCAGGAACTCAAGTCTGTAAATATTTTTTTGAATTGGTTTTATTTACATGAACAGATTTACTGCAAAGAATCAGATGTTCTAGCTCTACATATTTGGGGAAGAGAGTACTGCCGTAGTCTACTGCCTTGGTGTGCTTTTTGTTTGAAAAAAGTCGCTGGAAAAGCTACAGTTTTGAAAACTTTTCAACTAACTGACTGTCACTCTTTACTGAAAAATATACTTAATTTGCATATGGATGCAATGTACTGTAGAAAGTGAAACTTGAAGCCTGAAATGTCAGTGCTTTTGTTTGTTTACAATTTATTGGTAGTTATTGAGATCTTTGTTTGATTTCATTTGTCAAGGTCATCTATGTTTTATCTATATTTGTGAGGTAACGGATGTTTTAAAGGGATAATCCACTTTTTTTGGAAATAGGCTCATTTACAACTCCCCCAGAGTTAAACAGTCGGGTTTTACCGTTTTCGAATCCATTCAGCCGATGTTCTGATATTTCTGATATTTCTGATATAGAAGAATACTGTATCTGTAACCAGAGAGTTTCTGGTCTCATTGACTTCCATAGTAGGCAAAAAATATATACTATGGAAGTCAATGAGACCAGAAACGGTCTGGTTACTGATATTCTTCTAAATATCAGAAAATCGGCTGAATTGATTCGAAAATGGTAAAACTCGACTGTTTAACTCTGAGGGAGTTGTAAAATGAGCCTATTTTCAAAAAAGGTGGAGTATCCCTTTGACAGACGTCTCGCTGCTTAGTGGTATAGTAGTTGAGAATGTTTGTTGAATTATTATTTTTTTATTTCTTTTTTTTATTTTCTCCCTATAATTTATTTTAATAAATGTGTTTAGCACTGTTAAAAAAGTGTTTAGCACTGTTAAAGTTAATGAATTTAATTAGACTTTTTCATTGTGTTTAGATTGTTTCAGTGTTATGTTTGAAAGATGTATTTAGGTTAGGTTTGTTTGTAATTCAAAAGTGGTATTTCAGTTAAAATGTTTGTTCTATTTACAATATTAACTTTATTAACCTTATATTAAATTATCCTTGTCTCTCCCTCCCTTCATCTTCCCTAATTTATATTCCTCCTTCACTCACTGCAGTCTTTCTCTCTTTCACCTCTCCCTCTTTTTCATCCCTCATTTTTTGTCTCTCTCTTTCTCTAGTCGTCTCTTTTATTCTCTTTAGCGCGTGTGTTTTTAGGCTCAATCCATCACTCATGATTTCACACTCAAATCTGCTCCTTATTGTCCTCACACTGGCTCGAGAGCGTTGTCTCTTGTGTCCGTCATTTCTCCTCGTCTTTGTATATCATCTCTGTCCCAGCTGCAGCTGTTCTCTGCTCTAAACGTGCTGAGAATGAGTGCTGTATTGATCTGCAGGCAAATGCCAGTGTATCTACTGCTAAAAAAATGAAGCGTGTGTGTTTACATAACTCTACCTTCACTCTCTGTTTGTCTTTTTATAGGTGATGTTGGCCGAGAAGAAGGGTGGAGATGAGCTGTATGCCATAAAGATCCTGAAGAAGGATGTGGTAATCCAGGATGATGATGTTGAATGCACTATGGTGGAGAAGAGAGTGTTGGCCTTGTCAGGAAAACCACCCTTCCTCACTTATCTGCACTCCTGCTTTCAGACCATGGTACTACAGCTTCTCTTCTCGTCTGGTCTCATTCATCTCACCTCTGCTATTCTCTTTGCATCTTCATCTTCTATTCTCTTCTTGTCTCTTCTCACCTTGTTTCGTCTCGTCTCATCTCTTCTCTTATCACCTCTTGTCTCGTCACTTCTCATCTTGTTCTGTCTGGTCGCTGGTTCTTTCCTCTTCTCATCTGGTCTCTACTCTTTTTTTTTCTCACCTCCCTCTTCTCGCCTCTTTCCTTCTTCGGTTGTAGTCTTGTCTCTTTTGTTCTTGTCTCTTTTATTGCAGTCTCATCTCACATATTCTCTTTTCGTCTTTTCTCTTCTTTGACATAAGCATAAACGTGGGCACGTCACTTTGTATTCTTTCCCTTTGCGGCATGTGACCAAACATACACATGCGTGTGCACACACACTTGAATTCATCCCTCCCATCCCGTGCTTAGAGACTGCAGTCATTTGTACATAGACAAGAATGGTGTGTGTGTGTGGTCATGTGAATGTGACATGCTCACAGTGGGGCAGCTCGCCACACACTCATCTGTGTCCGCAGCAGAGCTGTGACGGGCAGCATCGCCGTCTCTCGACATCCTACTGAGCGCCGCATGAGCCCCTGTCACCAACAGCAAGATAGCAAGAGACTGAGAAATCGAGACAGGAAATGAGAGTCAAAGGATAGAGAATACTGAGTCAGAAACCAATGAGACTCTGGGGGAGGAAAAGATTGTCACGTCATGCGGCTAAAGCGCTTTTTTGCCGGATTTTTCTGGAAACGCATTGGATCTCAAACGAAGCTACGTCTCTAAATCATCTCCTCCTTCGCACGCACATTCGTTAAGAGCAAATAAAGCCTGGTTAGTGGCAAGATACCCAAGCGGGGTGATGGGAGGGGATTTCTTTATGGAGGGGGATCAGTCACAGGAGGTATTTGACAGCCAAACAGCTGCAGTCATGTAGATTATCCTCAAGCCTATAATGGGGAGTTAGTCAGGTGTGTGTTTGTGTGTGTGCACACGTACACGTGTGTGTGTGTGTGTGGGCCTGTGCAGTTTTGTATAGTGTTGTGTTGTAGTTGTGGGGGTTTAGGTAGTTGGTGTGTAGTGGAGTGACGTAAAGACTCTTTCCCGCCCTCCCTCGCTCCTTCCTGACAGTGATGGGACCTCCTTTAAGCACTGCTGCCTAGCAGTCCCTGTCCCTCTCGCACTCTTCATCACTTTCAGTCTCTTAATCCTCCCTGACTCTAATTTCCCTGACCATCACACACATACACACTAGCAAACACACAAACACACACCACCACCACTGCAGGAAATTACACCACCCGCAACTGATGCAAAATAAGCCTCATCATTACAGGAAGAAAGCCAATAAACTGGAGCCCAGGGAAAATGTGGCTGAAACTTCCAGATATGAAGATGTCCAGTGTGTTTTGATCTCTGGATTTTGGCCCTTGGTTTTGGCTCGTGTTTGTGAATGTGCAGTTGTGTATGGATGCGTTAAAATGTCTTAATGGTCACTAATAGTAAATGTTTTTGAAGGGGGTTGAGTGACAGGAAAGATATATATATAGCATGACTAATTCCATCCAATTCCCAAATTAATGACTATATTTTTGATTAATTAAATAAAAAAATATACAGTGTGACCAGTGTAATCCAATTCCTGAGTGGTTGACTTGATTTTTTTTTTGTGTGTGTGAGTCAAACAGTTATAAACAGAACTGTTCTGTTTCTTTATTTTTGTCAGTAACCTCAATATTTTTATGTCAATGAATCGAAAACATGCAGCATAACTAAAACCACACAAACATAAATGGCACACGAACAATGAGCAGAGGAAACAAAGGACTTACCAACATAACATGGGACAGGTCAGGTGTGTCACTCGATTTAGAAACCGTGGCGACTAACAAGGAATGAGAACTCGGGCAAACAGGAACAAGGAAAACAACCAAAACACAATTACTAACTTACTGATTACTAACGGAATCGTCAAGGATTCATTGGTACCAGAATTGTTACATTTTCATACTTTTCTGTAACTTTTCTATATTCAGCTGGATGTTACTGTAGCTGTCTTACCTTCTGTCATCTTTTCTCAGCTGTCCTGTGTTTGTCTCCTAACCTACTGTCTTTGTGTCTTCAGGACCGCCTGTACTTTGTCATGGAATACATCAATGGTGGGGATCTCATGTACCATATCCAGCAGGTCGGGAAGTTTAAGGAGCCCCATGCTGTGTGAGTACAGCTCTCATCTCTGTCGCCGCATAGCGTCATGAAGTGGCTACACTGCAAAATGTGGCATTTTCAGAGTCAAATCGGAAGCAAAACGTTACTGACCAATGATCCTTTTGAGGGAAAAGCGCCGTCTCACCAACGGTAAATGTTGACACAAAACTTGTTCACAAGCTGTTCAATCAGCTAACTGGTTATTTCACCATGAGCTCACAGATTAGTTAATCAAAGAGCACATTGATTAGGTCATTGATGAGCTCACCAATGTGTGTCTGTTGGTTAAATGTGGTAATTTAGCTAGCACACCACACACTGTAGAATGAACAGGAGCTCTCCTTGTTATTGTTGGATGATGGGGGGAAGGGAGGGACATTCAAAGGGCAGAAAAAAATTTCCCACTGTGCAGTGTTGTCACTTAAGTGACCTTAAACTAGTTTGGGCCACTCTTTCTGCTGTCGCTCCTCCTCCTCTTCCTCAGTCCCCTCCTGTTGGAGAAATGAAGCGTCTACTCAGCATAATTTGTAATTAGGTGTTCGAAAGCCAGGTCAACTTGCTCTCCCCATCTTTGACTTTCTCTTTCACTCTTCTTTTTTTTCTTTTTATCTCTATTTCTGCAGATCTATTTATCTATGCATCTCTCCCCCTGTGGTTTGTTGAGGTGTTGAGGCAGATGAGATGAAAAATATAACACTTATTTGTGCAATATGTTTAATCTTTGGAAATAAAGTACTTGTTGTTTTAACGATGTGCAAGATCATTTTTTAAAAGCCAAACAAACACACTTGATAGTGCATGCTTTCAGAGCATGAAGTAACCTAGTAGAATGACTCCAAAATTCAAGATATGAGGCAAAAATGCCCCTGTGTGAGTGTATGTCTTATATTTATATCATAATTTTGTAAAATCACATGAGCAACAGAGCCATTTTTAAGAAGATAATAGTGAGTTATATTTTAGACACGATATTCTTAGTACAGTCTGCACTATTTCACCAATGAAAATAGTTGTTAACAAAACCATAGATTAACCATTGTGTTATGTAGCAACACACAGCAGTGTTTCATTACTGAATGAGTCATGTGCTTTAAACCAATCTGATGAGTCAATAATTCAATGACTCATTCTTGAAGACAATCGCTTGATTATGTTCCTGAATGAATCAGTCGCTTGAACTTTTGCATTTTGTTGATTCTGATTTAATTTTATTGGTAACAGGCCTATATTGTCTTATTGTAATATTTATTGATTAAATGTAAGACCTTGACATAGAAGATGTGTACTAATAAGGTTAGAAAAAGGTCAAAATGCCCCTGGAAATCAATTTAAGGGGGCAAATAGCACCCCTTAATGAAATGTTAATGTCTGTCACTGCCGTGAACTAACCACCACACAGTATATGAAGAATATGAAATATGAATGAATATGAGCTTTGGGAATTAATGTTCCATGACAGACCTAAACCAGCCAAGGTACCAGGATGCTCAGCAGAATATTGTCTAATTATTGTTATCGACAATATCTAAGTACTTTTTTTTTTAAATGTCAGTATCGCACACCCCTACTTTTACTCTCTATAAATTAGTATAAGATAAGTAAAAGGTAAACTAGTTCTCCTATTAATAAAGTAGCAAACCCAGAGCATTTTGCATTCATAAAGCACAATCGCAAGTGATATAGTCTGATGCCTGAATTCATTTAAAGTCATCACATACAAGCTGAAATTCCTGTGAACCACCCTGTAACTAATTTGAAGAAAGAAAGAACCGAAGGCAAATAGACAGGCGTTTGAGGATGATCTCAGTATGGGCGGCACCTTGGCAGTAGATGACTGAGCTGACCTTTGCGGCAATCTCCTCTCAGAACCGCGTTCTGTCTCCACATCTAACAAGCTTCATCTCTATTTGCTTTGCTTTCAGCTTGCTGTCTGCCCTTTATCATAAAGAATTAGCCCTTTCTGTGGAGGAGAGCCGCATTGTCAATGTGTTGGATATGAAGCACAGCACAGTTCAAAGGTCAGGGTATTTATAAGCGTCCAATGACTTGGAGGACCTGCTTGATTGCAGCATGTTGTAGCTGTTGGTAGTAGAGAGTAGATCCAGGTTTCCACATGCAAAATCCCACAATGGTTGTATGGAACACAGTGAGGGGCTTTTATTTGTCTGTATTAAAGGGATAGTTCCCTTTGAAATTAATTTTTGATGTTTTAGCTGACCTCAAGGGCATCAAAGATGTAGTTTCTTTATTTCCACAGTATTTTTTCCTATCAGTCATATAATGCAGGTTGAGGGGTCCACCTAAAAGAGCATGCACAGAGAAGTCAAAATTAAACATGATTTAATGACTCGTAAATATAAGTACACATTGATGGCCTAAGACACGAAACGAGCGGTTTGTGTGAGAAAACAAACAGTATTTACATCGTTTTTACCTTGTGTAACCACAGCCATGTCCAAGTGATCTGAAGGCACGGGCGCCTCGGTCTGCGCATGCGTCGGAGGTGATAGTTTGCCGCTAGGGATGGGCAACGATTAATCGCATCCAAAATAAAAGTTTGTGTTTACATAATATATGTTTGTGTAGTGTGTATAATTAATTTGTATATATAAATACCCACACATGCATATTTTTAAGAAATATGTGCATGTATACATTTTATATATATTTATTCACAATTAATATTATATATAAATATTTGATATATTAATAACACATTTTTCTTAAATATATACATGCATGTGTGGGTATTTATACATAAAAAAATTAATTATACACACTACACACACATATATTACTGTATGTAAACACAAACTTTTATTTTGGATGCGATTAATCACGATTAATCGTTGCCCATCCCTAGCTTGCGCGTGTACGTCAATATGTACGTAAACATATTTAGATATACAGGAAATCGCAATGGAAGACGATTTTGATGTATCTAAATATGTTTAGCGAAAGGTAAAACTTCCGAAATCAAACGCAGATTTCTGGAATACTTGATTCTGATTGGTCCGTCTTCACACTATGCAGATCCCTCTACTTCGTGTTGGACTTTATTTTGTGGTGATGGCCATCTGACCGGCTTTTGACCATCCACATTTTCCAAGAAAAGCAGCTAAACTGATTCATCTCATGTGCTCTAATGTTTATATTGATTCAGATGTGTGTATGTCTTTAGGTTCTATGCTGCAGAAATTGCCATAGGCCTATTCTTCCTGCATTTGAAGGGCATTATATACAGGTGAGTGAAGCCCAGACAGAAACACACATATTAGTCACACATATAAATGGAAAAAGGCTTGCTGATAACAATTGACTGCTCAGTATAGCCACAGCAAGCATATTTAGAGGGGCTGGGGTATTAGACGACTCGCTTCCAGAGCGACACACAAAACACACTTGCTTACACAAAGCAATTGATCTCAGTCAATGCTGTATTTAGTTTGACGCAAACAAAAACAAGGCTGTGAGGGATGGAAGTACTGTCCATTCAATTTATTGTACTGTTGTTTAACTGAGTGACGATCATTCAGCCAGTGAAACATTGACAACACAATACGTCTTTCTGTGGACAAAAAAATATTGGATATCTTGGGTTGTGTTTAATTAAACATGACTTGCGTCTTAGCGTTTTGACTTGTTTCGCATTTCATTACATTACAAAAAAACATTATTCTTTTTCATTGTACCAGTGTAGCAAGTCAGCCCCTGGACGATGGCCTAAACAGGAAGTTGGGCTGTAATTCAGTCTGTTAACACAAAACTTGTTTCCACTGCAAACAGACAACACTCATGAATTCTTTACATAGCCCTTTTTTCTCCTTCATCAAGCTCACCTGTAAAGATGAATAGGCTTGCCAGTGTAATGAATATTAATGGTGTAGTTGAGATGGTTTTGCTGGCGACATAAAAAAGTGAATGAATATTGCAATGATTTTATATGCTTTATTGCCATTTGTCCATTAAGTCTGCTCTATTAGACTAGTTTCATGACTTAAGAAAGATGATTAAATATACTTTTGGATTGTAATACAGCAATAGAGTTGATAAATTCATTAATTTTCTGTGAATCATTTAAAAGTGATGTATGCATACAGTATTTCATTTAAAATACTTTAGGAAAGAAAGCTACATACCTAAATATTGTGACAACCTATGTCGCGTCTGCGATGCTTCACGGCATCACGACAAAAAAACTAGCATGTTTAATTTTTTTAATGTCGTCCACGACGGTTCCGTCACATGTATGAGGTTGACCAATAGGAGCACAGAAGCTTTTCTGTACACAACTTTCAAAAATGGCGAAACGAAAGAGAGACGATGGTGCTAACCTTAAAACTAAAACTAAAAATATATAAGAAAACAATATTTTACCTCAAGTTCTCTTTGGAGGATTGACAGCCCATACTGTCCTCTTTGAGCAATCCAGGAATGTGTCCATTGTCGGGTTTTCCTGAACACAGGACAGCCAATACAACACTCACCGCTTCATCCATTATTTGTTTACGTTAGTTTCTGGAAGTCACTCGCTACTAGTGTCGCCTTCTCGATGACATCACGCGCGCCGTTAAAGATAGCATGCGATGACTGGTCAGGAAGCAACGTGTAGTCTGACATGTCTTGTCCACAACATGACAAGATTTTAGGAGTCAAAATCTGACACAGTGACTATCATAACAGACAAAAAAAAATCGTGTAATCTGAACCAGGCATTACATGCGCACAGCAGTGTGTTTGTCAATCTGTTAGCAGTAGCAGCCTCAGCAATAATCAACAGCGTAGCAGATCTAGTCCACCAAGACCAAATCCGTTAACATTACCATATGCAATAACATACTTGTCATGATTGACACACACACACACACTCCTTGTTCTTGCTCATTTGCATCTTCCACTGATTCATCTCACCTCTGTTCATCAGAGATCTAAAGTTGGATAACGTCATGTTGGACGCAGAGGGTCATATCAAAATTGCCGACTTTGGGATGTGCAAGGAGAACATGCTTGATGGAGTCACCACCAAGACCTTCTGTGGGACCCCTGACTACATCGCCCCTGAGGTAAGTGCTTCGAAAGGTACATGTCTGTTGAGGATTAGCAAAGTCCTGAATGAGAGAGAAGAGCCAGTGGCCTACATATTTCATGTGTGTATAATTCATGAACATTTGCTAATGTACCAGAGCTTCACTACTGTACCTGTACTTGGTCTCACACCTACCCATCTTTACCAGTCAGTGCTTACCCAGATAGCAGACTGACATTGAATCAACGTGGAAATATGACATCGAAACAACGTTGATCTGACATTGTTTTGCTCATCGAATTAACGTTGAACCAACGTCAGATGCGTCATTCTTTCAAAACTAACGGAAAATCAACTTGAAATCAACACGTTGTTTCAACGTAATGAAAGCAAACCAATTTTCGATTTCATTTAGCTTTGAAGAATGCCGCATCTGACGTTGGTTCAACGTTAATTCGATGAGCAAATCAACGTTGTTTCAATGTCATGAGAGACGTCGTTTCCACGTTGATTCAATGTCAGTTTGCTATCTGGGTAGACTAATCTTATATTGGGATAACACATGAAAACTTCAACATCAGATACGACTCAGTGAGGAAGTGAGTTGTCTGAATTGTTCAGTCTGATTCGGACTGATTCACAAACATTTGACCAGATTCATTCAAGTGAAAAAAGGGGGTGGGGGTAATGTTTAAAAAATGTATGATTAATTTTTCTTGTATAAAATGGAATTTATTACTAATCAGAAACTGTGTTTTAAAAAGAGTATTTGAAGGAGGTGCTTTTTTACTCTACTGTTCAAAGATTTTCGTTTGAAAGAAATCTCTTTTTGTTCACCAAGGCTGCATTTATTTGATAAAATATAAAGTAAAAAACTGTAATTTTGTGAAATATTATTACGATTTAAAATGTCTGTTAGGCTATATATTATATTTTAAAATGTCATTTTTTGCAGTGATGTCAGAGCTGATTTTTTTCAGCATCATTACGCCAGTCTTCAGTGTCACATGACCCTTCAGAAATCAGCTGATTATGCAGATATGCAGTGGAAACCGTGATCATTTTTTCAGAATTCTTTTGTTATGTATAAAGTTCAAAATAACTGCATTTATTTAAAATGGATCTCTTTTGTAGACACAAATTTTTGTGATAGTTCACCAAAAAATGAAAATTCTCGTTTAACCCTTTAATGGTTGTACCGCAATATAAAGGGACCTTCTCCACATATTCCTGCTATATCTAGTTTCTGATTAGTAATGAGACTATTAAAGAGGTATGTTGTTAAATCTGTGCTACAATAGAAGGAAATGAATCAAATACAGGATTTTGATTTAAATAGTGACTATACATTTAGCTGTATTTACAATATTAAAAAAGTTAAACGTCAAAGAACAATAATATATATATTTTTTTATTGTGCTTAGTGTGACCGTCCTTAGGATAACATAATGACAGAGTCTAATATAACTGCTTTAGATAAACAATATCGATAATTCATCTTAAATATAAGGTAAAATACCAATAGGTTAGACACCCTAATAATAAATAATATAAAAACTAAGAATAAGAAACATAGCATATGATAGCTTCTTTTTAATGACTCTATTCTTTCATACTGTTGTTTTTAGAAAGCAAACTCACATAATTCAGTTTCACATCACCTATAAATCATTTATTTTTTGATATGTAAACATCTACAAAGACTAGCTTTTCCCAAGGCATTTCTCCAGAGCAGAATATGCCAAAATATGATTTTGAAATGACCCACCAGGACACAGTATGTCCAAGAAAAGCTTTGTATTGTTTTATTGAAAGTCATTCTTTCAATATTAACCACTGTATTCCTATCTCATATAAGTCATGTGCTCGTAGTAAAGAAAATGTGTGTGTTACCCAGAGGCAGCATCATGTAATTGAAAGTTCATCCCACCATCTTACAGCTCCAAGTGTAACCTGAGATGGATTCATGTCAACAACACGCTCCCAAACCCAGACACAACACGCTGTAGGAGTTGAAGGATTTCAGTTAATTTAGTCCTCAAAGCTTTAGCTATTTCATATTGTGTGCAAGACACTTTACAGCACGTAAAACACATGTTGAAAGCATCATGAGCACTTTGGGGCTTCTGAAACTCTCCAGCATGTGATTGCGTGGATTGATTTAAATAATTACAGTTGTCCTTGGAGTGTTACCCATTTGCAATTGGTTCTGTTTACGCCTTACGCTCTGTGTGTGTCTGTTTCAGATCATCGCTTACCAGCCATATGGAAAGTCAGTGGACTGGTGGGCTTTTGGAGTTTTGCTCTACGAGATGCTGGCTGGGCAGGTAAGAGTCATGACAACCCAGATCAAGAAGGCCCATGTCAAGGGGTTTGTGGCGTTTTGGCCTTCTCTCATTCGCTCTGTTTCATTTCCTCTCTGCTGCTTGCAGTAAATCACCTCTCGCTATCTCAAGGTCAGTTTTTATTAATTACGCTCTGCAAATCTCCCGAGACTAACGGCAAGTATTTCATGCCTATCAGGCTCAGTCAATTATTTATGAATTGTTCTGAAACAAGTCAAGCTTTGAACGCTAGAGAAAAAAAGTCTGAATTGTTTCCAGCGGAGACTGCTGCTGCTGAGCTGTCCTGACAAAAGGACGTCGTAATTCTCTCTAGTCTTCCTTGAATAAACAGAATTTGAAGAGGCACTTTTATGGTGATGACTTATAAATTTCCGATGTTAAAGAAACACGATTGAAAACTGCAAGCAAATGAGACATAATCCATGTTATTATTGTCGACCATTTATGAATGGCAAACAGCATCTTCCTGTCATCTTCATCCTCTCTTCTCGCTCTGTCTCTTCCCACAGCCCCCGTTTGATGGTGAGGATGAGGACGAGCTTTTTCAGTCCATCATGGAGCACCATGTCTCCTATCCCAAATCCATGTCCAAGGAGGCTGTGGCCATCTGCAAAGGGGTGAGCAGCCAGTATACATCACATTCCTGAAGCAGTGACCAAAATCCTGGGAAATGTCCAAAACATTTCAAATTATAATTGGTTGTATTATGTGGTCGTCAAATGCAGTGGCATTCAAATGTTTGCGGTTAGTAAGATTTTGTTGTTGTTGTTGTTTTATGTAAAAAAAAATTTGAATTTTTTTAAAGAAAGGATGCATGAAATTGACAGGAAAGACATTTCTAGTGCTGCGAAAGATCTCTATTTCAAACATGGCCTGTTCTTTCTATTTCTATGCATCAAAAAATCCAGAAAAATGTATAGCACTAAATATTAACTAACTATACCAGTACAACTATTTTCAACATTGATAAAAACAATAAATGTTTCTTGAGCAGCAATTATGATTTCTGAAAGGTCATGTGACACTGAAGGCAAGAATAATGATGCTGAAATTTCAGCTTTGCCATCACAGGAACAAATTATATTGTAAATTTATTTTACTGTATTCTTAATCAAATAAATGAAGCCTTAGTGAGTAGAAGAGACTTATTTCAGAAACTTTATTTTAATCTTTCGGACACAAACTTTTGAACAGTAAAGTATATAAATTGAATTGTGACATTACTTTTTATTTATCCAGTTCTCATTACTGCTGCTATTTTGAACCAATAATCTGAACAAAAGGCAGTTGAAAGATGACATGTATAATTCAATGTAATATCTGACGCTAATATAATTAATCTGACTTCTTTAAAGTTGTTGTTATTCTTTAACCTCTTATTCTTAAAGGTTTTTTCTTAGAACTGATAGGAAAAAGTAGGATTTAACCTGAACGTTTAGATAACAAATGTTATAATCACTTTAGCTTTCGACATTATCAGTAATTAAAGGAAAGATTCTCAAAGCCTTTAAAACAGGCAAAGTTAGCTATTAAGTTACATGTTTAAATATACAGACAGTAGAATCGAACAACACACTGTATAGAAAACTTAGTAACAAATAATGTGTGTTTGTGCAAATGAGGCTGTTTCTCGTGTGCGGTGTGCGGGAGTAGCAGGGTTAAAGCCTTTCTCCCAGATCAACAGTTACCTTTCCTTCTCATACCCTGAGCAAAGCATCGTTAAACATGAGTGGAAAACCAACACCAAAACCGACCGACCGAAAACTAAAAGATGAGGCAAATGGGTGGTGATCAGGAAGGGGAGAAGAACATTAACATATTATCTTCAATGCATACTTAACCAATAGTACCTAGATTGTACATTTGAATACATTAATATGCCTATTAAGTTCACCACCATTCATTTCAGTGTATACGCTGTCAGATGAGACCAAACACACTAGTAAATAAACAGGATGTAGTTGAAAGCATATGTTGTGTAAAGCAAAGCATTGAGGTGCAAATGACTCTGTCTCCCTCGACAGAACCGTCCTGTGCCTGGAGTGTCCCAACAGTCCTCAATCAACATATTGATGAAATCCCTTGCACTAGATAGGCATTAACATAAGGCCATTGTGCCGATTCACATGTATACCTTTTAAAAGGCTTTTTGAAGTGCTAGGGCAGTAAAGAGTTCTGTCCATATTTGCTCAGCCCTACATTACCATAATTCAAAAAGAATTGCATTAAGTTACGTCATGAGAATACTTCCCTTTTTTCAATGACAGTCGATGGAGAACGATTAGTAGTTACAGCATCCACCAGCAGGGGCTAACAGGGTCATGCTAACAAGCCACACCTTGACCTCTTAAGTGAACCCAAAAGGGTCAAATGCAGTTCAGGTTGACTCATGGGCCGGAAAGGTGTCGATACAGTCCAACTCATCAGCGTGTCCCTGAGAAATTTGTTTCAAGGTGACTGTCTCTGCAGTTCACATACTATATGTTGCTTTGAATGAAAATGTCCAGTAATTATATGACCTCATGTGATGCATTATGAATCACTTATTCATAGCTGCAGTGGTCATCGCAGTTCGCTCTCAGCTGCCTTGAAAAAATTCGACAACCTCTGACCCAGCCTTTCAATATGCACGCCACGACCGTCTCAAAAATGGCCCGTTCCGTCTGTCTCTCTCTCTCTCTGTTATTAGCAAGCCAGTGCTGTTCTAGACTCGAGCGCTGGCAGGTGAAGCAGCAAGTACACATGATCTAATTCTTTATTTGAGAGATCTTCTCTTCTGCAGATAAAAGCACACAAACATACGGCCTTAGACGGCACACAGTGGGAATGCCAATGACTCTCGGCTGTGTGCAGGACCCAGGATCTCAGCTCTGTTCGTTTCCTGCTTTTCCTAGAGCATTGAGCATGGCTTTAAAAGAATATGAATGTTTTTTTGTTGTTGTTTTTTTTTCTTCGTGAAGATAAAGCCTCAACAAAACCAGACAAAAGCCTTAGAATGTCAGGGGCATCTCAGTCAATAGTATAACGTATTCCCTAACAGTGCTCGAAAGGGAGCTGTCTCCTATTTGCTTATTCTTTACATGTTTCTGTTCTTTCTCCTTGTCACGGCGGTGTCAGAGTGGAGCATATGGCTGCTGAGAAAAGGAGAAAAGAGTTTTGTAGAAAAATGAAAGCCAGGGATGTGTCGTGGAGGACGCGGGTACAATCTTGCGGTGGTCGGGATATGATGCATCTGTTATCTGACAAAACCTGACTGTCATCAACATTAAAAATAAAGAAAGTCAATTTCACAGTTCTTATTACCGTAATGCACAAACAATAATATTAATAATAATAATAAAAAGATAGATTATCTTACATTCGATACATGATGATATTATTTTAATTTTTAAAACATTCAGCTAAATAAATACAAAGGGCGTGCGTTCATGAGATTCACCAACATAGATTGTCCCTGGGCTTTGATCATCTACCCAGCATGCCGTCTGGTGACCCATTTTGTTTGAGTTAGGACAATGGAAATCTTTAGTATTGGGAGGACAACAAGTTCTGGAATATAAAGTGGAAAGGGAGATGTGAGAGCAGGTGTCTCCGGAGGGACCTGCGCACTAATACATTCATGCTAATGTGAGCATTAAATAATGAATCAACCCTCCGCGTTCAGAATCTGAATGCTACCCCTCTTTGAGTGGCTTCATGAAAATACAGCTTGCTGCTGGGTAAAGCCTGATAAACAAAAGACCCCCTCCTCTCCTCCCTCGGTTCCCTCATTCTGCCTCTCTTTTCAACATCCTTTCATTTTCCGTCTATTTTCTCTCATATACGTAGATGCTCTGGATAACCCTCGTCTTTTCTCCTTGTCGACTTTTTTCTTCCTCGACTCAGTTTGTCTGCAGAGCCCACTGTCTTGATGAGTTCTGTCTCCCTCTCTCTTCCATAGGATCTGCTGTAAGTGCTCGCTGAACTTCTCTAATAGCTTAATTCTGCAGTGCAGCAAGTGTGTCAGATCCTGGAGGCCTTTCTCCACAACAATCTCCTAAAATAGAGCAGGAATACTAAATGAATCCTTGACATTTAAGACAGATTGGAAAATCCTGTAAGTTTGGACAAGCACGGCTTTAGGCGTGCGGCGCTGCCGCCCGCGCTTCCGGGAAAGCTACAATGGAGCCATGCAATATAAATGAGGTATTTCCCTTAACCAAGCGGAGCAATTGTTCTTCCAGCACAGTAATTGAATGACTAATTTAGTCTGGCCTTGTGACTTTCAGAGGACAGGTGGACAAATTGAACGTAATAAAAATGTTGATGCCTTTTTCTGCCATAAAAAAAGCAAATCCTCCTCTTTGCTTCTGAAGAGCCTGAGGTTTTATTTGCATGGGGATATAGGCTTTTATGCACAGAACATCGGCTGAGGGAATATTCATTTGTGCCACTTACGTCGACAGATTGCAGAAAAACAGCACAGTGAGTGTATTAAACTCTCTGTAAGACGTGATGTATATATTGATGCACAAGATTTTTATTACTGTGTCTCAAAACGTACTAAGCTGCCTACCATAAACAGCTTCTTGATGCTTCATGAGTGTATTCGAAATGCCCGAAAAGGCTGTTTAGAAAAAAGTTTGAAAATTAATTTGATGGCCATTCATTACTATGGTAAAATAAGTCAAAAATACAGTAAAAACTGTAATATTGTAACTATAACTATATTAAAATGCACCTTATTCCTGTGATGACAAAGCTGAATTATCAGCATCATTACTCCAGTCTTCAGTTTCACATGATCCTTCTGAAATTATTCTAATATGATGATTTGATGCAAGAGGCATTTCTCATTATCAATGTTGAAAACAGTTGTGGTGCTTAATATTTATGTACTGTAGAAATCGTGATTTTTTTTTTTTTTTTCAGTATTCTTTAATGAATCGAAAGTTCTTGTCGCTCAAACAGTAGAGCAACACCAAGGTCATTGGTTCAATTACAGGCAATTCATTAACTGATAAAATGTATTTGTTCGAATGCAGTGCAGTGATAAACTTTGGATAAAAGCATCTGACAAATGCATAAACATAAAGCACCATCTGCCACCATAACTATAGTATGGCACCACCGCCGTACTATTTGGTAAGTGTAGATAGACAGCTCAATATGTTTTGAAACACAGCGCATGAGGATGATGAAGTAGCTGAATTATATTGTATTAATTCTATAAAAAAGAATGAAAAAATCTGCCGGATATATTTAAGGACTGGTTTAATGAAGCTGACAGAGGCAGGGGATGGCGTAATGCTGAAATGGCTTGTGCAGCAGCGGTAACAGCAGATATGTGTGACTGCAGTGCTCCGAGTGCTAATTGAAGAGTATTATCAGTGTTGATGGAGTGTACAGCTCTGATATCATAGGATTAAAGTGGGATGCTGTGGTTCTTTGATATGGAACACAGCCCAGCACACCGCTGAGAGAGGCTTGGGACACAAGCCTGATACAGGCTGATACGCCATGACTAAGGCCAATCTAGAGCTCGCACACAGACTCTCGCTCACTTTTTTCTTTTTTTCTACTTTGTTTTTGCATATGCTGTATTTGTGTAAGTGCTTGTCACTATACACTTACAGTACAATGGTATCTCGAGCCATCTGTCAAACCATCTGAGTGTAGATCCTGGTGCATGCTCAGCTTAATGCCTTTTCTTGATTGTTGGAATGTAGCTAATGTAAAAGTGCTGATAGATATTTTGTCTTTTATATCTATTGTTTATTTGACTTTTCCTCATTGGGTAGAAGATACTGTTAGAATGAGTCATTACATAATCATTCACATTCTCAAGTTATGATAATGCACCTTGCCATCAATAAGGGACTTTTAAAAATTGTGATTTCCAGATGTGGAAATGTCTTAAAAATGAATAAAATTGCAAGTTTGGGAATAGTTTTGCTCTGTTTTAAATTAGAAATTGATCTTTGAATGTGCTTGGTGTAGAGTAAAGGCTGGAATACACTACATTTTTGCTACTGACTTGCTCAGATTTTTTACTTGATTTATTGTATGGACATATTGATGCTATTTACCAAAAGTCAAAGCTAGTCTTCAGATTTGAGTTGAAACTTAAACAAGTTTTATATTTTGAACCAGAGATTTTATGTTTACTTTAGGCTTATATTTGAGCTGGTTATTGCTTGAACACCAAAATGTTTCAAATTGTTCCCAAATTGTTCTGCCCTTCACTAACAAAGTTACAAAGTAAAAAGTATTTTTTTAATTATTATTATTATCTTTGCAGATGCACTCCCCAACTAAATCATATACAAATACACAAATAAAGTATAGTAGTTAATTTTTTTTTTTTTTTATGCATTGTTGTTGAATCTTTATCCATTATGAATTCTTATCCCCGTGCCATGAAAGACTAGAAAAGTAATGGAACTTTATTAGTTCAAAAACCATTGAAATATTTACTTGTAAGAGTGAACTCTTGGTCATGATCCATCTTGGGCTAATTTGAGAAGACAGTGATGAGGCAAAACATCCCAGAGGTTTTTATTGCTGTCTGTCTTTCATGTGACCAACCGAGTTACCGTCACTAACCCAGAGTTAAAGTTTAAGAGCATCAGTGCTGAATTCTCTGAAGGGCACTCCTGCCACACTTCTGTGTAGAAGGCTGAAGAAACCAGGAGGGAGAGATAAAGCAATTGACTTGACTCCGATTCTGCAGGTCACTTGTGTTTTTGGCTTCAGTCGGCCTCTAGAGCCTCTCCTGAATTGCACTGTCAGATTACACTCCAGCTATGATGTTCAGAGCAGGACAGCTGTGAAAGATGAGCGGTCAGCTGTACAGAAACAAGCTGGAAATGAGAGATAGATGGATGGATGGATGGATGGATGGATGGGTAGGATAAGTTCATGTCCCAGTTATACTTAATGTTGTCACATTTTCCTAGTTAAATAAACATTAAATAAAAAAAAAACAATTCTGTTTTGTATTTTTACATAAAATTATGTAGGTAATTTTATTACAACCAAGTATACATTTCATCAATTTAGGTTTTATTAAGCATTTTACAATTTAAACAATTAATTTTATTTGTGAACGGGTTTCCCACTGTTATTTTTAATAGTCAACTTATTTTCATCAGTAATCAAGCTTGGTTATAAAAAAAAAAACCACACAGGCCACATCAGGCCATTTCAAGTTTAGTTGTGACCGAAAGCGTGATATCTAAGTGGCTGAATAGTCCCATTAACACCATTATGTTGTTCACACGAACCGATTCACGAACAAAACAAGAGGCGGGATTTATCGCGTGAACCAATCATATCCAATCGTAGCGCATTGGAGGCACTGCCTCCTCTCTTGTGACTTTCCCCCATTCATTCTCAATTACCCCTCACCAAACCCACCGCAGACTTTAGGGGGTCTGTTAAAAGTCAAAGGGCTCAGGAGAGAAGCGGACTCTCGCTGTAACTTTACCTGATTGGACACTGTTGTGTGAAATGTCACATTTAGTAACATGGATTATTTTCTCATCCTATTTTTTGATGAGGCACTGCCTCCTCTGAGGAAACGCCACTTATAGATTGTGTTTTATTGAAAGATAGATGGATGGATGTGTGTTTTGAATAGATAGATATATTTGAATTGATGGACATATGGATGTAGAGAAAGAATCAGCCAGCTGTGTCTCTGTGGCAGCATGGCCCAGCTGTACATGTCAGCCCTGCCACACATTGAGCGAGTGTGTCCCGGCCCCTGCTGTATACATTAATGATGACAATGATGACAAAGCTTCAGAGGGCAGTGGAGCACACACCGCTTAGCAAGCGCCATGCGTCCAGAAGGCATCTCGGGTCAGGGATTGATCCAACCCATCCCGACCGGCCCCGACCCAGCCCCTTCCTGATCCACCGAAGGTTAAGGCTCTACCAGTTAGCAGAGACCTTCATCTCCCTCACTTCACCACCACTTCCACCTGTGCCTTACAAGAGCCTGGAAAGACTTTCTCTGCTGCCATAAATTTTTCATGCGCAGCGAGGCGCTGAAGAAGCAGCGGCAAGTTGTTTTTCCCCTCGCCTAATCTCTCCTACACACGCTAAAGTCACTCACTGGAATAAAATAGCCAAACGATTTTGTTATATTCAACATAGCATGTTCTACTGGGGAATAAAACAGCTGTCGGTGAAGGGGAAAAATGGAGAGAGTTGGGTGTGCGGAGGAAGCTGATGAAAAGAAGCGGTGCTAAAACAAAGGTTGCAAAGTAACAATTATAAGAACTAAAATATGTAACGACATTCTCATTTCTTTGGATTTAGTTTTACGCCCTCCAGGGATATCAATGGAACATGTATTTTTGACCCTTAAAACAACATTATTGAACAAAACTCTCTACAGTACCCTTGCTGTATTTTGAGATAAATATTTGAGCTCTGTGTGTTGCATATTAATATACTATAATTAAATATATAACTGAAAAATGTATCATGCGGCACACATCAATTATGTAGTAAGGTAGAAACTACTCTCTGCTCATCTTGTAATGTAAATGTATGGGGTTTTTTTAGAGAGAAAATATAGATATGCTATTAATTCTGATTAACTTGATTAATTATGCTGTGTATCATCTATTTAGTTTGATTATTTCTTAAGCAATTGACAGCCGTACTATATACCTAATGGTCATCTCATCTCTCTGCTCTGTGCTGTTTCAGCTGATGACCAAACACCCAGGCAAGCGTCTGGGCTGTGGCCCTGAGGGTGAGAGAGACATCAGGGAACACGGCTTCTTCCGTTACATGGATTGGGAGAAGCTGGAGAACAAGGAAGTTCAGCCACCATTTAAACCAAAGGCCGTAAGTCCAGCCAATCACCTCCCCTCTAACACACAAACACATTCTCTCTCTCTCTCTCTTACTCACATTCACTCCTCGTGTGTTTCTGTGATCTGGAAAGCTGGTGGTTATTTCAGAATTAGTCTAAATGGGAGTTTAATTACCTTTCATCTTTCTTAGCCCGATACTTAACACATAACACATGACATGATTTGCCAAAGTTGCATCATCATTAACAACCCTAATGGCTATTCCTAAACCCCAGTCCGACCTCAACTTGATTTAAACTCATCAGTTACTCAGTTTGAACTGAATTTGAATATCAGTAAGAAACGTTTGAAATGTCACCTTTTTTTCTCAATATATTTAATAAATGAATGTAATGTTTAATAGATATTTAATTAGTAAATACATTTTCAGATTTTTTTTATGGTGAAATAACATATTTTTAACATACGTTTATGCAAAACATTATATATTCACTAGATTGAAAATTTGATATTAGTAAAAAATATGTTATATATCTGAAACTATTCAACCCTGCAGTCTAGAAACCTAACCCTATAATCAGAGGGCGGTGATTAGTTAATATGGATGTTGTCTCAGCACCAGCAAAGGATGTAATTCAGGAAAATGTCCTACTTGTGTAAATCACATTAAGCGACCCATAACAATTCAAGCTCAAACTGGTCAACTGGACATGTAGTTTTTGAAATCAGTGTCAAAGTAGTCAAATTCTTCTGTAGCACAAGTAAAACTTTCAGGGCAGTGGAGAGCAGTAGGGTGTAATGAGGAGCTGTATGTCCTCCTTCACTATACTCACCACAGCAAGAGGTACAGCAGCATCTTAGCTTTGTCTGGCCGAGCAGAGACGCGTTTGCCAGCCTCGGTCAGATCCTTAATGAGTACAGCTTCTTGTGTGTGTGTGTGTGTGTGTGTGTGTGTGCGCGAGCTGTCAAATGGAGCAGGCATTGCCCAGGCAGTGCTGCATTGTGCTTCCCTCCACGTCAGCCTTCCTGACCTTCTGCTCGGACTCAGACTGGCCTCAGAAGTGATCTCCTTTCTGCAGTGCGTTCCTGGTTGTGAGGTCTCGGCACAATCATTGAGAACAGATTGCCCTGTTGATTGTCATAAGTTTTACTTTAGCACTTGAATCGAATGCTTTAGTTTTAGTTGAAGTGGTAAAGGTGAAGCCAAGTGTGTCATTTCTGTGCTACTAGGTCACCAAAAGGAATTGGAAAAGACATAATGACTGTTTTCAAACAGGATTTCTTGACATACTGTACACCCATTCTTCCATTAGATGGATAGTCATAACTCCAATATCACACCATTGGTGGGACCAATGTTGCTGTGTCAGGTTGGTCGGGATGCCCAAACAGAGCAACGTGTTTGACATTAAACGTCACTGGTTCTTGCTTGTCTTATAATCAGTTGCAACACTGTGCTATTTTTGTCATTTGGCTTTATTTTACTATAATTGTACGATAATGTCACTATTTAATATCACTGCACACTGTAAAAAATAAAACCGTAATTTTTACGGTAAAAATCCGGCAGCTGTGGTTGCCAGAACTTCACCGTTGAAAATACGGTAGGAACGTTAATGGTTTTACAGTCTGGACTGAAGATATACAGTAATAAGCCGTATTTCATTTTCTGATGAAATGTTGATTTACCAACCTTTTGATAAATTGATATCTGTTTTGTTCCATTGTAATATACTGACAACCAATAATCATCACAGCATTGATGAGTTGCATCAGCAATCAAAGCTCATCACAAGTAGTCTTCCATTAGAAAGTTTATACTTGTGTAAAGAAGCTGCACTGTGTCATTTACACAAACATTAAACACCATCATGGTTACACACATGAAATAAAAAAAAAGAATAAACATTCATTTAACAACATTATATGTACAGTAACATAAAACCCTAATGTACTGTACATAACTGAAAAAAAAGAAAAAACAAGAAAACTCTGTGGAACCATAGTTATTTCAACAAAAATACATAAAATGTGAAGTGTCACACAGGGAATTGTGGATATCAATTTACGGTTCTTCACTGTAAAATATACAATGAGTTGTTCTTTTTCACTTAAAAAAAACTGTTAATTTTACAGTAAAATTGTATCACAGTTATTTACAGCATATAGTACGGAAACTTTAAACTAACAGTTTTGCTGTCGCCGTCTTTTACTGTTAAAATCACGATTATTTTTTACAGTATGGCTAAACTCAAACATGAATAATCTGGAAACAAAGTCAACATTTGCTGAATTTTCTGCTTGAAATCATTCCCATCTTTGGTTCTTCAGGCTTTCTTGCACATTTAGTTACATTAGCTCACTGTTCAGGTGTGTGTGTGATTGGGAGTGTTCACGTGGCGTTTGCTGCCAGTGGCAGCAGATGGATGTTTGTGTGCTGGTGTCATTAGCTGAGCACAAAGACGGATGATTTTAGACCCTCTTCGCGACGATGCCCGCATGCCGGATGGACACTCTAATAACGTGATTCGCAAACTTCATCAAAGGCAATTAGGATCTGAACAAGACTAATTTTGTCTCATATGGAGACCAAAAAGACATGCACATAAAAACGTTTTCAAAACTTAGTAAGAGGCATCCGTAGGCAACATGTTAAGGCATCACAGGCAAGCTGAGAGAAAATGTGAGATAAATGTGATTCATTCCGTTAGGAGAGCACTGAAAATTGTGGCCAATATGGATTATTGTTTTCATGCCTGTAGACCCTTTTTGCTGGGGCATGAGTCTGAGTAAAAAAAAAAAACACTGATAAATTCTTGTGTCAGTAGAGATTGCCATATGATATCCTGAGAATATTTTTTTTTAATTGTCGTGTGTTTCCTATCAGCTGTTTAGAAACAGAATTAGCAATGCCAGATTCGTGAATGAATCGTTCTTCTGATCTAATTAGTCAAAATTGTTCTCCAAAAGTTGCAAAATTGTTCATTATTCAGTTTGATTCGTTCAGACCCTCCACTTATGCACTGAATCTTTTGCATTGTATCTGTAATTGGATACTTTGGTAGACAGAAAACAAAAATAGCACCGGATGAGGGGATATATACCTACAATCCTTTGTAGGAATAAAAACATGACTTCTGTCGTTTGTCTATGATGAAGCAGCTCTGTATTGTGCATACAGCTTGTGTAAGATGCTTTTTATGGCCTTTGTTAAATATTAAAATAGGTTTTTGTCAATGTTAGTTCATGTTCTTGTCATGAATTTAGGCATCTCAACATAATAATACACAATAAGAAATATGGATAATTATTCATTTGAGATAAAATAGAGGTGGGAAGTAACTCATCAAAAAATGAAATTAAACATTTTCCATAATCTATCACTATCCCTTTGAATAAGTAGATGGGTGCAAACGTAATCTAAAAATAGAGACATATGAATATACAGATAATAAATAAATATAATGGAATCACTAATAATGCCTGATTTGGTCTCAATGTATTGTTCATCAAATATGTCTTCAGTATTTATTGGATTAACTCGTGTCTCCTGTGTGATTCCTAAGTGTGTAGAGCATTCAAAAAAACTTTTGACTTTTATATTGCCAAAGGCATATCCCAATGTACATTCATTTAGCTGACGCTTTTATCCAAAGCGACTTACAATTGCTATATATGTCAGAGGTCGCACGCCTCTGGAGCAACTAGGGGTTAAGTGTCTTGCTCAGGGACACATTGGTGTCACACAGTGGATTCGAACCCGGGTCTCTCACACCAAAGTGTCTTAACCATTGAGCCATCACCACCCCTTGTTGGCAGTGAGGCAGCTAACTAACTAGGCATTCTTTTCAAAACTATAATGTGCATTTGAAGGTCCATGTAGACTGAAGACTGTTCCCGAGAATCTGCCCGTTTGCGGAGTACCTCCTCGCCCAGATCTCACTCCGCTGGGAAACACAGTAGTCTGACGTAGGATTTGGATGGAGTGTCCCTCTACACATCACAGCCTGTGGCTCTGAAATTAAGCGTGACAGCAGTGTCTGGCAAGGGATCATGCCATTGAGGTGGATTAGGGAATCGCACCCAGGTGATGCGAGACAGTCAGAGTGATTTTACAGCTCAGGTTTGGAGCAGAACGAGGGGACGGCCTCCATACGGAGCTCTTCATTTCTCTGCTGGTGCTGTTGAATTATCTGGTGGCAGGTGAGAAGTGACTATTGATTTGTTGTTTGGGATGCTCGCCAGCTCTAGGTGGAACGCCTCTGGCTGTTTCTGCAGCAGATGGACTGTTGTTGCCTACGTGTTACAAGACTGGCAGTGATGGCCTGCGTGTGCCAGCCATGGGAAGGCGGCCCTCTGAACGCTGACAGTCTCGTCGCTGCCAGCGCTGCTCACTTTCACTTCCCGTATGTCAGTCGGCACCTTCTCTATGTCGGTGCAGATTGGACACGGTCACCCTAGTCTCGCCCTTTCATTGACACGCACTGTCCGTCATGCTCCGCTCCTGTTGGAATAAAGGAATGATGGGTGGAAGTGAATAGGGATCAAAGCCAGGTGAGGAGAGTGACGGATTCATTGTGAAACGTCAGGTTGATAATGTTTATGCTGGTGCTGGTTTTGGTGATCATCATCAGTTAAATGGTGAAGCATTATGTCAAGCATGATCTTTTGGTGAATGCATTAATGCATCTTTCAGTCCTGGAGGGCCACTGTCCTGCAGAGTTTAGCTCCAACCCTCAAACACACCTGAGCAAGCTAATCAAGGTCTTCAGGATCACTAGAAACTCACAGGTACAGTAGGTGTGTTTGATCAGGGTTGGAGCTAAACTCTGCAGGACAGTGGCCCTCCACGACCGAGTTTGAGAAACCCTGGGTTAAAGGGATAGTTCACTCAAAAAAGGACTATTTTGCACAATGTCCCTGGTATCTTTCCATACAGTGAATGGGAATGGAGCCCCATTTTGAGCCCCAAAATGACAATGACCAAGTTTGACATCAGTGATTATTCATCTTAAATGATAATATGATTATTTCTGGGAGACCTACTGTATTCCACACCCAAATTGCACAGCCAGCTTTTCCACCTCTAATTCTAATACATTTATTTTAGATTCAGTTAGATGGATATTCTGTTTTTCCAATTCAAGTATAGTTATACAGATTATCCTAATTATAATTTAGTTGGTATTTATATTAAGGTTTGTTTTGTGTGTGTAACTGTGGATGATTGGGAACATTTTCTTTATAATGTTTATAATATACGTTTGGCGTCATTAATTATGCTGCGTTCACGTGCTATGGAAAATGGGATATTTTCCACTTGTGAACTGGAATACCAGTTTACCAGTGTGTTGCGTTCAAGTGCTTTTGTTGTCGTCATGTGGTAAAAAGATGGAGATCCAGACCTGTTATTTAGCTAAAACTATTTTAGATTGCTTAAGTCTTCTGCTACAGCAAGAAAATTATTTATCAAAACTCAAAAGGTAAATAATATGCTGTATATTTTCTAGATCATGAATAGTATACAATTTTTTTTTACCATTCACGACTCTCG
Source organism: Pimephales promelas (assembly GCF_988280905.1). Taxonomy (NCBI): domain Eukaryota; kingdom Metazoa; phylum Chordata; class Actinopteri; order Cypriniformes; family Leuciscidae; genus Pimephales; species Pimephales promelas. Next base: position 26,796,593 of record NC_142771.1, read on the forward strand.
TGGTGCTCTCCGCCATTTTGAAATGGTCAAAGGTTATCTCATCTCGGCAACTCGTCCATCAAAATATTCTACGAGTTGCCCCACATGAGGGGGTGTTCATGTGCATTTTCCAAGTCGGCTTTTGGTATTTACCATAATTACCATAGCACATGAACGCAGCATTAGACCAGGGGTTTTCAACTCCAGTCCTCGCGACCCACTGCTCTGCATATTGCGTATTTCTCCCTTATTTAAAGGGTTAGTTCACCCAAAAATGAAAATTCTGTCAGTATTTACTCACCCTCATGTTGTTCCAACCCCGTAAGACCTTCGTTCATCTTCGGAACACAAATTAAGATATTTAAGATATTAAGATCGCTCCTGCATTCAGTCCGTAGGCTTCTTGAGGGACTGGCTCTTGCTGTCCTCGAAAAGTCATTAAAGACATCGTTAAAGTAGTCCAAGTGACTACAGGGGCTCAATCTTAAGTTTATCAAACGACGAGAACACTTTTGTGCGCAAAAAAACAACAAAAATAACGACTTTATTTCAACTATTCACTTCCTTCTCCATAAGCCTGTAAGTCAGTTAACGTAGTGTGATTGCGTAGAGCTACGTCACACGTAGGCTCACTATTGGCCGACGCTGGTCATGTGTGTGTGATGCGTGTGACGTACAATAACAGAAGCTTACGCTATTAAACTAGTAACCTGACTCGCGCAGAGGGAGAAATAAACGAATAGTTGAAATAAAGTCGTTATTTTTGTTGTTTTTTTGCGCACAAAAGTGTTCTCGTCGTTTGATAAACTTAAGATTGAGGCCCTGTAGTCACTTGGACTATTTTAACGATGTCTTTAATGACTTTTCGAGGACAGCAAGAGCCAGTCCCTCAAGAAGCCTATGGACTAGTATGCAGGAGCGATCTTAATATCTTAAATATCTTAATTTGTGTTCCGAAGATGAACGAAGGTCTTACGGGGTTGGAACAACATGAGGGTGAGTAAATACTGACAGAATTTTCATTTTTGGGTGAACTAACCCTTTAACACACCTGATTCAGATCCTCTGCTCATTAGGATAGAGAGTCTATCCTAACGAGCTGAGGATCTGAATCAGGTGTGTTAAATAAGGGAGACAAATGCAGAGCAGTGGGTCGCGAAGACTGGAGTTGAATTAGACGCATTAAATTGATCTTAGGTGACAATGTAGGCTTGATATTTACACAGTTTTCTCTTTCAAATAAAAGTTGTTCTGTTGAACTTGCAATTGATCAAAGAATCCTGAAAAAATGTATCACGGTTTCCATAACAATATTAAGTAGCACAACTGTTTTCAACATTGATAATGAAACATTTTTCTTGCAGCAAATCAACCTATTAGAATGATTTCTGAAGGATCATGCGAAACTAAAGACTAGAGTAATGATGCTTTAAATCAGCTTTGCAATCACGGTGATAAATGACATTTTAAAATATAGTAGAATAGAAAACAGCTATTCACAGTTAAAGTTTTGGTCCGTAATATTTCACAATATTACTGTTTTTACTTGGTATGTCTCTCTATATTTACAATAGCATGTGTGCACAACCTCTGGTCTGTAATCATTTTACTGTTAATGGCTATGGATAAAAGCAGCTTGAGAAGACACTGTGGAAACACCATCATCTCATGCTGAGGTCTTTTGAACAAGGCTTGCCCAGAGTGAAAGTTGAAGAGCATATTGTAGACAGAAGTGAGAACCATGGGTTGTATGAGCGTGATGCTCTGTAGCTTTTGCTTTAGAGAATGTTATTCTCCTTTCATTCCCTCTCCCTTTATCCCAGTGTGCAGCAGTCATTCAGAGATATCTGTGTGCCAGAGAGAGGATGACAGGGGAAGTATGGATGCATGTGTGCGAGAGAGAGGGAGAAATAGTTGTAAATGGGTTGTGTTTAACACAGCGGTCTTCAGACAAGCCACTTGTCACGTGTGTCTTTAATAACAGGGACTGTTCACAGTGGATGTGCTCCCCTGATGCTAATGACTCCAGACAGGTGGTTTTAAGAGGACACCGAAAAGCTTTTGCCTCAATATTCAGGGCTGGATGAGATGCAGGTCATTCGACTCTCAGTGGGTTCACTTGCCTGGGTGGCACGGCGTGTATGGCGGTGAGTGGGCAGATCCATGAGTCGCAACCTCCCGTGATTGCGTTAGGAAAAACGAATGCATCTGCAGCGGGGCGGCCGAGGTCAGGTGGCTGCTGCATCGTACCGTTAATTGAGTTTAAATTAGAGGGGCTTCTGAATGCAGAGGTACACAGATGCTGCGCGAGGTGATTTAATGGTTCCCACACAGATGTTATGCCTCAGTGCTCTCACTGTGTGTGTGTGTGTGTGTGTGTTTAGTATTTCGAGGTGGTGAGTGGAAAACCAAGAAAGTCTGAGCTTTGACTGCGTTTCTGTCTTATTTACGATGTATTGGTTGTAAATCATTCACATGGTGGTCAGATCTCTCTTGCTGAAAATGCAGAGCCACATCTAAAGCTATTGTGTTCGCTGCCAGGTCTACGCTAAGGATTCTGGGCTAATGGTACAGTCAAGAAAATTAGGTCATTTCTTGCTGTATGAAATAGGGCTTTTAAAGGCTTAAGCTTTTGTTGGGCTGCCTGGTGGCAAGGGGGGTATTTATTTTGAAGGATTTTAGTCTTACTAATGCTTCTGTTTACCTCGAATTCAGGTAAATACTGCATTTGAAGAATGTGATGGATGCTTTTTGTAGACCTTAATCATGCAGTGATGGATTATAAACTGTTCTGTGCAATGCTATTATAAAAGGAATTCAAATAAATAAATAATTGTACTAATCAAGAATGCGTTAAGTTATTTATGATGATGTTACAAAATAAGTGCTGTTCTTTTGAATGAGTACCAACTCATGATTTCATCATCCACTTTAGGACACATAAAAGTTCTTTTTATCCTAAAAATGAGTTCTCTAAATGTAATTCAGCATTGAAAACATTGGGAAATTGAAAGAATATATATTGTTACTATATAGATCGTTTCCAGTTTTTTAAAAAGTGTTTTCATTGCTTTTATTTTGAAGGAGCTGTGGTGAATGTTCCCAAAGTTGATTGCCCACCCATTGTCCTCATTAGAAGCAGAGCCCCTTATAGACTTTAGCAAGGTCTTCACTCTGATTGGAGGAAATGATGAACTCCTGTGAAGTCGAAAGCTTGTGAATTTTTCCCGTGCTATGGGTCTATATTTGATCCATACACATCATATCTGATCTACAGCGTTTGTTTTGTTTCTCCGCTAATGACTGTGTAGAATTACAGTAGGCTATGGCACACAGTATGGAGTCAAAATATGTTTTTATAAATAATGCATATGCAGAACAGTAACACATGGATTGTGATATGCATCATACTGTGAGCTGTCTCAGCTCAACAGCAATAATTTTCACCACGTGCCAGATTTTTCCTCTCTTTTAATGTGGCTGCACCTACAGTATTGTTTGCCAAAGAAGAGGATGCAGAGATACATCATCATGGGCCAGAGGTAGAGAACTGGCCAGGTTTGGAAGGTTCTGTTGGTTTGACTTTGCTTGCTGTTCATGAATATTACATGACTGTGCTTTAAAAGGTGAGTTTTGCCAATGATCGATGCTCTCCACGTAAAGAGGTCCGTTTGTGTGCGTGGAATTTCATTCTCATTTACAGATTTGCTTGTGTGGACTCACCTGTTTATTTTACCCTTATGATAAGCGAGCTACTTAAATGTCACTGGAAGTGCAAAAGAACATTGGAATTTCAAAAGCTGACATTTGAACTGAAGCGTATGTGTTTGCAGTGGCATTAATGCTGCTGTTATTGTTTTCACTGTTGTTGTTGTCGTTTTCAAAAGCATCATGAATGACACCCTAACACGCCATTGACATCTGGAACATATTTCTGTATCAGTATGAGTGTAAAGGTCTCACACACACCTCCATGCATTCATATTCTCCAAGTTACACCCAATAGCCTGGTGGAAAGACCAGATTCAGGCTTCCCAATAGTGTAATATGAATTCCCATGCTCATCAATAGTTTAACCGGATCAATCTCCCCAAAAATTGAAGCACTGTCATCATTTATTTACTCTCACGTTGTTCCAAATTTTGAAAAAAATCTTAAAGTGCCATAAAAATGATGACTAATCCACTATATTTCATATGGCTTCTTGATGAACAAATTGAAGACATTATTCACTGATAATTTTATCTTTACCATTGAGCTTTTAACCACTGCAAACAAATAATTTAGGTGAACTTGAAAGCATGTAAATTCTTTAGTGTCCTTTAAAATAAATAAATGTTATAAATAAGCTGTACGTTGTAGTAAGACTTTTTTTGTGTGTGTTTAAAGCAAGATACTCTTTAAAAATACAGTTTTTGAATGATAATTGGTAAATCATGACAGACTTCTCATTTTGAAGGTGCTTTATTAACCCCCCTGGTTTGGACATACTGTACATTGCGCTGGTCTGTTTAACAGGATATGTATCCAGAATTGCCTGTCACAGCCCTAACATTCACATCCATTCCCATACTTTTATTTGTTCTCTCTTTTACTTTCTGCTTCTGTCTTTATGACCATGTTCATCATCCCCTCATCCATTACATGCCTCTCTTGTTCTTCTCTCCCTCCTGCAGTGTGGCCGGGATGCAGAGAACTTTGACCGCTTTTTCACCCGCCATCCACCGGTTCTCACCCCTCCAGACCAGGAGGTCATCATGAACCTCGACCAAGACGAGTTTGAGGGCTTTTCCTTCATAAACCCAGAATACCTTGCCATGGAAGCCCAGAGTTAAGGGCGACCCCCCCCCCCCCCAAAAAACTAACCCAACCCTCCATCAAACCCCCTCTTCATCAAACCTCCTCATGTTTATGTACCATACACTCGGTGAAACGGCCACGTGTATGCATATAAACAGACATGCACCCAAAACTAAACCTTCTACATACATATGCATGCAAAATCTCAATATCTGTAGATTAGCCTAAAGGTGGCTGCGGCTTTCACAGCATCCCATTGAATGTATCCAGGCTGGAGGAGCATTTGAATCTTAAGGCCTTTGTCTTTATTCTATTTGTACTCTACTTTTTTTTTCCTGAATGTGCCGTGTATTGCATAGCTCTCTTCTAAACTTCCCTCAGATGTGTCTGTTGCAGCACCGTTGGTGCTCAGATTCAGCCATTTGCACTAAAGGTGCATGAATCACATACGAGATGCATAATGGCTAGCCTCGCTCAGTGATACTTTGCTTGTTTCAAAAAGAATGCAAACTCAAAAGGTTTTTGCATGATGATTTAGTTTTGCCTGAACTTTTATGATACATATGACTTTAGTTTCCTCTATAGTGCACCCCAGTCTTGTTTCAATCGCTGACTTGCATTGTACAGACTAGTAGAGAACAGAAATTTACCAAACTCTTTTTCTTTTCTTTTTTTTAAAAGCATGAGTAATATACTTTTTTGGGATGCCTGTATCCTGTTTGCGTGTACTGTATGTATGGGCCAGTAGAGCTTGATGGATGTGCCCGATTGTGGTAGTGATCTGCTTTTTTTTGCCTGATCATCTCACACCATCAGCAAACACTCACCCTTGTACAGGAAGCATGACTCCTGTGATGGTTCCCGTTGGCTCTTCCTTGTTTAACACTTGACTTCTGCTTAAAGGTCAGCCGGATTTTATCGAGAGGTATTTGACAGGCATATTAAATATCAGCTACCTCCTGCTAGAGTCAATTACAGATTGAGGTAGGATGAGAGAACAAGTGCTAATATCAGAAAAGAACTAGTGCTGTAGCCAACAACCTTTAAAAGACCCATCGGCCGTATATTACTGACCCCTAGGTTAGATATGAGTGTTTTGAATGGGTACGATCTAGAATCTCCAAAGAAAACAACATTTTTTTCAACATCATTGGAGTTTACAATGACAAAATGATGAGTCATGGGTAATATTTAAAAATGATACCCTGGATTTCATTGAAGAGCTTGTGTATGAGCAAATTAGTCTAGTTGGGACGCATTGATATAGCTTCGTTTCGCTTGAACGACTCCATCTTGAAGCATGTCAATAGAGACCCGCTGCGTGATAATATGCTGAAACTTGGTATGTGAAAACTGAGCATTTGTGTGGAACATAATATTGAGCTTCAAAGACAAAGTTCAGAAGAATAGGATATAAAGACACCGAATAATTTGCAGCAGCATTAAACAGAGTAGCTTTGAAAATAAAACATTTTGAGCGTGTAAACATTGCTCATAAGCACCAACAATAGGGGTCCGATGAAGCTATCTGACATTGTGTTAATGGGTCCAACAGGGACTGGTCGGCGTTTTAATACAGTGCCCTAATTTAGCACGGTGACTGCGTGGATACGACAGTTGGTCTAGAAACGCGAGCACTGTTCACGTCAGCGGTAACGGCAGCGAAGTCCCTGTGTGGAACAGATACCGTATCACTAAATGGAACTGGAAAGGCCACAAGAGCCACACATCCACAGAAATGGGTCAGATCCTCTCAGACACGAGAGTTCCCTGAGCGGTTATCCGTGCTGACTAGCGGCCAGTGGCTTTTATTGGAAACCACTGGGGCTTCATATCATATCTTCATCATAGGATTTCAGGGAAGGGATAATCTCTCTAAAATGGTTTCTCACATGAGAAGGTTTCCAGATAATGTTGTAGAAAAAGGTATTTTGTGGGACGAGATACTTTTGTTTAAAACATAAACAAAGGACAAAAAAAAAAAAAATGTGCATTTGTCATTACTGCCAAACAATACAGGGAGCAGTGCAGCGTAGGACTTTGATATTTTTTTAAGTGTCTTAAAATAAGCAAATAAAATGTGTCAAATGTTGTGTAATGTTATGAATTCTATGTGGTCAGTATTGTAGATAAAAAAGGGGGATTTTTTTTGTGTGTGTTTTCTATACCATAACATGTGCGTAGACTAAAGCTTTGTGCATGCATTACTGAGAACTGATTCAGCTTAATGGACATATTAGACGAGTGCTCTTGACCTTTCTGTGTGCTTTGCTTCATACATCCTCAATGCTTTTCTTGTGCCAAAGTATTTTCCACAAACAAAACGCAAATATACATTGAAATAAAAATGAAACCTCAATAGCCATTGTTTGGTTTTGCGTTGTTTCCCCTCATTGCAATTTTGAGTGTAACCTTGAAATGACACTGTGCCTGTAAATATGAACTCTGGAAACACAAAAGACTGTTGCCCATTCTAAGGTCCCGATGTAACATTTTATTCGATCACATAAAGCATTATTTGTATGTGTTTCTGAACTGCTTGGCAGAGAAAGTCTTGTCAGTTTGCTCAGAGCATCGCTGTATAAAACCAACTTGGACGGTATGCAGCATGTGCCCACGCTAAGCTCTGCATATTTCATGCCTGCCACTTAACATGAGAACATTTCATCCTGTTCCACCACCATTCAGCCAATGACATATGGAAAGAACATACATAGGGGTGGTTGAAAACTAGAGAGATGCTTTATATGCTGTATTAATCATGCTGCAAATTGTATTGTGAATACTGGTGCTGTTGTTGGTGCTGCCAACAACATACAGTACAATGTGGCCTGCTTGCGCAAGTATGCAGCATGGGGGTCCTAGAGATCTTTCAAACTTGATGTTTAGACGTATATGCGGTACACAGTTGAGTCTGGCGCTGTTAATTAATTCTGAATGTCGCAGCCTCAAATTAAATGAGTTGGTTAGCACGAAGTGTGTGCGGCTTATCAGCTGAAAACAGGTCAGCGTTTGATACTGCTGTTCTCTTCTTGCGCTGACATCAGCTCGGCGCTAATCCGCTCCTTTATAGAAAGCTCTGTGCCTTAGTATCGCACGAAATTACAGAATCACGATTGGAATTAAAGCCTGGCAAAATGAGCACCTTGGATTTAAGGGAGGGGGGGTGGGGGTTGTCGCTCGTCTTTTCTCTCCTTCCCAAGAGCTTTTTTTTTTTATTATTATGATCTTCCCCTTCGGGCTTTTGGTACAGCATGCATCTTGAACCCTATCTTTGCTATATATCTGTATGAAACCACGGGCGATAAATCGAGATCTGCTGAGGTGCAAACGTCTCATCCTGGTATTCTGAATGTGCCGACGTCCCTTGTTCTGCTGCTGTCATCCACCACTATATATGTCCACGTGCATCATAGCCTGTTTATGGGAACTGAACTGCTCAGTGTGCCCGTGCTAATCTCATCTTGTCAAACAGACCTGTATCTAATCAACACAGAATGGCACTGGCCTGCATCAGCATGGCAAGCTAGCATGGATATTCCTGTCAACTGAGACCATTTTGGACCATCATTCATCTCTAATTAGTGTCATTTATCATTTAGTGACGGTTCAGGATGACAAATATTTTGTTGGATGTTCTGTTTATGCTCTTTGATCTGTTATATCCATTCTGATGTTAACAATGTACACCATTTTTTCAGTTCCTGGTACCCAGCGCTACACCCATGCTAACAAACACAAGGTCAATTGCCAATTTAGGTATCTAAACGTGGATGCATGAGTTTTGTTATCTGTATATTATCTGTATAGAACACTTTTACATGGATCATTACAGCAGTAGACACACACATTTATATATATGGGATAATTCATTCTACTTTGGTCTATCTAATCATCTATAGAATAAGTAAATCTCAAGGTTATGTTGGATGGTTAGAATTAGCCTTTCAGAATCAAGCCAGTCCTGAGGTTTCCATGCCAATGCCCAGTGCCATTTACCTTCGAACTGTTTGGCTCTTGAGAGCTCAGGTAATCTAGTGGCCATCACTCTGGAGTTGTGGCTTGTGTGCTTCGCTGTGCTGTGGTGTGCTTGAACCAGCAAATGGACATAAGGTAGGAAATGTGCTTCTGTTGTTGTATTATATATCTTCCTCCTGTCCACTGTATTCTTCCTGTCTGGAGCTGTTTTTATCCATGTGCCAGGAGATCTGTCTTCCAGTTTTCTCTTGATGTGATCTGCATACCAATATTTGCAGTCATATGTATTCTCTGCGTCTGTGATCCTGGTTGTTTGTAAATCCTTTTCGCTGTGCTTTGACGGCACTCTCATCCCTCTCTCTGTCTTCCTCACCTGAAAGTGACTTTTCCCTGTTCTTTGTCATTTTAAAGTGCTATTCTATGTTCATTGCCTTGAAAAAAAAGAGATAACACTGCTTTGTCATTGTTGGTTCGTTGTCTTCAAATGTACTGAATGTTTGCTTTAAAACTGAGCGCCATGCTGCCATTTTGTACTTCCCACAATTCCCTCAGGCCCACCGTTACCAGCTGAAGTATTTTGGTGGAAATAATAAATGAATTGCATTGTTTTTTTTCCAAGAAAGGCTTCATCTTTTTATTATTAGATTTGTTAATTATAACAGTTTATTTGACAGGAAAAATGGTGAAATTGCAACATTTTATTCCCTTTTACACAGCAATCCCAGTAAATTACCATAAAATTACAAGAATGACTTTACCAGTAAATACACAAATATGTTGGTCACATAAGCAACGGTGTTCTGGCTGTTTACCAGTAAGAGACTATTCACACATCAGTACCAAAATACCAGTAAATTCAGGTGTTTGGGGATGATCAAACAGAACGCGCTTTGGTTCTTAAAAACACGAAACGAGCATAATAGTATCCAACTGCAAGGGCGCAATGCTGATGAATGGAAAACAAGGAAGGGTCTCCAGGGTGACACGTTAAAAAAACTGTGAGATGTGCCGCAATGGTCAAAGAGGATCATCTAGCTCATATTTAAATAGAAAAACTATTAAAAAGCTTACTGTAGACAGTGGAGAAATCACGTCATCTCCATAAGAACTTTGATTGGTCCAAAGCAGACTTTGCGCGTTCATACCGGTAATCTTCATTATGCGTTCACACAGAGCACATTACCAGTAATATTCTGGTAATGTTACAACTTCCCTTGCTAGTAAATTGCCAGAACCGGTATTTTTGAAAAGGTCACACATGAAATCTTACCGGTAATTTACAGGTAAAAACTGTATGTGCGAAAGGGGCTTGCAGCATTGACAAAAAGGAGTGTCATTTCATAATAAGAGTTTTTATAAATCCTCATTACAAAGATTTAAAAAAAAAAAACTGAATAATGTGTACTGACGCATCAATCAAAATACAACCAGGATGATACACTAACTAGGGTCATGATGACTCAAGGACGCCACGTTTCTGCCTCTGAGTAATTAAAGTAGACAGTGAAAAATAAAAATAGAAAAACTAGTAAAAAGCAGAATGATCAAGCAAAATTATACTTTAATTGTAGATGATACACAATAGCAGAGTTGTTGTGTCAAAGTGAAACACCTGTATAATATAACATCTACAAAGTGATCTATAATGTGGACAATATATCTAATCTGTCTAGAGACATATATCTGTTCAGTCATAAAATGCTAGAGGGCACAGGCCTTTACATGCAATCTGCAAGCAATTCACCTTTGGCTAAGCCACGCCCTAGAATGTAGATTGACCAATCACAGCGCAGCCAAGAACGAGCTCCCACAGAGGTCCGACACTTTTTAACCGCGCTCCATTGACTTTTAACACAGGTGTCTCATATTTTTGGTCTCGGCAGGCTATTACTGTCGCCGTTTTATCAAAAATATGATTAAACGTTGTGCCTGGGGCATTTGTAACACAGATATGCATTTCCCAGAGAGGTTGGAGGGGGGTGTCCATTTTTTCCCTTCCCAAAACTGAAGTCAAATCCTGACAAGAGTCGTCTTTGGATTAAACTGTGTGGACGTCCTCAGTCAGCTAAACCCCTCAAAGATCAACAAGCACATCTTTTTTTATCTAACCTTACTGTGAAGTTATACTAGTCAGACCGTTTCATAATGTTTTAGGTTATGATTTCGGTTCTCATACCGGTTGACGATACGCTAGCACACGCTGCTAATAAATACAACTTTATACTCGTGTAGTCCGTTTGCTTTGTAATAACGATTATAGAAGTAAATAGAGGCCTACCCAGCTCTATTCTTTTTTATGTATTTTTTATTTTTATTTTAATCTGAGGCAGAAACCAGCTTGCATATTCACTCATTGAACACAACGTAATGGCGTTCATTCAGGAATATGTATTTTTTTCCTCCACTATAATTTGAGATGAAAGCCCCATCAAACCCATTTCTACAAGACAACCCAGCGTAGCACTGTGTGTGAATTTGTGCATTGAAACGTTATGCAGTATTTGCGTTGCTGAAGCTTCTTGCTCCACTGACGCTCAGCATATTGAGCGCGGCCCTCCCCCCCACGCCAGCGTTTCCTTTGCCTTCATGGATTTACATTGCCAAGCAGTGCATTAACAATGTCTAGCCCCAGAGAAGGCCCAGTCCTCTCTCCTTCACTCTGTTTTTTTCCTATCCATCTTTCCCACTCTCTCACACCTTCTGTCACATTCCCTCTATCCCTTTCTAGCTTACTCTGGCCCACCTTGCCCCCATCCCCCCCCCCCTTCTTTCTTTCATTTACTCTGTCTTCTTTCCCTCTCCATCCTCCCACTCAGTATGTGTTTGAATGTGTGTGTGTGTCCTCTGAGCCAGGCTGGCTCTTCCCTCGGGCACGCTGGCACACAAGGCCACAGCAGCAGTAGCGCAGCGGAGAGGAATTCTCCCAGTAAGAACAGCCCTGTGGGCCTAACAAACCGTCTGCCCCTTTCATTTAGACTCCTCTCGCCGAGAGAAGCAGTGGGATATAGAGTAAAAGAGAAAAGCCAGCCGTGCCTACGCTTTAGCATTTCATAAAAGAAACAGCACCGCACAGTGTCAATGCAGCGAGCGTCTGCCACAGCAGATCTGGATGGGGACTGTCATTGAGATATGAGTCTCATCAGTGGCCTGGGCGTCTTTTTAAGTGCTTGTGTGTTATAGTGTCTTCTCCTGAAGTGGAATCCCTTCTTCTTCTGCACACACTTCTTCTTCAGCCTTTAACACAGCTGGGTTTCTGCCTAGAGTCGGATTTCCATCAGCTTCCAATTTAATGTGGATTTTTAAGGAACAGTTCACCCAGAAATGAACATTCTGTCATTATTTACTCATCCTCATTTTAATCCAAAGCTATATGCTGGTTTTTTTTGTTTGTTTTTTTTTTTCAAATTGAATATTTATATATGAAGAGTTCAGATGCAAAAGCCTCTAAATGCCATTTGAAATGTTCTTCTTTAATGATGATTTTTATCAAACTTGTATATTTAAGTTCAGTAATTTCACTTAAATGGCAATGATAATTACCTATTAATTGTTATTGTTAATTACTTGTGTTTCACTGGAAAAAAAAATAACAGTATACAGGTTTGGAACAACATGAGGTTGAGTGAATAATGACAGAAGTGCGATTTTTTGGGTGAACTATCCTTTCAAGATCTGAGGATTTTGAAGGTAATATTTTGCAAATGCAACTAACACCCCTTTCCTTTCTCTTTTTTTCTAGCGAAACAGCCGAGATACCTGCAACTTTGACCGAGAGTTCACTAAAATGGCTGTGGAGCTCACGCCCATCGACAAGCTGTTTATCATGAATCTGGACCAGGACGAGTTCCTGGGGTTCTCCTACACCAACCCGGAGTATGTCAATCCCACACAGGGTTAATCAAGCATACGCACCAGAGACTGCTGGCCATGTATCTCTCTGTCTGCCTGTATGTGTGTGACATGTATGCTCAGGGTCGTGAAAGCTCACTCATATTACTGTAACAGGATTTTACCAAAGGGCTCAGGTTGGCCACCTCAGTACATAGCTGTGCGGTATTCAGACAAGTTCCCATGAAGCCAGAATTCAACTAATCTGTCTCACCATAAGTCAAGCGTTTCCCTCTTCCTTTCACACTTTGAAGGGAACGGTAGTCCCGCAGCTTTGCGAGATTGCATTCTGTGTTGGTGTTTATACAATGGTAAACGCGGCCTATGCAACAAATGAGGAACAAACACGACTAACCCCGAGTGAGCAATTTGAAAAACAACAATGCCGCCTTCAATTATTTATTTGCGGTTCATTATTTTTTCCCCCCGTTTGGTCTCTATCTGAGCTGAGCTAATGTTTAATTCACTGGCTTAAACCCATTATACCAAAATATTATTACCTTCCACACATGACTTGAGCCGGCGATCCCATGCAGCCTCTGCAAAGTGCTGAATCCTGGCAGAAGAAAGAGAAAGAGACAAAAGATGTCAAGATGGTTGCAAAGTGAAAATGTAATTATCATTCATAAAACACTTTATTTCAGGAAGGATTCATATCACTGGGTTTGGGGAGAGCGAAGATTTGTAAAGCTACTAGTTAATATTTCAGTGTCTTTGAGGTCAAGGATTAGAAACAGCCAGATATATCAAACGCAGTCGACGCCGTCTTGCAATACAGAATTCAAATAGTACATAACTGTGTATCTATGCACCTTGTAGGAAACACAATGTGCCATTTTTCAAAGGACGTATCAGCATCCTTGTGATTTCAAATGCTTCATTTGCATGATTGCAATAGTTTGTTTATCTTCTAGGCATAATACTTTTGGATATATCTATCATTCAGGCGAGAAAACTGGTTTTCAATCACAGAAAAATCATTCTTGCATTTCCGAACACTTGGTCTAGATCAGTCATATATACGATGTGATTCGAGTCCGCCACCTATGTGCACTGATGATGACTCATAGGCTTTGTGTATATACTAAGCACTTTCTGAAACGACATGTAGTAGGTTTATTTATTAGCTACCTTCTCGTTCACTTAAAAGATAAAGGCATTCCGTTGATAAGGTTTTGCGTGTTGGAATTTATTATCATTACACATTAATTTGTCCCATGCATCATCTTCAGGTTGTTGTTTTTTTTATATATATATGTAAGCATATTCATTTGTCTAAAAGGTAGGCCTACTTGATGAAACCTCTAATGAAAATGACTTTGAGATTAGATACACATAGGGTTCTCACTCTTGAAGAAGCAGAGCTGGATTTATCTGTTCTGCCCGCTTTTGTACAGATCCTCACCTCTTTAGTGCTGTGTGTGTACGGTGCCGTCTATGTGAGGTGATTAGTTGCAGTGTTTTGATTGGGATAAGTGATAGCCTTCATTTTATACTCACCGACCGTGTGGCTGCATGGTTGCGCTATCCCATAGTGCTGACTGAGACCCGTTCGCTCCATAGAAAGTTAAGCCGCCGCATATCGATCAGGCAATTATCAAAAAGAGAAAGAAAAAGCATATATCAGTTGACACCGTGGAGCGTGCCGTGAGGTGAACGCGAGGTGATTTAAGAGGGAAACTTTCGCAGGCTTAAAGGCACAGGGTGTCCGCTTAATTGCCAGTCGAATAGTTTATGACTCTGAGGTCAGCTCCAGGGATAAAGGATATGCCACAAACACATAGATACTGAATGAGATGCAAGGTCAATCATTGAAGTTATAACTTATTGATGTACTTATGAGAAAATATGTAATATGGTCTATTTATAATACAGATATTCAGTGTAAAAAATGCTTTTGTCTGGTTTCTTTGTGGATGATGTGTCTCGACAACAACAGTCTTTCGAATTGTTGTCTGAGGATGTGTTAATCATTTCCTTATCTATAATAATATTTTTCCTAATATTTAGTAATAAATGGTATGTAATATCCAATGGGTTTTCCTGTATTATTAAATGTATAATCAAAATACCATTCTAACAAATTCAACATTCAATTTTATAATATTGCCTATTGAATGTTAGGCTATATAATCAATGTTGTTCTCTTAGATTAGATTAAGAAGTGGGTCCCTCGTATATATTTTGGGGTCCTTTGGCATCAAAATGTTTATACTCTTATATTAAATATTGTAATATTGCACATCTAACATTGAATAATGTTCATCAAGTTGCTCATTCTGGTGGTCATTTAAAGGAACACCAGGTAACTTTATTTTTGAAGATAAATGGAGGATAAGATAGCTTCCGTAACATGGTCAGGCAGACAAAAAACACAAAGAGATAGCATGCAAGCAATATAATGTACATACTAGTCCAAAAGCATGACAGCCAAGTCCGCATTGGTCGGGCACCCCTTCAGCTCACGCCAGAAAATGCTGGCCCAATCTTGATCTCTGTTCTGCCTTTAACGCATTTACTTTCTCTTTTTTCTCTTTTTGCTTTGCTCCGATAAAACCTTTGCTTTCTTGTTTTTCCGTGCTGCTTCGGCCATGACTAAAACATTTGGCTTGCACGTCCGATTTTAAGGAAGTGAGGGTTGTGGTGGAAGTGACGTATATGACGTACAGCAGTCGAATTTTGTAGTTCTCTTTGTTCGCCGGTTACTACCCGAAACCTGAAGTTTAAAAGTATGATTAAAAACGATACAGACCCCGTCAGGCAATGGCAGACGTGTCATACAACCTATTGTAAGTCGATGTAGCATCACAAGAAACTTGGAAATACTGTATATTATGAAGGTTGAAAAGTTACCTGGTGTTACTTTAATGTCTTATTTTTGTTCTGTATTTCCTTCATATTTATAATCATGAAGTTTCTGAACACCAGACCAGAGATCTTTTATAAATCTATAAAACACACACACACACACAATTTAAATCTGTCTTTGGTTTTGTGGTTTTAAAGAAAATCATGAATGACATGACACTAAATATTTCTCTTTTTTATTTTTTATTTTTTAGTTTAGAAGGGGGAAAAATATTGTTGCTTAAAATGTGAAAATAATTGATTGACCATTTTTTATATCTGATTATGAGTAATTTGGACTTCAGCTGAACTTTAGCATTTCTCATCACACATCTAGTTTATTGAATAAAATGCCAAATTTTCTTGTTAAGGTTGGCTTCTATGTGGAGTCACATCTAAACTGACCCATTTAAAACAACTGTGTGTGTGTGTGTGTGTTTACTGCACTTAAGGGATTAATATTTGGGTGACTCAGACAAACATACAGTATTTTCTGGCATGTGAGACGCTGCAGCCCCTGTGAGTGTTTTGTTAAGCACAAGATGCTATCTGCCAAAGAAATGTCCCATCTTATCAGCTGCAGAAATTCATGTTTGGGAAATGAGACGATGCGACTGGAGTCATGGGCAATCTGCAGACGCAAATTATTCCCCTGGCCTGCCGTCACTCAGAGCTGACTCCCACATGATTTGATCTTTCAAGAAGATCTCCCTCACCCAAGTCCAGCACTCCAGACCTGGGACAAAACAAAATGGTATAAACAAGAATGAGAACAATTACCCACAATCTCTCTCTTCTGTCAGAATCATCATAATGCTGTTGTGTGTGTGCGTGCATGCATTAGAATATAAAGGTTTCATTCTCGAAATGTCATCCTGGTTCTTTCTCTGAGGCTCGGTGCTGAGTGAGCACTTTTGGTGTAGCTTTCATTGTGACAGTTAATGAAATTATTTGCCTTTGACAACAGCTCATTATATGCCTCAAAGGCATTGTCTGTGACTGCTGTGTTCTGATCTTTTTCATTCTCTTCCTGTTTTTTGTTTTTTTTCTTCACCCCCTTTGGAGTTATATATATATATATATATATATATATATATATATATATATATACAAATCCAATTAAAATCATCCCCATGACAAAGAATCTGCCAAGGGAAAGACCAAAGTTAGCCTTAAAAATAGAACATATGGATGGAGACAAGACTGCAATGTAAAGTTTGCGATAGAATAATACGCTTCATAATGACTACACCCCGCAAGTCATTTATCAGCATATAATTTGAGAGAGATTCCCATACATCCTCCCTGCTTACTCATGCAATCATCTCTGTACAGTTGAAACAGACTAATGGTGTATTCAAGTCCTCCTGGGGAGTTTGTATGTTCAAGTTG
Organism: Pimephales promelas; assembly: GCF_988280905.1. Lineage (NCBI taxonomy): Eukaryota > Metazoa > Chordata > Actinopteri > Cypriniformes > Leuciscidae > Pimephales > Pimephales promelas. The sequence goes on from NC_142771.1 coordinate 26,813,477, forward strand.
GTAAGTCATAATTATGATAGCTGGTGCATTGAATGCTGCCTTCATGTGCTATCAGAAATGTCCTTCTTCTGAAGGTGTGATTATGAGCTCTTCTCATTCAAGTGCTTTGTTGTCAGAAAGAAAGGGAATTATGGAGGACACCAGATTTATTTTTGCCTTTTCGTTGTGAAAATCTTATTAAACCCAAAATGATGTTTACCATTCCATTTATCAACAACCAAACTGTTATCGACTCACAGCAGTGGGCGTTTACTTCCAAGTCTTCAGTGCGAGACGCAGCAACCGAGCGTTTTTGAGGCTCAAAACTAGGGTAGAAAATAGCCTATTACTTAATTCATTTTGATATTTTTGAATGTAAAAACCCAGCGAACGTCATAAGTTGGCCTCCGACAACAATATAATCAAATTTTAAAAGCCAGTTCATGACCCCTTTAAGTTTTAGCGCCATGACGCGTTGATCAAGACACAATTTTATATTGCATTTTTATTAGCTAGTCAGTAGACGTAGGTCGTAGCAGCAAACACACTGTGAGATGATCATGCTAAATTTCTGAGATTGCTATCTTAACGTTCATCTTTGTACCTCTCTGACGTAGGAGCCACGACCACAGAAATCACCATGATTGGTCATCTCACTTGTAATTGACTTTGTGCTGGCATTCTTGTGCGCTCAGCTTGTAAACATGATCTTGAACGCACATATCTATTAGCCTCTTAATACATACAGCCACATTCACTGCTATTGCTAATGTAATTACGTACGTCCTCAGCCCAGCCTCTTTTTCGTACGTAATGTAGTCGCACAACCGGTAGACTATCTAGGCGACATTTCTTCATGTGTCACAGGGCGAGGTGTGCTGGCCTTGTGCAATGGCTCCTTATCCATCCTCTAATGACACCCTACCAGGCCCCTGCAGCGAGATTTACAGACCAACAGACGCGCCCCTTCTCCCGCTTTCTGAATGGGATGTAATTATAGCTGTGTTGTGTGCATGGTGTGTGTTTTAGCGTGCATTATAACCCAGTGGTGGCTTCCCTCCCACTTCCCCCACCCCTAAATGCCCCTCAATTCTCCAAGCAACTCCCCATGCAGCGAGCAAACAAACGGAGAAAAGCCGCTATTGATTTGAATTCGTTTTGTTCTTCCTCAATTAGTGTTCTCTCCTTGTGCTGTTTGTTCTCGCTTTTAAAGAAGATCCCTAATTAACTGCAAAACAATTTGCTCTCTCGCACATGGCAAACACCAAAGCGCAGAGATATTCTCCTCCACAGATAACGCCCTCGTTCTGAAGAAGAGAAGATGAAAAAAGACAAAGGCCCAGCGTCTGATATTTATTTCATTCATTATATCTTGGAAAACGTTTAGGAGAAATGCATGACGGAAGGATTTATTGGATTTGGTAGCACTCGCTTACAGAGAGGTGGAGAGAGAGGGAGCCTCATGCTTTTTTCCCTTTTCTTTAATTGTGATAAGTGGTCCGGCTGTCCTGTCTTATAGAGGTAAAACAATTTAAAAAGCAATCTCCTGTTTTAATGAAAACAAGCATGCGGGCCCGCATGGAGCTAATGAAGCCGAGAGAGTTATTACAGAGGCTCCAGGGATCTTCCACACGGCTTGTGTACAGTCACAGACATGGTGTGGAAGGGGAGGGCTTCTCTCACTGTGAGCAGACAAACATAGGAAAAATACAAACCAGGAACAGTGTGTTCATTTACCTTTTTCATATTTGTAACTCACTGCATGAGACAGTGAATGGGCAGCAGCATTGCTAAATGTAGCAAAGCTACTGGTTGAAATGCTCCGTAGCGATGCGGTAGCAAGTACTGCCCTTGCCCGTTTGCCGAGGCTGTGGATTACAGGTAATAATGTAAATAATGTTAATTTTCTTGCGCACGCCGATCGTTGCGCTTCACAAGATCTCAATGAATCGGCATGGAGCCAAGGGTATAAACTTTCTTTTGCCTATTTATTTTTTTGACTCTCAAAGTGCCGGTATAGCCATTGATTTGCATTATGTGAGTCATGAAGGACCATGTTTTGTTTTTTTTGTTTGTTTTTTTACATTTCTACTGAATAAGAATAGACACCTACATTGGATTGCCTGAGGGTGAGTAAATTTACAGCAATTTTTTGGGTGAACTATCCCTTTAATTGTCGAAGTCACAAGCTGTTCCAGCATAAATGACTCAATCATTAAACTCCTCAACATTTCCTCAAGACAATATTTGGGAATTTTCTTTTAAATAAACTAGTATCTGAACACATTGCAGCTTACTATATATAATATTACACATGAATGCTAATGCAAATTTTTCTGTATATTAATAAATATTACTTTTTTAGTAGCTTGCCCAACACAGATATAATTTTTTTCAACGCATTCTCTCCCCGAGGTGTCACCTTTGACCATGCTTCAATATTTGAACTAAAGGAAAGCGTCAGTTAGAGGACGCGGTTAGGTTTAGGTATGGGGTGGGGGTAGGGTTACACGCGATCCTAGGGCGTCATCTAACTGACGCTAAAGGGCGCCTAAAGCGTCAAATATTGAAGCATGGTCAAAATGCTTGCCAAGGCAGTTAGGTGACGCCTTGGGGGTGAGAATGGGCTGTTTTTTTTCTATGCTTCTCTGAGCATCATTATAGGTGCAGATGGATAAAAGCGTTCTCCTCTCCTGCTGATGTGCTCTTATATTGGTGGTATTTTGAGTGAAAAAATCCACAATCCACGTTCTTTTCCTTTTCAGTGGATAGTGCCCCTCCACTGCCCTCTCCTCCAGCAAACTCAATAATATGGCATGATCACGGACCCGCTGAGAAGATTTAACCCAGACTGACTTCAGCCGCTTCGACAATATGAAACGAGCACACTGCTGTGCCTCCCCTTAAAACACAAGGGAATTGTGCGAGGTATAGATGGAGAGAAATGATCCTTTCCGCTATTGTGATCAGTAATGAAACATCTGGGATGCTAATTACAGGGAGCCCTGGAACTGATAATTACTGGTGTTTTTATAGGGGTCTAGTTCATAACTCCCAAAATGATACGGCGAGAGAATAGTAATTACTTGCCTTCGAACACCCATGTTTGTCAATCAGTGGTAATCTTCAGAGAGCGTGGTATAGCTCTGAGCCTTTGAATTATAAAACACTCATCAAATGTAGAAAACTTCATAGGAAACTTTTTATTCTATAAATATTTCCCAGAGCACAGAATGAATAGATAAGTTATTCAAAAGGAATACACCAGCAGAAGCCTGGCTTTGTCTCTCTATTTCCCCCTCTCTGAGGAGTCATAAACTTTCCGGCACATTTAATTGGTATTCTTCATGTTTATGGAGTTGTTCTCTGACAGCAGCTCATGCTGAAGAGGCAGTGAGGTAGAGCGAGTGCTGCCTGATCATGATCCAGCCTCTGATTATGTAAGTGTCCTTTCATCCCTGTGTGAACTCTCCTCCCCCTGTCTGAGTCTGTCACTCACCATCACTGTTCCTATCTGCTGCCATCTCGCTCCAGACCGCCCTATCTGCCCACGTCCTCCCTCTGCCCCCCATCGTATTCTTTTGTCACACCTGTGAGGGCTTTCTCTCCGCTCATCCCGCCGACATGCCGGGACTTTGGTGTCTTCACGTTGTGTTCCCAGGGGATGTTTGGAAACATTTTTACCTGTATCCTTTCAGCTCTCACTCTTTTATCTCCATGATCCCTTTCATCATAACCCTGTGCGGAGTGAAAATCTCTTCATTATCATCATATCATTATAGCCATTAGTCATTCAGAGGTAGCTGCATGGTGAACAGTCATGCTCTAACTGGGCTGTTTATAATTAAGCATGTTGACAATTCGTAAACATACAGAAATTCCTCTGCCTTGAAGAGGGTGTGTAATCTGACAGCTCTCACGTCAGATCCTCTCGGGTCTGTCTCGATTTCTTGACGATTTACACTTTGAATCTCCCAGCACATCAAAATCGCACAACATGGTCTCCACCATTGGTTATCCACCATTGCTGACTGTTCTGGATCAAATTTAGCATTTTTCCAAGTGAGTATTTCCCATAAACATGGACACATTCCAAATAAAACGGTTTAAATAGAAGATTTTTTTTTTCACAGCAAAGCTTGCTTTTAATCCATGTCTATTATCTCTGAGACAATCTGTAATCTAGTGTACTTATAAAAGTTGACTAAAACAAAGTGACGTTTTAGATATACACATTTGAAAATACAGTCGAAAATGGTGAGAAATATTGTTGGCTTAGCCTGCTTTAAAGACTTTTTTCCAAACAAATGTGAATTTAAGAGTTTGGAGAATTTTAAATGTGCATAGTAATGTAAAAACATTTGTCCAATGGAAAACAAGTACTACTCATCTATCATTAGTTCCTCGGGGATCTGTCTTGGGTCCTATGTTTTTTAGCATTTATATGCTTCTTTGAGGGAAGGAAATATGTAAATATGGTTTAAGATATTACTTTTATGCTGATGATACCCAAATTTACATCAGCTCCAAATCTGATCTTACTGTCACCTCTGCAATTCTCTCGGAGTGTGTTCAGGAAATAAAAATGTGGACGCACCACATTTTTTAAAAATTGAACTATTACAAGACATTTTTTTAAATTGAATTGTTCCGTAGTCATTTTAATTTGATTATGGATGATAGTGTTGTATTCCCATCTACTTAAGCTCGTATACTGTACTTGGTGTGATTATGGACACTCATCTGACATTAGACTCACTTATCAAGAAACACCATCATCTCAGAAACATTGCTAGAATTAGCCCATACCTCACTCTGCCTGATGCTGAAAAGCTTATTCGTGCATTTGTTATTTCCAGTATTGATTATTGTAATGCACTATTTGTTGGTTTACCTGGTAAATCAATCAAACGGCTGCAGTGTATCCAGAATTCAGCAGCATGTGTTCTTACAAATACTCCATCACTTCAGCACATCACAGGCGTCCTTTATAGTTTGCATTGGCTATTGGCTTTCTTAAAAACTCTTACACTAACATACAAAGCTAACCCTGTAAACGTCTTCTTGTTCCCTTCAGTCTGCTGATTCTCTCACTCTTCAGGAGCCTCCCAGTAGATTTTTCAAATTTCTCACATAGGTTGTAAGATTTGTATTCTATTGTGATGTTTAGTTGTATTGCAATGATTATTTTATGATTTATTGTTTCTTTGTATTGTATTATTTTTGTAATTCTGCATTTTATTTGTAGCACATTGGGTTTTAGAAAAGCGAATTATAAATAAATAAATGTATTATTGATAGGGGATCTAAACATCACAGACTGACCTGTGGCAGAGTGAATGCCAGTTCATGTGGTTCAACCTTAATGTTATGAAGCGACGAGAATACGTTTTGTACATAAATAGTGACTTATTTTTAACAATCTCTTCTCCTCCATGTCAGTCCGTTACGCTGATCACGTAGTGTAAACAATGCAGCGTTTAGGTTCTACATTAGAACGCCGGCTCATTATAAATATCTTAATTTGTGTTCCGAAGATGAGGACGAGTGATTACTGACAGAAATTTCATTTTTGGTTGTACTAACCCTTTAATTTCACATCCAATTCTTCTAGGTTTTCACACAACAAACACACTGTCACTCATAATACAAAATCTAAAAAAAAAAAAAAACTTACAAGGGGTAGCATTATACAATGTTTTCTTTACAAAACAAGAATGACACTCTCTACTTTATAAAGATCAGCATCCTTTGAAGATCGAACGTCAGTGGAAAAAGGCATAGTTCATCATAACATTGTAATATACATCACATACATAATTCACCCGCTATATTGCTAAATGTACACGATTTTTCATATCAACAGAAAAATATACGGGGATGGCTTCCCTTGAGACTGCCCTGCTTGACATCAGTAATGACAATATGCTAAAGCCCGTCCCACACATTGACAGGATTGGTTACAACATGTTTGTGACGTAGAGAAAACTGGTAAACTGGTAAACGAGTGTGATAAAACTTGATTAAAAACTTGAGTTTCACTTAAACACAATGCTTTTTTCCCCCTGCTCTTTCAGTTATAATGAACAGTGGTGCAGTCCTCCGTGGCCTGGCCTGTGATGCTCCGCTGCACCAGAGGCTTTTCAGAAACATCATCCATTGCACTTGACAATGATAAATTTGAGCAATACTAGAGCATGTGTGTTTAGTCCGGGGTCAATGCTCTTCACAGATGATGACAGACTCCATGGCTGATATCCATAACTGCAGAGGGCTCAGTGCCTCGGTTAGGCCCACCCAAGGCTGAGGCAGACGGTTCACCTAATGCTACGTGGGAATGCTGCATTACTTGATGTAAATGCAAATTTAGCTCTGTTTTGTGAATGTTTGACCTTAATGAAGGTTATAAGCATTCTCACCTGAAGCTCTGTTTAACATCTTACATAATTTGTTCACACGATGCAGCGCTGTGCGACAAAATTTGTCTGCGGTCCCAATTGTTCTCGCAGCTCATGTCGGCTCGCAGACTGAAACGATTCTGAAGGTCTTTGATTGTGTGGTTGAGCAGAGGCTGCATTCTGGAGCTTTCAGCAAGTGCAGACTCATCCGCAGGGCTTTACCTCACTGCTACCTGTGGCTTTATTTATCATGTTCACTCTGCAGTGACTAAAACTACTTTACAAGCCACAGCGCCGAATTAATGAAGGATTCTGACACAGGCACCTTCCCCCAGGGTTCTAAAAATAATTACCAAGATAAATACAAAGCAGGTTTTTGTCTTTCCTTATTAATTATCACATTACAGCTAATATTAAGGCTAAAAGCACTTTTTTTAAACTGGTTTGTTTATGTTCATTACAGAGTCCATTTTGGGGTTTTAATTGGCATGGGTAGTGTGGTTCTCTGTGGAGATCTTCAAAGTGCCTCTGTTGAGCATTGTATGAAATCGTGCTTTGTCATTGCTCGGTCACATCGGCTATGGACTGGCCTACCTGGTAAGAGTTTGTAGTCTCCGTGAGCTTAAGGATAAAAAGGCCTTCCTAACCTAAATCAGCCTCAGATGAATGGGGCGCCAAGTGTAATAGGACTAATTTCATTGGCTGAATGGATTGTGTGACACGAAAAGCAGTATTTCATGACAAAATGCAGTTTGTACTCAGAAAAACGAAAGCAAGTTGCAATCCATCGATGGAAAATTTAGCAGTCCAAAAACTGATTTTTATTTTTCAATAGATACAGTAGAGCATGGTGCAAGCAATGACCTGGTCATGGGTTTGATGTCTAGGGAATGAATCAACTAAACTATGCCTAAAAGCATCAACAAAAGGCATACATGTAAACAGTGTTGTAGTACTCGAGACTCGGACTCGGTCTCGAGACCATATTTTAATGGTCTTGGTCTTGTCATGGACTCGTGTCCATTTGGACTCGGAATTGACTCGTACTCGACCATTTTTTTTTTAGGACTCTTAATAATCCCAGAGTCCACTCGAGTTCAATTAAAAATATTTTTCATGATTATTAATGTATGTTAATAAAATATTTCTTTAAATTGATTGACACGCCCAGTGATTGGTGATTTTCTAGTGCGCAACTGCGCATGACAAATTGTAATAAAATTACTTTTAACACCACCTACTGTGTGGCCTTTTTACCCTAAACTGATCATATTTTTTAAACTCTAAGTAAATTAAGTAAAAAAAAAAAAAAAGGATTTCTCTAAGTAAATACAAGTAAATTAGGTAATCAACCTTCACTGTCTCGGTCTCGACTCGCACTCAACCGTCTCTGGTCTCGGACTCGACTTGGACTCGACTCTCTATGGATTCGGTCTTGACTCGGACTCGACTCTCTCTGGTCTCGGTGTCGACTCGGACTCGAGTGAGGTGGTCTCGACAACAACATGTAAATGTAAAGTTCATTTAAGAAAATGCATGTGAAAGAGGTTGTTCCAGATCACACAATCTATGTGTCAATCACTAAATGCAATGAACAAAAAACCTTTTGTGGACAAAATGTTGTGATCCAAATCCAGAAAATCAGTTTGACGGACATTTAAAGATTAAGCATATCTTAGACGAAGTGCATTTAGTGACAAATGGAGTGCATTTTTATCCACATATAAGTAGTTTTCTAGTTATCCACAAATTAAAACATCTCAAAGTTATGTGCACAGCAATTTTGTGCTGACTTTGCATTCCCATTGACAAAATGGCTTTTGTCTTTCCTTAGAACTTCTCAGATAGAACTAGTTACTGGCTGGAGTCTATACACCTATGAAAAAAAAAAAAAACATCCAAAGAGAGTCGGTATCGCTTGGTTATCCAAATGACATTGTATTCCGTTTTCTGTTCCTTTTCCTGTTCCCTCCATCCCTTTCGTTGCCCTCAGCCAGTCTTCATTTTTGTCTTTTTTACTCAACTTTTCCTCTCCACACATCTTCTGTTTCTCTCTATACTAATGGAAAGAGAGAGTTGAGAGTTACCTGTGCTGGGTCCTGCTTCTTTGCCTCTGCCTGAAGTAATTTCTATGCTAATGAGACTCTCAATAAGATAAGACAGTCAGCAAGGGCTGCCTCTCCAACACAGACTTTATGATGAGAGGGGCTGCCGGCTTTGCCCTCTGTGTCTATCCGTTCATGCGGATATTTATCTTTTATTCATACACTTTCATTCAGATTCTGTCAGCTTAACTGTTTGTAAGGTTTTCTTTTCCTGTCTAATGGCATTAGACGCTGTGGAACAATGCCCAAGATCATAGGCAAGGTCTAATGGGGAAGTCATCGTACTCTTTCCTTTCTGCGTTTGCCTGTACGACATGGACTGCTGCATGGGCTTGTCTCTTGTTCGTTCTTTATTATTTCCCAACAGTACAACCTGCCTTTGAATACATCCAAACTTATTTCTACGCAGCCGCTAAATGTGACAAATTACTAAAAAGTTTGGAAGCAGGTGTTTTTGCCACCTGCTCTGACAGTATGGAAATTCTTGTTGTCCTTGCCGTCCAGATTGGGTGTTTTGTCCACAGTGACTGTCTTGCATTGGGACTCGCCGTCGTGTTAGCCGAGTGTGATTACTGTTAGACGCGACTTAGTATGCATGCTGAAGCTGAAGTCTTTGACATTCAAAGGCATTTGGGTCTGCCATAGCAAATTAAAATGCGTTTAGTTTGCAATCCCATAAGAAAGGGTTGAAAGGAGACTTATAATGAATGGTAATGAAATGCTGATATAATGGGGAATGTGACAAATATCTGCAAAGAGAGCTGCTATTCCTCAAACCAAGAGCAGAATTATGATTGCATCCTCAGGAACAAGGGAGGAAGGATTATTAATACCACACTGCAAGAGTGTCTCTATACTGTCAGGAACACAATCACAATAGATTTATAATAGGGGATTATCACGCTGATACGTAATACTTCCGGATTCTGTGATCTTTGTGCACTGCCACTTCCGTTAAATCACCGATCTCGCTGGCAAACTGATGACGGACTACACTAAGTTTATTTATACGTCATCCCTAGTAAATTAATCTGATTCACTAAAGTGCCGGCTGCAAACAAACATGCTACCTTGTTTTATTTTAAAGTTTTAATCCACTTCTTCCTTATACTCAATTCAGTCGGGAATCCATGAAAACTTAAGTAGGGTTGGCGTTGTTGGTTAGATTTACAAAGTGGAACAGAGCAGTGACATATATAGCATTCGTTTCAGGCATTGTTGAACTGCGTCGGAAATGGACATCCACAAAGTTGACAAATCCCGCCCGTGAAACCCGGAAGCGTGATAATCCCTTATTAATACAAAGGTCCTTACCTCAATCGGTTTGCAATCACACCATTCTATAGGGCACAGCTGATTGGATCCAGTCATATCAGTAGCCAATGAGCTCGCTGCTTAGCTTTCAAATACTCGGTCAGCATTTGCTGTAGCAGTTTGCAATGCACTTTCAGAAACCCTCCACCTTCCCCAGCTCCACCTGTATAAATCTGCTACGGAAATACTCTGCGTACGGGCCAATTACCAAGATCAGAGCCCTCTCCCCGGACAGCACGCCAAATACCTAGGAACTTTGGGGTGGTACTCGGTGTGTTTACACCACAGGAACCAGGGTCTAAAGTCCCTGCTGGCGAGGTGGTACTTTTTCAGAGTTCGGGAACTTTCGGGGTGGGAACTATGCGCTGAACATGCTGACTGGTTCTTACCACGCTATTCTTTCTGCCCGATGGCGCTCGTTCGTCCCATCCATCTCACGGTCAATGTCCGCTGACAACAAACGTCTACTTTTATATCTAGCATTACGAGCTTTTCTGCCGTTTTGTTAATTACCTCATTAGTAAACCAATCGCACACAAAAGCAGCACAGCTTGAATCTCCTCCATACAAAACTCAAAACAAACGCGCAGAGTGGGAAGAGCAGTCGCACGCAGTCCAACGTCACTACATAATCTTCCCGCCCCGCAAAAAAAAAAAAAAAGTTTCTATGAAAAAAAGGGACAAATAGTTCCTGGTAATTGCGGTGAAAACGCGGCTCAATTTAATCTATCCGACTGATTTGTAAGTGTGAACTTGTGAAATATACAACATCTAAATAAGGCAAAAATAAGTGTGGATGTGGGGAAATACTGTAGATGTTTGACCATAATAAACAGAATTTCTCTGCTGTCAGTTTCTTCTAAAATTCTTTATTTCAGCCATTAGCTTTATTGCTGAAGAAACAGAATCACTATGCTTCTCTGTCACCCTTAAAGCTGAGTGATCTCGCTGCATTCCAGCTCCATCAGCAAATGACACTATGACAGCTATGTGAACTGACCTTCATGGCACTGGTCCCTCAAACATAAAACCCCACATCCCCATTTAAAGACAATCTGGAGCTCATTCACGGCCATTCATACAGTGCCAGATCAATCAAGCCCAGTGCCTCTGTGGGGAACCACTGTGAATGAGAGGTTAAAGAGGGATGTGAACAGAGGGGTTATCGTAATCACTTCACAGGAAATGGCACATGGTGAATAAATGGATTCATCTCAAAAGCTTGATGTCTTGTTATTGCAATGTTCTTCTAAAATGGGTATGCTCAGGCGGTGGTTGTTTATTAGAAAGCCCTAAAAATGATTACCGTTTTTTTTTTTTTTTACTAGAATATCACTCAATTTGAATTCAGCATCATATAAATTTAAATAAGATATGAACAATTTGTAAGTCTATACACACAAAGCAACCAAGTCTTGCATCACGGAAATGATTCCTTCAATTTGTACCATCTGTCATTATCCTTCTAGAGATTTGTGACAGAGCATTTGAATTATAAAGCATTATTCATAGGAAAGCAGGAATTGCGGTTTGGGGGATAAAGGTGCTTCCCGCTTGTTCACAGTCTTGGTAAAAAGGGCGTGAATCACATTAGTGTGTTTCCATATAATGCATGCATAGTGAACAATAGTGAACAATAACAATAAATTAAAACACAAATGTAATTTTCAGGCTATATTTAGGAATTGTGAAGATAGATATGACATGCTTTTTGAGAAAGCATATAACACCGTGAGCTGTAGCGAGAGGCAAGCTTTAATATGATCTTGACACAGTGCAAGAGATGTGTGATGAAACACGTGATGTGCGTTTTTATATTTCACAATTTGGAATAATGTGCAAAAAATGCACCGTGACCTTTAGTGTAGCTACTTAAACACATATTTTTTTCACATTGTGTAAGATTGTAAAAATAAATAGGCCAATGTTAAAAAATGTTGTTTAGTCGTGATGTCAGTTTGTAGGTCAAGGTCAGTGAGTCTCTCCAATTCATGTAAATGTTTATAATGGTCACGGTCTGAATAAGATGCTGGGTCATTTTGCTGATTTACTAGACTATATTGACAGATAATATGTTGGTGATCAGAGAGACTATGTCATTAATGGGATAGTTCACCCTAAAATAAAAGTCATCATTTACTCACTCTGCTCTTCTAATGCCCTTTTACCTTTATAGGAACACAAAAGGTGAATTTATTATAAAAATGTCCTGCTTGGGCTCATCCATATAATAGCAGTGAATAGTGACCAGTATCAAGCTTCTTTTTAAAGACGCAATAGTATAATAGGATGATACCATGCTACACGCCGTACTGTTATTCTGGGATTATATGATTGGGTTTGGGTGAGAAACAAAACAAAACATAATGTATTATTTAATGAAAATCCTGAGTTCGGTCTTCAGACAGTTCACATCTACTCGCCCCAAAAAAGTAAACAAGTTGTGAGAAATCATGATTTATAAAAATGCGACATGAGATACAGTACTTTCTTTTCTGAGGTGAATAAACCTGTTGTGTTCGTCGCCTATCGTGTGTACATTGAAAATAATGCTTTCCCCATTATTATTGAATCATGGAAGCTACACCAGTTACTTTTGCCAAGATATTTCTTATTTATTATGTATCATGTATCAGACATATGAGAGAAACTTGCATATAAGAATAATACTACAGGTGAGGAGGTCTTCATTCCAGATTTCTCTATTCCCCATTTATGCCTGCTGTAAATGGTTTCTTGGTGTTTCTCCTTCCTCTCACCCCATCATGCCTCTATGTTTCTCCTTCCTCTCCCGCTCATGCCTTTATGTTTCTCTGAGTTGGTGGACTGAACTTATATACATTACAGAGCAACTTTCAACTTCCTTATATTTGTAGAAAAACACTGCTTATGCTTTAAAATGGACGTACATGGTACAGTCCACTATCCCTCTGTGTAAACATTAGAGGTACATTTGCATCAGTTGAAACACTCCTTTCCTTGTAATGAAAATGCCAACTGAAGTATCATCATCAGTGGAACATCTCTGCTCAGTAAATGTGTTACATTGCACACATACCTCTAGGCAAAACATAGCTCATCCCACATCTCTCATCAGCACACATGTACAACATACTCAGTCTGACTTCGCAAAATACATTATGAAAATTATTATGAAAATGAATGAAGGAAAATAATTCTAAAAAATAACATTAAACAGTTTATTTTAGTCTTCAATCTGGAACTGTCATTCTGCCATCAGACAAAAGGAGTTCCGGTCTGGAGATATTTACCTCATTGAAGAAAGTACATGGATACTTTTCCGGGATTTCTAGGCGTTGTATTTCATGTTGTGTTTTTATCCATCTTGATTTCTCACTTGTGTGCTCTTTCTGGGTGAGAAACAGAGTGATCTGTGGTACTAATAGAGTCTCAAGATTGCCCAGTTAGACGTGAGTCAACATATTTTTGTTGATCCTGGCCTGGAACAACGTTCTTGTCCCAAAATTTAGCCCTAACCATAACTACTTCTACACCTGGCTAACTCTAACAAAAAGTTACCCTTAAAATCAGAGGGGAATGATAGGTGAATAACAGAAGCACACACTGTAAAACCCAACAAGTGAAGCTAACTCATTTCATTTGAGGAAACCGATTGCCTTAATTCAGAGACATAAGTACTCTGAACTTATTTTAATCGACTCCACTAAAACAATAATATTTATTGATACACAATTAAACTTTACACTGCATTTAATGCTGTATATAGCTGAAACTTCAAATTTATTGATTGAAATGTTGTTCCAGGATCAACAAAGATGATGTTGCACGTCGTGAAATCAGGTTCTGCGAAAGCCCATTCAAGCAAAGAAGACCAATGGCCAAGGTTAGGATTTGCATTAAAGAATACATTAAATTATTGGTCTTTTTTTTTTTTTTTTTTTTTTTTTGCTCTGTTTCCTCTTTTCTCTTTTTACGTCTGAGTAACTCTGAAGACCTTGACAAGCTTGTTCTAAGGGGGTAATCCATCAGCCGGAAACTGAAGCTTCCCCTGGGGGCCGCCATTGTAGCAGACCATCACCTGCTGTTAGCATCCCATTGACTCCCATTTATTTTGGCGTCACTTTGACAGCGAATAACTTTACATCTGAGGCGTCCAAAGAGTCCATTTGTCCATTATTTATTTCTAAGGAAACACGACAATGTATTAAAGGCTCCATTACTTTTTATCTTACGTTATGGCCCTGTAGAAGCAGTTTTTGTAAAAATAGGCTAACGAATGCTTGCGTGCAATCGGGGAATGTGGAGGCATAAAGTCAAGAGAGAAGCCCATAGAGAATCATAAAGTTGCTCCTGCTGCTGCTCATGGACAGCTCCTACTCACGCTCTCAGTTTCTGCAGGATTCGGAAGGGAATGATTCAGATTTCTCTTGGCACCGCTACTAAGACGTACAACTATGAGACTGTTGCTCATGTCACATCTACGTCATCAAGCTCAGAGTGAGCCTGTGCAGTGCACTCAGCCCTCAGAAAGAGAATGCTTCTAATTGGCTGTAAAAATATACAATCTACTCAACTTTAATACAAAAATATCGTTATTTGAATTCAGCCAAGAGATAAAAACGGGAATGTGATGTCATGATTGACAGCTTCTCTAAACTAAGTAGGCCTATTACTGAGGCACCAACGGATTTTTGGGGGAATCTTTGGGAGGAGATTATGGCTTAAAATTTGATTTCAACATGTCCTACTGTTTATTTCCCACAGTAATTTTTTTTATTTATTTTCCGTTTCTGCGGGAGTAAGGGCGGGACATCGCTGCTTTAGCCTACTTTGTACCTGAGGCTGGAAGGTCAGCTGAGGGTGATAATATTTTGGTGATTTCAGTGGTTAATGTTTGTTTTGACTTTATAGTTTATTTTTGGACTTCATTGTTTAAATGTGTATTTCTGTATTGTGAATTTCATAATTTGGTTGCCGTTTGTATTTTATTATTATTCTGTTGTTGAAGTTGAGTGTCATGTGACCCAGTGTGTGCTGATTAACTCAGCTGGGACGTGTCAGGGTCAATTAGATGTGAAACAAGATCCCTCCTGACTTAATCTATACCAGGCGAATACGGTAAATGTTTTAATACTTTCTATATTATGTTGGTTTGTGTTTGTTGTGGTGTTGTGTTGTGTGTAAAATTATGGTTTGGTTTTCTTTTGTGTTTAGTTTTCACGGTGTCTCAAAAATGGACATCAGTACTTCGGAAGCGTGGACTGTTTTGTAACCAGCGAGCGAGTAAGTTAGTATACTTCCTGCTCACTATACTACGCAGAAGCAGATCACAAATCTGTGCAAGATGTCAGCGCCATATTAGGACTTTGGTGGCTTCAGTTTTCATCACGAAAAGTGCAGTGTGACTGCCCATAAATTCAGAATAATCTGAATAAGAACCTTCTTTGTTTTACACCAAAAAATAATTAAAAAAAAATCAAACAAAAAAAGGTCAATGGAAGTCGCGAAACTTTTAATTGCATTGTCATCATATATCCCGAAGAATCCAGATTATCCAGTGATCTATAAAGCTCTACAGAATTGCCCATATGAAGGTCTCCATGGAGGAAATCATCGAAAATGTCTGTGGCTCTTTAAAGACGTTCCTGTTCTCCAGGGACCGATTTTTCATGCATCGCTTCTTACCCATATCTTTGCATATGAAGGCCTTAAGTAGCACATTGGTTGAGCCAGGGGCGCTGTGCGGGGAGAAACTCCGAGATTAGACGAAAGGCTTCGTCCATTCAGCGCGGACAGCAGCAGCCAGCGCGCTCCCTCTGTGGGCGGTGTTTCAAACCAGCGGATTCGGGAGGAACGTGGGAGCTGTCATTGCTGTAAAACACATTTGCGGGCACCAGCATCACCGTTGACAGCAATTACAAGTGCTGGGATTATGTTCATTTAAACGACCACTTATTGACAGGGTGCCTTCATAACATGCTGCTCCATATGTAATCCAATGTATTTTTTTTAATTCGCCAGCTCTGAAGGGGAATTTTGGAGAGACAAGCTGATCATGAAGTGGGATATTTTACTCTTCTCTTGTCTTTTAGAGAAAAATACCGGATGCTTCCGTTGAACGAAGGTGTTTTCCACTGGATTAACAAGGGACAGTATTTTTGATACTTAATTTCCGTGCATAAATACTAATCTATTGCCGTTTACGGGAAACAACGTTGTTTTTTATGAAGTCACGGGCGAAACATCGTGTCATTCGTATAGCCTAGTACCTCAATTTCAAAATGCTGTGGTGCTGATGAGAGACTGTTCCTCGATAACAGTTTTTTTATTTTCACAACCCACAATGAGAAACAAATAGCTCTCCGCTTAAGCGATGGAAACACTGTGAGGCTTCTACTGAACTTGAGAAGCAGCAACAGCGACTGCAAGTCTCGACACCCCAGAAATCAACACATAATATGGTATGAGCTTCTGAAGTCGATTGGAGCATGGAGTCCGCACACCAGGCAGGTTAGGAGGTTTTGCGAGACACACTAAGAACCTTGTATTGACCCCCCATCCTGAAATGAGGCAAAATGTTGATGTGTGACAGAGGAGTCCAAATGCTCATCACTACAGTGGGCGCTTTCGCCGCGTTCAGCCTGATGACTATCGCTGTGGGAACGGACTATTGGCTGTACTCACGAGGAGTGTGCCGGGTCAAAAGTAATAACGAGAACGAGACGAGCAGGAAGAATGAGGAAGTCATGACCCACTCGGGGCTCTGGAGAACCTGCTGTCTGGAAGGTAAGACGTTTTGTGTGCAAGTCCAACTTATGTGCTATCTATCCATCTATCCATCTATCCATCTATCTATCTATCTATCTATCTATCTATCTATCTATCTATCTATCTATCTATCTATCTATCTATCTATCTATCTATCTATCTAAAGAGTCTAGTACTATAGCGTTTCTAGTACACCACTGTTCATACTATCACTGAGATTAAATTGAGTTTTATTTAATGTGACATACTGGAAGCACTACTAACCTCAATCTATCACCAGAATTTACTTTTATACTACAATATTTACAACTGTTAACTACAACTGCTACAATATCCTAACTGTTTATTGAAGGCTTTTTGAAGCTATTTTCCCACAGTCACAAATTGAGTCTTTTAAATGCAGCATGATGATTGCAACTGTCATATAACCAATAGATCCGGGCTAAATTGTCTAATTACTCGCTTGTCAATTCAAAATAAGATGGACAATCATATTGATTGCCTTATATTGCAGTTCAATAAAATCACTTTATTCTGCAAAGTATAAATCTCTCAGTATTGCAAGCTGTTGACACAGAATATACCTGGCTATTGCTGTTGGTGTCTGCCTGAGTGCAAGATTATTACCAATATTACCAAATATATTTATTCTCTCTTGAAGCTGTGATCTCTTGAAGGTGCTCTGAATGATAGTGAACAGCGCGTCGTACCGCCTCACACACAAAGCAGCTTTAAAGGGCTTTTTAAGGGGAAATAAAAGTCAATTCAAACTAGAAGCCCACAGCCTTACATAAGTACAGTGAGCTCAACAAAACACCCTATGGAGTTTAAGACATACCCTGTAATTCAAATGTACACCACATACCCCTAAAACATGATGATGACTTTTGCTTATCCTCTTCCTCCCAGTTCCTCATTTTTTTTCCTTATCTTCCCCCTCGTTCCTTGCCTTTGTCCTCTGGATGGATTCATTCTAATTCCATGCAGTTTAGGTTTTGGCAGCCCTGACACTGCTTGACTGGGAGCGAAATAATGTACTTCATAATGTCTTTTCAAACTTTGATTAATCTCCTGCCCCAGGGAATGCAGAGAGGTGACATGACTGCAGTGTGATGGGAAGATCCTCATCTTTAATTGAAAGGGATGGGCGCAATCCAATAGATGTGACCATGGCAGATTACACAAATCCAGTGATTGACTTTTCAGTATTAATTTAATTGAAGTGTATGTCACTGTCACCCAGTGCACGGAGACCCACTGCCATATTTGATCCACTTTAAATCTCCAAAAGATTCTCATGATTTATTTGCTTAATATCAATGAGGGATTGATCCGTCTAAATAGAAACCTATCACTCTGAGTCATGGCGTATGCTTGTCTGGACATAAATCTTTGAGGAAGGTAATAATGAGGCTTTCTGCTGGACAAGACTACATGATCAGCCTCTCTGAATATAACCTTCAAGTGATGGTGGGGTAGGCTTTACAGCCGCTTTCTACCTTCAGCTGTTTCTCTATGTGTGACAGCTTTGCTTTGCCTGTTGATGTTATTCAAAATCATTATGAAACCGCCATTGATCCTTTTTACTTTCTTAATGCACATTTCTGGTCTCATTGTGAATGATTCATCAGTGGCTTTTATTTCATAGAAAAAAAATTGTTTGATTTTGCAATCTTTTATCAAAATATTTTTTTTTTTACTCTTTCTGGAAGCAACCTTCCTGTCAAGCTGACATCATCTAGGCCAGGCAGCCTATTTGATCATGTTAACCAATAGCAAAATAGGTATTTTTGACACATTTTAGTGATTATTTCTGGTATGAAACACCCACATTTCACAACTCAATAGTATTTTTTACTCAGAAAGGTGTTAAATTCTGAAATAAAAAGGGTTGTGAATGCCTTTAAATATTTATGTTCACACTGTGTTCTTAAAAGATTTGGCCTCTTTGTGAATATTGGTTTTGTGTTTGTGAAAGTGCGACCAAAAATTAAAAGTTCTTTCATCATTTACTTAGCCTCATGACGTTCTTAAGCTGAACACAAAATAATATATTTTGTAGAAGAACTTTGTTTTTGAGCATTCAATGAAAGTCAGTGTGGTCTAAAACAACGTTGGACCCCTTGGACTTTCATTGACTGGACAAAAACACTGGGGCATTTCTCAAAATATCTTCTTTTGTGTTACACCAAGAAAGTCATACAAGTTTGACATCCCTTTGATGATGATAGTTTGGATTCTTATAATTTTAGGCAATTTAGAGCATTAAGAGAGACATTTCCACTTTGAAAAAGTCTGTACTACATGTGTAGGATTGGAAGTGCATTTGTTGAATAGCTATGATTGAGATATTAGTGTTAAGTAGGGAGCGTTAAGTTGATGTTTGTTTTTAGTAGTCTGTCAGGTCATGCTATCTTTCTCTTCAGCCTCCTTATATGTCCAGCAGCCATATGTGTTAAACGCTCTAGGAGGAGTTTATCAAGTGCAGCTCTGTGTGCCAATGTAAATGATAGTCTCTGCAGGAGGCCAAAACCCTAGTATACTGATCGAGACTTCCTGGAAAAGCTGTGAACTGAAGTGCGGCTTGAATTTTATGGGCCATACCATAAGATTCACTTAAGATCGTGATTCCTACCCCGTAATTACGGTTTAAATGCCAAAGGCTGAAGGTACAGTCATACATTTAAAGCAAACAACATATCAGACTATTAGAATTCATATGAATAATATGAATCGGCGTGAGAATGTGATTCACTGCACACTGTCCCAATTTTCATTGAAACAGTTTCCAGAAGGCATGACTTTATTCACCCTCGTGTTCTTTGGAAACTATACTTATTGTTATTTTATGTATGGGTTCACATCTTTGGGGTCAGTAAGTTTTCTTTATTTTTATTATTTATAATCAAGTGTGCATTAAATTGACCATAAGTGACAGGAAAGACATTTCCATAATTGTTCTTTTGAACTTTCTATTCATCAAAGAATCCTGGAAAAATAGAATCACGGTTTCAAAAGAATCAAAAATAGGTTTCAAAAGAATCAAAAATGGAATCACGCAAAAATAGTAAACAGCACACAACCATTTTCAACACTGATGATAATACGAATAAATGTTTCTTGAACATCAAATGGAGTAATGATCCTGAAAATACAACTTTTACATCACAGGAATAAATTACATTTTAAAGTATATTCAAAAAGAGTTTTAAATTGTAATAACATTTCACAATATAACTTTATTTTGTGTTAAATAAATGCAGTCTTTCAAAACGTTAAAAATTCTTATTGACCCCAAACTATTTTTAACAGTAGTGTATGCCTACTAGTGTATGTAATTATAGTAATTTTCAGAATTACTTTCATGTGCTCTATAGTCAAGTCAAAAACAAAACAAATCACAATTGTATGTGTACAATTTCAGAAAATCCATTACATTTAATCATGGTTTATATCTTGGGTCTGTGAGACCAAAACAGAAGTGACGTAACATTTTTCATTGAGGAACATTTTTCAAAGTTGAATTTATGTTTATGATAAATTCTCAAAAGATAGGAAAAGTATCAACCTGATAATCGAATATATTAAGTATATTTTTCAAGCTATTAAAAAGGCCTTGAGGCCTCCCAAACAGAACATGAGGGTTAAATATATGGCGTGTTGCATCACATGTCATCATAGGGAGGCACATTAGCGGTTATGTACGTAATAATAAGGGAATGCTCCGGTGGAATTCAACACGGGTTCATTTGCTGAATGGAGGTTTAAGATTAATGCAGTACGTCCTCAAGTGCAGGTGGATCTCAGGGGAACAGTTTGGCCTTGCCCAGGATAAATGATGACCTGGGAACTGAGGTGGGGAGGGAAGGGGGAGAGAGAGGCAAAGCAGGGAGTGATGAAGAGGGACTCTTCCTTCCAAGTGTGCACCCAAGCAAAGCCTGTCTCATACACTCTCATCACGCACACACATCTCCTTGGAAACCAGCCGCTCCCGTCTGCGATATAGGCCCACTGCTCCATACCTTCCCCCATCCTCAACCCTGTTTCCCATCCTCCTCCTCCTCCTCCCCTTGTTCACCAAGGCTTTGGAAATACGGAAAGCATGAGATGCTGCTCGGCTATCACATGGCATCTCAAACATGTGTCAAACATGCATGGGGAGATGCGCACGCGCCAGTGCACATATCCTCAAACGGACAATGAGATTGGCTCGTTGGGATGTGAACATACTGTACCTCATAACCACTTACACTGCCACTCGGGACACTTTGCAGGCATGGGGTCCTGTGTTTTTGCCTTTTTAATGTGCACTAAAGGTGCGAGTGAGGGCTGTTAGACTAGGAACAAAAGGTTGGGCTAAAACACACGGCTACAGTGGACTTCATTTATTATTACACTAGTAATGGAAGAAACTTGTCAGCACTTTGCAGTACATTGTGGAAATACACTTTTTATCTATACGCTAGCAGATTTTTTTTTTGGGTAGCAATTTAAATGAGCAGAAGAAATTAATAATGAATGTTTCTTTGTGTTAAAGCCCAGTCAGTATAACAGTCAGATATGCTTTCACCATTTTCATTTAGTGCCTCTAACATGAGCTCCTATCTTTGTGTAAAGGCTTATGGGGGACGTGTGAAGAAAATTCCTTGATTTAAATGACAAGTAAGGAGCCTATAATTTCTGGTGAAGTATGTAAGCGATCTGCCCCAAATTGGGGTTTATTTTTTTGCAATAATGACCAACTGGCTGTTCATTAATATGGCCACTGGTCCAATAAATAAATACACTCTAAAAAATGCTGGGTTGTTTTAACCCAACTTTGGGTCAAATATGGACTAACCCAGCCGTTGGGTTAAATTTTTACATTACATTTTTAACCCAACATTTCGGGTTTGTCCATATTTGACCCAAAATTGGGTTAAAACAACCCAGCATTTTTTAGAGTGTACGTTGGTATTAAATATTGATTTGAGCTGAAATGTTTTTATGTTTTTATACTTGTAAATTATTTTAAAGCTTTTCGATTTAGTTCATTACAATGTACAAAACAATCGTATAAAAATATATACAGTGTTGGCTATTAGGCAATCTTTGACTGCTGTGAATGACCAATCAGAATGAAGTATTCCAAAGAGCACTATAGTCTCACACTAATAATTCTGTGGATTATGTAGAAGAAAAATATCTATCTAATTCACAACGTGTGTATGCACATGAATTTGTTCTTAACTTCGTTCTAATGGTAAAATTTAAATAAGCAAATTGCACCTAAAATTATTTGCATTGTTCGTATAAAACATGCCCAAACCATGTCCATATAAGGGCTTTCCACACAACCTACAAATGGCACTATAAAGAGATCCTCAAGCAAGGCCAAGCAAACCATTTCAAACACAATAAACACTTTTTATACAGACCCAGATTACAGATTTCTAAATTGCCAGTGGTTTTATGCAAAGGAATCTCACACTCTCACACCCCAAGTGCATTTTCTCATTTAACTTTTTACTATATATATATATATATGCAGTATATACTAATCACATACTATGACTTTTACATATACTACATATATATAAACTCACTTAATATTAGTAGGGTCACCCATAGTGATTTTTGCATACGTGTGGTTTCAGTTGTTCCTACAGTTTTTATCTCGTAAATTTAGAATATAGTTTACTGTGAAAGTTATTGATGAATCATGAGACCCTTTGTGTATTCCAGTCTATTGTCTATATGACAGATGGAAACTCAGGAACCTTGTATGTTCCTTGCTGTTTTCAGACTGTAAGGCATTGAACGAATTGTTGAAAATACAGCGTGCCCACCATGCACTTTGACTATTATGTTTAAGAGCAGAATTTTTGCACTTTGTATAGGCTGGGCTTTTGAAACCATGCAACGTTTAGCAACCGATGTATTCATATCTAACGCTATGCAAAATCAATAGGATATTGATGCTAGTTTATCCCTCCGTGACAGTGTGTTGATTTGATGTGGTGGGTACATGGCGTCCTGTGAAGCCGGCAGGAGAATGTGGACCATAGTGAGTCACTGCTGTTCCAGGCTCCTGCCTGTGATGCTGCCTCTGCCCCTGGCTGCGATGACCTTTGTGAGGCAAATTACTCTTGATAGATCCTCTAACAGCATTGGTTAAGCTTGCAAAAATAGCTCCCTGCGTCTCCTCCCCATCTCAGAGGCTCAGTGACCAGAGATAACACGGCCGACCCCCACTCCTGTGGGTCTGAGCCTGAGCTATAGGAAGTGAGGTTGCGGTGTGAAGTTGAACCCGTCACTCTGGTCTGCATTCGTACAGGGCTGCGTCAAATTTTGTGAGAATGCGTTTTGGGTTAACTTTATTTACCCTTTCAAAAGCTGCACAATCAGTCATGCAGAACACTGATCAAAGACTGGTGACACGTAACTGGGTTTGCATCAAGGAGGATAGATTACATTTATACGTGCTGTTATTTGAAAGCCATTTACTAAGGATGGAGATATAGTTTTATGGATGTCGCCAGGTCCTCTTATGACCCCCAACTCTTTCTTTTGGACACTTGACCACTGTATACTCTCCATAAACATTCACACATATTCACAGTGACCTGCGTGGCTCACATTATCTTGAGATGGAAATGCCAAGGCTAGGATGGATTTCGTATTGGTTATGGTGAAAGGGGAGCGTGGAATAAAGTAAGATACAGTATTATATTGATGAGAGGGACAGGGTGCCAGGAGAAAGCAGGCCGGAAAAATCTGTTTGTGCAAACACTTTTCAATGAGTGTTGATTTAGGCGATAACAGGGCTTCTGAGAATGCGTTGCTGGCAATCTATCTTTGTGTGTGTGGCCCATTTGCTCTGCCACTAGTACTGTAACTTTGTTATCACTCACAAAGGAGAATGTCAAAGGCGAGGTGTTTAAAATAAATTTGATTGACATAAATATATGCTGCGCACAAACACTTACCTGTATGATTGTTACTGTGTTCTAAGTATAAATACGTTTGCAGAGTATAGACCTTATGCACCAGAGAAACGTGGGCGCCGTCATCTTTAGAATATTGTCTTTGAACTTCCGGTTTTGCGGTCGCTCTGTATATTTCTATGGCATCGCTGCCGAGGAGTAATTAGCTGGTGAAGTGGATTTACTTATTGTAGAGTTAACAAAAGTTATCATGAGCATTATAATGTTTATCATAAGCATTGTAAAGCAGATGTCTTAACAAATGTCGACCGGGAATTTTTTTACGAGCAGCTCATTCAAACCTATGCAAGATCGCTGTGGAAATACAGACCGGAAGTCAAAAGACAACGAGCGCAACACTGAAAAGGGGCGGGGCTACATAAGGTCTATAGAGATGCTTGATGGGTTCCATAGCAATTATCAGATATTAGAGATTTTTTTATGTAATTTATTGGCAAATTTTAGATTTTTGGGCCAGATTTACTAAACGGCAAATTAGCACGAAAGCGAAATCCTATAAAAGTGCTGATGGAAGTGGAAATTTCTGCAGTGATTTACTGACGATGTGTAAATTAAAGAACACAGACAAGGCTGGATCATTTACATAATGATCAACGTTATCTACCAAGAGCAGCGCAAATTACTGTCTGGTTTAAGACATGCTTTTTTGGACAGTATGTGGAGCAAATGCCAGTAAATTGACTTACGCAAACCTTAGTAAATCACCTTACATGATTCATTTAAATGCTATCCACCCATAAATTTTGCATCTGAAAGGGAAACTCTTACAAATGCATATGCAATAAAGT
This sequence comes from Pimephales promelas, assembly GCF_988280905.1. Taxonomy (NCBI): domain Eukaryota; kingdom Metazoa; phylum Chordata; class Actinopteri; order Cypriniformes; family Leuciscidae; genus Pimephales; species Pimephales promelas. The sequence goes on from NC_142771.1 coordinate 26,837,797, forward strand.
CGGCCGCAAAAATAAACCTGTCCACGCCTTTTCAGTGCTAGTTTTTCAATGCTTGTCTTTAGTAAATGCTGACTAGTAAATCCTGACACTTGTGTAAATGATCTGCTTGCATCCAATCAACAACTGATAGATAGAACCAAGTCCCCTCCATACATTTTTTTTCTTTTTCGATAATCCAATTCACTCATATGGAAGTGGATTAGGGCCAAGCAATAATAAAAAAATAAAACCATCTCGAGATTGAAGTCATTATAATGCGAGATTAAACTTGTTAAATTTCGAGAAAAAATTCGAAATACAATCTTGAGAATAAACTCATTAAATATTGAGAATAAAGTCGTTAAATTTCGAGAAATAAGGCAAAATACAATCTTGAGAATAAACTCATTAAATATCGAGAATAAAGTTGGTGTGTTTCGAGAAAAAACTTGTTAAATTTCAAGAAAAAAGTTTAAATACATATTGAGAAAAAACTCATTAAATATCGAGAATAAAGTCGTGTTTCGGGGGAAAAAAAACTCTAAATTTTGAGAATAAAGTCGTGTTTCGAGAAACTGTCTCCATGGTTACTTTGTAAAAACCTTTGTATTGCTGCCACACTACCATTTTCGGTCCCAATGTCCATGCGGCGCTCTCGGGATACCCCCCATGCCAGTAGGCTAACTGTTTTTATGAAGTAACTGGCTATTACTTTAGGATCATTATTGTTGTGTACGCCTCCATCCACAGAATGTCACGACTGTAACCATCTATACAGCCATTAATGGCAAAGCCGTACATACTGTTTTAATTGATCAATTTAATTTAATTGATTGTATTTCTTTGTTATTGAAATAAAATCTAAAATAAAGCTTGACTAGTGATCCATGTCTGCCATGTCCTCTATCAGTAGGCTATGACTTTAAACACAATGACTTTATTCTTGATATTTAATGAGTTTATTCTCAAGATTGTATTACGACTTTTTTCTCGAAATTTAAAAGTTTTTTTTCTCTAAACACAATGACTTTATTCTCTATATTTAATGAGTTTATTCTCAAGATTGTATTTTGATTTTTTCTCGAAATTTAACGAGTTTTTGTTCTCGAAAAACAACGACTTTATTCTCGATATTTAATGAATTTATTCTCAAGATTGTATTACGACTTTTTTCTCGAAATTTAACAAGTTTGTTCTTGAAACACAACTTTATTCTCAATATCTAATGAGTTTATTCTCAAGATTGCATTTAATTTTTTCTCAAAATTTAACGAGTTTTTTCTCGAAACACAATAACTGTATTCTCGATATTTAATGAGTTTATTCTCAAGATTGTATTACGACTTTTTTTCTCGAAACACAATGACTTTATTCTCGATATTTAATGAGGCTAATCTCGAGGTTTTTTCTATTATTGCTTGTCCCTAATCCTCTTCCATACACTCAGATGTACATCAAAATATGAAAGAAAAGATCTGTCGCTACTTGCGTGTCATGACGACATTGATATTAAAACACTTGATCTACGACAAAAGTAAAAGAATAAAATCTACATGGAAGGCACTTGTGAAAAGTCTCCATGATAGTTTTTATGTGAATATAAGTTCAAATCTGTTTCTGTAGTTTGAAGATCTAGTATGAAAAAACTGCATACATGCTCACACAATTGTTATATCTAAATGCTTAGCTTTATCTGACACTAATAACAATAGGTCCGGCATTCCCAAGATCCTTTGCGGTGTCAAACACAGACTTTCACACTCCTTGGGCAAACATTGATTGTGTTGGCCTCTGGGGTGTTTCTCTTAATGTACTTAGGGCTCAATAGTCTCACTATAGCTCTTCAAAGTAGCAACCTCACTGGCCTGTCCTCACAAGTCACCGAGAAAATTATTGTGGCTTTGGCAATGAGTAAGTGTCTTCAATATCTGCAGCATGTCCACCTGCGGGGGTTCATAAGCTCACCGCCGAACAATAGTTATGGCTGTGTCCCTGTTTTTATGAGCTATCCGTCTTGTGTTTCTGCGATCTCCTGGAGTATTGTGATTAGGAAGCCTACTGAAAAAGCCGTGTTCCTCCCCTATGTTATTAAGTGCCGTTATCTCCCTTAAGCCCCGGTTGTTTACTCACTTGCATTCACTCATGTGGAACAGTTTTTGGCACACTGCATGTAGATGTCCAGCACTATTCCTTGTATGTTACGTATTTTATTAGGGATAGTAACAAAACTAAGGGCTCAGGGAGGGATAGAACTGAATATTGACGTGTATGTGTCGACTGCACCTCTGCGTGAATGCGGGCAGCGCTGCTAGAGTGTGAACAAGCCAAATAAGTCCATTAAACTCAATGTTGGCCAGCGCCTAAGGAGACCCCTCTGTGGAGAATGGGCTGGCAGGAACCTTTGGCTGGCTCACACGGGCAGCATCTTCCTTTTCATGGAAAACTAAATCAAGTACAGTGGCTCTGAAGAATAGCCATGAGATGAAGACCATTCGATGCGTGCTAGACAAAATGTGCTTTCACAGCGATCACAGCATCTGAATTGGCTGCTGTCGGATTCACATGTATGTACCAGCTGGCTTCCCTTACGAAAAATAAGTATACTTATTTTTAATACTGTATACTTATTAGTATATTATTACTACTGTTAATTTAAAGGGATAGTTCACCCAAAAATGAAAATTAAGTCATTAATAACTCACCCCCATGCTGTACCAACCCCATAAGCCCTTCATTCCTGTTCGGAACACAAATGAAGATATTTTTATTACATTTGAGAGGTGAATCACTGCTACATATGCTGCCTAAGGTATAGAAACTTGACGGCCCAGTCATTGAAGAAAATGTTTAAATATTCCATGTGACAACAGTGGCTCAACTATAGGTTTATCAAGCGTCGAGAATACTTTTTGTGCAGAAATAGAACAAAAATAGCGACTTTATTCGACTATTCCTGAGGCGGCCTGAGACGAGAGTTCAAGAGATTTCCACGACGCATGCACGAGAACTATGTTCTTCTTCTACGACTTCTTGTTCAGTTCTCACACATGCATCGTGGAAATCTCTTGAACTCTCGTCTCAGGCCCAAAAGGAAGAAAAGGAATATTTTGATATTCAGAACTAGGAACAAATCTGTTTTCTTTATAAATAAATATTTTCTAATTTATTTTATAAGACAGTAGGTAAAAGTTCGTGAAAAAGTAATTAGTAATTAGCTACTCAATCAAAAGAGTAAACACTACTAACCAAGTATACTTTGAATACCTAATTATATTTTTAAGTATATCTCGATCAAAAGATTAAGTACAGGTATAGACCAAATATACTTAGACTTTTCTGTCAGAATAATTAAAGGGTTAATTTATCCCAAAAAGAAAATTCTGTCAGTAATTACTCACCCTCATGTTGTTCCAACCCGTAAGACTTCGGAACACAAATTAAGATATTTTTGATTAAATCTGAGAGCTGGATCACTCCTCCATAGGCTTTCTAAGGAAACTTGAAACTTGCCGGCCCGGAAAAGTTATTAAAGACATAGTTAAAATAGTCCAAGTGACAACAGTGGCTCAATCTTAAGTTTATCAAGCGACGAGAATACTTTATACTTTAAAAAAATAACAGCTTTATTCAACTATTCATTTCCTTCTCTGTGAGCCTCGAGTTAGTTCACGTAGTGTAACTTCACAGCGCTTCTGTATTGTACAGTATGTCACACATAGACTCACTAAAAATATCTTAATTTGTGTTCCGAAGAGGAACGGATGTCTTACGGGGTTGAACAACATGACGGTGAGTAAATACTGACAGAATTTTCATTTTGGGGTGAACTATCCCTTTTTAAGTGCAATTTTTAGTATATTTGAGTATACACAAAAAGTAGACTGAAAGTATACTGTCTTATTTTTTTGTTTAAAAGAACTATACTTATAGCACACTTGAATAAACTTTTTTTTTTTGAGTACTTCTCATACTTCCTGTAAACTTCAGCACTTCTCATCCCTCGGATCAGGCTCCGATGGTGTAGGGCAAACATTTATCGGCCGAACATACGGCCTTTTAGGATTAGCTCCCACACAAAATGTGTTCACTTTCATGGTTCTGCTGTCTTGTTTTGCACAGTAAGCCCAAATATTCATGAGCTCAGTCTTTGGCAACCAAACGACAAGATGGTCTCATTGAATTACAAATAGGGAGCACTTTAGATGAATACTGTCATTCCTCTGTCAAAGCACTTTGGCCTTTCTGGAGTTAGCAGTCTGCTACCCAACAAACCGGCAGATTTCAGGCCAGGCTGTTTTTCATGTATAACATTTCATTTGAGTCAGGTTTAGTTTTTTTATGTTTTAGAAATAAAGGTATAAGGAATAATTCACCCAATGACAAATGAAATGCATGTCATCATGTACTTACCGTCATGTCTTTCTAAACATGTATGACTTTCTTTATCATGTGGAACACACACAAAAAAAAATACCAGGAAAAAATGCCAGTATTGTTTTGGACCAAACTGAATTTCATTGAATGACCATTGTATGAGTTGAAACATTCTTCAAAATACATACAGGTTAAAAAAATATATTTAATTTGTTTTGGGTGATCTATAACTTTATGGTAAAAGTGAAGAGTCTGTCATTATTTACTTACCATGTCATTCCAAACCTGTATGAATTTTTTTTTCTGAAGATTGCAAAAGTAAAAATATTTGATACATACACCACCGCAATTTAAAAAAAAATAAAATAAATAGTGTTTTTGTTCAGCAAGGATGCATTAATTTGATTTTAGTTGAAATAAATGCTGTTCTTTTGAACTTTTTTTTTATGAAAGATTCCTGAAAAAGGTATCATGAAAAAAAGATTTCAACATTGATAATAATAAGAAATCTTTCTTGAGTAGCAATTCATCATATTAGGATGATTTTTGAAGGATCATGACCGTAAAGACTGAAGTAATGATGCTGAAAATTTAATACATTTTAATAAACATATTTATTTTTAAAACAGTACTTTTAAATTGCAATAATATTTCACAATATTGCTTTTCACAATATTGTTTTACTTTTTTTTTACAAAAAAAAAACATTCTACAATTTATTTTTGAACAGTAGTTTATATGGCTCAATCAATGTGTGATTTCTTTGGCGTAGCATTGTACAAATAGACAATTTTCTTCCTTTAAATTATCAAAGAAACAAATAATGATATGATATGATTTTGTCTTGGGAATTGCATTGCTAATCCACTTCTAAGGGGGCACTTACTTTAAATGGACATGACGCTTGGAAGGAAATGAAGAGATATTGTCCTGGAGTGATGTAAACCCGAACACCTCAGTATCACTCCCAGTCCCTGAGAGGAATTCAAGAGCCCCTGTGGTTCTAGAGAAAGTAGCTGTCTGTATCAGCTGCTGCACAACCCCTCTACCCATCTTCTGAAGTGTGCTGTGGTTTGAAAGACTCCATTTAATGGAAAAGACCAAAGTAGCGGACTTAAATAAACAAGAATAGTTATTGGGCCCTGCTGAGACAACAGTAATAAGCAGCTAACTGCAGCCGAGTGTGCGGGCGAGTGGGGCAATCGACGCCACAAGTGGAAGAAGATTACCTCTTGTACAGTCTTTCAGTCCTGTCCCAGTTGTCTTAGACAGGCCACATTGCACATTTATTACCCCATTCTCCAGGAACATGATTTAACATGGACGCTCCATGTCTTCGCTTATCTCAGAGCTCAAATAAAGCGTTACGTGCCTTGTGTTTAGTTGAATTAGCGGGCTTGTAAGTGAGCTTCTCGTGTTGGTAGGAATATTATTGTGCAAAGATATTGTGCCCTGTGGAGGATCATTAAAACCATGGCTAATAAATGTGGATGACTCACCGTGTCAAAACCATTAGGCCAATCAGGCTGTCTGCAAGCTGGGCCTTAATTTTCAGACCCTACCTGCAAAATTAAATGCACACAGGTCATTAAAAGCAGTAGAAAGGAGCAGTGCTGTCGCTGGAGCAGTGATTACAGTCACTTTCTGACTGGCACAAGCCATTTCTAGCTCAGTAATCCAGATCTTCATTTTAATGATCTCCAATTGAAATCCCAAAGTTGATCTTTCATTCTGTGCCTATTTTCAGTGGTTGTGAATTTAATTTGATGTGTGGAGTGTGTATTGAATGTGGCGCAACAATATGTCAAAAACATCAAAAACAACAATTAGAGAGCAGGGTAGACCGACAGTGAATGTGATTTCACCACGTACAACATGTTCCTGGATCCACACCTATGTTGATCCTGGAACAACATTCCAATCAACCAATCAGATTTGAGGGAAAGTTTACAGTTTATGTCAAGTTTAGGTTATTTACTTATCATTTCCCTCTGAATGGTAACTCATAGTGTTAGGTTTAGGAGATTTTGGGTCAGGAATATTGTTCCAGGATCAACAAAATATGTTGATCCAGGAACATGTCTTACTTGGCACCATAAATTTATGCCACAGCGGTCACTGTGATTTTGCCAAGTATGACATGGTACTAGATCAACATTCCTGTCCCGAAATGTAGTCCTACCCCTAAACCTAACCCTACCCATAACTTTTCCCTAAAATCTGAGGGCAATGAAAGGTGAATAACATTGATATTTAAGTACTTCACCTTGGTTTTAAGCCTAAACTTGAACTGTAAACTTGTCCCTCAAATATGATTGGTTGATTGGAAAGTTGATCCAGGATCAACAAAGATGTTGATCCAGGAACACATGGTACTTGGTGAAATCAGGTTCACCATGCCACAACAATCAATATATAACAAATATATATGACATTTTAAAGGTGGCAAATAACACATGTATAACAATTGGTGCAATGAATTGTATGTTTATTTAATGTATTTTTTATTTATTTATTTATTTATTTATTTTTTACAAAATCAGAAACGTGGAATTGTTCAAATTGTAGAAATGCGTATTTGCTGAATGGCAACAGAATTTAAAAGAGAATTTGTCTTTCTACTACTATTAAACACTGTAATCCTTCTACATAATTTTTAATAACTATGGAGATTGGGAGCTACTGTGCATCTGCGTTCGGACACTGGCATTTTCAGTGAGTCAAACTAAAACTCTTCCGCTTCAATGGAAGTAAAATAATGCCAAATGTTTTTAAAATAACAAAAAAGCCTGTTGAATTGCACTACTTGGAAAAACTATGCTTGCATTTTAATGCATTGTATTTTTAGGGCTTCCATTTTTATGGGCTGAAACATTCAAACATTCAAATTCAAAACATTTCAAACATGTTTTCATTTTTAAAAAATCATTAATTGCCTTTATGTTTCACTTCCAAAATATTCAAACTGTTTAACCTGTTAACTGTCACCCCCCCTTTTTTGAATAGACATGAAAATGCACATTTCGAACTTAAATAGTTGTAATTCAAGAATGCTTTGGAATATAGACATATGATTGGTCTTGTTTTAAAGAAGACATTTGGCAGATTTTTGTAGAAGTGAAATAAATTAAGAAAGTGAAACAGAAAAAAAGTTATAGAAGTTAGAGTTTATGGAAATGTACAATGTAAAAATATTAATTATTCATGTTTTACATAAAATATATATTTTCAAAACCTGGGCTACTCTAAAATGGCAGAAAGATCAAAGCCAAAAATCTGAACAAGTTGTGTTTCAAATTTTAGGTTGATATCTCAAAAAATGAGCTTTCAGTAAGATTTTGTTTGAGCGCAGTACCAAACTTTTTCACTAGGGCACAATCAGACTCCATTACTGCCCATATAAGGGCGTCTGCATTTCCATGCGTGTTTTGAGTGATATGAACCATTATTTTCACATTTTTCATATAATTTCTGATGTAGAGATCCTATTCAGAAGTAGCATGGGAAGTTTGGCAGATTTTGATATGATTTGAACCTCTAAGAAATACATACAAAGAACACGCATGTAAGTCATAGCTAGCTGCCACGTCACAAATGGTGAATTTATTATTTTTTTCTTGATATTTCAAACTTTTCAGACCTTTTTTTTCCAAAATAATTGAATGGATTCTATCTTTTGAACTTTTGGCATGAAAACAAACTGAGGTATCTACCATTTTTTTCATGATTTTTCATGTTTACTGCTATTTTAAAATAAAGGTCTGAACACGCCTTATGAGTATGAAAATATTCTTGTTTTATATTGATAAATTATGGCTCCTCTGTAATATATTTTGAAAATCAGTCACCAAATATGGAAACTAGAGATTGTAAGCTTTCAAATGATATATAGTTTATATAGATATATATTATTTAAGGTATTTACTAAGATATTATTGTTTTAAAAATATAGTGGCAAACGTCCCACCTGTGGGACGGTGACAGTAAAGAAATACAACCTATAATATTTAACAGGCAATTTCCGGTCCATTTTATTTCGCTTGGCAAATTCGTTTCCACAAATTCAGTGGTTTAAATTCGACAGTGAACTCAATGTTGACACACAGGAACTGCAGGAAAAGCAGTAGATTACTGAGTCCATCTGCTGTTAGTCGACCTCACCAGCAGGAGGTGCAAGCACGGGTTTGTTGACGAAGACCAGAGCAAAAGTTAAAGCAAGCCAATAATTCATAAAAACCTTCAGCTTATTTGCACAGCTTTTTGGTCGCGTGCTTCGGATGTGTGCGCACACAAAACTTTTCACACATGACGCAAGTAACGAATTAAGTTCCCCTTTGCATCTTCTTGCACTTGAATATTTAAGTTGGCAAGGCTTAAAGTCTTGTGATGATACAGCACTGGCCTGTCAACTGTCCTGATCGTTTTTCATATTTGTTCACGTTCAAGATCTCACAACATTGCGTTGCTAGAATTCAACGCAATGTAATGAACGCAATGTAAAGCTGCCCGCCGTGGCCAGTAATAAAATATTACCGGCCAGCTGGCGATTGACACAGTTTCATTTACTCGCCAATGCCTTATTGTGGCCATTCACACAAAATGTGAGAAAACACGAGACTCTTGAGTCATGTTTTTTAAAAGTTGAACTTGAGTGCCACATTTTTTCTAGACATGAATGCAGCGGTCAAATATATCTGTTTAATGGAAACGATGGAAAAGCAGTGCAATCCAAATGTCCAATGTTCTGTTTGAATGGCACCTTAGTGTCCTAACTATGATTATTTAACCCAACCATGGGTTGAAATAACCCAGCTTTTTTAAAGTGTACAGTGCTTGAAATGCTGTCTTAATAGGTAGCTCACTACACCATTTTAGAGCTATAGGGCCCTATTTTAACGGTCTAAAATGCAAGTGTCAAGCGCAAAGAGCAAGTAACTTTGTGGGTGGATCTCGGCGCTGTTGCTATTTAACCGACGGTACACAAATCTAAAAGGGGTTGGTATAAAGTAGCTTCATTATTCATAGGTGTGGTTTGGGCGTAACGAGAAACAAACCAATAAGAGCGTCATATCAGGTTTTTTCTGGTCATTGGCGCAATTGTTTTTTGGAACTGCAAAATAACACCAGGGATTGTTTGCCGAGAATTTATATTGAATTTTATACTCCATGGTTATACTAAAGGAACGTTAGTCACAAAAACAGATAAAACAGACACCCCTCATTGTGTTTATGCTTCTTTTTAAAACAATATTAAATAAACATAACTATATATAAAATCACATCTAAACGTATGCACATTTCGTTTCAAAGACGGGAGGACAGACGTCTAAATTTTGAAGACTCTGCCATAATCCCGTTTTCCTCGGTTTTCCTCCGCTTTAATCTCCACGACCGGAAATGGACGAGCATCCTTGCGTCAAATGCGGTATTTATGCGTGCACATAGCCCATTGCGTTGGGTGCAAGATCGTGCCCATAGTGTCTTATAAGAAAATGATAATATTCTTTGCATATAACACACTAAAAAGAAAGGCTTTAGGATTGCCTCTAAAATTGTCACTGTATTTGGCCATCATATTCCAGAAACAGGATGAAATCTTGCTTGACAGGAAATTTTATGGAAATGCTGACTTCTGCTCCATTGCTCTGTTCAGCACAAATGAAGTCTTTACATTTTGACTGTAAGTTCCCTTTAAGCTGAGGGTGAATGCATAGGCAAATTAAGCTGAGCATGTATTTCTCTGAAGTGTGACTAACCGTGTGTCACTCAGAGCGAGGTAGGCTTGTGTGCTATCTTGTGAGCTCCAGTGGCAGAGCTCTTCACTGCGCCCACAGCCACCCACCCCTGGCCACACAGGACCAGCGGACGAGAGCGGCGATGCAGAGCAACACAAAAGCACCTTTTCATTCCCCTTTCTCTTTTTCCTTTTATAAAAGTGTCGCTTTATCTGTTTAGAGGTGCGCTGAATGGGCCAGAGAGCTGCACTGGCTACACAATCCAAGAGGAAGAAGGGAGGGCTGCATGGAAAATGTCTCCATCAGTTCCTTAATCTTTCTGGTCTCGTTCAACAAAGCTGTCACCTTTGAAGAGATCTCTGTTGAATTATTCAAACTGGAGGTGTGTCAGTGCGGCGACAGCCCCTAACCCACAGGACTCGCTGCTCTTTTCAACTTCTCTCCGATGCGGAGACCCAGAGGCTTTGAATCAACACAACTGGATGAGTTGTTTTCTAATCCGCACAAGGGTAGCCTTTAATTGAAAACATGTCTCTGGTGATTTTACCTCAATATTGACTGTAAACTACTTGCTTTCCCCCTTCTCTCTCTCAATGTCTCTATTGAGCACGAGCACTCCATCAGCTTAAAGTGTGAAACAGAGACTCAGATGTGACTAATTGTTTTAAGAGGGTCCTGAGACAAAAGGGTCAATGAGACCTCAAAGTAGTGATGAAGACAAATCTTTCCACCTGCAGACAACAATGCAGGGAAAAAAGTTCATCTGTGCGTGTGTTTGTGTGCGTGTGTGTGTGTGTGTGTGTGTGTTACGGAAACAATGTCCGAATTTCCTAATCAGATTATTCTGAATCATTGCTTTGTCAGCATAGAAACCAAATTAGGACTTTTAATTCTAATACAAAAGATTCCTTGCAGGCGTTTTTCCAGGGGACCCTTTCAGCTAATAGCATCAGTGTTCTTTTTATTTATTCACTGGCTGTTTGTAATGATAGTAAACACAGAGATAAAAGCTAATGAAATACTTCCTTGCTAATGCATTCACCCGTCCTCTCTGACAGGTCTGCAACTGAAGTTGTGACAAACACGCAGTCATTCTGCAGGTTTTTATGTTTAATGGAGACAAAGAGTAGGGCTCTAAATCTAAGTGATTGTAGGTAAAAGCAGATGCTGGGTCTTATGATGCTTTTAGCGCCGATGTAATCCATCTCAGCTCATTGGAGGATGGAGACACCTGATTGTACTTCACACTACGCTAGACAGATAAGTGTAGACACAGGACATGTAATTTATTGAAATATGATATGAGATGACTGTCTTTCAGTTGACATTCCAGTTGCCAGAGTGCTAGAAACTACTGTTTATGTGTCCATGTCTGCACCTAATTTTAATTAAATTTTGGGGACAAATTTGTACCCAGAAGTGAGCTAAATCGGAAAAAAACTCCTTTTTTTTTTTAATTTTAAAATTTTTTTATTGTAAAAAATTTCTGTTTTCGGTTATGGTTAGGTTATAGTAACTATTTGTAGTAATTTTTTTTTTCTGCTCAACAAAAGAAGATATTTTAAAGAATATGTAAGTAATATGTAAGTATAAGTAATCAAACAGTTAATGGGCCCATCAACTTTTTTATTACCGACATTCTTCAAAATATCTTTTGTGTTCAGCAGAAGAAAGAAATTCATATAGGTTTGGAATAATTTGAGGGTGAGTAAATTTTCATTTTTTGGTGAACTTTGCCTTTAAGGGAGCATCGATGCTCCCTGGTTTTCACAGTGCATTGTGGGATTTTTTTATGGAGCGAAAGCGGAGTTTCAGTCCACTGTTTTGACAGGCTATTTTAAAATGGCTTTAAATGTGGCTCATGTTGACTCATCTTAAACCATTTTTTATGTATAATGTTAAGGGGTGAATCTCACAAAGAAATACCTGGATCATTTTTGCCTGAAAATCAAAAGAAAAAATATACAAATATTAAATGTTAAGGACCAGGTAAGACTTGTTGCATTATCATATTATTTTATTGACTTTTTTGGTTGTTTTGTTGTTGTTGTTGTTGTTGTTGTTGTTGTTGTTGTTGACAAAACATGTTCTCCCAAAAACTGATCACTATAATGCTTATTTTTCATGAAATTTTATTTATTTATTTGGATTGATGAATGGATACTGAGAAACTGCCAGGGTTATGTGTTGGTTGTTTCAGTTTTCATGGTTCCTGATTATGATTTCCATGGTTTTCTGTTTAGTGTTTCGTAGTCAGTGTTAGATGTGTATTTGCCTTGGTTATTTCTCCTGTGTATTCTTGTGATTCATTAAAAAGAACTTTACATTAATTCTGCTTCGTGCCTTGTAGTACTATAACGTGACAGAACGACAAACCACAAAATGGATAAAGCGGCAACATTCATTGCTGTCGCTCATGAAGGACTTTCCTTGTTGAATTATTCTGCCCGGTTTTATGTGTTGGTACAGCACTCCATTCTGGACGATATCATGCTAAAATCGATTTATTGGATAGGAGCAAACTATTATAACCAAATGGAGCTGCCAGAATTAGATGACCTAACATGGCAAGAAGCCATTCTTCGATGCCTGGAACATTTCTAACCATTGTTGATGTCTTTGCCCATAAGTCCAGAGCCCAACCTGCTGCCTTTTAATGTAATTCACAGAAGAAACGCCAGAGCCCACCGCAGACACAGAGGCCGAGCCTGCCACGATGCCATCGCCAGAGCGGACGCCTGACCCTTTCATCTCCCCAAAGACTAAGTCCAACGAAGAGTCTGGCCAGTTGCATGAGCCGGCAACATTGTTCGCCCCTGTGGTTGTGCTTGTAGAGTATTAGGGCATGGAGGGAAGCCCAACCAACACACCTGCCGCTTAGGGTGAGCTGCATCTGACATCTGTACTGTGAAATATTTTGTGGAATGGGAAGAGGTTATTCCCCAAAGTCTCCTGTCGCCACTGGTCCCACCCAGTTCTTAAGCCCTGCGTCCACTGGCTCCCTTCAGTTCCTTGGCTCCACCTCTGTTTGCTCCAGTCTGCTGCACGGATCTGTCTCTGGTCTTTCGGTCTCCAGCTCTGCCTTGGCAAGTGGGTCCTCTGGCTCCTCTGCTTGGCAGCCCATATTTCCACCTTATCCCATTGACTCCACCTTGGCTTCTCCCTCCCTCAGCTTCACCTGGGACCATCGTCCTTACAGCTCCACTGGGCTTCCTCGTCCATCTGGCTCTGCCTTGGTCAGTTGTCGCTCTGCCTGCGACAGGTGTACTTCGTACCTCCACCCCTTTGGCTCCATTGGGCTCCGCCTTCCCTCTGGCTTTCCCTTGGTCCTCTGCCCCATTGGCTGCACCTCAGTTCTCCCGCACCCTGTCTCTACCTCGGGCGCTCATCACTGCTGCTCTTCTTTGGCGTCCAAGACCTAAAGTGTCGCCTGCTCTCTGTGTCTTTTTGGCTCCGTCTGGGTCTCCAACAATCCTGGCTCCAACACTAGTGGCCATGGGCCTTTGTCCTGGTGGTACTTGGGGGTCATTATCTGGTTCCTCCCTCCATCATCTCCTCCCTGGCTCCTTCCCTCATTCCCGTCTCCTCATTGGTGTTTCCCTTTGCCAGCTAGTTTTATCTAGTTGTGTGTAAATAAGCCCCTTTTCATTTACGTGTTTTCTGTGTTTTTTGTTGTCAGTGTTAGATGTCTATTTGCCTTGGTTATTTATCCTGCGTATTCTCCTGATTTATTAAAAATAACTTTGTGTTCTTTCTGTTTAATGCCTTATAGTACTGTAACGTGACAGAAATTGGGAGTTTTTTATATTGTCATTTAATATATTTTATTTTTATAATATATAGTATTGTATTCATGAATTTTTGGCAACATTCAAAAAAATACATTGTATAAAATAATATGTACTGTTACCATTATATACAATTGCTCATATAGTGTTATGGCTGTTTTGATAAAAGCAGTGTTTATAAAGTGACATAAAAACAATTAATTATTATTCATAATTCTTCAACATTGTACGTTGCAAGCAATGATCATTGACGTATTTTATACCACAATATTCGATCTTATTTGAAATTCAAATAATTTAATATCTGAGGATTCAGGCCTTCCCACTTAAAGCATAAATACGTCACATCACAGCAGTCACAGTCACCATGACAATAACCATCCCTCTCTCAGAGCCCTTATCGCCTACTCTTTTTCTGTTCTCCCTCCATCTCTGTGTTATGAGCAGGCGATGTTTGTGTGCCCGTGTCTGCGTGTTTGAGGGAGTGAATAGAGCTGAATGGCTTTGAATGGCCAGTCTGTCAGGTCACCTGTAGACAGTGATGGTGGGAGAGGGCTGCAGGCTGAACCAGAGGGCATTTCTGAAGAAGCCCGAGTGCCCTGATTCACTCTAAATCATTGAAAGCCCTCACCATGCACCACAGAGACCTTTTCTTTCTCTTTCTCAAACAAAATGGCTAAAAGGATTCCATTGACACTCAAACACACATGCAGACCCATGGAAAATAAAATCCTGAAGTTGGTCTATGCAGATTCTTTGGGTGCTGCATGTTCAGTATTAATTCAGAGTAAACACATGTTCTTATTCAAAATGGTACTTGATCAATATGGGTTCTCTTTTCAACATTCGTTTGGTATCTCACTGTGGGAACGCCTCTGGGCGTCACCGATTGAGGAAGCCCCAATTACACCACGTCTGCCGACCATGGCATACCAATCGCTGCAGCGATCAGGGAGTCCTGGCTCCCTGTGTATAAACCGCAGCTACCTGCCGTTTCGTCATTCCTGCTCTCTTCCCCGTGGAAGATTTTGGAAGCTGCCCTTGGGAACTATTTGCTTAACAATTTTCTGACGGAGCTGATAGGTAACCGGCTGAGTATGGGCTTAGCAGTTGTGGGAGAGAGATTGCTGTGGCTGGGTCTGTCAGGGCTCTCTGAAAAAGAGAAAGCAGAGTTTCTGGATGCCCCTATAGATCCAAAAGCCATGTTCAGCATGATGGTAACAGCGATGCGGCAGCAGTGTGACCTGCGGAAGAGGGAAGGAGAAGCTTTCCAGGTCTGTCTCCCTAGAAAGCCAGCGGCTCGGCCTTATCATCCGAGTCGGCTGAATTTCAGACTGTCGGAGAGAGGAGGGCATTCCACTCCGGTCCACCCCAACAGCCGGGCAATTTTTTGCTGTCTCAGTTGCGAAACACCGATCGCCTGGCCCCCCATGGGAATAAGAAGAGGTGGTCGACCTGATACGTCAGCTTGTCATCAGGAAGGGTTGGAAGACAGCACCCAGGGTTTCTCTGTCCCATCCCTTCAGAACGATTCCTCTCTCCCTCCTGTGGGGAAGAGGAGAAGGAATTCAGAGGTGAAGTGTGTGTGTGTGTGTGTGTGTGTGTGTAGACAGTTCAGAGTCAAATGTGTGTGCACCTCTACAGTAGTGAGCAAAGACTGAAAGGGCCCACTTGCTGCTCAGACAGTAAAATGGCACGCATGCACAGTTCATCCCTGGGTATTAACCACCATAGAGAGGGAAGAGGGAATAGAGGCTTCAGTTCGCTGTAAATCCTCGTCTGTTTAATAGAGTGGTAATTTCAGTGGCCAAAGGGGAAGCAGCTCTGGTTTTAGAGGAAGAAATAGCCTCTTTAATGAGAAAGGGAGTGATATGGGTTTATACTCCCTTTATTTTGTGATTCCCAAGAGAGGAGGAGGTCTCCGTCCCATTCTGGATTTACCGGTCATCAACAGACACCTCAGAAAGTACAAATTCAAAATGCTGTCTATCAGAACGTTGTGTCAAAATATTCAGCACGAAGACTGGTTCACCTCGGTGGATCTCCAGGACGCATATTTTCAGAATGTCTCTTTCAGAATGTGTCTTCGGCTACTAGAACTGATGGCCTCAACTGTGTCCGTGGTTCCCCTAGGACTGTTGCGAATGAGGGATTTTCAGAACTGGACATCGTCACAGGGCATTTGCCCAAAGAGCCGCCTCAGCCACAGAGTGCAGGTCTCACCAGAATGCACGAGCGCTCTCTATTATTGGAGAGCCCTGTCTTTACTCAGGACAGGATATCCTCTGGGTCCTATAGTACTGAGAAAAGTGGTGATGAAGGATGCATCTCTCACAGGATGGGGAACAGTGTTCGAGGGCAGAACAGTGAGAGGAGTTTGGTCTCCCACACTGACAGAGAAGCTACTGACAGACTTTCTTGTTCTGAGACATTTTGTGCATTTTCTCAAAAATCATAACGTATTGGTCAGGATAGACAATACAACCGTGATAGCCTACATAAATCGCCAGGGAGGAGTGTGTTCTCACTCGCTTCACATGATAGCGAAGAGACTGATTATGTGGAGCAGCAGGACCTTCCTGTCATTACGCACGCAACGCATGTCCCGAGGATAATGAACAGGGGAGGGTATCTATTGTCCAGAGGGAATCCCCTGGACGGGGAGTGGAGACTCCCCATCCCAGGTGATCGTCATGTTGTAGCAGAGATTCGGCCAGGCTGCCATAGATCTCTACGCATTGCGCAAAGACACACAATGTCAATTCAATTCAAATGTATTTGTATAGCATTCTTCACAATACATATTGTTTCAAACCAGCTTTACAGAAAGTGCGTTTCAGAAATGGACATAGAAAAAATACAGTTAGTTATTCATGTATTAATTTAGGGCATAACATATCGCCGGTGTTGAGTCGTCTCTTCACAGGCATTGAGTCATCTCTTCACAGGTGTTGGGGCATCTGAAGTCTCCGTGAGAGGCTGGATACAAATTGGAATGGAAGAACTCTATTAACAGTAGAAATGCAGAAGGGAAATAGTTTGCATTGCTGCTGTTCTTAATATTAATGCATTCGATCGGATTCAACAGTAGTATAAAAGGTAAGCATTATGTGAATGCTTGGCTAAAGTGATGCGTCTTTAATCTAGTTTTAAACTGGGACAGCGAGTCTGAGCCTCGAACAATATCAGGAAGGCTATTCCAGAGTTTAGCAGGTAAATGTAAGGATGCCCTCCCTCCTTTAGTGAACTTAGATATCCTAGGAAAGACCAGAAGCCTTGAATTTAGTGATCTTAAAGAACGCGATGGATTGTAGGTCGATAGAATGTCCATTAATACACAGGAGCTAAACCATTTAGTGCTTTATAGGTCAGTAGTAGTACTTTGTAATTGATACGGAACTTAATAGGTAACCGGTGTAGAGATGATAAAATTGGTGTTATATGATCATATTTTCTTGACCTATGTCAAGACAATGACAATGTCCGCTGTTCCTCTCTCTGGTCAGCGACGATGCACCATTGGGTGTGGATGCTCTAGCCCACGAGTGGCCAGACGTGTTACTGTGCGCGTTCCCTCTGTTGAGATTGATCGAGCCGACACTACGGAGGTTTCGGGACCGCAGACATGTGATGATTCTGCAGCGTACTGGCTGGGGAGACTGTGGGTTGCGGAGATTGCGCAACTGCTTTACAACCAGCCTTGGCCGTTGCCAGCGTGCAGTGATCTCCTCTCACAAGCCCGGGGGGAAATATTCCATCCCTCCCCTCAGAATCTAGCTCTCTGGCCCTGGCCCATGAGAGGTTGAATCTGAGCGCAGCCTTGCTACCTCCGAAGGTTACTGAGACGATTCAGAATGCGAGGGCTGCCTCGACTCGTTCCATATATAATCTCAAATGGAGAGTTTTTGAGGAATGTGCTCTGTTTGGGACGTGCTGTGTTTTCTTCAGGACCTCCTGGATAGACGCAGAGCTTTTTCCATCGTTAAGGTGTATCTGTCCGCTGTATCGGCATGTCATGTGGGTATTGATTTGGGTACTATTGGCCAAAACCCTCCAGTCTGTTGATTTATGAGAGGTGCATAAAGGCTACACCAAGTATCAAAGCCACTGGTCCAGCCATGGGATTTGTCTGTGGTCCTGTACATGGTCTCTAAAGCCCCGTTCGAGCCTATTGATAGTATTGCCTTAAAGGTGCTCCCTTTAAAGACGGCTCTGTTACTTGTTCTTACAACAGCAAAAATGGTGAGTGAACTACAAGCTTTATCAGTTCACCCTTCATGCATGAAGTTCGCTCCAGGTGGTCAAAGAGCTAATTTTAGAACTATCCCGGCGTTCGTGCCCAAAGATCACGCGGACACGGTAAGAGCAGTGGACTTGCCAGCTTTTCATCCACCTTCTTTTTGTTCTTCAGAGGAGGAGAGGTTACACTGTTTATGTCTGGTTTGCACGCTGTGCAAGTACATTGCGTAAGAGCAACCAGTTGTTTGTCTCGTGGGCTGTCTCTTATAAGGGAAAACCTATCAACATCCCATCAACGCCTTTCCCACTGGGTGGTAGAGGCTATCGTGTTATGTTACAATAGCATGAATATAGAGCCCCCAGTAGCATCACAAGCACATTCTACTAGGGGGGATGTCTACATCCTGAGCTCTATTTAAGGGGATTTCTATTCAAGAAATTTGCGCGGCAGGCAGCTGGTCCTCTCGGCACACATTTATTCGTTTCTATGGACTGGATGTTATAGAACCCTCTCTGGCCCACTCAGTTCTGGGAGTGAGTAGTCAGGTGGTATGAGGTGGTTCTAATAGGGGATTATCACGCTTCCGGGTTTCATGGGCGGGATTTGTCAACTTTGTGCAAGTCCACTTCCGACGCAGTTCAACAATGCCTGAGACGAATGCTATATATGTCACTGCTCTGTTCCACTTTGTAAATCTAACCAACAACGCCAACCCTACTTAAGCTTTCATGGATTCTCGACTGAATTGAGTATAAGGAAGAAGTGGATTAAAACTTTAAAATAAAACAAGGTAGCATGTTTGTTTGCAGCCGGCACTTTAGTGAATCAGACTTATTTACCAGGGATGCCGTATAAATAAACTTAGTGTAGTCCGTCATCAGTTCGCCAGGAGAAGTGGCAGTGCACAAAGATCACAGAATCCAGGAGTACTACGTATCAGCGAGATAATCCCCTAGAAAGGGGGCATCTTTCCCCATGGTATCTGGGACTATGATTCAGTTACTATTTATATCCCCTCTTCTTCCATCTGCTTCGTCAGCATATCGGCGATACGGGAGTTGTCTATATCCCATAGTGAGATACCAAACGACTGTTAGAAAGAGAATGTTAGGTTAGTGACGTAACCCTGGTTCTCTGATAACATGAAGTGAGGTATCTCACAACATTGCCCTCCTTGCCTTTTCGCACGGAGAAGAGATAGGCGGAGAGAGACGAAACGGCAGGTAGCTGCGGGTTTATATACAGGGAAGGGAACTGGGACTCCCTGATCGCTGCAGCGATAGGTCTGCCATGGTTGGCAGACGTGGTGTAATTGGTGCTTCCGCAATGAAGTGATACTTCACTTCATGTTATCAGAGAATCAACCTAGGTTACGTTAGTAACCTAACGTTTTTCAATGGCTTATTCGTTTATGGTCTGAGATGCCAATGCCATTTTAATATTTGTAAAACATACTTAACATTTGGTTGTTCTTGTTGATAATTTATTCTGAAATTTTTTTGTGTGACTTTTTTTGTATTTTCAGGTTCAATAAAATTGTATATTTAATGTATTTTATGTATTAATTATTGTTTATTCATTATATTTTAATATTTTAACAGTTACTTTGTGTTTTAACAATACTGTGCATTGATATTAGCTACAGAGAAGCTGATGCATCAGTATTGCTTAAAAGGGTAACATTTCAAAACACAAACCGAGTGTTTGAGCTGTGTACTCCTCCTTTAATCCAGAGGAGGAATATGACAGCATGTGTCAGAATGGTTTCCCCCTACATAGGGCACACGTATTTGGTACGATAAACCTCTTCATTAGCTGGTCACATGTTACGCCCAAGGGCAGAAACGTTATTTTTGTTCATTTGTCATCTTGAGCGCACAGCCGAGTGAACGGGTTGTCAGTGAATGCACAAGAAGGCATGCATACTTGCACATACACACACATATACATAGCAAGCAGCTTACTAGGACTGTGCTCATTGACCTGATAAATGCATAAGAAAACACAGCAAATTAAACCCACCAAGACACATTTACACAAAAAATGCACTCCTGGGCTGTATTTGTGTATTTGTATGCACTCCAACACATGCATGCAAAAAAATAGACTAATGGTATTTTACTCTCTCTCTCTCTCTCTCTCTCTCTCTCTCTCTCTCTCTCTCTTCTGCTCTCTGTTCTTCATGGCTGCAGGAACATTTCGAGGTGTCTGTAAGAAGATTGACCACTTTCCAGAGGATGCAGATTATGAGCAGGATGCAGCAGAGTATTTACTACGTAAGTCTGTCAAAACACCACACATCAGGGGCGTTTTCTCTGATGAGGCAAGACAGCTCTTCAAAATAAATTAGATGAGAAAAGAATCGACTACAAAACAAACATATTTTATGACCTCAAATACTGTGTAAATCGCTCATTTTTATGAAGTAACACTGTCCAGCAGATAAACTGGGAGGCAACCTGTCTTTTAGCTATGTTTGGGTCTGAGATCCTATTGTTACATAAATGTGAAGGGCAGGGAATGATATAATACAGGCGATAAGTCATTGGAGGAGACATAGTGCCTCCATGCCACTGTGATTGGCTGATTGTGTAGTGGGTGTGATAATGCCTACCTATCATGGCCCACAAATTGCTTTAATGGGTCGGAATGCTAGTAATTAATTACAAACGACTAACCCTCTCTGATATCATCACTGTTGGTCCCTCTGAATCAGAACAAACTAAAAATTACTTATTTGATTTTAGCAAGCGCTCTTTGAGGTGCACCTTCATGCCTGACAGCATTTTATGAGAAGATCTCTGTTAATAAAAATAATAATAGGAAAAATAATGATAATAGCTGAAAAGTTTGTTGTAAAAAACGATACACAAAATATGATTGTTACTGTATTTTTGGAGTTATCCTTTTTTAAGTTATTTATAAATGCATAAATGTTATTTATAATAAACGATGCATGTTGGTATTATTGAAAAGTCTCAATATACACAATTCAATGGTTTGGGGTCAGTGTCTTTTTTTATAGAAATTAAAGGGATAGTTAACTTTGAAATGAATTTTTGGTATTTTTTAGCTTACATCAAGGGCATTCAAGATGTAGGTGTCTTTGTTTCCGCAGTAGTTTAAATTTTGATATTTTTAGGTCAAACTTTCTTGTTCTTGTCTTGTTCTTTCTTTTTCTCGTTCTTGTCTGTCAGTCATATAATGAAGGTCTATGGTCACCACCTCAAAGAGCATGCACAGAGAAGTCCAAATTAAACATGGTTTAATGACTCGTAAATGTAAGTACACACTGATGGCCTAAGACACGAAACGAGCGGTTTGTGTGAAAAAACGAACAGTATTTATATTGTTTTTACCTCTTCAAACCACAGCCACGTCCAAATGATCTGAGGCCCCGTCCACACTACTGCGTTTTCGTTTAAAAACAGAGAATTAAAACGAATACAATCTCTGTCCACACCAGCGTTTTAGCTGCGTATCTCCATCCACATTAAAACGCTTGAAGACGTGGATCACGTGGCCATTCACCAACACTGGGCATGCGCATGCCGGTGTAAATACTGGCTGACGAATCAGGGAAGGATACGTCATGACTGATGACACCCAATCATAGAGCCGAGCGTTAGCCTCTGCGTCATCGTTTCTAAACTCCTCCATTTTGTTCCGTCCACACTAAAATGCCTTCCGGAGATTCAAAACGCAAAACGGAGCTGCAGCGTTTCTAAACTTCTCTGTTTTAGGTCTTCGTTTTTCCCGTTTTAGTCTGGACGGGAGTGCAAACGTAGCAAAAGGTCTCCGTTTTTAAACGAAACACAGTAGTGTGGACGGGGCCTGAGGGCACAGGCATTTCGGTCTGACATTAAAGATAAAGACATTAATAATGCAACCAAATATTTTTATTTTGAATAAATCCTATTCTTTTGAAATCAAGATAATAATCTTGAAAAACAAGATAATAAAATGTATAATAATACATTTTCTCAATAATAAGTCTCTCAAGCAGCAAATCATCATATTAGTGTTATTTCTGAAGTGACACTGAAGACTGGAGTAATGATGCTGAAAATTCAGCTTTGACATCACAGGAATAAATTACATTTTAAAGTATATTACAATAGAAAATAGTTATTTCACAATATTACTGTTATTTTGACCAAATAAATGCAGTCTTAGTGAGCATAGGAGACTTCTTTCAAAAACATTAAGAAATCTTTCTGGCCACAAATTTTGAATGATAGTAATATGGGACCATACAGCAAAATTGTTGTATTGGTTGTCCATTTAATAAATGGTGCTCTCATAAACCATATAAAAATCAAATGGCATATGAATTTATACTTGAATAAAAACTAGAACTTTCCAAAGTCCACCAAACACAGTCGCATCTTACTGTACGTTCACACCAATACCGACTTGAGCTTCCAAAGCGTCCGGAAGTCATTCATTTCCAATGGAAGCTGGCTTTTCTCGGCTGCAAGGAGCGTCAAATCCATCGGCGTCGCGTTTTGGGCGTTTTGAGCGTTTTGAGCGTCAATCAGAAAGTTGAAAGAAACTAAACTTAATGGTAATGAGCTATGACATGGTTTAGTGAATGTGATTTCCATATGTTCCTGAATATGTTCTAAGTAAGACATGGTACTGGATCAACATATTTTGTTGATCCTGGATCAACATTCCTGTCCCTACCCAATCCCTACCCCTAAACCTAACCCTACCCATAACTTTTCCCTAAAATCTGAGGGCAATGAAAGGTGAATAGCACTGATGTTTAAGTACTTCACCCTGGTTCTAAGCTGTAAACTTGTCCCTCAAATCTGATTGGTTGATTGGAAAGTTGATCCAGGATCAACAAAGATGTTGATCCAGGAACATATGGTACTTGGTGAAATCACGTTCACTGAACCACGTCATTGCTCATTTCCATAAAGTTTAGCTTCTTTCCACTTTCTGATTGACGCTCAAAACGCTTAAAATGCCCAAAATGGATTTGACACTCCTTGCAGACGAGAAAAGCCAGCTTCCATTTGAAAATGAATGACTTCCAGCCAATTTGGAAGCTCAAGTCGGCAGCGGTGTGAACGTACAGTTATTCACACATCTTACTGTCTCACAATCACCCAGATTATATGCATAGAGAAGGGTCGTTTTGGCGAGATGGATTTTTCTTGTTTAGTCCTCCTAGGTTTCTTCAGTTTTTGCAATGACCTCCACACTTTTTACCATCATATAGATTAGGTGCAGCATGTCTTGAAATTGCTTGGTGACTGAAGCCGAACAAAGTAGAAGCACGCATTCAAGCATGTCATGGTTTATGCTTAGTGATAAATCATGCTTACCCACAAGCCTTTACACTGTCATGGTCATTTGGTTGTACTATTTAAGTGACATCTTCTTTAACTGGCTCCCCTATGTAAATTCGTACATATTCTTGGAATATGTTTGTTTTCTCAGATGTGTGTTTTTGCTTGCGCGTTTTAATGCATATGTCAATTACATCATTTATGATGAGACGCCCAGCAGATTCCTGTGATTATGAATCTCTGCTGCAGTGCATACAATGACACATTAAAAGGATAGTTCACCCAAAAGAGAAAAATCTTTCAATATTTACATGTGTGTGTGTGTATACAGTATATATTATATTATTATTCATTGCGATTAATTATGTGTAGTTTTTTTGTTTGTGTGTATTTTTTTTTTTTCAACTATGGAAGTCAATGGTGCCAAACAACTGTTTGGTTCCAGTCATTCTTCAAAATATCTTTCTTTGTGTTCAGCAGAAGAAACTTATACAGGTTTGCAACAACTTGAGGGTGAGTAAATGATAACAGAATTTTAATTTTTGGGTGGAGTATCCCTTGAAGGTGTTTTTTTTTTTTGTGCGTTTACCGCTGTCGGCCAGAAAACTCATATTTCAATATTTCGTTGTTGTTGTTTTTTTTCCTGTGAATCATTACTAATGGTCAACTTTTATGTTTATCTGTAGGTTTTGAAAATATTTAACCAATGAAAAGTATTATAAAAGACTTGTATAACTGTATTGGAACTCTATACTCAAACAAAGTCATTAATTACTCACCCCCATGCTGTACCAACCCCATAAGACCTTTGTTCATCTTCGGAAAGCAAATTAAGATATTTTTGATTAAATTTGAGAGGTGAATCACTGATAGATAGGCTGCCTAAAGGACTGAAATTCCATGTGACAACAGTGGCTCAACTATAAGTTTATCAAGCGACAAGAATGCTTTTTGTGCGAAAAAACAAACAAAAATAACGACTTTATTCAACTATTCCTTTTCTTCCCTGTAGGCCTGAGACGAGAGTTCAAGAGATTTCCACGATGCATGCGCGAGAACTGCGATCAGTCCAGTTCTTGAACTCTCGTCTCAGGCCTACAAGGAAGAAAAGGAATAGTCAAATAAAGTCGTTATTTTTGTTTGTTTTTTCGCACAAAAAGTATTCTCGTCGCTCGATAAACTTATACTTGGGCCACTGTAGTTACATGGAAAATTTAAACATTTTCTTCAATGACTTTCTGGGCCGTCAAGTTTCGATCCCTTAGTAGCAGTGACCCACCTCTCAGATTTAATCAAAAATATCTTCATTATAACTTGTAAGTTGGCAAAAACGCACAATAATGCACTTGCTATCTCAGATGTGGCCGTTCTAATGATGGGCAAAACATGTTTGTCTGACAGTCGCTGGTCAAGAACCTCATAACTCCGAGCTTGATTTGGCAAGTGTCTGACCATATTATTATTACAATTATGTGAACCCACGTTAAATTATATAAACGTTTAATTATTTTTAAAAAATACAGTGTTTTTCCCGTTTTCAGAAAAGTAGCAGTTTTCGACTTACAAGGTTTCCTTCTGACAGCAATGATGTGCTGTTGTTGCATGTATTGTAGAGAGTGAAAATTCTTCAAAATAAAATCCTTCTTTGTGTTCTATGCGAAGAAAAATATGAGTTTGGAATGGCAAGAGAGTGAGAAAATAATGGCAGCAATGTAATTTTTCATTTTTGGGTGAACTGTTCCTTTAATAACGAGTCCAACGGCAGCCTTCCACACTGGAGATTTATGGCGAGACTGATGTGATGTGAGATCTTACTGCATGTAAACAACAAACCACACCAAGCGAGGTTTCTGCCAATAACTATTTACACTAGACATCTTAGAATGAAGTTTCACAAGAGATGAGCCTAGCGTGATCAGTTTCGGCATGACTGTTTGTGCAAACCAAAAATACAGACATCCTATCCAGACTTTAAAGACAAGATAGAGAGAAAACAGGAGACCAGAGGCATAGTTTAAAGCTTAGCGTTACAGCTCCTTTCGCTTCTCTGTTTATCCTGCTATTGGCATGTCATTCACAGTAAACAATGCCGTGACATACATTCATGAGCACTATAAATATACATTTTTGAGCGAAATTTGTGGAGCTTATTATGAAAGAAATGCAGTCAACATGGTTAATTTCTCTGCCTCTGATTCCCTCTGTCTTTATCTGTCTCTCTAATAGCGTACTTTAGTTACCCTTGAAATGACTGTCTCTCCCTATAAGCATTGTTCTAATTTCTCTGTTATTCATTTGAAGCAGAGGGCCATGTCCTCTGGCTTAACATGCTCTGCATGCGGATTCAGATGGGCATTTCACATTCTGCCCGGCACATCTTTGTGTACAAAATGCCCACCGCACAGACTTCAGGGGATTTGCTAGGCTGATAACCTCGGCTTGTTAGCCAGAGAGGCCCATCCATCCAGTTTTCAAACTGGAAGTCTAAGTCATCCCACAGAGGTATTACCCTACGTAGATCTTACCTGTCAGCGAAGCGATGGACCCATCAAGGACGCAGATGTCATCCCTTTTGTTGCATGCTAATGCTCTGTACAATCCTCTTCAATAAATATCTCCCGTTTCCAGCTGTAATTAAGCACAGCTCGGCCACTGATCCATTTTTCAAGGATGGCAGGAAAATTGGATGATGGAGGAGTATTTTGTCTTCCCCTGGGCACCAATATATTAATGAGGTGTGCCATAGGAGACTGCTGATCCACTGAGGAAAGAGAGAAATGAAGAAGAGGGAAGGAGAGTGACATGTGTTATAGAAAGACAATGAAACCATAGTGCAGTTGCCTTCATAAACAACTGACCCCATTTGATCATCAATGAAAGCACATCTGTTTAATGCTCAAACAACATTTAAAGTCATGCATTCTTTTATCATAGACTAAATGGCAAGTTAAAAGTAAAAAAAATCCTTTCTTGTTACTCCACTTTGGGTTGAATTGGGTTCCTTTAACTGAGAAGGCCATACATGATATTGAATTGAAATTTTAATCGGAGTGATGGGGAAATGAAGAAAACATGGACTTATTCTCTCTCTTTTGGCTGCTCCCATTAGGGGTCACCACAGCATTCCTTATGTTTGTTTGATTCCCTTTCTAATAATTTTGACTTGTTGTACCTATATATTCCCTGATATATTTTAATGTATTTATCAATTAAAACGGTCAAAGCATTTAAGAGCTATTAAACGAATGGTAATTTTTACATATAGCACCATAAAATGTCCATCACATTGTTTCAGATATCTTCATAAAATTAAGTAAATCCAAATTTGAGGTAAATCCTTGAAAATCAATGGTTTTCCATGTATGAATGCTTTTATCCCACTCTAGCTTACTTAATGCTTTACAGCGCATGCAAACGTTATGCTTTTGCATGAATGGTTCATTGATTTGCATTGTTTTTAGAAAGAGTGGATTTACATAAACATTAGTGTCAATTATTACATGTATGCAGTAAAGGATAATGCAAAAGCTGAATTTCAGAAAAGGCTATACTAATGGATTTTCCAATCACATTCACTGGTTATTTCATCTGTAGACATGATTGCCCCTCTTGTTCCAAAATATTTATTTCTTAGAGGGAGGATAAGCGCTCGGAAGGGCAAATGCTGCAGTGCTGCGGTATGCATAGCAATAGAGTACTGATAAGAGCAGTCAACTAGGCTATTGACATTGATCCTGACACTCTCAGACGCCCCTCCTTTAACTTTTATCCTGTTTTTGAAGAGGCCGATCAAGCTTGATCTGAGGCAGAGAGAAGGAGCGAGGAGTTCAGCTAGTCTGAGAAGCCCCATGTGTGCTGCATTTTCTGATCCAGAACTGTCCGCAAATAATTGGATGGAAGTATGAGGCATTTTGGACAGATGCTGTGTGTTGCAATGCTCAGATCTGCGACGATTTAACTAAACACTGACATTCTTTTGGCAGGGCACCATTAGATGGCTCACTCGGGATGGAACCTTGAAATCCCGGGTTATTAGACCAAATACCTCTGTATTGCTTTTTAATTCTCTTAACATCTATGAGAGAATAGCTCTCATTATACCATAAATCGAAAACATACCAACCTATGTGTATTATAAAACAAGTAATTATGTCAGTAAATCTTATAGGGATAGCTCACCAAAAATGTCAAGATCCTTTCACCATCATGCAGTGTGATTATTTATTTAGCCGAATGTCTGGGGTGCTTTTTTTCCATACAGCAAAATGAAATGCTATACAACGAGAAGTCATTCTTTTGTAAAAAAGTGTGATCACAAAAATATTGTGTGTACTTTTTACCGTGACACTAATTTGGTTGGGTTTGCTTGTATCTCCCTCAGGAGCGGTGAGAGCGTCCAGCATCTTCCCCATCATGAGCGTTGGACTTCTGTTCATGGGAGGTTTGTGTGTGGCTGCCAGTGAGTTTTACAGGAGCAGACACAATGTCATCCTCAGTGCTGGAATCTTCTTTGTCTCTGCTGGTAAGAGATTAAACCCACTGCATCAGTACGGGCGCTCTCAGCCTGTTTATATTTTTAGCTTTAGCATATTTCACTCATACCACAGTCAATTGTCCAAACCAGGGTTTCCCCACATCCGAATACGGCATGCTGAAAATAGATTAGTTCACAGACAGGTTAGGATGTCGTTCTCCCCGTAGACTCTGCAGATCCGTGTTGACTTCCCAGATTAACTCTGATTATTGACAAAGGAAATGGATGGGCCGGCTTGAGAGGTGTAAACAAACAGCAGGCCAGCGTATTGACCCACTGCTGTAGTTCTGGCATGGAAAGGGGTGACAGACGGGGATCCTCAAACAGAACTGCATGTTGGTCAAATATTTAGAGAAGGCCCCATTAGGACCTCATGAGCACACAAATGAGCCCAACTCCCTCCGTTAGAACTGAATTATGATGAATCAATCCTCGTGATTGCAGCGAATGCACTGACGATGACTGAGCGTTGCTTTGTACACAACAATTTCCTTCGAATTGCCTCATCCTATTGGTGATGATCTAAATATTCAACTGCAAACTGGTAATTATTTATCCTTCAATGTGATGGCGATGATAAAAAGCTAATTAAAATGTTTCAATTGTTCTTTTTTTTTCTTTGTTCCGCATGGCTGATAAGCAATGCGTTCTTGTGTAATGATACGGAATGATGAGCCACAGCTGCGTGCTGAGCCGTAACTTTCTCTCCCTCTCCTCTGCTTTTACTCTTCACGCAGGCCTAAGTAACATCATCGGCATTATCGTGTACATATCCGCCAATTCAGGTGACCCGGGCCAGAGCGACTCGAAGAAGAGCTACTCGTACGGCTGGTCCTTCTACTTCGGCGCCCTGTCCTTCATAATGGCCGAGATGGTGGGCGTGCTCGCCGTGCACATGTTCATCGAGAAACACCGGAAGCTGCGTGCCAAATCCCGCACTGAGCTGATCAAAAAATCAGCTTTCAGTCGCATCCCCAGCTACCGCTACCGTTTCCGCCGGCGTTCCAGCTGCCGCTCCAGTGAGCCCGCCTCTCGTGACGCTTCGCCCATGGGCAAGAGCGGGTACACGGGCCCCGCTGCGGCAGACATCTCCATGTACACCCTGTCCAGGGATCCCTCCAAGGCGGCTATGGGTGCCTTGCTCAACTCCGAGAGGGAGTTTTTGCAGGCTCACAACTCCAACGCTAAGGACTTCAAAGATGCTGCCAACAGGAGGACCACTCCAGTCTGAGAGAGTATAAGCACAGAGGAAGTGCCATGGCCAAGACGTGACAACCACAGACTTGAGCTGGACCCCAGCAGGAAGAAGAATTCACTCGAGGCCTGCAGGGCTATAACCCTCTTTCTATAACAGTATACAGTATATAAATATATAGATGGTAATTGTTAGATCATTGGTGCTTCCTTTTAATCCTCATTTTTTAGTCACTGTTTCTGTTGTTTCACACATCCCTTCCCCCAAGGGCTACTCGAGTAGAATGCTAGTCCTCTCTTCAGTGTCATTCATTTTCCCATTGAAGTTCCTGAAGTGCACAAAGGTAGCCCAGCGAAACTGTGACGCCCTCTGAGGGAAGGATTGTTTCCGCTTCTGACAGATGAACCGAAAGGCTGTCCCGATACTCGCCTTATGCACAGCTCGGTAGCCCATAGCTGTGAGTGCCGCCTCACAATCACACGATTGTATACAATTGTTGGTTTCTCTCCCGGGTTGGAACTTGAGCCCACAACTAGTGCCACTGTCTAATGCTGATCACCCCCACTCATCCCACCTACACACTGCCCAGGAGCTACTTGGCCGGGCTCTGCATGCCATTCACACGGTTATTATTTATTTATTTATTTATTTATTTTTTACGTTTACTCCCAATATTTCCATTTCAAACTCCCCAGATTCCCTGGCATAAACTTTTATAACAGGGTTAAAGTGCTTGTTATTAAATATTATATTTTAGCCCACCAAAGTTTTTTGGTATTACATTGTTTTCATTGAAATTTAAAAAAAAAAATAATAATAATATATAGCGGAAGGTTTTCTGTGAGATTTCCTTGATAAGAAGCTTATTGAAGGCCCTTGTGCTTATTAATATGGATATTGTGGTCATTATTGCTGTAGAGTTTTCTTCATCTGTTTGCGAAAGAAAAGCAGTCGGCTGCCAAATGTAGATTTCTTAATTGTGTATAGTTGAAATATTTTTAGAGAAAATATTGTTCACCAAAAGCTGGGCATCAAGAGTCTAAAGGAACTGCCCTGAGTACTTGTATCCTTCACATATCATGAATTGACAAACCTCCAAATGGGCTGATGGGATTTTCAGGTTCCAGTCCAAACAACAAACGCTATGCTTATGAACATCCAACACCTCATTGAAAATATATACTGCTCATTCTATCTACATTAACGCTACGTCAATGCTATACTGAACTTAACTACAAAATATAAATGTATACTGTACTTTAGTTGCTTAGTTAATGTTATCAATATCATACTGATTAATATTAAACTCCAAGGGCTTTTGGTTTTCAAACAACGAGCATACAAGGGCTTTAAAGAAGTTTAGCCAACAGAGAAAACAACAGATCTGCCCTTAAAATTGTTCAATTGAAAGAAAGAAAAAAATCTGTACCTGACAATTATATTCATGTATGCAAAACACATCCAGACGTGATGATATAATGTATACTATAAGTTTTCCTTTGCATTGCTCACAATTATTAATCCATGTGTCAGTTAGGTAGAAATGGAAGTAGATCTTGAAACATCTATAATAATGTAGTTTTTTCAGATATTCACCTCATTTCAGAACCCCCAAAAGCTGACGTGCATGTACTTTAGCTTTCAGATTCATGCAAGCCAGCCGCTCATCTCCAGTTTTATTTCATTCAGCTTACGGAAGTCATGCTAAAGATCTGCCGCCTCACTGGAAATATTACTGTAAATGTTGCCTTTTGTTTGGATCCACTTTATGTTGTGAAACCGTGCTGTTCTGGGTCCAAAACTGAGTGTTTCATATTTGAAGGAGTCCACCAGAGTGAACAGTTTAACCCTTCAAGTCTCTCTCAGAGCACCTAGTGCCTGTCTCTTCTGCCTACTCCAAGCACCCATCGCTTTTGCTCGCTTGCTCCTTCATCTCCATCACAGTCTCGCATCAGCTCCTCTTTACTAGGACTGTTATTGCTCAGCCAATCACATCCATAGAGTCTTAGGCCATGTCACTCACCACTTAGGCCTGCAACATTGTGTACGTGACCTCTCAATGAAAACAGCAGTCTCAGCTCGATACGTGCTGTGGAAAAAAAAGCACACCTTTTAAATACAGTAGTTTACATCAATAAAGATAATAGTCGGAGAGATATTTAAAGATTTAGAAAAAAATAAATAAAGTCAGTTTCAAGAATGCCAACAATGCACTCTTTGTCTTCTTCACAAAATGTGTGCAAACCGAAATAATGCACAAAATAAATGTTTTGGTTCAGAATCAGGGATGGAAAAGTCAACATGAAATCAAAATTGACCCGATTTACTCTCTTAATTCACATTACAGGTAATCGGTGCACATTATTCCAAAGAAATTAATATGTATATATAATAAAAATGTTTATTCATAATCTTTCATAGGTTTTGCTTTTCGTCTAATGTCAGCAATAGGGCTCCATACTAATTACAATTACAACTGCACCTAACTAGCTTTTTTTAGAATACCTTGTGTTGTCAGTGAAGTTGTGAGTTCAAGGCTGTTTTGTGAATCTTTTCATTCAAATGAACCGGTTTATGTGAGTAATTTGCTCATGTCAATCAAGCATCACGGCTCATGCTGCGAATGAAACTTTGACGCAGACTTTAAGTCGCCTTTTCACCTTTTCCATTGTGGAGTAATAAGGGGGCTGTTCTGATCACATGCGATCATAAGCTTTGTTTTGAGCTTCTGGTGTGTTGAACTATATTTGCTGCTAGATTGTATGCAGCTGACTGACCAGTTGTGAAACTGGTTAGAATTTTCTCTACAATTTCTCTAAAACTGCCATTAATAAATAATTATGTGAATATTAATTTTGTTGATTAGCCCCTACTATGCTTTTCTTTCAAATGTATCTTTGGTCATTTGTTTTGTGTGGATATATTTGAACATTTTGTGAAACTGCCAGTAGAGGGCAAAATGTAACAATCGTATATGAATGTTGGAGAAAGTGGAAAGGTGGCTTATCAAGATGGTCAACATGACGAATCTGCATATGAACGCACATAAAGCTTTTTCGGTTGTCACAATTTTTTTGGTGCATTTGAGACCATTTGAATTGTAGTCTGGAGGCTTGAGGAATCAAAATCATGTAATTTACAGAGGCCACTTTTCATGGTATTTTTCAATAAACATCACAAATAAGTCACATTATGT
Source organism: Pimephales promelas (assembly GCF_988280905.1). Classification (NCBI taxonomy): domain Eukaryota; kingdom Metazoa; phylum Chordata; class Actinopteri; order Cypriniformes; family Leuciscidae; genus Pimephales; species Pimephales promelas. Next base: position 26,870,141 of record NC_142771.1, read on the forward strand.
AAAAAAATTTCATGTTGACTTTAACACTTTGAGGGTACACCCATTCAGTGCCCTATTATATACCCTATTAAACAACTATATCCAATGTCATGATATTTAACTATTAGCCTATCTATCTACGTTGATTGAGAGGTCAGACAGTGTCTTCAAACATCTGAAGATAAATCCTCCACAGCGAAGCCTGGAAAAGCATTTAAAACACTCTTTTTAAAAAAAGCCACTCATCATCAGAGACGTTGGAAAAAAGCCTGAGGAGTTTGCCGGGAAACATTTAAGTGACTCGCATACACACGACTCACAGGTAAGACATTCATCTAGCTCAAGTGCTTCTGACAAGAGGAATGAGTGAGAGCTATCTGTGCAGTTCATCAAGCCCCCCTTGAAGGGAAGGGAATTTAGTATGCCAGAGAGAGCACAGCTTACCAGCAGCTTGTGCTATAAAATCAATAGGAGCCCTGTCTGTGGCGTATGAGCTCCAGGCTGCACCTCTTCATCTTCAATAGGGCAGCATTGCTTGATTTGGGCCAATTTGAGTTAGAGCTGAGCCGTCAGACTGAAGGCTCAGAGACATCGGAGCACATAGGACCTCCAAACAGGTGGACAGATGCACGTTTGCAACGAGAATCATCCCGCGGAGCCGAATAAAAGTGCAGCAGGTCTCAGGTGTGTGTCTGGCTGAATACAAATATGCAGGTGGGCTTTTTTGTCAGTGACATTACCCGAGGCGAGTCTCTCAAGAGGCTGTGTTTTGTGGTTAGGGAGGGGTCTTCACCCTGTCGGTCTGCGGCCCTGAGGTTGGTCCCTTGCAGGGGTGAGTGAGGGCATCCATGCAGGCGGTATTGAGTGAGTGTCTTTTGGAGATCAGGGAGATCTGAGTCATAGACAGAACAGGGCAGGTTGATCGTGCAAATATTACCAACAAAAGCATTGCTATTCCTCATGGGCACCCACCAGCTTGCTTCAACATAGCAGTAGCCAGATAACTATCACACAAAGGTCATGTTTTTCAGCCGGTGCTTCCCTTTCCCCTCCCTGTTCACCTGTTTGCCCCCTTTTGAGCCCTTTAACCGGACACCATCTACATTCTCAAGTAACCCTCAACCACTTGGAAAAACGTGCCTGTGGCGAAATATTTGCAAAATAACATTGTGGCGAGCAGGGCCAGGCCGAGGGCCGTGGGAGAATGGCCTTGTCCTGCTCGCCACAAGCATTATGTTGCTTCTTGCGTGTTTTGTGAAACTTTCAAAGTGAAATGTCCAGTTAAAAAGGCATTCAGTTTTATCCAAAACTCTGACCATGTTTTATAATCTCGGTTGTTGTACTTATCACAACGACTGGAAATTAAATGTCTGAAATGTTGAGAGGCACTAAAAGGTTAAAAGGTTCCGTTAATAGAGGGTTTTCTCGATGATGCCATTGAAGAATTATTTTTGGTTCCACATTTGAACCTTTCAGTGATCAGTTCTTAAAAGAACCTTTTGATTATCTATAGAACCCTTTCCATATGAAGAACCTTTTGTGCAATGGAAAGATTCCATGGATGTAAAAGATTGCTGAATTGAATTTGAAATAACATACCACCTAGACTAAATCTTACCTTAAACCTTAGCAATAATGTCAACAAAAGAAAATGTGAGATAAAAACATATTTGCTGAAGCAACCGTGCCATGTTAACCTGCTTCTACAAGTGTTTGAGCTATTTTATCATTACTCGTGTTTCAAGCTTGTGTTTACTCGTACCTGACAGCTCCGCAATGCAGTGCCAGGTGAGCTACCAAGCAAGTGTGTTACCTTACAAATGTAAGACATAAGGAGCTGGTTATGTGATGTAAACCTCAAAATGTATTTACAAATCATTTGACATCGTCACAGTATTGTGCAAGGAAACACATGAAAATAAGTCTTTATTAATCAATAATCTGCCCCTGTAATTACAACTTTGTTTTTGAACAGGAATAAAAGAAGTTGCACTGCCAGCTGGCCAGAGACTTTGCTCCTGACTCCAAAAACACACACCTCAATAGAATTCGCATACACTCTTCATTAGCACTAGCATGGCAAAGCTTTCAAGATTCCTTCAATTACTTTCTCCAGCTTAAATATCTTACAGTCAGCCAGACTTTGTACAATTTGTACATTCTTACTGCTAGGTGAAAGTGTTTAGTGGTAATTTCAGTTGTAAACACCACGTTTAGGTTTTAGAATTGCAAAAATGTAGGTAGAGGCACGTTTTTTTCCCCAATGAGCCATTAAAAAACAGCTTGGAAACTTTGAAAAACACCATTTCATGTTGTCTGAAAAAGCGGCTGTTTTGCTCCCTGAGCATGTCTGTTAAGCAGTGGCAAGACTGATGGATGAAAATTAAAACAAGAGGATTTATGAAAACCTCATTTCTGCAGTGAAAAGGATGAAGGGAATTTTGGATGTGTGCTTTCTAAACAGGCTTTGATGATTCACTGGGCGAGTTATCTACAGGAGCAAGTGCAGGCTGCAGATTGGCTCCTCTCTGCCTGAGTCTGGAGATAGTCAGCCATCCTCACCATAACAATGTTTTAATCTCTGCCTGTCAATTCCACTTCCTCCATCTTAACTCTCACTATAACTCTACAAGTCTGAAATTGTTTATAAGTGAAGCATTACAGGTAGTCATCCATGATACATTACAATAGCTGCTGCATAGAGTAATAAAGTCAATAAATAAATAAATATTTAGTGATTACCTTGTTCAAGGAATTATCTAAATATGTCTACATATATTTTTTTTTAAACTTAAGCAGCCACCCAAGCATATGGCGGCTATATTTATTGCCATATAGGCCTATTTATAATTTTGGTAACACACTTTTGGTTAGGGTTCAATTCTTACTATTAATTAGTTGCTTATTCGCATGAATACTAATAGGATATTGACTGTTTATTAGTACTTATAAGGCACATATTAATGCTTTATTCTACATGAGCATATTTCCATCAATTAACCCAATATTTAAATTTAATTACCTTTCTAACTATTAAAGGGTCATGAAACCCCAAACCAAATTTTCTGAGATTATAACAGAGGTATGTGTGTTGAACACCATTGAAGACAATGTTAGCATCTGTTAGATTTAATAATTAGGTTAAAATGGTTAAATTTGAGTTTTTTTCCGCTTTTTTCGTCTTCCGGGTTGAAAATCTTCATTGGAGCGGGTGACGTGGCAGTGCACTGCACAGTGCGTTGATGACTCATCGCTGTCTCATAATTATTAATGAGACTGAGTTTTCTTATCCAATGAGAAGACACGGCCTCTTGATTATTCATGACACCACGTGGATCTTTCCAACGACAGACATGTTAAACTATCGCGTACGTGTAGTAGATGAGAGAGTATTTATCTAGACTCTGAGTCTGACTCTGGACGGCTGGTTTGCCATCAACCACGGACACGTCTAAACCTGATCCAAACTATAGTGTGCCGCGAACATTTTCGTGGAGTGGAGAATGATGGACTTCGCCTTGTTGACAACTAATCCAAGTGCGTCTTGCGAGTGATGCGGTATCCCGAGGACTTTCTATCCCTTCAGAGGTGTGTGTGTGTGTGTGTGTGTGTGTGTGTGTTTCTAAAATAAGAATTCATCCACCTCCGCAGAGCCATCTTTATTATGAGGGTTCAGAGGGCACGTAGACTATACACGGAATTATTTTTTTAAAGCGGAAAATTAATATTTTTTTTTCTGAAATGTATTTATAGTGTCTATATAAACCACTACATATTTTATAATGACATTATAAATATACATGTAGCCTACATTAATATGTTTTAATTAGAATTACGATTACTGTAGGCTAATATGTAGCAGGACATTCAGTTACTTTTGAAAGGACAATAATAAAGTGTCAGTGTATTTCATAAGATTTTAACTTTGCCAGCTATATATAAAAATCTGGCATTTCCTCACGTTTTACCATTGCTTTTTAGTGACAGTCGATATGCATGGGACAGTGACGTGATGGCCATACCACACCCACTCCCTCCCTTCTTCTCACAGCTAGCCACGCCCATTTCAGTTGCATTTTTCAAAAAGATTTTGAGCTAGACTTGAGCTGAAAGAGGGGGGTTTCATGACCCTTTAATATGCAGTAATTACGAGTTTATTGAGGCAAATGTTGTAGTTAATAGTGAGAATTGGGCCCTAATCTAAAGTATGACCATAATTTTATATTTATATTTATATAATTCCTATTCTATAGTATAAATTGAATTATAATAATTCCAATTCTATTTCATTCTATCATAAATTTTAATATCATTTGTTTATGTTCTATCATCACTTTTTCATTGTTATAGTGCATACTGATAATAAAACAAAAAAAAAATTCAGCTTAGACATTTTACAAAATTACGTTTGCAATGTTTCAAAATATTAAATAGATCAATGAATGGTTTTCAAACTTTAAAGAACATGCATATATATGAACTACATCTGTGGCAATTCTGCTGCAACTCCTGTGTGATATTGAGGGAACTGATACATTCACAAAGATGACCTGGTTTAAAATAATGGAAAAACTGGCTCATGATGATAGTGAGGTTAGTGTTTGCATATGCTACTTTATTTAACATGTTGTATCTAATGTATTTATTTATTTATTTGGTGTGACTAAGTCATACAGTAAATACAACTGAATTCTTAATAATCACACCCATGCACGTCTTTCACGTATTTCAATAAATCTTAAGCAATCATAACATTTAGGTGTCTGCCCATAATTCATCTATTTTTTAAGTCTTTATTATACAACAAATTTGGGAACCTTTTATCGCAAAGCAGAGACAATACAGGCCTCATCCAGCCTGGCAAGATTTTAATCTGAGCTGCTGTGTCAACATTTTTAAATTACCCACTACTAGCGATAAAACATGCCTTATCTTCCCACCCTGCCCAAATATATTAACGTGCATGGATTGAGCCCCGGCCCGGGCTCAAATCCTCCCAGACTATTCTGTCCACACAGACCCAGACAGGAGCGGAGGGATCAGATTTAGTGTGACCTTCTCAATCACATCTTCAACTTCCTCCTGTAAGACAGGCCAGTGCAAACCGATGGAGGCCAATGAACTCCCTCATTGTGACAGCAGTCAATCTATGAATAAAGGCCACCCTCTGTGATGCTGTCTTAACAGGAAATGGGAAACAGCTTAGGAATGATTTTATTTATTTATTTATTTTTTTTTTGTGGAGGAAACCCATTATTTCAGATTGATCTCATCATGGCCGATGGCTAAAGCTTTGACTCTTTGTTGACTTTACCGTGACTCTTCGTTTCACCCGATTTTCGCTTTCGGTGGGTGTGCTGAACATCCTTCTCACTCTTCTCCTTTTTGTTGAGTAACACTGCAGTTCCTCGTGTTTTATTTTCTCAATTCTAGACTTTTACTTATTCATTTTCTTCAGCGACAGCAATGCGGGGAACAGCTGAACACGACTTCATTTAAATAGGCTTCCTCCAGTACGAAGGCAACATTCAGAGCAGCTATTCATAACTACCAGAATAATTTTATTCACACTCGGCTTGAATTGCTACGGAGGGAGATAAGGGGCTGAGGAAATGGCAGAGTCAATTGGTGTAAACAGATAATGACTGAGCCACTTGCTCGAGAGCCGCTTACCGTATAGACGTAGGAGCGATGTCGCGCGTGCTGACAGCACACTTACAGGGATAATAAAAAAATAACAGGCGAGATGCGGCTCTCAGATTAATCACCCACCCATGTTGCCAACAATTGCGCCGTCAAAATTTATCGCGCAAAGAGACAAGAACTTACTCGCGTTTGAAGACAAAGTGCAGCAGATTCACCTTGCGACACAGGCAAACGAAACTTTTATTTTTTATTCTGGCATTAGTTATTCAATTATTGTCATATAATTAGCTACATATAATTAAAATATTTAAACAAAATTTTAAACAAAATAGGTGATTTAGTAGTTTACATGAATGACACTTTTAATATATGAATATTAATAAGAATTATTTCAAAAGTCATTCATACACTGTAAAATGTCATGTATGTAAGTTGACTTAGAAAAAGTGAGGAAACCGATTGCCATAAATTTTAGTAGACTATAAATTTTTAGTTGGCACAACTTAATAACATTTGTATAGAAAACTTGATTTGACTTGTGATTTGACAACTTGACTTGTTGTGTTAACTTCTAATTAGAGTTCACATTAGGAAAATATCAGGAAATCGATTGCCTTTCAAAAAGCAAGTAAAGTAAAACATAGTATGTGATACTGACAAATGCTTAGTATAGTTTATTTACCTACACAAGAGTTCTACGACTAAAAATAACTGTAGAGTGTAATCGATCATGAATTCAAAATTGACCATACTTACTTTGTTTGCCTTAATTGATCGTTTTGTGGTGAACAATTCATCCATGCAAGTCAATCCACACAAAAAAATGTTTTGGGCTTCATAATCTTTAATCAAAATCTGAAAATTCCCCTCCCCCCTGTATTGGAGGACCTTCCCTGATGACGTAGGTTTTATAATTCGTAATTAGTGTTCCGTTTCTCTCAGAAATACGTCACACCACTGGAGAAAATTTGCTTGCAACTTCCGTTTCACGGGGGCTTTAAATAAAATGTAATTGTTACCATTGTTGTGTTCCCTTTCGAGGGAACTCATGGGAATGCCTCCAGCGTGAATGCGTCTTAAGCTCAATGCATTGAAGCAACTGCCATGTGATTGGTTGATTAGATAACTGCATTAATGAGAAATTTAAAGGGTTCTAATCCTTAGGTCAGTGTATTTAATTGGTGCTAAATAGCAAATGTTTCTATTTATTTCCTGTAATAACACATTGGCTGATGCATCATCATCCTGCACATGCTAAACTTATATCTAAATGTTACTTAGTTGAAAAGTAAATCCACATTGTTCTTAAGGGGGACATCTCCCCATGTTGCTTTTTTTTTTTTTCATTATGACTGACTGAGGCAGTAAGTGCATCACATTACGTTTTTATCAACAAACAGGTTATAAAGTTTACTGTAGCTAGTCTATGGGCCCTCAGTTCTTTCATTTTGCCAAAATGTTAAAGATGAAGTGCTTTTTACCGACTATTAAAGAAGAGACGGTCTTTTTACTATTTACGATGGAGGCGGGTGATGGAGTTTATATCAGATTTGACTGACAGTTTGAGGATCCAGTGGAGTGACAAGGTTTAGTCACAAGCTTATTGGTTAAATATTTGCAAAACCCACAGACAGACGTAAAGGGTGACCAAAAGTAATGATTTACAGAGGGAAAAAAGACTATAATTATGAGGTTAGTACCCAATATTTAAAATTGTGTTAATTTATATAGTAATTGCATTACAATGTTTACTATTAGATTGCAATAATAATAATAATACGAATTAAAATATACAGATTATTTCAGCTTGTTGTAATTGGGCCTCCCTGGATGTGCAAGCATAAGCATGTGCATGCATATGCATAAATCCGGCCCTAGCAAAGTTTCGCAAACACCCGGCAAGGAACAAAGACACTCATGTAAGACGCACAATCACTCGTCATTCAAGGGAAACAAAGCTAATTGCTGAGAGCTGGGTGAAGCTTTGAGAAATACATACATATTTATGAATGGTGACGTAGGAACAAAACACCAAATTACAGAACATCTCGCTGGGTGGTCAATTTGAAATGCATGATTCTCCTTGTGAATTACTAATTTGCCCAATTAGTTTAGACCTAATTCCATTCTTTCTCACTAGTGCTCACTAAAATGTTTATATCTAATTATTTACACTGGTTTGTGGGCATGCTAATTGTACAATCAGATCTAATTTTCTTAATTGTCTCTTTAGAAATGTAAAACATTTGAAGTTGATTGTGTAGAACAGAAGAATTTTATTTAAATTTTCACAACAACAGTCCCACTAAATCTATTCAGAAACTTCTAGAAGTTGCTTTCTACGAATGCCTTTCACTTTCTATGGTTCAGCTCAAGTGCTTGATGGTTAGCAGCAGTTAATTTAGAGTGTAAGTGTTTAATCAGGGTGAAATTGTTCTTCTTCGTAATGGTCCCTGCTAGAGATAAAAGTGATTGAGCATAAAGACCTCCTTAATCATGTGTTCATGGTTAAAGCCAGAATAAAAAAGAGAGGAGTTACTTGCAGTAGGGACAAACTGAACTAATCTAGTTAGTGCAGTACACGCGCTGAATTTTGTGTGGCAGACATAAAGCATTAAAGCATTCCTATGTGAAAGGGCAAAGACCTGAGTTTTATTTTCCAAAAAGGGACTTTTTTTACTTTCCTTTTCATGTATATTTATTTTTCATCTAAAGTGCCTCATAAAGGTCCATCAGTGTACACCGGGGTCTCCAATCTCTCTTAGGCTAAAGATCCCTTGGTGTGTATAAAAATACAAATTGTATAAAACTGAGTGTTGCGTTTTAAACCTGGCCTCATTGTGTATACCATTTGTTAGAGGTGATATACAGCCTACATATCTGGCAGACATATATCAGAAGCTGCATTTTAATGCACACACATTGTGTTTTCGTGTGTTATACTTTCCATATAGACATAATGATTTTTATATACTCTACAAACTGTATATTCTATCTCCTTATACTAACCCTATCTCAAGAAAACTTTCTGCATTTTTACATTTTCAAAAAACATCACTTGATGATTTATATGATTCATCACTTAGTATGATTTATAATCCGTTTTCTTCATGGGGATTTTGGATACTGCTTTGTGTTTGGTCCCCATAATGTAGGGTTTACCAGGACACACACAAACATTTATTTATTTATTTTACTTTACATTTAACTTTTTACATTAAAAAAATGTGATAAGCTATTGCTTATTTGGTGTTGTTTAACATTTACTTAAATTGTTTTTTAAAAATTAACTGAAACCTTTGATACCGTTACACCGAATAATTAATTCAGATGTCAGATGTCATCTAAAATTCTAATTAGATAAGCAGATCACTCCATGACCCCAAAACTTCATAATATTTCCATGTCAATGAGAATTAGAGAGGTTGATGGAGCATCTGGATGAGGGAAAACAAGGTGGGGTTCGCATCTGTCTACACCCAGTAGTCTCAAGCAAGCTGTCACCATACCATGACAGATGACAGAGACACCTGGGCCTGTTACCCCGCTGCGTGCACAAGGCTCATATACCTCTGAGGTTAAACAGAGTGTGTGAGTCGTTTGCTAAGTTGAGAATGACTGAATAAATGTGTGAGGATGGATGTACAAGTATTGCGGGTGTTTGACTATTCCAGCCTCGAAAATACACACACACACACTCATCCTACTCCTCACTGCAATCAGTGATCCCTTTTAACAAGGTTTATTGGGATGTATAAACAAGTGAAGGTCTCTCACTGAAAAAAAAAAAAAAAAGACTAGCCTAACATCTGGCTGGCTCTTTCCCAAACGCCAGGGGACAGCCCATTCACTTTGATATCCCAATTAGCATCTTTTCAGGCCCTTTTTAAGTTCCTTGAACCGAGTGAAATGCTGTCAAACTGTTTGCTTCCAAACTGAATTTACAACTAACATCAGAGAAAATCAGCGCCATAGCAAACAATTAAATCCCCAAATCCACAGGGATGTTACCTAGAAGACCAGGATCCCTGAAGATTAACATGAATCCGAGAAATGTATTTGATGGCAATCATTCCACACAGAACGTGTGAATAAAAATGTGAGATGCTGCACAGTGGATTGGATGCGGAACGCAGGGTCTTGAGACTTGAGACAGGATCTTGAGAATTGACATGGCATCATCAAAACATGCCAAGGTCCTGTCCCATGCAGTCTTGGCCACTTGCACATAACAGGAAGTAAGTGCACAAGTCTGTCCCAGGTCTTGTTTTCCCCCCCATAACTAAATCAACACTATGGACCTGTCCCAAATTTCACCTTAAACGCCTTTCTGGGGACTTTGCTGTGTACACTAATGAACATATACTTTGAAGTTTATTTTAAAGGTCAAAGTATTGAAATTAAAAATGTGTATAAAGCTGTGTAAAAACTTTTTTGTTTAATTCAATAATCAAAAGTTAAAGGGTTAGTTCACCCAAAAATTAAAAAATTAAGTCATTAATTACTCACCCCCATGCTGTACCAACCCCGTAAGACCTTCGTTCGTCTTCGGAACACAAATAAAGATATTTTTGATTAAATTTGAGAGCTGTATAACTACCACATTGGCTCCTAAGGGACTGCCTCTTGACGGCCCAGAAAGTCAATGAAGAAAATGTTTAAATATCCCAAGTGACTACCGTGGCTCAACTATATGTTTATCAAGCGACGCGAATACTTTTTGTGCAAAAAAACAAACAAAAATAACGAGTTTATTCGACTATTTCTTTTCTTCCTTGTAGGCCAGAAACGAGATTTGCTTAGATATCCACGACGCATGCGCGAGAATTGCTATCTGAAGCAGATAGTTTCTCCAATGTGCCAATGTGGTAGTTATAAAATTAATCAAAAATATCTTCATTTGTGTTCCGAAGATGAACGAAGGTCTTACGGGGTTGGTACAGCATGGGGGTGAGTAATTAATGACTTAATTTTCATTTTTGGCTGAACTAACCCTTTAAATACACAGTTCTGTGCTTGCGGTCTTCACGCCCACTTTAACATTTGGGCCAAATACGAAACTGATTTTGGAGTGACTTCTGAAGCAGCGTAATAAATAGAGCCAGTTATGGTGTGAACTAAACAAACATTTATTTACTACAATAGTAATTTCTCATTAGAAATGACATGAGAAATGGAAAACGTTGGTCAAAAACATACATTTACACAAAAACTGACCAGCAACTGCATCTTTTTCTATAGACCATTTCACAAGATGTAAACAACACTGGTCCAGAAGAACTTCCTGTTTCAGTTTGTAACTGTTTTCTTTATTTCACATGTAAAGAAAACATCTTAAAGATGCTTGTTTAACTTTTTGATTCAGTTTTAAATGTTCTGTTGGTTGTATTTTATCCCAGCTTTTATGTAGTGTTAAAAAACTGAAACAGGAAGTGCTTTTGGACCAGTGTTGTTTACATCTTGTGAAATAGTCTATAGCTCAACTGTCACCGAATTGAATGCACAGGATTGTGGGATAACAAAGTTAGTGAAGGACACATCTATGCTGCCTTTAAAAATCCACAAGTTGAAGGTGTTTTAGGAGACAATAAGTGAAGCTAACATTGGATTCAGACGTGCCTTGATGCGTACCTACTTTGGAATGCGTCCTCCGAAGGCAGAATTTTTAAGTTTTCGGGTGCAGCTATCATTTCCATTTCATGCCGACTTTAAACGCTATGTTTTAGGGATGGGATTCTGCAAAAGATATGGTTGAGGACGTCTGTCTTGAACATGTTTACATTAAAAACAATTAAAACAGCTCAGTGGGGTGTGTTCTCTGTGAACAGGTCATTAATTTACAATTAGTTTTTAGTCAAAACAGCCACATGGAACAGGTCATAGAACAGGGTAGGTTTTTGGGACTCAAGTACTAATGAAGATGAACAGACCAAGACCAAGGCATCATATGTTTGCCACACAAACTAAATCAAGCCTTTAACAGCCTGAGTCATGGTAAGTTAGACACAGTAATTTGTTATTCATCTAGTTAAAATTCATCTGTCTATGAGCCAGTCGTGTACTCCAAGGCTGTTAGCAAAATCTCAAGAGCAAAATGACAAGATCTGGAATCCAAATATGCCAATGAACATGGGGCCAAAAAAATGATGGACTTTCATAACAGCAGATTTCCTCCTAAGCAACTGATTACCCTCATAATGTTTACCAGGAACTAGCTCACCTTTAGAGGAGAAAAAAGGTACTGTATGTAGACTCAAGGTCACAGAAAGATCAGGTCATGGCAAAGTATTGCCCTGTCACTTCAGATTGTTGTTGAAAATGCTGTCCCTTTTTGTTTTCCCAGCATATATTCTGACCCTGAGTAGGGCGCATTGGGGCCAGACCCCTCCATCACACCCGTCCACGGGCCTCCGAAGCCCCTGAGGTATGTGACACTGACACGCATGATTCACCGTATGGGTTAATGTCAAATGCCAACACACATAGCACACTGCCATGAATCAGAGCTATATTTCATCCCACTCAGCTATGAAATGAAAAGCTTGAAGGCATCTCCACTCTCTCTGGGCTGCGCATGAATATATATGAGACCCCTCATGGCTCCTCTTGTCAAGTTTGTCACAGATATATTTATCAAGGGGTGATAAAGTGGAGGAATGCACATCATGTCTGGGAGTTATCCCGCACCTTTCAGACTATATGAGTCTGTGTGATAAAATGCTCAAGTTTTCAGGAATCCTAATGATTCAGCTATTCATTTCTGTCTGATGTTAAATGATCACACCAATGTCTATGTTTCTATTAAATACATTTCATTTATTCTCTCTTTAGGAGAGTATTAACAACAGGCTTTGAGGATGCATGATATACACAATATTGTTTATTTAATCGGAAAAAAAAAATATTGAAGATGGGTCTGTATCAGATGTTTAATTGTCCATGTTCATTTCCCCTATACTTTTAGATTACATTTGCAGTCATCTAACATTCTCTTAAAGGAGTAGTTCACTTAAAAAAAAAATTGCTGATAATTTACTCACCCCCATGTTATCCAAGATGTCCATGTCTTTCTTTCTTCAGTCGAAAAGAAATTAACGTTTTTGATGAAAACATTCCAGGATTTTTCTCCATATAATGGACTTCAATGGGAACCAAACGGTTCAAGATCCAAAAGACAGTTTCAGTGCAAACTGCAAACTGTTCAAAGGGCTTTAAACGATTCCAGACGATCAATAAGGGTCTTATCAAGTGAAACGATCGCTCATTTAAAAAAATAACAAAGTTTAAGTTTTATAAGCTCGAATGCTCGCCTTGCTCGTTCGTGACTCTCCTGTTCGAATTTGTTCATCAAAATAAACAAATCTTTTTCTGAGTCAATTCATTCATTTCGTTCGTTGAATGAACCAAATGACTAAAAAAAAGATTTGTTTATTGTGATGAACGAGTTCGAACAGAAGAGTCACGAAAGTGCGTCACAGAACAGAGCAAGGCGAGCATTCGAGCTTATAAAACTAAATACTTTGTAATTTTTTTAAATGAGCGATCGTTTCACTTGATAAGACCCTTACTCATCGTCTGGAATCGTTTTAAGCCCTTTGAACAGTTTGCACTGAAAGTGTCTTTTGGACCTTGAACCGTTTGGTTCCCATTAAAGTGCATTGTTTGGAGAAAAATCCTGGAATGTTTTCATCAAAAACCTTAATTTGTTTTCGACTGAAGAAAGAAAAACATGGACATTCTTGGATGACATGGGGGTGAGTAAATTATCAGCAAAAGTTTTTTTAAAAACTTTTTTTTAAGTTTTTTAAGTTTTAAAATACTAATCATTTAATAACACTTTAATTTAATATTAACCAAATCTCAAAATGAATGTACTTTTTTTTTCACAATGAGCATTGTAATGTTGTGATACCTAACTTCACTTGTAGCATTTGAGACAGTTGATTTTTCTAGTTTCATTTTTAATTTATTCAGACAAAATAGTGTAAATAGTATTTTTAGCATATTTATTTACATGAAAATAATTACCGGATTTTGGTATTGGCTGGAATTTTAATGTCTGTGCATCTCAAAAACAATTCTGTACTTCTGTCTATAGTGCTATGTATCTACTCCCAAGGTTTCATGTTGGGAATCATCTTTCTAAAATATCCGCTTAAGATAAAACCCCACAGGCAAAAACAGGAGAGAGAAAATTGTCCTCCCTCAGGAGGTGAGAAGGAGCTTCTGGGATTTTATGGCAGGCCGAGGGGGATTTTACCCAGGTGTTCACCAAGGGGCAAAGCTGGGTCCCAGCTGCCAGCTGTCACTACCAAGTGGGGAACCAAGAGAGAGCAAGTGACCCAAAAACCTCCTCCTTGAGCACAAACCCCCTCCTCTCCTCATCGCTCCTCTGCTTTTCTGTGAGTCTGTATTTGAACATTTAATTTACACTGCAAGATGTGCAACAGGGACACCGCGCTTGTCTTGCGTCGTGTCGGAGATGTCCACGTCGTGTACATCGATTTCCATGTGTTTGCATTTGCATTGGTGTTCTCATTGACATGGGAGTAAAGCAGAGCTTTGTGAGGCAGTTGAGTGGGAGGCAGCCTCTATACACAATGGCTGATGATTTTGCTCTGTTCCCTCCTCCGCTGAAGTGCCAGAGCATCCTTCCTCCCCAAAGTGCACCTCTCCAAACATGCAATGATAGCACTGATTTTAATTACCTCTCACGACTGTCGAGGTTGTGGCTGCCTGACGCACAGCGGGGAGGATCTTTTGGATTTATCTCTGGAAACACCTGCACTGCTTTTACTCTCTCTCCATGCTAGACAGATGTGTTCGGTCATCTCCTCTAAGCAATACTTAATGTCTGAAGTCTGAATAGGAAAAAATGAAATGGTAATACAAAATGAGTTCTACTAAAACTAACATTGCAAAGGTATTTATATACATGTAACGATAATTACAGTCATCTGCCAGTGTTATATAAGACATAACAAGTCTCTTCCTTTTTGCTTTCCCTTTTTGCATAAACACCTGCTCTAACAAATTAGATGGCATGACGAAGTCTTTCTTGGGCCGTCGTACCACAAACTCTTCACAAGAACCTCTGGGGGATGTGTTTGGGTCCCTTCACCTCATCAAACCCTGCTGCTGTCTTCAAAGCAAGAGATGCACAAATGAACACAGTCAACTTGAAGGAGATCTTGCAAAGGGGTGATGATGTGGATTAGCAGAAGTGTTACATAACAACGTGTTTGTGAGTGAAGCTGACTCAGAGGCAAATTTATTTGTTTTATTGAATTATCGTGTTCCATAAAAGTTTGGGGATCGATAAGAATTATTGATGTTTTAGAAAGAAATCTCACCAGAGCTGCATTTAAAAATTGGAATATTTCCCTATTTAAATATTTTTGAAAATGTAATGTAGTCCTGTGATGGCAAAGCTAAAATTTCAGCATCATACTCCAGTCTTCAGTGTCACGTGATCCTTCAGAAATCAGTCTATGATGATGTAGTGCACAAGAAACATTTCTTATTATTATCAATGTTAAAAACAATATTTTATACTTTTTGATAAATGAATAGGAAGTTCAAAAGAATTGCATTTACTGGTAGAAATTGCTGCCTAGGAGAAACAACTGGTATATTACAGTAAAACAAAGACTAGTCACACCCATTTAAAGATATGGGGGAGAGTAAATGGAATGTCCAAAAAATAAATTAAATAAGAAATGCAGTGTCATTCTGTGAAGTGGAATGATTTAATCCAGGGCTTACAAAGCCAGAACAGTCAAATTCATATAGCCCATGTGTTGAAGCTGCACAGCATATCCACGCACAGTGTGTCCCCTGAAGGCCAGTGTTTGAGCAAAATGAACTGGATTTACTGATTGGCTGTGCAAAGCAGTCTGTGGTAATAAAGACAGCTAGGGGCTGCTGGGGAAGAAATAGTAAATGGCAGACAAGTAGGTGACCATCAGTCACTCCTTCCTTCTGAGAAAATTAGAGCTTGATATGACAGCTGAGAGCCAAACGTTCCTCACACTCAGGGGCAACAGAAGAGTGTGCATCTCACAAGTTCAGATGAAGTGTTACCATGAGTACGCAGCCTGACTGTGAACCCATGCAGGTAGTCGTCGGTGGACTTTTTGTTGTTGTTAATATGCAGTTGGTTCAGGTAGATTATATATTCATGAGTTAAACCGCAAGTCAGGACATGCCTCGAGCAGATAATATCGACCTCTAACATCGGAAAGAGAAAAAATATGACTGGCTAGTATTCAGCCTCCATCAAAAGACACCGAAATTGGCTAAATGTTGATGATTAAAATGTGGACAGAGCTGTATGGCTGGAATATTGTCGGCATGTGCTTGTGTCCAGCATCCAACACAAACTACCGACGGTGCTGCACCTTTAAATGTGTTCTCCAAATGCCTGAATGGATTTGCACACACACATGAACACTATTGCAAGTAGCCTAGCTCTAATTCGGACTGATGTTGCAAGTGTTCTTTGGTGTTTCAGTCGCACACATTTGTAATTTATCAGATCAAGAGGGAATAACTATTTTCATTCACGTTCTGTATTTTAATTGTGCCTGAAGAACACAATAAGACTATAAGCCTGAGCAAATATCCATATAGGCTACTGCAGATACATGGAGAAGAATAAATAGTGCACAGATGCTTTCTGAAAATAAACATTTTGCTGGCATTGGTCGACTTAGCTAGCTTTCTTGTCACGACAGATTAAATCCCACACATGAAGAGAACAGGGATTGTTGAGAAAAAATTACTGTAATATTTTCTATTAAAAAAAGGGAGTTATGCAGTCTCTTTGTTTATCTAAGAGCAACATTTTGCAACAGATAAGAATTTTGACTAAAAACTGAAGATGCCGTCTCTTGAAATCTAAGGCCATAAAAATGAAGAAGCCTAATCCAATGCATTGCTGTTAAACATTGTAGCCTGTGATTCACCAAGAACTAAAACAAAATATCGGTGTTGAACTTGAAAACGTTTTTGGTTTCAGATTGAGCATATTAAAAATAGACAAGAGTGCATGTTTGTTTAATGCTACAAGCAGCACAATATCTCTAGTATGACGTGGGCTTCTACGATAATTTGTATAGTCCGCCATCTGGTGGTTATAAATCATAATTCCTCTCCTAATAAATTAAAAACAAAGTGGGCTGAAATTATTTACACTGGAAAAGGTTTGGTTATTATCGCATATCTGTAGTAGCCTAATTAATATAGTAAAATATACTAAATTAAAATGCAACTAATTATTATTACAAGCTACCCAAAGAAATGTAAATGGATTTTTATACGAAGTGTAACTTTTATAAAGTGCTGCATAGACCAGTGTAGCCTTTTACGAAAACATTTTGTCTGATAATTTTTTATCCGTGCATTTTATATATTATTTGGCTTTGGTGACCAATGTAAGGAAACGGAAAAGCAATGTAGCCTAATACTATTATTATACTACTACTAATTCTAAATTAGGACGAAATTTCAATGTTGCAAAAATCTTCTAACAAATATGTTCTGGCATTTAATGAAACAATGCACCCTGAAAACGATCTTTAAATGAGTAACATAAAAAAATATATATTTCTGTGATTTGGGTAAGGTTTTTATTTGTTATTTGTAGTACTGTAATCTGTTGACGTTCCGCAATTGGTAGTCTCTGCGCATGCGTAGTCGTTGCCCCTCCTAGTGACGTCTTCATTCTTTGCCCCTGCGTTCTCTGCGGAAACCCCCTCGAATGCGTGTAGTTGTCGAGTTGTTTTCGAAAGCTTATGTAGTCGGCACGGTTTAACTGTGATTTAAACATATATGTGGTCACCGGTGTTTACGACGGGGCGACTGGATTACCGCGGCAGTATCTTGATAAAAGGAGGACCGGTTTTCTTGCTCATTTTGTTTTAGCGTTTTGTAATGGTTTTGCTATAACGTTAGTCTTTTGTTGGTTTTTTTGTATGTGTGATGGACGCCATTTTAGGTTGATCACACTAGCTGCTACTGCTAGCACATTGTTTCAGGCCTTGCCTCAAACTACGTCGGTTTGTGTTGTGTTCAAATTTGGACTACACCGAACAAACATTTCGGAGGAACTTCGAAACGGACACTTGGGCGACATATTTGGCAGGACTCTACACGTTCACCTATATGGACACCGTTTGAACTCTTTATTTCTTTGTCAGAGTTGGACCTTACGGACAGCTCGCGGCTAACCGCCATATGGCCCTGGGACTTTGAGAACCCGCAGGAGAGTTTCTGGCTTCGGCCGGGGAATTCCGTGGACTAAAAGTCACTTTCGTCATTAAGATTGCGTGTTGCACTTGATCACAATCTCTTTGAACACTTGATATTTTCAAATCGCAGTTATTAACTTGAGGCAAAACCCACACGACCTCTTTAGTGGTGACTCTTGATTAAAGAGAGTGTTGAGATGAGCAAATATGGCTATTAATATGCTTGAATTGTTAAGCTGATAAACTGACATTGAGTAAGGTTGATCGCTGGGAGAGCCCACGTGATCGTGCGAATTGTAGTTGAGTTTGGTTGTGTGTGGTGGTATCTGACCACAAGGATTGTTTAAACATGTCTTGTGTCCATTACAAGTTTTCTTCTAAACTTAACTACGATACGGTCACCTTTGATGGCCTTCACATCACGCTCAGTGATTTGAAACGCCAGATCATGGGGCGAGAAAAGCTGAAGGCCGCGGATTGCGACCTACAAATCACCAACGCTCAAACTAAAGAAGGTAAGATAAGCTGGTCAAATGAGTTGCTTACACACTATCTTTGAGGTTGCTTAAAACTAATATTTACGTGACCTGAAAGATTGCATGTATAATACATTTTTGTCAGAGAATGTTTTTATTATTGTAGAAATCTCAATGCTAATGTACGTTATGCTAGCTAAGCGTACGGTAATACGGCTAAATCCTGACGGCCAACAGTGTTTTTTTAGTTATTTAAGTCGAGTTATTACGTTTGTCAAATCAACTGTCATGAATATTATGGTTAGTAAGTTATATTTATTAGTGTTAGTTCAATTTCTACGTTGATTTTCCCGCATACTTGTGCCGTGAAGACTCCATTTTGTATAACGTTAGTTTACGCGTCGTTTCCTCTCCATGATATCACTTAGAAAGAAATTATGGAAAATTCGGCATGTTGATTAATGACTTTGTCGTTCTTGCCTTTGCTTACAGAATACACTGATGATGGTGCCCTCATTCCCAAAAACTCTTCTGTCATCATCAGACGAATCCCTATTGGAGGGCTTAAGTCGACAAGCAAAACATATGTCATGTAAGTACACTGACACTTAAATTAGCTTTTTCCATCTGCTCTGCAGTGTTTTTAGTCTTGTTTTGTATGTTTGTTCTCAAAGCACAGCCTTTACTAAAAGCACACCATAACTAAAATTGCCAATCCAATTTTTCATTCTCACTAAGAATGTTCTTACACCAAAATTGTCAGTTTATTTGCATTTCTGCATTTTTGAACTTAAGCTGCTATGATTGGAGAAAAGCAGTGGAAAAACTATTGCATTTGGAGTCAACCCTGTCCCAAACTGTATTTTCATTGTATGAATAAGAGGAATTGTGAATATTGCTACTGCTGTTTCCAAACTACTTTTAATCTACTATTTTAAACTACTATAAAAAAAAGAATTTTTGACGAATGTTGGAAAGGAAAGGAAAAGAACACTATGTAAGTCAATGGCTACCATCAACTGTTTGTTTACAGTCGTTCTTCAAAATATATTTAGTGTTCAGTAGAAAGAAATTCATACAGGTTTGGAACTACATGAGGTTGAGTAAATGATGACAGAATTTATTTTTGGGTTATCTATCCCTTTAAAGTGTCCCAATCACCCTGAATCCCTTTAAGATGAAAAGGTGTCCTTATCCATCTGAATTCATCCCATCCTTTTTTTTTTAGCCTTAGCAGAGCGTAATTGGCAACTTTAGAAATACACCTCATTTCAGTTAAGCAGTTGTGGCCTTGCAGTTAATGTTGAAGAATTATCAGTGTTGAGTAATTTTAATTGGAAGTTAACCTCTTTTGTTGTTGTTTTGTTTTGCAGCGATCGATCTGAACCAAGTGGATCTTCAAAAGCAGTATGTAAAAACACCTCATTTCCTTGTCTCATTACACACATTTTCAAACTCCTCACCAGTTGCTTTGTCTTGAAACAATTTAAGAAATTTTTTAATGCTCCTCAGTGTTGTCTTTGAAACCTGTTTGAAGATAACAAAGTGTGTTGAGCTTAATGTTTATATTGTGTGATTCGCTAAAGCTGTTGCGTTGATTTTCATGTTTTTATACAATTTCCAGAGTGTACAGAAGTCTGTGCGCATGCTAATACACTGTTTCACATTGAATAAGTCATCTACAAATATGAATTCTGTTGTACAGTGTAGTGTAAGATCATATTGATCTACATAATACTTGAACATGGCCAATATTCAATTTGTTTGTCCTTAAAGTGGCACATCTGTAAAAAGCTGTGTTTTTTTGTTTTGTTTGTTTGTAAATAAAAAAAATACATTGTGTTATTTAACTTCACCTTGTATCATACAGCTTCAGTGTCTGACTACTTATGTTTACTCAATTGCTATTATAAGGCACAATAGTTTGATTTAGTTGTGTGGATGTATGAGTGTGAGAGACAGGAGTTTTTGTTTTGTTTTGTTTTTTATCAAAGTGTGTTACCTAAAACATAATGAGCCTTGCCTTGGACTAACTGACAAGGTGAATCGAGTATTTTTTGCTGGCGATTTGTTCTTGACTTGGCTCAGTGTTTTGGAAACTGGCTCTTGGCGTTCAAAGGATAATCAAACGAGACTTGGTTCTTTTGTAGCTTTAAAGGGTTAGTTCACCCAAAAATTAAAATTCGGTCAGTATTTACTCACCCTCATGTTGTTCCAAACCTCTATGTGTTTATTTGTCCTGCTGAACACAAAGGAAGATATTTGGAAGAATGTTTTAATCAAACAGATCTCATTCCCCATTGATAGTATGCATTTTTTCCTACTATGGTAGTCAATAGGGAATGAGATCTGTTTGATTAAAACATTCTTCCAAATATCTTCCTTTGTGTTCAGCAGAACAAATAAACACATAGAGGTTTGGAACAACATGAGGGTGAGTAAATACTGACCGAATTTTCATGGGTGAACTAACCCTTTAATGATAAAATCTTCGTTCATGGAAAACAAATTACCTTTAGTTGTACAACTGAATTTAAATTCCCTGTTCTAGTTAAAATTGTACTCTAAATTATCTGAATTCTGAGTCTAATTTACGTTAGATTAATTTTTCAAATTTGTGTTTTAAGAGGGCCAATTGTTGCAGAAATTGTACATCTTGGGTAAAAAGTCAGTGTGAGTGAGATGGTGATTCTTGGGCACAACTTTTGTAATTGCAGAAATCGTTTCAGCTAGCATTTGTCATTCTGACATGGCAAATTGTGATTATTCTAACAAAATTTCTTTTTATCACCACCCTCTTTTTTTGAACATTGTATTTTTAATCTCCACAGAAATCTGCTTATTCATATTTGAATCATGTGACTTGTACTTTTTTTCCATATTTGATGTCTTTCTAATGTATGCAAATCAGCTACTGGGCCAGTTGCATAAACTTGGCCACTATGTGGTTAAGACTGTCTCTTGAGAACTGGTTTGACTGACTTTTTCAAATCTAATAAGATCAAGCCACCTTTTTATGTAACAGACATAAAAAAAATAATTAGGACCAGTCTTGAAGGAAAAATGTAGATGACTAGTCTAAACAGTTTATGCAACCGGCCACTGAGACAGATGAACTATGCAACAAACAAACAAAATTCTTTGTGATAGCACTTGTAGTTCGCTTCTCTCCCATGTACTTATGTGATGTTGAGACCCAAACTAGCTATAAAACAATTGACCCACTACGAGGCACATTATGTAGGACACTTATTTACAAAAGAACCTAATTCCAGTGGACAGTTTTAAATACACATTTCATATTCTATATGGCCTGTTGTATTAGTTATATTTTCTATATGAATAAATTGCATTTTCTATATGACTTACTGTACAATAAAACTTCAGTGTTTAACTCCCTCACATCTTTCTTAAGGCCCTGTGTGTTCACTTTCCATAGGGTTTTTTGATGAGTTACATCTTTCTTATATTACAAGTACCGGTAATTGCCTTGGTCTGTGAAACATGGCTATAAAGCTATACTTTTTTTCACAGTGTTCAGTGATTCAAAGCTCAAAAATATCCATTAGCTAGTTATGACTAGTGTTGTCAAACAAACCAGTCGGTACAAACAAATGTTGACGGTACCAGCATTTCTCTAGTACCGGGTATATTCGGTACCTGCTGATAAATGCTGCTTTTTAAACTCGCTCGTTTAAGTGTTCTGAGCGTCAAATGTTTCTATTTGTAACGTGTTTTTACAAGCGTTTCGCCAATCATATCTGTTGACCACGTGAACACGATGGCCTATTAGAGGTGCTAGTCAGAATTTGCCTAACACCTCTGAAAGCTCACAAAGTTTGGATTTGTTACACGTGAGCCGCATACTCATAAATCCTATCATTATAACCAACAAAGTGTAAACGAGATTTATTGTACAATTAAGACAGGCTTTTTTGTTTGTTTTAACGCAAGTTTTCGCCAAGAGTGCAGAATTCATTGAGTCTTGGTCATTATTAAGGGCTCTTCACAATCTAAGTCAGTTTTTCATTCTGCAAAGTTTCTGTATCGACAGCAGTTTTTACATGCATGATTGAATATGAAACTGCAATGATTTCAATGATAATCAATAGATGAGATTAAAAGGAACAAACCATTTCAAATTACTTGATTCAACAGTTTTTGCTCTGGTACTGAGAACCTCAAAACTTTGGTTTCGTGACAACCCTAGTGATGAACTTATTCAAGATAAATATATCATGTTCTATTAACTATGGTGTTTATATTTTTAAATGCTTTTAAATAAATTTTGTGTCTTTCCATTAGGATTTGGTTGAAATATTACTAATTGTGTTATATAGTGTTAACTTTGAAGACTTATTTGTCCAGATTCTCTCTATTGGGCATGATAGATTTGTGCCT
This sequence comes from Pimephales promelas, assembly GCF_988280905.1. Lineage (NCBI taxonomy): Eukaryota > Metazoa > Chordata > Actinopteri > Cypriniformes > Leuciscidae > Pimephales > Pimephales promelas. The sequence goes on from NC_142771.1 coordinate 26,892,894, forward strand.
TGTCATAGTGGTCAACCCCTCTTTGTTTTAATGTTTTTTTTCCGATGACAGATTGATGATTCTTCATCCATTTCACTGGCCCTGCTTTCAAAGGTATTTTAAACTCTGTAACTACTTGATAACACTGTTCTACTGTTTCTAACTTCCGTGTTTTGGATTTGGCAAGCCATAATGTAGGCACAAGTGTGCAATATTTTTTTTTTTTTTTGTCAAATCTTGTGTTTCGTCACATCTAGCTTGTTTATATATGCTTAGAATGTTAAGTGAATGTAATACTCTGTGAATTTGTATGTTTTGCATTTGTGACAAAATTGCTTATCAGTAATAATACTGAGAATTTAGCATTTTGAAATTATCAAATCAGTTATTAAATTTCTGTAAGATTAATATTTAGTTATTTGTATAATTGTGTTGATACTTGTGAAAGCCTGGTCCTGTAAAGAGTGAGCCAACTGCCTTTCATCAGTGTGAAATAGAATGCTAATTGCAGGTGTTGAGATTTTTTTTTTCTAAATTGAAAAATTAGGCACTCTGCCTGGAATTCTGTTGTGATCTTTTGTTAATTTTTCGCAATGAAGATCAAATCTCTGCATTTCTTAAATTCCCTCGGCTATTCACTTGTCTTGTGCATTTTTTTTATTTATTTTCTTTGTAAAGCAATATGAGCAGTCTTCACAAAATTATAATTTTCTATATACTAGGCTTTAAAAACACCAGAAGCATTTTCTCTATTATGGATAATGGATTAATTGTCTTTATTGTTGTCAAAAAAATCTAAAAATTTTGGTGCAACAGCAATATTGAATTTCAGGTTGATCATGCCATTGTAATTTGGTATTGTGTACATGTCTTATGCTCTGACTGCATTTCATGTTAGTGTGAAATCTTTTCTTCACTTGCCCAAGAGACATTCCAATAAAACTAAATAGACTCTTAGACGATGGGCAATGCATGTGTGTAGTTGGTATTAAGTCTTGCATGAGTCGTTGATTGTCTTTTGATTTTAACTTTATACTTGTTATTTTGCGTTAATATATAAAATGGGTTTTGTCATTTCATGGCCTGAGGTGGTACTCACTTAGGTTTTAGTATTTTGAATGATCTCGCACTGATAGAGGCAAGAAGCTGCTTCTTACAGGACAAGGTTTCAGTAAATCTCTGGGCTCGAATGAACATTCCAACATTGATTTTATGTGACAACATTATTACCTGTTAAACAGACAGCCAATCTTGCTGAAACAAATGCTTCAGAGGAAGACAAAATAAAAGCAATGATGTCTCAGTCCAACCATGAGTATGACCCAATCCAGTAAGTATGCAATTCAAGACATTGGCATCTTATTTGAAATTGCTCTCAGCATCATTTCTAACATGAATCTCTATTCATTAGTTATGCAAAGAAGCTTGTTGGTCCACCTCCACCAAACTACACATGCTTTCGTTGTGGAAAAACTGGACATTATATCCGAAACTGCCCAACGAATGGGGTAATTGGGTTTTCATTACCACAACTGCTTTAATATTACAATTGATTTGAACTTGGTGACACTTACTATAACTTTTTGTGTGCGTAAATTTTTATTACCATAGTATGCTCATTTAGTCAGAGAAGAAATTTAATCTTGCATATCAAATGTGCGTTAGCAGGATCGAAGTTTTGAAGCTCCTCAACGGATAAAGAAAAGCACAGGAATTCCTCGGAGTTTCATGGTGGAGGTTGATGATCCAAACAGAAAGGGAGTCATGTTGACCAACAGTGGAATATATGCCATTCCTACTATTGATGCGTGAGTATACTTGGCCTTCTTGTAAGGGTTTGTTTTAAAGGAAAATTCATATTTTTCACTTCTGACACAATTATGCAAAACCATCAGAGTAGTGTCCTCGATTAATCATATTACGCTTGCTTTTAGTGAGGCCTATGCCATTGGGAAAAAAGAGAAGCCACCATTCTTGCCCCAAAATCAATCTTCATCTTCAGAGGAAGAAGATCCTGTACCTGATGAGCTGCTGTGTTTGATCTGTAAGGATCTAATGACTGATGCTGTGGTTATCCCCTGCTGTGGAAATAGTTACTGTGATGAGTGTAAGTGTCTATATAAAAAACATTTGCCAGAAAGATTAAGTGTTTTTGACTTGTGGAAGCTAACAATCTTTTTACCGCAGGTATTCGGACATGTTTGCTGGAGTCTGAAGAACATGTTTGCCCAACCTGCAAACAATCGGATGTATCTCCTGATGCTTTGATCGCAAACAAATTCTTGCGCCAAGTAAGAAATCCCTATCTTAATCATTGTTAAACTGCTGTGTTTTTGCTTCTAACGTAATAGTATATCATTAACACAAACATTTCTATCCAACCCCAGGCAGTGAATAATTTTAGGAATGAAACCGGATATACCAAGAGGATTCGAAAAGCTGCAGCTGTTACACAAGGAGCCCAAACGCAGGCTACTGTCCAGCGGCCACCTCTGAGACTGGCAACCTCACGCCAGCAGGACCCTCTCATGGCCAATGTTCCGAGCTCCACAGCTGATAGCAGCCCTCCCCAAAGCACACCTGCTGCCCCTTTATCTCCTGTTATCACTCATCAGCCCTCCAGTACTCCACCTTCTTCTAGCACCTCTACTGTACACAGCAGCACCGCACCTGCAGCATCAAACTATAGCCCTGTGGTGAACTCTCCTCAGCACTCTGCTAAGCAGGATGACCCTCCTTCATCTAAGTAAATAATTCTCTAGCACTTCAGAGGAGCCACTGGTGTAAAACATGAGGTACCCAACTCGAGTATGTCTATGCAGGTGTTAATTTTTTTCTTTTTTTTTTCTCAGGGAATCAGAGGTCTCAGCATCTACTGTCGTGCCTTCTTCAGAAACCTCTGTCCCTACAACTTCATCTTTTCCCAAGGTATTACCTTTTTACAGAGTTTTAAGTTAGCTAATAAAAGAGAATTACATAGACTAATAGAGCCATATTACACAAGCAAGAGTATTTCCGTTAATACTAAAATATTGAGGAAAAATTACATTTTAGATGCAATATGCAGCATTTTTTTTCTTTGTCAGTTATAAATTGTTCACTTACTATGTTGCAAACAATACAATATAATTTGAATTCTGTATTGCAAAAACAGACAAGCCAAGTAGAGAGATTTACTGTAAAGCCTTTAACTTGTTTGCATGAGTACAATTGAGTGATCCCCCCACCCATTTGTTTTGCCTAGGGATTCCATGTCCCAGTGATTGGAAAGCCGAATATGCCTCAGCACCACATGCACAGACCAGGTAAGATAATATCAACACTATCTAGGTGAGTTTTTTTTTTTGACTTGGTGGTTTTTGTTATTTACAATTCTTCCCCTTTTTAGGACAGCCAAGGACTAGTGGACCAAGGCCAACTGGAAGCCGTAGTGCGTGGGATCCGTAAGTATCAAAGAGTAAAATCTTTAAATATTTAAGCTTGATTCAAAAAAAGATGAATATTTGACTCCAGTCTATTCATCCCATCAGGTCCACAAATCGAGGGAGAGGTCCTAGTGAGCGACCACAAAGAACACAGCCTCCACCAGTCCAAAATCTTCCGCCTGTTATCCCTCCAGTGTATGGCCCTCCTGCTCTATTTCCTCCTCCACCACACCCTATGCCTCAGCCTCCTGGTGTTGTTCCTCAGCAGTATCCCATACAGTATCCTCCTGGACAGCAGCCTCCCCCTCCCTTCAACATTCCACCACCTGTATTTCCACCTGTCCCACCTGTGACAGCTCCGTGGGTGCCTCCTGGTGCCCAGCCACCTATAGCCAACCCTATCTCTTCTATGCCAGCAGCACCTTTTCTATCCAAGGAGGAGTTTTACCGACAGCAGCGTAGACTTAAAGAAGAGTATGTAGAGTTTTTACACATTAAATATGTGTGTGTGTGGGGGGGTATAACGTCAATATAAAAAAAATAACTAGGGAATTACTGAAAACTGATGATTTTGGTTTTTATTTAATGTAAGTGGCGATTGATAGCCTAGTTTATAATATATAGGCCTACCTAATGTACTGACGGGAACAAGGGGGTAAAGCCTCTATTTAGGCTATTAATTTTGGCATTCCCATTAAGGAAGTGCAATTTTGCCAAAAGTAGAACTTTTATTTTAAATAAAATTCGGGCAACTCAAAGTGCACCAGATTAATGAATTTATCTTTAAATTGTACAAAATGTTCTTATGGGTGGCCATACCCCCTGACCTCCCCCCAGAGGTGGTGAGGTCCACCGGGAAACAGTATATGATGGTCTACAAAAAATACAAATTTAATTCTTATCAAAATGCATGCATGATCAGGATTTGACCCCTTCCGCCTCGTTTTGAGCCTGGAAAAACCATATATATATATATATATATATATATATATATATATATATATATATATATATATATATATATATATATATATGTGTGTGTAATTTATTTATTGAATTGGTTAATTGGCTCGTTCCTCATATGGTTATGTGGTTGTTTTGATTGAAGCATTATGATTTATTTGTGTCTTATGAGAGTTAATTAAATATGGATTGTGTAATTGAGTGTTGTGTGGATTCTTCCCCTCTCACTCCTAATAATAATGTGTGTTGTAATGAATAACCAAATTTTAACTGCAAAGTTTTATTTCCTTCCTGTCTTTGATAAATAGTTCCCAATGTCGATTCGTTACCAGGGAGAAGTCGTCCAAACTTGAAGAGTTCACCAATGACTTTGCCAAAGAGCTTTTGGAGTATAGGAAGATCCAGAAGGAGAGAAGGCGATCCTACTCTAGGTTAGGATAAATACAGGTCCAACAGTAAGCTGTCATTTTTGATGGGAAATGTTTGGCATCATCTAAATTGTCCCAAATTTACCTTTTTTTCAGATCAAAATCTCCATACAGGGGTTCTTCCTACAGTGGCTCATCATATTCTTATTCAAAATCTCGCTCTCGGTCCAGATCACCACGTTCCTACTCTCGATCACCATCCCGGTCTCGGTCAAGATCGCGCTCCCGATCACGCTCCTTCTCTCGCTCGCCATACTCTCGGAGGGGCCGAGGTCGAAGCCGTAGCTATCGATCCAGGTCACGGACTCCTACATACCATCGCTCCCACAGTAGATCTCCGTCATATAGGGGTCGGGAGATGAGTGGGATGGGAGGTGGAATTTATCGGTCTCGCTCCAGATCTCCAATGTATAGAAATCACAGTCCCAGCAAGAAACTCCCCCCCCCTTCTCAAAATGAGGGTGAGCGCAAATACACAGGGAGGTACAGAGAGCTCCCTCCTTATGATGCTAAGGCTTATTATGGTCGAAATGTAGACCAGAGTGACCCCTATGAGAGAGAGCGATACAGAGAGTGGGAAAGAGAATACAGGGAGTGGTACGACAAGTACCTTAAGAGTTATAACAACCCACCAAGTGGCCAAATGAGGGGCCGTATTCCAGGCACCAGAGATCCCTTTACTCCTGAGCGTTTTGCTCCTCCCCGACCAAGAGAAAACTCCCCCTATGGCAGGGGACGTCGGGAGGACTACCCGCCACCACCTCAGAGCCACAGTGTTCCTCCAAGAGGCAGAGTGGCAATGACATACCAAGAAAAGTGTGCTGAGAAGTATGGCCACCTTCATGTCAACACCACTGGAGCAGTGAGAGGATTTAACAAAGATTCTTCGAAATCTATCAAGGACCGAGAACCAAGTGGCAGCACTGCTACAGACACCAAGTCACTGAAACATAAGAAACATCGCAAAAAGAAAAGAGATGATGATCTATTCAGCCACTCTGACTCTATGGATGATTCCAGAAAAGATGATCGTAAAGGGGACTCCTTGCTGATTAATTCAAGCCGTGATGATGCCACACCTGTCAGGGATGAGCCCATGGATAGTGCTGCAGTGCCCTACAAGAGAACCCCTGAAAAGGAGAAGAAAGAGAGGACTAAAAGCAAATCTGACAAAGGTAAACGAAGGTCTGAAAGCAGTGGGCAGAAGGAACCATCGGGCAAGATCTCAAAATCTGTTAGAGAGAAGGAATCTGATGCACCGCGAGAGAAGGGGGCTCCCACTGAACCAGCCATTAAGAGAGTCAAAGACGAACCATCCCACAAATCTGAAATAAGTAAACCTCAGTCTTCAGAGTCCAAACTCATGCTCCCACGCAAGTTGATGCAGTCTAGGCCCATTAAACACCACCAGGAGCTGAAGCCCATCAAAGATGAGATCAAAAGCAGGAAGGAATTGGTGAAAGACCTTCCAAAGCAAGACAAAGTATCTGACAAAGATGGGAAAGTCCCCAAAAAAGAGCAAGAGAAGCCTGTGAAAACTGAGGAGAAGATGCACACCAAGGCATCAAGAGAAGTTCCCAAACAGGAGAAAAAGAAACGGAAAGATGACAAGCCATCTGCGAAAGACCTGGATGTCCCTCCTGTAAAAGTAGCAAAAATGGAAGTTGACGTGGTCAAAAGCTCTCCAAAACCTAAACCCAGATTGGAGAGTGAAAGGCCAGTTGAGAAGGAGAAAGTAGCTATTCCGTCTCTGATGGATATTAAGCCTGAGCCTGTAAGAAAGATTAAAATCAACAGGGAAATTGGCAAGAGAATATCTAGCATTGATCGGCCAGTTTCAGCTGAGGACTCTGCTCATGCCACAGGAAAGGGCAGGCTAGACAAGTCTAGAGGAAAATTGAGAAGGAAGGTGCATGTTTCTGATGGGTCTGGATCCTTATTGGTTGATTACACCAGGTAAGAGAAATTAAATATTAATAATTAACTTGACAAGTCTTATTTTCTGTACCATCCATTTATTCATATTTGTTGTCTTTGGCAGCACCAGCTCCACAGGAGGAAGCCCCATCAAAAAGCTTGAGGATAAGCTTGACCTGAAGAAGACTGTGGTAAAGACCCTGGAGGAATACACCAATGACAGCTCCACCCCTGCTGAGGACGAAATCGTCATGATACAGGTGCCCCGTTCCAAGTGGGAAAAGGAGGACTATGAATCTGAGGACGATGATTCTAAGGTTGCAACTAGAAAAGATGGCATCAACACATCCAGTTCTGCTCCTTCAGGGGAGGACACTGCTGCGAAATCAACTGACAAGGAGTCTCCCCATGCTGATAAAGCTCCTACTGCCTCCAAAGAGGCAGATGTCAAACCTGCAAAGGACCCCACATCATGTGATAAGGAAAAAGATTCTGACAAAGAGCGAGAAAGGGACAGAGGGAAAGAAAGAGACCGCTGCAGCACTGCAGATCGTGAGGTAACTGATAAAAGGAAACCTAGTGTACCTAATCAGGAGAAAGAACATGCACAGGAGAAAGGCAGTGACCATGGCAGTGAACGCAGCTGCTCTTCCCAGTCTTCCAGAGACAGGCAATCTGACAGGCCTGAACCAAACTCTAGAAAGCCAGTAGGTAGAGAGACAACAACAGGCCTTGCCAGTAGGAAACCAGAGCATAGAGATGATGCAAGAGACCACTTAGGCACAAGATCAAAAGATGAGAGAAGTCCAATCAGGAGGAGAGTATCGCCCTCAAGGGTAAAGGACTTGCATACAGACTCTGGGAGAAAAACACTTGAAGCCCCACCGGAGTCGAATAGGAGTCCAAGTCCAAGCAGGAATAAGAGAGCATCATCGCAGAATGCCCCAGAGCCAAAACGAACTGGCCCAGAGGATAACAAAGGACACTGGCCATCCAGTAAAGAGAGCCAGGGTTCTAGGCATTCTGATGTACGTTCTACAAAGGACCGTGAGCACAGGACTCCTCATAGAGCTTTGACTCCAGAGCCTAGGTCTGATGCAGAGAAAGGTGGCGTGCATGGCGACCACGTCAAAGTCCTATCGGCGCGCTCCACAAGACTGTCATCGGATTTAGCACGGGAAACTGACGAGGCTGCGTTTGTCCCTGACTACAGCGAAAGTGACAGCGAGACTTCGGACCCTGAGAGCAAAATGGAGCAGAGAGGACGAGAGCGGGACAGCAGTGGCAGCCAGAGCCCAAGCCCCTCTGGAAGCCATGGACCCAGCAGCAGCCCCAGCTCTCCGGGCAGTCAGGACAGCAAAAAAAAGAAAAAGGACAAAAAGGAGAAGAAGGAAAAGAAGAAACACAAGAAGCACAAAAAACACAAAAAGCATAAGAAACATACAAGTAATGAGTCTGAATCAGATCTCAAAGGACAGAAACACAAGCATAAGAAGAAAAAGTCCAAAAAGAGCAAGGACAAGGACAAAGATGACAAGGAAAAGGTTGAAAGTGAAAGAGATGAACATAAGGCAAAAGTCTCTGTTTAATTCATGTATAGGTTTAACCATTGATTTAATTTACTCAACTTTAAGAAGCATTGAAAAAAAAATCTATTGTTCTACAGAAAAGTTTAAGTACTGATTCAGCTTTCATTCTTTTTGCTAATTCTCACTGGTTAACAACATGTTTTGTGTGTGTGTGTGTGTGTGTGTCTGACCATGCTAACCTCTCCCACCAATGCAAGAGGACTTGAACGATAAAGGTTATTTAGGTTTTGAATTTTCATGAATATTTTTTTTTCTCATTTAAAATTGTTGCAGATTCTCATTACATCATGGTTTTGAATTAAGGCCATTGTAGAGGAAGCACTTTAGAAATGTGAATGTGATTTTGCAGTTTTGCAAAATTTGCAGAGTTGCAAAAGCCCTTTTGTACCTCGATCTCTTGTATGTTTAAGTTGGATATAAACATATCATTATAACAGTATGATAATATTGTTACAGAGGTACAGGAGAGTGTCATCCTGGCATTGGGCCACACTGATTTACAAATTGTATGTTTTTGCTCTGTGAATATTTCCTCTACTCTTTCATTTTATTTGACTTCACCTTCACATGAGTAATTTAAATTATCTGCTGAAATGGAATTGTAAATTGAAATGTTCTGAGGGTAATAAATTTTTTTCAGCAAATATACATGTATAAATATGGTCTCATCTTGTTTATTCTCTTGCTTTGGTAATAAAGATTTCCAAGGAACCACAGTAGACTATTTCTAATTGTCTTTTTAATTAGTTATTGGTAATACTTTATTTTACATCGTTACATGTACTTAATGTAGCAGTAAACAGTAAATTATGCATACAACCAATCCTAGACCAAATCTTATTCCCAACCCTGTAGAAATATATATTACTCTACTTAAAAGTACACTGTAACTTAAGGTTAACGTTTATTTATTGTATGTACACCAGAATCAACTATTACATATTTGGAGATTTTTAACTAAATAAAATTGCACCCATCCGATGTCCCTATCCTATTACAATGAGATTAATTATTAACAGAACAGGCTTTTACATGCGTGTTTATGGCAATACTTTTTAACCTGTTTAAAAGATTTTATTTCGTAGCCCAACTTCCGTTAAAAGTGTCTGACTGTGCTGGAACTTTTATTTATTTTAGAGAAAAATCTGGCATGAGTTGGAAATATTTTTGAGATAATCGTAATTGTAATCGAATGACATACCACATTTTAGACAGGGAAAACTTAAAATAGCTCCTACAAATGATCAGTTCAGAATTACACTCAGTCACACATCTTTTTCATGACTTCTGTGATGCCTTTCTTTTCTGTATTAGAAGGAATTTGTAAATCTTTTTATTTCCCAATGTCTACAATTAATCTTTGTTGTATATTTTTTAAATGAGATTTGATTTTGGGTTTGTTATAAATCAATTTTTAATACCTTAGTTCTACATTATTAAAATGGTTACTGAAATGATTCATATTAAAATGTATGTCTTGAATGTTGTGTCAACGAGAAGCCTCAGAAAGGGGTTGAATGCTCTAATGCTGGAGAGTAGAGGGTCATGGTGTAATCGTGTGGTTTAAACTACATGTAGTCAAACTGGGAGTTTTGTTTAAACAAAACTAGCTTTTGGTGGATTTTTTACTGTCCAGTTTCCCCAAAATAAGTTGAAACATGGATTCATCTGACCTCAGCACAGATTCCCACTGTGTTTTGGATCATCTGAGATGAGCTCGGGCTCAGAGAACTTAATTTTGCAGCAATTCTCTGCATAGAATTGATGTAAAGCTTTCTCCTTGTGGAACAGAGATTCAAGTTGTATTTCTTGATGCAGTGGCAGACTGTTAAGTGGAAATGGTTTTCCAAAGTACTTCGGAGTCCATGTGGCTATTTTTAACCCAGTAGCATGATGGTTTCTCATGCAATGCCGTCTGAAGGGCTCAAAGGTCACGCTCATTCAACAGAGGTTTCCTGACTTTTCATTCATGGAGATTTCTCTGGATTCTCTGAAACTTTTCACAATATTTTGTATGGTAGATGGTGATAGAACCAAATACTTTGCAATCCTGCATTGAGAAATGTGGTTTTTGAATTGTTTGACGATTCTCTCATGAAATGAGAGAGTGACGAGTCAAGTGGCAAGCCATGACCAATCTTTGCTTGCAAAGACCGGGATGCTCCTTTTACGCCCAATCACGATACCGTCATCTATATTTCAGAACAGTTTAACCTGGATATTTGTTTCACTGTCGGTTTGCCTCTGTCCCAACTTTTTTGGAGTGTGTTACAGCCATTAAAATCTAAATTTGTTTACAAAATACTATTAATTTGCCTTGTGAAAACATATTTTTTTCTTTGTACTTTTGTCAGTTAAATAAAAGTTCAAGAGAAGTAAATCACAGAATTCCCACCAATACCACCTAAACCACCAGCAGTGAAGAATCCTTAAAACATTAAAATATACTTTAAAATAATACTGATAACATATTAAACCATTCTTTTGACCAGATAAAATATTATTACTAAAGTTTACTATCTAAAATATAAAACAGACATAAGCCTACCTCAACCTGATATTCAAGCAAGATACCCTTGATCTGAAAGTGTTGCGTTTCCTCTGACAGCCACTTGAGGACGGCAGACATCTTATATTTGTACCCATAACCTTAATTATACTGCCAATGACGTAGCTCGCGTGGTGAGCTGAAACCTGGGTACGTCACGAAGTGCGGAACATCCAATAGGAAAATTAAATAATCCAAAAGGATTGTAGTTCTCTGTGCAGGGATGCTGGAAACCTGCAAAAAAAAAAAAAAAAAAAAAAGCCCACAGGACAGTGCACATTAGATGCAGGGGAGTCCGGCCCCCCCTCTCCAGAACAAAGAATGTTCCCCTAACCTAACGTTCCCGTATGGTTTCCAGGAAAGATGCCTTTAATGGCAGCATATGTCTCCGTACAATCTCAATATAGGCCTACACCTTCAAGTTAATGATATTGTCACGCACATCCAAGTCACCCATACCATGATAGCTGTTTTAGGTGGGGACGGCACAGTGGATAAGACACATGCCTTTGGTGTGAGAGACTTTGGCATTTTTACTTCCTGTTGTGTGCACGCCTCTCAAGGGGCCAAGACTGCAAGTGTGGGTATTTGAACAAGGCAGAAGAGTTGAACTAGGCCAAGGTTCACCCATTATGTCCAGAGAGGGGAAACTGGAGGTTAAAAGCCTCCTCGTTAAAAGAATGAGGAGTGTGGAAGCTTCCAGATGAGCAATGTATGAGGATGCAGTCAGAGGTGCTTCTCATTTCTAATGTGTGCATACTGGTTCCCTTTCCGCTCTACCTTTTCTCACCGCTCAGCTCCATTGCATTGCCCTTAGGATACAAGGGAAGAATGCAAGGAAAGAAATTTAGGGCGGAGGAAGCTAAGGAAATCTTGTGTTTTAAAATATTCTTGATCAAGCATCCCCAAAGAGTAATACGCTTAAATAAAGCTAGGTTATTTAAAAGATTCATAATATTGGGCTAATAAAAGATGCCCTGTTGAAATATGTAACATGTAGCCTGGTTTATTTAAACTGTCAACGTCCCGCTACCGGGACACCTAACTTTACTTCACTATATTTCTATTAAATCCTAATCTAATTATGACAAATTATAGTATCATTGGAAAGGTCTAAGACTTCTAAATTCTACCCGTTTTGTGTTACAAATTATGTAGAAAGAGTACTTGATGAATTTTTGACAAGAGTGCACCTCAAAAAATCTTTTGTAAATAAATAAATATAAAATATTTTGTAAAATATATTATATATATAATATAAAAATTATATAGTAGGCTAAGCCTATATTTGAAATAGTATAAATTTAAACTTCCATATCTTTTTCATACTTTCATTTGTTTTCACTTCAACAATAATCTGCTGAGTGTTTCCTTTTCTTACAAGACAAAACTTGGCTATATCCAAAGCATTCTTGAATAACAACCATTCTCAAAAAGGCTGACTGCTAAGGGGTTAAACCGCAAAGGTAGCTAAAACAAATTAACGAATGTCTCATCTAAAAACACTGCATAAATAATATCTTAAATAAAGAATGAATTATAGGCTTATTAATTCAGTGAAGACTATGCAGTGTTTAATTTTACATTTAATTACATATTATATTTCAGTGATAGGCTTATATTTCCGTGTTAGGCTAGGCTAGAACTACCTGAATTGGCTACTGTTAAATTGACTCATTGTATATTGTTTGTCCTGTAAAGCTTTTCCATCTAGACTTAATTTCAATGCTAGATTAGCCTACGAAAAAAACATTGGAATGAAACAGATCGCCTTATATTTTGTTTGTTTTCAACACAAGAGGGCGCCCAAGGTTATTCAGCCCCGGAAAAAAGGTGCAGCATTCCAGTTAGTAACATGAAGGCACATTTGAAGCATCTTCGTGTGTGGAAAGTTCAGAGCGAGTCAAGTATTTAAGGTTTGTTAAAAGTCTCATCCCAAAATGCTACTTTTTAGTCACATTGCTCTCAGCAGAAGGCAAATATAAAGGGGAAAGGCCTTTGCTTTATTGTAAGCCACATTTCAGAAACAAAGATGGTGCTTCACATGTTGACAACAAACAAGCCAGCAGTCATATGGGCATTATTGACTTATATTATTTTTGTATTATTAATTCTTCCTTGATGCTCTCTTTTCGGGTCTCTCGTAGTTGAAGGTGAAAATGTTATTCTTTAAGAACTTCAACATGCAACAACTAAAGTGTCTTGTATGGATTCCATGTCAATGCACATAAGAAAATTCAGCCTCATGTATTTGGGTCAAACTGATGTAATGCATATTTTTGAGTCATGAACAGTGTGTTCCGTTGTTACAAGTTTCAGTTGTTAAATAACATTTCAAAGTATTAAAATTCATTTTTGACTGTTTTTATGTCAGGTGGAACAACCAAACAGATGTTTGTGTGTGTGTGTGTTTGTCCAATGATCTCAACAGCTTTAAAGGGATAGTTCAGGGGTAGTATGCTTTAGCTTAGCTTAAGGGCATCCAAGATGTGTGTCTTCTGTTTCCACAGTATTTTCAATTTTGCAAGGAAGATATAAATACTGTTCTATAACCACTCGTTCCGTGTCTTAGGCCATCAATGTGTACTTGTTTAATTTGGACTTCTCTGTGCATGCTCTTTGAGGTGGGCTCCATAGACTTCCATTATATGACTGATAAACAAGAACGGTTTGACCTAAAAAATATCAAAATTGAAAATACTGTGGAAACAAAGACACCTCCATCTTGGATGCTCTTGAGGTAAGTTAAAACATATAAAAAAAAAATTCAAAGTGAACTATCCGTTTAAAACTATATTTATAAAATGCGTTCATATGAGAGGTTTAAAATCTAAAACGATGCCATGATATTTAATGAAAATATATTATTATTAATAGTTGATTCATTTGTTCGGACAGATGCACCACCTGACATTTGGGGGGGTTATACTATGTATTATTTAAATGTACCAAAAATGAATTCAAACTAAATATGTTTTGTAGAATAAAGTGATATATCATGAATTTATCAAAATGATTTTACACACAAAAATATGCATGTCATGTCATTGACCCATTTATATTATTAGATGATACAAAGTAAACATGATAACAAAAATGCATCAGTTGGTATTGAGCTGAAAAAAGAGCATTCCCTTGGTGAGCTGGCACAGTGTTGTGGGTTAGCACCAGCATATATGTCCTGTGTGTGTGTCCTCACGAGAGTGTTTGCCCCCTTGTGTTGTTGCTTCTAGTTTCCACCAGTCTCCCCCTGCCGCCACGTCTGGCACTGCTTTCAGTGTGCTGAGTGTGCTATAATCTGCTAAAACCTGCTGCCATACACTGCACTCTGGGAATCCTTTCTGCTGTGTGCCAGGTAAGGGCAAATCCTCCATTCACACATAAATACACATTCAGAGGAAACGAAGGCTATAGATATGGGCCTGTAACTCTTTTTACTTACAATCGTAGCAACTTTGCCCGTTTTCCAAATGGTGCAGTTGACGTGTTTCTGTTTGTTCTTGAACGTTGTCCAGGATTTGGCCGTATGTTGTGACATAGTTGCATATTCCATTTTTGTGAGGTTCACTGCCCTGGTACATGCAGCCACAGGAATAAATGATTCTGTGATTGTCACAAAAATGTGACTTTATTTCTGACGGTTTGTTACAGTGACTTCCAAAAATACTTTTTTAACATTTATTTGTTAAATATATTTTGAGTCCCTCTTTTGAGTCTTTTTGAGTTTGGTACTGTGTCCAGGATCCATGCCAAGTCTACATCATTCAAATGAAGCATATGCAGATCTGTTTTGTTTAAGCTAATGGTGACACTTAATTGCTGTGTCTGGTCTTCAGTGATTGGTGAACGTGCGATATTTCTTAAAGCTACAGTAGGTAACTTTTGTAACCAAATATTTTTTTACATATTTGTTAGAACTGTCATTATGTCCTGACAGTAGACTATGAGACAGATAATTTGTGAAAAAATCTGAAAATTGCCATTTGCAGAAATACAACTGTGCTCCCGGTCGGAAACAACCAATCAGAGCCAGGTGGAATGTCTTAGCAGTGTCAATCACAGTTGAGTACGTGCTGATCACACCCCTCTCTTGCACAGCGCTCTGTCATTCAAACCAAACTCAAAATTGGCGTTGTGTCGCAACTGTGCTAATGGCGGAGAAACAACCTAAACTGCCAATTTCTCGAGTGCCACTGCTCATAAATCAAATAATGACAATAAACAAGCGAAAAAGCCACCATTTCAAGGACAATTAGGAAGAAAACAAATCAAAAGCTTTTATGTAACTCAAATATTAGATATTTTTTCCACAAATATGCCTATTTTATTTTAGGCATTATTTTAACAATTATTCCATAATTTAGTTCTGGGCCTAAAAGTGCTATTTATAACTACATATTTATAACTTATAGAAAGGGCCCAACGTTACATTACATTACAGTTACATTACATGTATTGCAAAATACGTAATTATTTGAGGACCAAGTTTGTAGTCAAAGTATGGGCAGGCCTTAGTCAATGTAAAGCATGTTGATGTTTTGTCCCTACTAGTGAATGTACCGTAACTGGTTATCCGCCGTCATTGTTGTCGCTGCGGGGGAGGAGCTGTGGAGGGAGGGCTGTGGAGCAGCAGAGAGCAAGGGGGTGGGACCTGTAAGTTGTGCTTGTGCAAATTTTCAAGCTAAATTAACGTTTTCTCAAATGTTACCTACTGCAGCTTTAAGGTGGATGTTT
Organism: Pimephales promelas; assembly: GCF_988280905.1. Classification (NCBI taxonomy): domain Eukaryota; kingdom Metazoa; phylum Chordata; class Actinopteri; order Cypriniformes; family Leuciscidae; genus Pimephales; species Pimephales promelas. The sequence goes on from NC_142771.1 coordinate 26,908,477, forward strand.
TCTGTTTTCCTTCATGCTCTTGTCAGGAAATCTCTTGTTAATAGGTGTTTTTGCATGTATTTTCAAGACAACCTCGTCTTTGAAGATTGAATGCTTTGAGGTGCTTCTTGTGGGGAGGTGTTGTTTCTTTCACATTGCTTCCTGTGAAATTGATTCGTTCCCTCCATTTCCATGTTCAGCGCTGCTATAAAGGCCAAAGTCGAGATGTTTCGTGCACCGCCAGAACATCCTCTGGTAAACAAGGAGGTTCAGAAGGGCTGGTGACTCATATCCAGCAGCTTCTTTAATGAGTGTGTCTGGTCTAGCAGTAGATCTCTGAAGGGCTCTCCACTCACCTGGCACAGTCACACAGATTCAGTGCCAGAGTCTGGTAGCCTCCATATGCTTGCCCCGTCAGACTCTTAAAGGCTTCCACATACTGACAGCAACTCTTTATCTTTATCACGTTTTGAATCTAACAGTAAGAAACTTGCATGGGATTCATTTAAAAATTGATATTTTGTCCCCCGAATCCAACAACCGATAGTTTCAGGGCTAATAGCTAATTGTTACTCAACAGAACAAGAAAATTTACTTGGGACATGTTATGAATGGAAATAAATTAAACAATATTTGGCAACGGAGATCCTTAAATGTATTGTTGCAGTGATGCAGTCGAAGAAAGATATACACCAAATTGATGCATTATGTAAAAAATTAACATTACTAATTTTGAGGGATATATTTGAAACAAACAAAAAAAAAAAACATTTAAAATCCCCATAACAGAATTACATTTATTTTGTGTGTAAACTATCCATTATGTACCAATTGTACCAGTGTGGCGAATGTAGTGAGTGATGCTGTTTCAGAGTTTGAAGGGTGCATCATAAAGATTCTTGAACCATTTCTCACAAAACGAAATTTGATCTGCTTTACTCGGTTTACTATACAGAATAACATAAAAGTTGGGTGATTGCTTTGGCTGGCGATGTGGCACTAAATCAGTGCTGGGTGGCAGTATTGTCTTCTGTGCACAGGTTCATGCAGGCCACAAAGCGGTTGCTCTGGTATTATTGGAGCTGTTTTTGTGGCTGCAGTGGCGAGAGGTGCTGATTGCATCTCCTGTATGCTTGTATGCCACCACTGCTGCCTGGCCCGCCCTTGACCAGAGCTGTGCACAGAATTTCAATGAGCTTTGTGAAGGAAAGAGACGTTGTCTGCCTCACTGTGAGTGTGTCTGTGTGTGTGTGTGTGTCTGGTTGGTTTCATAGCTGGTTCGGATGTTGAGAGGTTTGTGCAAGCTAGTGTTCCACTAGTTTAGTTTATTCAAGCCAAACAGGGATGGGCACTGCCAATAAAGGGCCAGGCTTCCTTTAGATGATCTAACAAAACCTGTCAAGAATATGTTCACATTATATTTCACTTCAAATGCAAAAGATACATTTAAATTAAATAAATATATAGTAAAATTGTATGTTGTTTAGATGTTGATATATTATTGAAATTGTACACTACCTTTCAAAAGTTTGGGGTCAGTAAGATAGTTTAATGTTTTTGAAAGAGTTCATTTTGAAATGAATTTTTGGTATGTTTTAGCTTACCTCAAGGGTTTCCGAGATGTAGGTGTCTTTGTTTCCACAGTATTTTCAATTTTGAAATTTTTAGGTCAAACTGTACTTATCTGTCAGTCATATAATGAAGGTAGAAGTCCAAATTAAACTTGATTTAATGACTCATAAATGTAAGTACACATTAATGGCCTAAGACACGAAACGAGCGGTTTGTGTGAGAAAACCAACAGTATTTATATCATTTTTACCTCTTGTAACCACAGCTACATCCAAGTGATCTGAGGGCGTGGATGTTTTGGTCTGCGCAAGCACTGAAAGTGATCTCTCGCGCGTGTACATCACTCATTGTTTACACAGAAATTTCGGAAGCGTTACCTTTCACTGTGAAGATCTAAACATATTTAGATACAAGAAATCACAATGGAAGACGATTTCGATATATATCAACAGACAACGTAACTGTGATCATTTATCCCCCATGATTCTTTGATGAATATCAGAACAATGAAGATCAGAACAACATTTCTTTTAATACAAATCTTTTGCATCATTATAAATATCTTTACTGTCACTTTTGATCATTTTTAATCATTGCTAAATAATAAATTTTTTCGAACCTTTAATTTAGGTTCTAATTTAATTGAATTATTCCAATAATGAAAAACAATTTGAGAATGTAAATGAAAATTTAAAAAAAATTCTTAACAAATAATAAAATATTTTTAAATGTTTTATTTGTTATAATTTACAGTATAATATAATATATAATATAACATTATTTTTCCTTATTAATTTAATAACTAATTAATTTATTAATTTAATATATATATATATATATATATATATATGTGTGTGTGTGTGTGTATATATACAGTATATATAATGTAATTTAATATATTAAATTATAATATATTAATTTATTAATTGAATTATTATTATTTTCTTTTATTTATAATTTTATATTATAATATACACATATTGGTCGTTGAAAGATTATGCCACCGTGACTTGAGATCGTAGAGAAGGTCACTTTGGATAGACTGCAATCATTTAGATTACAGTGAAATGTTACTCTTATGGGTGTTCAGTTTCGATCCCAGGCCCGTCTCATGAAGACTTATGCAGATAAATGCCCATCAGATCATCAGCTGTTGTCCAGCAGAGCAGATTGTGTTTAGGTGCACCAGACTGGGGTATGGAGAGTGTTGAGGAAGAGCAGACTGTCAGAACTGTTGTCTGGGTGCATGACAGTGTGGAAAAGTGTGTGTGCATTTACACAATGGTGGCTATATCAGCCGCTCACCCTGAAGCAGAGCTGGTTAGAACAGGGACAAGTTTGTCTGCTTGCAAGGTATCCATTGCATGTGTGCCGCAATGTAGAGTGCGCGTTGCAGCTCAGGAGTGGCAAACGGCCCTGCTGATTTAGCTGTTAACAAAGGCAAGCATTCAAATGAATTAGGCTCTGCTCCAAAAAGGGGATCATGGGGGGATGGGCGGGGGTTAGCTGATAAATATTCATTGAAACTCAGGCATTTCTGCAGTGTTCTCACTCTCACGCCAGGGCTCTTTCTCTGTCGCAGCTCCTTTCATTCGCCCTTTTTCATTTTGATCTGCATGCGTGATGCCACCTGCACAGAGAGGCTGAGGGAATCAAAAAGGAACCAGAAGATGGTGCCCCCTGGTGTTCCCCTATCATTCCTCTCCATCTCACTGTCTCCCAATATTCCCCTAGGTAGGCTACTCCAACGGGTCTGGGCTACTCCTAGCCCGGGGGATCTAGGTTTGTCACGTGACCCACGTTCATGTGGACTGCTTCTCGACACCACGTGTGATGTGTGAGTCAAAAAGAAGAGAGTGAAAGACAAGCGATTGAACTAATAAATGGGAAAGTCCTGCTTTTTCACTGCATGTCCCCCACTACCTGTCGTCAGGCAGGTTGTTTGAGTGTATGTGTCAGTGTGTGTGTGTGTGTGTGTATGTGTGTCGCTGGAGCGGTGTCTGTGAACAGCCTGACTCTGATTATATGCTGCAGCCACTGGCACTTGGGTAAGTTCCCTGACACTCGCATCCATTCATTTGTGCTTCTCCACAGTGAAGTCATTGTCATGCGTGGTGTGTATGCAGATCCCCCATGTAAATATTGTTATGCTGTCATTGAAATCGAAAGCGTGGCGCAGTAACAGCGGGTTTGCTGTTAGGCTCTGATGGCACGCTCGATCGCAGACTCTTTTGAAATGGACAAAAGGTTCTTTTGTTTAACCTCGCAGGATTGTTGCTTTGGGGTTATTGCACGCTCCGGTGTTGTTCATTGCTGCCTATTATGAAGATAATTATGTTACTCACGCTATATTTTACAAAAATGCATGTGTTGTTTGAATATCCACTTGAAGCTCCACAGAATGGGGTAGAGAATATATTGTTGTTTAGAGGTTGGAATGCAGGAAAGTTTGAGAGCCATTAGACCTAGTGATTATTATCTCTCATGGGGGAAGCATGTGATCAGTGGGTGATCATTTTCAGATTAAATTATACAGAGCTGTGTGAGCATTTATGCCAATTAGTATTCATTCTTGTGGATGCATTGTTGTGAATGGAATTTTATAATCTGGGTAAATTTTACATATGACCGAGAAAGTGTAGAAAACATACACTACCACTCAAGTTTGGGGTCTTTAAGTCTTTAAAATGTTTATGGAAGAAGTCTCTTAAGTCTCTTATCCTCACCAAGGCTGTTTTTATTTGATAAATAAATAATATTATTACAATTTAAACGAACTAATTTGTATTTTAATATATTAAAATGCAATTTATTCCTGATGGCAAAGCTGTTTAATATTTTTGGGGAAACCATGATAAATTTTTTTATAGATTCGTTGATGAATAGAAATTTTAAAAGAACAGCATTTATTCGAAATATAAATCTTTTTTAACCCTATCATTGTCTTTACTGTCACTTTTAACCAACTGAATCCATCCTTGCTCAGTATTTTTTTTAATCTTTTTTTGAATTCTGTTATTTAAAGAAGAATTTGGTAAAACGAAAGGGGGGAAAATATCAATTTATTTATTTAAAAAATAAAGTTTTTCTAAACCTACAAAGAAACCACAATAGTTAAAGTGAAAAGGTTGGTGTCACAACTATGTTTCTAGGCAATATTGATGTTGTGCAAATAACAAGCATACAGAACTAATAATAAAAATAAATAAAATATAAAAAATAATTTTAAAAAAACTGATGGCAATTAGCAATTTGTCAACTGATTTGACAAACAAGCCATAATTGGACTGTCTAACACAGGCCCTTCAACTAAAGCATTTTCAGGTTTATTCCCCTGCTGATCTAACCAGCTACATTAAGAGGACTAAATGTCTCTAGCACTGTAGGTGTGTGTCTGTGCATGTGTGTTTAGGCCTTCGTACTCTGCTCTGATTGTTGTTGACATTCAGTCAGATTGTTTAGTCTGTTTCAGCAAAAGCCCCAGCTGAGGAGCAGTCGCTTCCCTGTTGGCCATTACTGAGTCAGGGAGGAAAAAATGTGCTCTTTTATGCGTCATCCCAAGTATTGAATGTCATGCAGAGCTGTCCGGGGTTTTATGTTGCAAAGTTATATAACTGAGTTGATATGCAGACTTCCCTGTTGTTTAATTGCTTCAGTGTGGTCAACCAGGCAGAGAACAAAGAAATTGTAAATAACTATGGTCATTGTGAAGAAATCTCTGTCCATCTCTCTCTCTCTCTCTCTCTCTCTCTCTCTCTCTCTCTCTCTCTCTCTCTCTCTCTCTCTCTCTCCCTCTCTCTTTCTCTTTCTCTTTGCGAGCTGGGAGTAAGAACGTGTTCACTTTCTGGGAGCAGCATTTGAATATGTAAATGTTTACATAACAGTTAAAGGTGCATTTCACCCATTTCTACATTAATCTTTATTGAAAGTGGATCATATTTGTAGTCGAAATGTAAAGGATTTTGTGAATTTGGTGCCCTCTTGACCGAGAAAAGACAGAAAATAACCGATGGGCGCGTTTGTATGTAAAACAACAACTCCCACAATGCACCACATTGCACAACACCGCAAGCCACACCCACTAATCCAGCGAGCAGGACGATCGAGGGCGAGGGACGTAAGAGGATGGCGCGAGGGCGGTGGCGTGAGTGATAATGAAAGACACTGTGAGGCGCGCGCCGGTCTCGCATCTCTCACAGAGGAGCGAAAGCATAAAATGAGGAGCGACGACAGCAAATCGAGAGAGAAACAGGCCTGATTTTATGTTGTTTTGTTTCTGTTATGAGTAACGTTACAGCAGTCGTCAATGAGGGGCTGCTGGCTTATACTTTCGTTTTGTATTTGTTCATTTTACTATTAAAATGTTTAAATGTCCGTTACATTGGCAAAGTCATTAGTGAATTACTCCTCGTTTGTATCTATTTCTACATGGTGAATTACTGCATGATACCTGGATGTTCAGTCAGATGAAACTAGGATGGTTCACATCACAACACAAACGTGTGCTTGTCTGATTCAGAGATTTCGTTCAAGAGAAATTGCCATTGTTGAAATTCTCTGGAGTAGACGGACTCTATATGTGTTCGTAGTTTACAGCGAGAGCACTTTTTACGTCATAATAAGCAGGAAGTAAAACACTTAAATCCTTATTTCTCACATCTCAGGGGAAAATAAGGGAATAAACCATGACCATTTAGAAATATGCAAATGGGTGAAGTGTCCCTTTAAGAAAGCATCTGATCATAGCGACATGGATTACGTGAGCTCTGCAATTCAACACTCCAGTCAAGTCACATCACATTTATTAATATACCACTTTATACAATAGTTTCCTTTAAAGCAAGCATCTTACAGTAGTATTAAACATGAAAAACGGTGTAATATAAACATATTAAAACATAAACATAATAAAACCCAACATAAAGTCCAGGCCTGGTCCTCTCTTGTTTTGCACTGTCGACAGCTCCTAAAATGCACTGCTAATCGGTCCTCCACCAGCTGGGGGAACTCCTCCGTGATGCCTGGCGTTGGCACTACCCCTCGGTGGATGTCCCTCTGATTCCTTCGCTGCCTGGTGGACGACGACAGCTTGTCTAGCTTTGGACATCCCCATTCCGTGCGGCCTACTCTGTTCCCACGGCTCTCGGCTCCGCACTGCTTGCATTAATCACTTTTTTATCGCCAATGTGTGAACGGCCTGTAACGAAATTTAAAAAACAAGACCTGAGAAGATGGCCCAACTATTTCTGGATTGATCATAATTACTCCTCAATGGATCGAGTCCAGACCGAACTTCCCGACCAAAAAATGTTCGGGCTGGCATCCAGGCTAGGTGAATTGCAGAGCTTGTGCAAACATAAACCACATCGCTATGATCAGATGCTTTCTCAACACCGTCATTTTTATTGTGTTTATTTTATTATTAGAGGAAAGCACACAGCACATTTTTACATATTCATCTAAATATCGCTCTCAGCCTTGTGGATAGTTAAAACTATATCGCTGCAAAGGTATTTCGAATTTTTTTTTCCTTCTAAGACGAAAACAAAAAATAATTTTGCCGTGAGTATATCGGGACCTTGAACATTCAAATTCGGTCTCTTTTACCTTACGTGTGCATGAGTGCGTGCAATGAGAGTTAAGTTGCTGGCTGCAGTTCACTATGTCCCCTGAGAATGCGTATCTTGCTAAAAAAAACATTGAGAACAGGTTAACAACTGCATAGTATTAAGATACAAACCACTTACCAACGGCGTAGGAATCGTTCCGTATCAAAATTTAGGAATCGTTTTTTTTTTTTTTTTTTTTTTTGGTATTTACAATCCATTACACTTGACATGCTAATACAGAACTTTTAATTTACACCAGTAAAAGGAAACTTGGTGAAAATACCCCAACCTTTTCTTCATTCTGTGGGGAAAAAATTACCCTCAAGCTGGGAACATTCAGTCATCGGTGAAATATTTTAATGAAAGTCATTCATCCAGAGCGCAGTCCTGTTTTCTATCTTGCAGTGATAGTTATGAATGTGCAGAATCCCAACTTGGACACATAGTGTATACAGTGCCGTCAAGACAGATTTACAAACCTCAATATTCAACCTATTTTCAGCGATGGGATGAGAGATTGATTAAAAACAGCCCTCTGGTGCTGTCTTTGCCAGCGAGGAATACCAACAGTGCAGTAGTGTTCACACACAGCCACATATCTTACTAAAACCCAGTCAAAGCTTGTTTTTAAAAGCTCGTATGGCACGTTTGTACATAAACCATCTCGACTGATCCTCAGGTTTTCAAAACTCTGAGTCCTGTAGTCATGTCCAGGGTTTGGTACACCAGCACTTCAAACCACGCATCCTGAATAGTTGCTTTTCTCAGAGACCTGTGTTTTTGTTTAGAGCCATAAAGGCAGCACTGAGCTTTTGTTCGTTACAGAACATGAGCCGATCGCAGCTTGGCAAGCTCCCAGCAGCCTCCCGAATCTAAATACAGAGAGGCCTTTCATCCCTGCTCCTTACAGCAGCCAAACATTGCACAGAGCTACAGCCAAGTGCCATCACTCAGTCCGCACTGTGATTAATGCGCTCGGCAGACAAAACAGCACCGCATCTGGAAACAGCAGAAAGCCTGTTTTATCGCTCATGGCTGTTTTAAAATGCATTGTTATTAAGTGGTTAGTCAGTGCTGTTTTTAGGTTAAAGGTGATCTCTACATGTGTTGCAGTCGGTGAGTATTGTTTGTTGGTCCATCTAACGGGTGGCATGTTTGGGAAAATTGAAGTTTCCAGTGGGGCGGTGTGTCCCAACTGAACAGAAAGTGGCTAGGTTTTGGCCGCACTCAAAAGGCAGAAACAGCTCTACTTTGGCCATTGTACAGACAGCCCAGTTCTTGAGAAAACGGTTCTCACTTTCCCACAGAGAGGTTTGTGTTGTAATATGAGAAAGAGAAAAGAGAGAGCTCCTTCCATGACAACCATGACATCACGACAAACCAAACACTCTCTCTGCAGTGTGCACATCCACTTGGTGGCTGGACTCAAGGAAATGGAGATTAAAGAAAATGACGCCAGGTCCTTAGTGCTGTTTAATTTAGACTGCATTCGCTTTTGTCACGTTTAAAAATGGATGAATTTTTTTTAATTGCTTTCTTTGTTATGAAGCAAATATTAAACCAAGTTGCATTTATCTAAAAAACACATTAGATACAAATAGGCCTACTGGTAAAGATTTTGGGGTCTGTAAGATTTTTACTTATTACTTAAACAATTTTATATTTTTATTAATCAAAAAGTGACAGTAAAGACATTTAAAGGAGTAGTTCAATTTAAAAAAAACACTTTTGCTGACAATTTACTCACCCCCATGTCATCCAAGATATCCATGTCATTCTTTCTTCAGTCGAAAAGAAATTAAGGTTTTTGATGAAAACATTCCAGGATTTTTCTCCATATAATGGACTTCAATGGGAACCAAATGGTTCAATGTCCAAAAGACAGTTTCAGTGCAAACTACAAACTGTTCAAAGGGCTGACGATCCAGATGATGAATAAGGGTCTTATCAAGCGAAACGATTGCTCATTTAAAAAAAAAAAAAAAGTGAAATTTTATAAGCTCAAATGGTCGCCTTGCTCGGTTAGGGTTAGGGTTAGGGTGTGATGGCCGTTTCTAGACTCTCCTATTCGAACTCGTTCATCAAAATGAACGAATCTTTTCCCGAGTCAACTTGTTCATTTTGTTCGTTGAATGAACCAAATAGCACGATAAAAAGATTAGTTCATTTTGATAAACGAGTTCAAACAGGAGAGTCATGAACGAACGCGCATCACAGAACAGAGCAAGGCGACAATTTGAGCTTTGAAAAACTTAAGCTTTGTTTTTTTTTTTAAATGAGCGATCGTTTCGCTTGATAAGACCCTTATTCATCGTCTGGAATCGTTTAAAGCCATTTTAACAGTTTGCACTGAAACTGTCTTGTGGACATTGAATCCTTTGTTTCCCATTGAAGTCCATTATATGGAGAAAAATCCTGGAATGTTTTAATCAAAAATCTTAATTTCTTTTTGACTGAAGAAAGAATGACATGGACATCTTGGATGACATGGGGGTGAGTAAATTATCAGCAAACGTTTTTAAAAGTGAACTCCTTTAATTGTAACAATGGCTTTAAAATAAATGTGATTCTTTTGAACATTCTATTCATCGAAGAAGCAATGGTACAATATATAAATACTGACCTGTAGTTGTTGATTTTATACATAAAATATTTAGAAATGTTGAACTTTTTAGACTGTCAAATATTTCCCTTCATGTGTAATGTAAAAAGTTAACCATTTGAAATGATCTGTGTGTGATTATGTTGGCTTGGGTATGAGTCATTAGTGAGAGGAAACTAACAGCTTTCCTGTCACTGTTCATTGTTTAGATTTTAAAAGGACCACTGTTAATACGGAATAGAGGTTAGTACTAAAAAATTTGTATTAAAGGTGATGTGTTTAATTTTATTGATGTCTAAATACTCCATCCTTTCCCATGAGTCAACTAAAAAGTAAGCCATTTACAGGTTGATTTTTCCTGAGAAATACTATAATTGCTGTGGCTCTGTTGTGCAATTTAAAACATTGCTTTGTGTGTTTGAGCAGCCTGACCACCCCAGCTGTACATTAACCAAAGGTGTGAGTTTGGGGTAGGACTATCTGTTTGGCTGACTAATGGCAGATGGTGAGTGTTTAGGGAAACATGTTTTTTAAACCGCCCTTGTGGCTTGAATGTAACTTATTAGCCACATTGTTTTGGTATCAAGTATTGCACATTAGCTTCAATAATGAGAGTGATTATGAGTATGTCCGTATGCATGTAGAAGTCAGTAGTTCTTAGGCACAGGTTCGGTCAAGGGTAAAGGCCACTTTGTGCTCAGACGGGCATGTGTGATGGGGTCAAAGGTGAGCTTATTAGGCTAAGATCAGTTGCGGTTTAGCAGAGCAAAGTTACAGGCAAGACATACAACACCAAGAAGCATCAAATTTGAACAAATACACTCTGTCTGAAGTCTACCCGGGACCACTACTTTACTCAAGTTTTTAATTGATGAGTTGCAGCCATTCAAATGACATTTTCTCTGTAGTTTATGCCCGTGTTCATGTAAAATGATTTAATTGTTTGATAAGATCGGGGAAACTAACATAAATAAAGTGACCTAATCATTTTGACTATTATCTTGATCAAAACAGGTGCAAATGTTTATCAAAACCGGTTAGTTTGAACGCATAAATATAAATGTTACCACCCGCTTATTATTTCTTTTCCCATTCACAGGGTTTAAAAAAATGGGAAAAGATCCAGGTAAAATATTGTGCTTCAGTTATTTTGTAAGGTAATTCTCCAATTATGAATTGCATAATAGGACAAAATGGTTCAATATTAAACGATTAATCTATATAAATATTACAAGATTATGTATTAAACTTATTCTTTATTTGTTGTAATATTTTTGTATTTTATTTATTAGTCTAGACTCTATAGACCATTTCACAAGATGTAAACAACACTGGTCCAGAAGCACTTCCTGTTTCAGTTTCTAACTGTTTTCTTTATTTCACATGTAAAGAAAACATCTTAAAGATGTTTGTTTAACTTTTTGATTAAGTTTTAAATGTTCTGTTGGTTGTATTTTATCCCAGCTTTTATGTAGTGTTAAAAAACTGAAACAGGAAGTGCTTCTGGACCAGTGTTGTTTACATCTTTTGAAATGGTCTATAGCAGTAGAGCTGAGCCACTGTCCTGCAGGAACAAGCTCTTTCCAGGCATACTAGAAACATCCGGGCATGCAATATGACATCATGACTTTTGCGTAAACATACACGGCACTTTCAAGTCAAGTGGCGTGTTATCTATACGCATTTTGAGCTATCCGCATGTATGTGTGTTTGTCTACGTTGTTAAATGTCAGAGCGAAACTAAGCAAAATTTAGATCTACATCTGGGGAGCGATATTTTTTTCCTAGGATGGTAGGGGAAGACTCATAAATGGTATTAACCCCAGGGACGGGGTTGGAGTAGGTCATATATTTAGATATACATATTTATACATACAGTAATGTAACGTTAAGTCAACGGCGTTCATAAACGCGCTGAAAAGCGATTATGTGTGTTGATAGCACGCCAAAAATGGAAATACGAATTGGCGGTCATACATACGCCATTTGTTGAGGGAAGTTGGAGCTAACTCTGCAGGACAGTGGCCCTATCGGAGCAGGTTTGGACACCCCATGTGTATAGTAACATATCGGTATTGTTGCAAAATATTCTTGATAAAAAATATGGTTCTCTGTGGAGAAATTGAATTGGAATTGAAACCACCATTTTTTTGTTTCTGCAAACAAATGTGTCGTTACCATGTTGTTGTTTTTTTGGAAATGGTATTATCTTCTATAAATACCTTGAAAGTGTATAGATAATATGGTAATAATTATTCAGTACCATGATAAATATATAATTTCATCCATTTGAGACTGCAGCAGGTGGGACAGGAGGGGGGGTTGGTGACACGTGAGGTGTGTATGGCCTTCCTAAACCAAACATTCTCCCAAAGCTATTTATGTTCTTTCAAGACAGGAACGTCCCTTCTGTAGAACTCTGTGAATGAACTTTTTTCTATTGTAGTCCTGGTTGTAGTCCATGTTAATGTCACACACTTGTATTTCATGGGCAGGTTAATGGTTAAATGAAAGCAGGTACTCCATGTTGTCAATTTAACCCTTTAATCTACCTCACAGGAAACATACATCTAATCAAATGTAATCAGGCTTGGCATTTGTTATGTGTTCCTGTCTCATGCTAGATATGGGTGTTATATTTTACTCATCTAGGGTTGAGAATGAGGTGAAGAAAGAGGAGACAGGATCGTGTGGAGTGTGTGAGCGGATGAGATTATGTATTCGCCTGGGGCTGAGAAGAGAGAAAATGAAACTGGCATACAGATGGATCTTTTCCTCTTCCTACAGCTGTGCACAACTAATGTAACCCAGTTACCATAATGAAGTGAAGTAGCCTGCACTTCATAAAACCCAGACCGGGTCCTCAGCTGTAAACTGGCAAGAGAGCAGGGGCTTATTTTAATCAAAATCCAGAACATTAGCCCCAGTCCTGGTTTACTTTGTGAATGTGTGTTGGGTGGGGAGGTTTGTGGGGTATATGTCTAGACTGAAATTTTCTCTAGAGTGTGAAGGAAGTCTTGAAATAGGACCAATATTTGACTGTCTGAATGTTAGCATCACTCAATCACCCTATCATTGCACTAAAGATGCTAATGCTAATTCTTCTGCTATACAATGACAGGTTTTATTTACTATAAAATGACTACTTTGAGAGTCATAGCTCACTCTATACACATTTTCCACAAACTTTTGAACTTTATTAACCATAGCGATGTACAAGTGAACCATTTTTTTTCTCTGTTAAATTGCTAAATGCATTAAGAGCATTTTGTTTCCCAGCTCTTCAAAGCCCTTTTCCTCAAAAGCACATTAACTGGCTTTACACTCTGCGAGCTGTAATTTACATGTCAGATGTTTGCTTAGCAAAACTGCATGCTATTTTTGAAGATGTTGAGTGAGGGAAATGCTATAGCTGGTGCTAATTTAATTATCACAGGAGTGTGGATAGTTGAGACAGTGGATCACAGCCCTGAAGTGCTTTTTGATTAATAGTCACTTATGAGATTCTGGGCGTCAAACACAGATCAGCATGTGAATTAGCCTCTCAAAGGGAAGATAGGCTGATGACATCCTATTGTGAGGGAAATGACTGCATTTCTGCAGAACTGCCCTTTTATGTTTGATTCTTCACCGGGGTCCATTACAAAAAAAGAAGCGTGTCTCCTATGTTTGCATTAGAACTCACTTGGATGTATTGTTATACAAAAGGCTTCCAGAGAAGGGAAAGGTGTTGGTATGTGAAGGTGTTTGCGTCAGGAAATGTTGCCCCTGGCATGCTGTTGGGGGAATGATCTGAGCTTGTCTGCATCAGTCAGAATCACTAAACAACCACATAACCTAGAAAATCTAGCTTTCACTTTTGAAAAAAACTTTTGCTGATAATTTACTCACCCCCATGTCATCCAAGATGTCCATGTCTTTCTTTCTTCAGTCGAAAAGAAATTAAGGTTTTTGATAAAAACATTCCAGGATTTTCTCCATATAATGCACTTCAGTGGGAACCAAACGGTTCAAGGTCCAGCAATAAGAAAGTTATACATGTTTTTACCCACACCGATACAAATTAACCTCTTTTAATCTTTCTTTATTTTGGACCCATGCATGCTGTAGCTGGGTGGTGTGGCTTTGCCATTGTCTTTCTGTTTAACCAGACTTCCAAATCATGGTCAGCTGCAGGGCACTGAGAGTGATTCAGCACACAGTGATGTTCAGGTTCTCCTTTCCCTTTAATGAGGAGGAAAAGACCTATAGATAAGTCTTCAAAATACTGTCCACAGTAGCCTGGTAAATCTAAAAGCAGTAAAATGCCATGACTCCCAAATGGCTGTTTATTAGGTCCAGACTAGTGAAAGGACGTGATTGAGCCCCTCACCCAGTGCCTGACATCTGATGAAGTACCCATGCTGCATGAGGGAAACGTTTTATTCTTGGATATCTTAGATTTATATGATAGGTTCAATTAGGCTGTGATTTAAAGTCCACTCGTGAATTCAGATTTCTACTCAATTGAAAGGTTATACACGTTCCTCACATGTTGTTATTATTAAAATAATTTTCAAATTTTGATAATGATGCCTGTATAAGAATGTTGTGCATCGCATTTATTTTCATTTAAATTTGTTTTTTTCTCAAAAATGTAATAATGCTTTTTGCTATTATTGCACACACCTTAACATTTCCATATGTCATATTTTGTAGTGTATTAGTTTTGAACTTCTGCTTTTTTTATAAACTTAATAACTCTTCCCCATGGAACATAAGAATGTAACCATCCTTCTTTTTAAATCGTTAGTCTGGCATATCTTTCCTGTTCAGGCTGATTAAATCAAACACTTCATGCCAGAGCTCATATCAAGGCCTCCATCTAACAACACATAATTAGCCCTATAGCTGTGGCCTCTCCATTGTCCAGGCAGCATGTGCCTACAGTGAGGATGGATTAGGGGAATATGTGCCAAATTAAAATCCCACTGAGGAGTCAGCCCTTTTTATTTTCCTTTTTTAATTCCAACCCGAGCCTTCTGAACACAATGCTCAAAGCTTTGGCCATGCAGCTCATAGCAATGGGGAGTGGAATAAGGGTTTCAGACTCAACATGTCCCTGCTCTCTATAGCTTTGTGTACAGGTTCATACGTTTCATAATCGGTATTATTTTTTTTAGCTAACGTGTTCAACAATTTTGGCAAGGTTTAATAAGGTTTTTCAATGTTTTTGAAAAATAAAAAACAATCTTTTATGTGGATTTGGTGCGTAAGAAATATTTATTATAATCTATATTGAAAACCTTTGTTTATTTTTGTAAAAATTGTTTTTTTTTTTTTTCAGGAATCTTTTGATGAATAGTTCAAAAGAACATAATTTATTTGAACTATACATCTTTTTTTTTTTTTAACATCGCAAATGTCTTTCCTATTACGTTCAAGTAGCATCCTTGTTCAAATATTATAATATTAATTTCTGCCAAAACAAAGTTTAAGTTTTTAATGCTAGTGTATTATTCTGGTTTGCTTTTATTTAAGAAGGCAGCTATACAGTGTAGTCCAAAGGTCTAGCATTCAAAGTGTCATTTAAACCCACACTGTAAAAAAATATGTTCATGACATTTTTTTATTTTGTCAAATCAACTTAAATAATTTATGTGGTTCAGATAACATAATATTTTGAGTTTCTGATGATTAAATCAATCTCCATTGTATTAACTCAATTTTTCCATTTTAATGAACTGAATTTTTTAAGGCAACCAGGTTACTTAATTTTTTAAGTGAAATCAACAATATTTTTTACAGTGCAGAAATAAGCAGGAAGCTATTAAATATAAATATACACAACATTTTCAGCTCAACTTTTCACTCAAATTGCTTTTCTGACAATAATGAAACAAAATTAATTGAATTAGGCTACATTAGAAACATATTAGACAGCAGCATTTTTGGTCCCCACTGTTTGAAAAGGTCAGTCCACTTTGTTTTTCCTTGTGTTCTGTGCTGTTGTGAGATCCTGCAGTCCTTGTCATACAAGACCGTGTGTGTGTGTGTGTGTGTGCAGATAGACCTCAAAGCAGAGCATGATCAATCAAGCCAATCAAAACAAAAGGAGTAACAGATATTGGAGAATGGAGAGGAAAAACAAACAAATGGCGAACAGACGGAAGCTCCTTAAAGCTGTTTCATTATACAGGCTTATTTACAGCCAAGCAGAGCTACACATAATGAATTACCATTTGACTCTAGTGTGCCGTATATATTACTTTTTGTGGACTATCATGACCCCCATTCCTAAAAAAAAGAATGTGTTGTTTGTAGAGTTGTAATTATGTAACGATTTGCTTTCATTCATTCAATTGCAGTAGATTCTCATTCATTTATAATTAACCACCACAATACATTGCTTCTGTAATTGCTTTAGTAGTTAAGGACACTGAAATTGCCTATTGAACGGATGGAAGCTCATTCAGTAAACAAACACTTCAGGCATCTGTTTCTGTGGTCTGCTTGTTAATAGCAGGTGTAAATGCAATCTGCATCATCTGACGGCTTGTGTTTGGATCACCTGAGATGGATGTTAATATAAACAGGAGCCATTGACAGGCTATGGCTTCTGAAATGGGACGCCTGAACACCAGGGGTTCGGAATAGAAATGCTTCTGTCTAAAGTTCCTAACTGACAGTGTTGGGAAAAGTTGTGTTACTCCCTAAAAAAGTAACTAATTTTGCATACTTTTTATGCAAAGTAAGCAAAGCATTATATCTTTTTTCTCACCTGGACTGCTTGTTTGTTTGTTTGTTTTTTAATAACAAAAAAACACAAGTTATTTTTTAGCAAATGCCCCTTTCACACCAAAAGTTAAATGAATAAGCCTCGGGCTTAAGGAAAGGCAATTTCACACCTGTACAGTAGAGGGCGCAACTCAAACAAAACATTCAGCTGTGCTGCCATTCTGGACCAGAGAAGAAAGTTCAGCACTCTTACTTGCTTATTGGATCATGGAAGGTCAGCGGCAAAGACATTAGTTAATAAAGTGAGATTACATACATCAGGTATATTTGTATTATTTACCTTGTAATTATTGCAAGTTTGCATACACTGCATTTGCACTTTCATTCTTTTCATTTTGAGGAATACTGAATCTATAAATATGCAAATGAGATGAGTAAAGGCATGCTAACATTTAGTCTTAACATGCTACGCTTCTGCACTTACTCCTAAATGTCTCTCAACATGGGGACAGGAGAACTGTCAGTCAATAAATGGGAAAGCAAAATAACTTAACTCAAATATTTTGTTTTATTATAATAAATTTAAATAGATCTGATTTTAAATGGTAATCACAATATGCTTTTTTAAACTGTGTTTTTGATTTAAAAAAAATGCAATCTTGGTGAGGTTTTTAATGCGTCTTCTTCTTTCAGAAACATTAAAAATTGTAAAACCAATCCCAAACTTTTGAATGGTAGGAATCGACATAGGATTGTGGTATACTATATCCTGTTTACCTTAAAAATTAGATCATATAAAGGCATCGTGTTAAACAATATTTAGCATTCTTTGAATCTGGATGTGCCTTGGATACTGAATTTGGATACTGGCTGAGAAGGTGTTTTCTAGATTTTGGACATGAATCGCATTGTTTTATTGTTTTATATTGTTTCCTGGGGTGAACTTATAATGTTTGTATGATTTTTTTTTTTTTTAACATCAAAATTTGTCATAATTTAGGCAACTAAGGCACTTTTTCAGTTCGGTTCAGTACAGCTCACTTGTGGCGCTTTTCCACTGCATGGTACGGTACGGCTTGCTTTGGCTCGCTTTGAATAGTACCACCTTTGTTGAGGTTCCAAGCATACCGTACCGATACTAAAATGTGACATTAAAGGGTTAGTTCACCCAAAAATGAAAATTAAGTCATTAATTACTCACCCCCATGCTGTACCAACCCCGTAAGACCTTCGTTCGTCTTCGGAACTCAAATGAAGATATTTTTGATTAAATTTGAGAGCTGTATAACTACCACATTGGCTCCTAAGGGACTGCCTCTTGACGGCCCAAAAAGTCAATGAAGAAAATGTTTAAATATCCCAAGTGACTACCGTGGCTCAACTATATGTTTATCAAGCGACGCGAATACTTTTTGTGCGAAAAAACAAACAAAAATAACGAGTTTATTCGACTATTTCTTTTCTTCCTTGTAGGCCAGAACGAGACTTCCTTAGATTTCCACGACGCATGCGCGAGATTTGCGATCTGCTCACACCAGGTTACACTACTTCAGATCGCAATTCTCGCGCATGCGTCGTGGAAATCTAAGGAAGTCTCGTTCTGGCCTACAAGGAAGAAAAGAAATAGTCGAATAAACTCGTTATTTTTGTTTGTTTTTTCGCACAAAAAGTATTCGCGTCGCTTGATAAACATATAGTTGAGCCACGGTAGTCACTTGGGATATTTAAACATTTTCTTCATTGACTTTTTGGGCCGTCAAGAGGCAGTCCCTTAGGAGCCAATGTGGTAGTTATACAGCTCTCAAATGTAATCAAAAATATCTTCATTTGTGTTCCGAAGACAAACGAAGGTCTTACGGGGTTGGTACAGCATGGGGGTGAGTAATTAATGACTTAATTTTCATTTTTGGGTGAACTAACCCTTTAATACACTGCAGATCACTGATTGGTCGGACAGAATCGTCACTATCAGCGTCATTGTATTTGCGAGACATCGAACTAACCCGCTAGATTTAAATAGCCAGTAACAGCCACCGGTGTAGCACCTGTTAAGATACTTGACTCACAAGCTTGACTTGCTTGAAGAAAAAAGAAAGTTGAAAAAAAAAGTTGGTTACCGAGGAACTGATAAACTATAACGGTCAGACTATAATCCCACCCACTTTGAAGTGGTACTAACTGCAGTGGAAAGGCAAACCGAGCTAAAGCGAACTGAGCCGTGTCGTGCCTTGCCGAATCGTACCACGCAGTGGAAAAGCGAAGCGGGCCGAACCGTGCCGCGGCACTGCCGTACCAGCAGTGGAAAAGCGCCATTGCATTTAGATCATGGCATGAAAGGTTGCAGTGATGAGCATTGTAGCTGATAACAGACATGTTGAACGCATGAATGCAGTGATCTCGTCATTGAAACTCGATTTATGCTTTCATCATAACTAACAGTGCAAACACAACTAAGAGATTCGATGATTATTACAGCAGTTTTGGCGCGAGTCCAAAACTCAGTCACTGATAAACTTGGGCTGTTTGATTGACAGCTCCAGCGATTGTAAAAGGGAGCATTCTTCGATTACTTTCTATGTATAATACAATCAAAGTTTAAAGGGATACTCCACTTTTTTTTGGAAATAGGCTCATTTTACAACTCCCGAGTTAAACAGTTGAGTTTTACCGTTTTCGAATCCATTCAGACGATTTTCTGATATTTAGAAGAATATCAGTAACCAGACAGTTTCTGGTCTCATTGACGGTAAAAAACGGTAAAACCCAACTGTTTAACTCTGAGGGAGTTGTAAAATGAGCCTATTTCCAAAAAAGTGGAGTATCCCTTTAAATAACAGATTATTCTCATCCTACTAAGAGAAACGATGTGAAGTTGACCGTTTAGTCACTGTTTTGATTTACAGACACCTAGACAGATAGACCATCTGACTGTATATCATTACATATCAGAAATCACTGTACCGAATAGTATACAAATAAATAATGCTCAACTGAGACATTCATTCTGTTGAAAATAAATAACCATCTTCCTGGAATTAGGATCCTTTGACAGGTAATGTTATTTTTAGCCAAAAAGGTCAAGGAAAGCTGTCAAAAGCTCAAGGAAATTTCGATTTCTCAATTCATGACCCCTTTCATTCCTAATTGGTTGCTGATGTGCTGAAGGGACTTAAAGGTTGACTTGCTTTTGTTTAGCTAGCTGGGCGAGAAAGTGAGCAGACAGACAACATTTTGTGATGGCCAGCTAGCATCTTGTCTAGTTGTTTGCCTGCCTCCCTGTACTTTGTTTTTGTTGATATGATGCGTAACCAGCAAATCTGCTGCCGTCACGTTTATGAAAAGCATTTCAGTGTGCATTTTAAAGCAGTGTTTACAACAATGCCTAAACTGCCAAGTCTGTATAAACAGATATTTATATTGCATGGTAATTTATTAAACATTAGATATTTGTTTCTACATGATAATTTGTTGGACATTAGTGCGAGTCGATTTAGTGACTTTGCATTATTAAAACCCTGATAGTGCCAGGAAATTAACTTTTTTTTTCATTTTGAGTCAGTACCCATAGTCAAGACAGGGAGGTGAGCAACCTTATCCTTCACATGAATAAATAACCTTCCCCTGTACAGCCTTATCGCTGCTCAGTGTGTCAATGTTCTGGAGAAAACACGGAGTGGAAATATCCCTGTTCTCTTTAGAGGTCTGGAAAGGAATCCAATGCTGTTTTTCCACTATGGGTTCAAACCTTTGTGTCTGAGGTTCATCTCAGATGGACATTGTTTTCCACACCCACACACCGCTAATTCAAGTGGCCTTTAAAGTCAGCCTGTAGGAGATTCATGAGGCAAAATGTGGGAGAAATTAGAAATGTTTATATGAACACAATATACTTTTAGTTGTATCATGATGTTCTAAACAGTTTTTGAATCAAATTAGACAGGACATTTTTAATACATCCATTAAATAGTTTTGGAGATAGTAAGAGTAGTATCTCATTAACAGCATGACTGTTCTGAAGAGATTTCACTGAGAAAGGGGATGTCTTATAACCAGGGCATCTGCTAGCATCTTAGAGTAATACCTGGGATCTACTCATTAAAAAGCTTTGGAGGTAAAATGCTTGTTAAAGGAAATTCAAAGCCACCAAATCTCCCTGTGATCTGCAGTAAGTCGAGCATCATAGCATTTGGCCTGTAATGAGTGAAGTGGTGATGAAGAACTTGTAATTATGCATCTGCTCAGGTGTGAGACTGTGTCTGTCTGCCCCCCTCCTAATGCCAACTGTATCCAGAGACTGAAGTCTCAGTGGAAGAATTCAGTTTTTTCAAGCTGTTAATGTTAGCAGTCCTTTTTGGCATTTTGGATACCTGACTCTTTAAAGTCCCCGTGAACCGGAAGTTGCAAACGACTTTTCTCCAGTGTTGTGACGTATTTCTGAGAGAAACGGAATACTTCTTTTTTTCCAACTAGCACCTGATTGGATCTAGAAAAATGGGTGTTTCATTCTAAAATGGAGGATGACGCAAGTTTACACACGCTGTCAATCAATGCTCTCTCCGCGTTCGCAAACACACAGCAGCTGTCATATCGAGGGGCGTGGTTATGGATGTTAAGGAGACACCCAAACCGTAAAGCCTACGTCATCGGGCAAGGTCCTCCAATGCAGAGGGGAGGGGCATTTTCAAAATTTGATTAAAGATTACGAAGCCAAAAAATTTTTTTGAGTGGATTGACTTGCATGTATGAATTGTTCACGACAAAATGATCAATTTAGGAAAACAAAGTAAGTATGGTCTATTTTGATTTCACGGGGACTTTAAGATACCTTGGAAATTAAAAAAAAAAAGTCCAGTTACTTTCTTGTTGAGAATCTCAAGATCTTGAAAGGAGTAGTTCACTTTAAAAAAAAAAAGTTTTGCTGACAATTTACTCACTCCCATGTCATCCAAGATGTCCATGTCTTTCTTTCTTCAGTCAAAAAGAAATTAAGGTTTTTGATGAAAACATTCCAGGATTTTTCTCCATATAATGCACTTCAATGGACTTCAACAGTTTCAAGGTCCAAATAACAGTTTCAGTGCCGCTTCAAAGGGCTTTAAACGATGAATAAGTGTCTTATATAGCGAACCGATCGCTCATTTAAAAAAAAAAAAAAGTTTGAGTTTTATAAGCAAAAATGGTCGCCTTGCTCTGTTCTGTGATGCACATTCGTGACTCTCCTGTTCGAACTCGTTCATCAGAATGAACGAATCATTTTTCAAGTCATTTGGTTCATTCAACAAACGAAATGACTCGAAAAAAGTTCAGTTTGAAAAAAATTGATTTGCAGTGAAATAAGTACTTGATCCCCAAGCAAAACATAATTTAGTTCTTGGTGGAGAAACAACGTTTCTTGTAGTAGGTCACCAGGTTTGCTCACATCTCATTCCTCTTTACAGGTCCTCTCTAAATCCTTTTGGCTGTCGCTTTGCAACTGCAAAAGTTTCAGCTCCCTCCACAGATTTTCTATAGGATTAACATCTGGAGACTGGCTAGACCACTCAATGACCTTAAGCCACTCCTTTGTTGCCTTCGTGGTATGTTTTGGGTCATTGTCATGCTGGAAAACCCATCCACGACCCATCTTCTTCAGTGCTCTGGCTGAGAGAACGAGGTTCTCGTCCATGTTTTGATGGTACAATAACACATTGTAACACAAAAAGTTGTGAAATCAGGCACAAAAAATAGAGGACAGACCTAACATTAACAAATATTAATGTAACAAAACTTTTTACCATACAGTTCTATGGGCTGCCATAGACTCAAGAGCTGAGGAGCAAGAAGAAGAAGGAATAATGAATTATAAGAACACTAAAGGATTGAATAGGTTCATACTTCCTTCACAGCTTCTGTGCTTGGCCCCTAATAAAAGATCATGCTAAACTACTAATGCCAAGGTTTTTTATTTTAGGAATTTCAGTCTCCGGTCAGTTACATACCTAATTTGGCCACAAAAAATCTTACTCAAAAACTGGATTTTGTGCATAATAGAAAAGCTTTATAGTATATAGCTTGGATATCAGCAACGTAACAGCTGAATAAGAAAAAATTTGCACACATACACTAGTGTCGCCTTGCTCGCATGGCAAATATCTGGATTTGAATAAAACCAATTTGTGCTGGACAATGAATATTTCAGTTTCTAACTGACAGTGTTAAAAGAAAATCTGCATGGCAAGCTGATGGTCTCATAGCAATTTATTTCTGTAGTAGCAGCTTTCCCCTGCCTGCACTCACCCCCCACTTACAACCCGAAGATTGGATCTGTGTGAATTGAGTTGAGTTGGTCTGCTGAAATATGATGCATTACATCGCCTGTCTGCTCTACTGTTGCCACGGCAACGGGCATCACATTGGCTGGCCTAACTGCACACACATTCTGCAGTAATGAGCAGTTGGCAAGATGCCAGGGCAATATCCAACCAACCTCATTCCTGGTTGTTTATTTTTTCCAGCGTTTCCAGCTCATAATTCACAGATTCGCTCTGCGTATTTCACCATGAAAGCGTGCTCACATCAGGATCCAGTGATGCACTCTCTAGCCACATTTTTGTCTGTATTAATTACTGTCACCTCGTGCTGCTTTAGCGTAAGTCAGCGCAAGTCAGTAAGGAAACATACCTGACTTGATTTATTATTCTTGCAGTGTTTTTGGATCCTTCTCCATTGTAGGACCATGATTACTTTAGACCTTTTCACACAAAACATTTTATTCTGTCATTTACTGCCCTAAAGAAAATATATCATTTTTAAATGTCAATAAAATCCCAATTCAATGTTGTTTAGGACCCCATTGACTTCCATATAGACACAAATAATTTTTTTTAAACACTGTAAACTATTTTCTTTTGTTTTTGCCATGCTGGTAGTGTGGAACTGTCCATTTAAGACCTCTTTACTTGACAGATAAACGACTTATCTACAATCAAAACCATGTTTACTGTTAACTGCAGCCTGATGATTGAATCAAACGGAATCCAAATTAATAGTTAACTAGCTTTTTGGCTTTTTCTGGAATCCCAGTAATGTTAATGCTAATCAAGTCAATTAACATGTCAAGAGTTTTCTGTGCTCCTCCTCCTTTTACGTGCCGGACAGTGTTTCTCATGGAAGCCTGCCCTGTGGTGAAGAGTCTTTTGTTATACTAAATAAAAAAACACAAGGATGGTACTCAGGACCTAGGGCTATGAGGAGACCCATTTGCTACCTGACACCCTGCCAAGCACATGCATGGCTCCATATAATGCACACGCTCTGCTGCACTATCATGCAATGAAAGATTAATAGGAGACAAAGCCAAACACATTATCAGACATGCATACATTTTTAATGGATGTATTTTATCTACAAACTTTTAAAAGAAATATACCTACAGTTTGTTTTACAGAAAAAACAAAACTGATTCAGTAAAAACCTGTGAATTGGTAACACTGTAGTATGTGAGAGAACTGTGAGAGAAGAAACTTTTCTGCTGGAAAGTATGATGGATGGCTGTGGAATATGAGTGGTCTGCTCAGAGCTGGCATAAGGTCCACAGACCACTAAAGAGAGAGAGAGAGTCATTACAGCCTCCAATGAGCTCCACTCATCTCTCAGTCATTGGCCTTGTATATTTCCTTTTTGTCAGTTCTCCCCAGTCGATATATTTAGAATACATATATTCATAGTGGATCTAGTAAATATCAAGCAGCTGGTCAGCAAATAGTCAGGACACTTCCTTTCTGTTGAGTTTTGTTTCATTAACTTTATTTTGATTTCATTTCATTTTCCAGGTTGTAAAGTACCTAAATTCTTTCTACATATTGTTGTTAATTCATTATCAACTACAAGCTTCTGCTATAGGGGGTAAAAACTATTTATGGGCAATGGAGGGGGGTTTACAGGGTTGTAAGGGAGGAGGTCAAAGTTTCTATTTAATCAATCAACATGGTCATGGTATGAGTTCATCCAAAATCTTGTTTTGTGTTATTGCCGACCTTCACTGCACTGCACAGGGAGAGCTGTTCCTACCCCTGCCCACAGAAACACCCCCTGTGAGATGGAACAATGTATGCCACAAGGGTGTCCATCTATGCTATGGATATTATTTGAACCAAGCCAGATCAGATTAGCAAAACTACAATAGAATGGAACTTGTTTCCATGAAAGACGTTTTCTCAAATCTTGAATTTTATTATTATGCTTCAGGGTTCCAGGACCAATACTTTTTTAATGTATGTATGACATTTACTTTTAAAATGTATTTCTGTACTTTTTTCACACGGTAGACTGTGGGATTGGCACATGCAAAAAAGTCTCATTTGGACCAGAGCAAAGTTTTTGAATGGAGCTCTAGCAGCTCTAGGTGAAAATGCCTCCATCTAAAATACATACTGCATGCATACATGAATGACAATAAGATCGCTCTTCTGAGCATCATTTGCATCTTTATATTGCTTTTACGTGACAGGAATAAATTACATTTTAAAATATATTAACATACAAAACAGTAGTTTTAAATTGTAATATTTCGCCATATTACTGTTTACAGTATTTGTGACCAAATAAATGCAGCCATGGTGAGCATAAGAGACTTTTTTCATAAACATTTAAAAAAAAAAAAAAGTTTTTTAGGGCTGTGCAAAGATTAATTGCAATTAATCGCATCCAAAATAAAAGTTTGTGTTTACATAATATATCTGTGTGTTCTGTTTATAATTATTTTGTATATATAAATACACACACATGCATGTATATATTTTAAAAAATGTGTTATTAATATATAAAATATTTATACATAGATTATGTATTTATAGAAATACAGTATTTACGTGCAAATAATTCTTAAATATATACATGCATGCATATATTTATGTATACAAAATAATTATACACAGCACATACATATATTATGTAAACACAAACTTTTATTTTGGATGCGATTAATCACAATTAATCTTTGCATAGCCCTATTTTTTTTTTAATATTGTTATGCTGACTGTTTCCTTAAACTAGCACAACAGAGCAAAGATGGTCTCTTAGTGTTAACAGTAGTGTGGATTAACATTTTATAAATGACAGTGTGCATGGCTTTGTAAAAATGATAAATGCCTTGCAGAATAGTGGTCTGATAAATCGAGTCTGGAAGCATGGTGGTGCAGGCTGACCTGCGAACGGTCGGACAGGTAATTGGTTGGATCAGGGTGTAATTCAGCTCTAACAAATCCCTTTCACAGCTGGCATTCTGTCTGAGACGGGTAACTCTAGGGGGATGGGTGAGAGACAGATAGAGATTGAATATAATGATGAGGTAGTGGAGGAATTGGGCAAGAGCAAATGAAAAATAGTGCCCTTGTTGGTGAGATTCATGGTACATCTGGGGACCAGTGAATAAGGAGGATTAGGGGAACAGAGGTAAAGATGAAAGAAGGGCTAACCAAAAGAAAGACAAATAATGCAAACATGCAAAGTTTGTCACATCACGTCATGAGCGTAACCTATGGGTTTTGATGAATGAAATGTGAATATTTTGACCATTTCGAAATATAACGCCAGCGTAACAGAGCTCACTATTAAATGAGTTTGTAAAGCGAGTCTCTGAAAGCCAAAGCCAGCCATGTATTTGTCATGCAAAGCTGTTCCCCTCCTCCTGCCCTGTCTGCCCGAGCACAATGCATCTGCCTGCGTTCCCAGGCTCCACTTGCTCTCTTCAGTCTGGGAGGGGGAAGAGTAGCCCACTGGCCTGACCAAACTGACCCTTGTCCTACTGCAGCTAACTCACTCACAAGCAGCTGGCCTCGGACCTCCGCTGATCATCAATATTCATGCCTCATACAAAATTCATTCTCAATATCACAGACGCCGGGGCCTGAGCTGTCCCGAGCACTGTGCGCAGTTACTTTCTTGTTTTGTTTTGGGACAGATTTGTGAAGAAACAGACTTGTTAATGAAGAAATATGTCTTACATAATATTTGGAATGACTATGAAAGGATATTAAAAAGCAGACTAATTGGACAGTACAAATGTAAATAAATAATGTTTGGAGTTACAAAATGCTAATCATTCTGTGATTTCAACGTCATGCATTGTAGGCTACCTCTGAACTCAATGGAATGTGGCTCTACCTGCTCATGTGTTTTTAGTATCCTATTTTTGTGTCGCATAAAATTAGGTAAAATTATGAGACCGAACATCGGGATATACATCTGACTATATTGATCAAGTTTATAAATTTAAAATCCGCTTGAAACAGTTTCAATCGGTAGCTAATACTTCTGTGCATTTCCTGCCTAGTGAGGCAGAATGAGTGCCTTCAAAAGGACAGCGTAGCCGAGTTGTTTTCATCCTGTGTGCCACTGCTTTGTCTTCAAAGTGAAAACGCAGGCAAATTCCAGACTAAAAGCTGGTCTGTATCTATATTGTTGTAGATTTATTTAGGTTTTTCCTAGTCTGCACTTGGTTGGCATTTTTGTCTTGTGATGAAAGAGTTGTGCATTTCACAATGGTGAGGGTATTCACTGTCAACAAACATCTGAAAAAAGAATGAGGAATAGGTTTTGTCTAATTAGTTTCACTATAAGTGACTGCAATGTTTTCATAATACTTTGATGGCATTATAAGCACTAATACATTTTTATAATCACATTTTAAATAGCCTATGGAATCTATGAGAACACAATATTATTTTAAAATTATATGGACCCTAAATTTTAATAAAGTGAAACAGCCCTGTTTGAGATTAAATCAAATGCTATTTGACTTTTTGATGGCATCCATCTGTGTGACATTAGGACATTTTACCTAGTGTACATTATTTTATTTTAAATTTTACTTGCATACCGAATTATTTTTTTACCCGGTTGTCTCACAAATATTGTTTAAACAGTGTTGGTTTCTTAAACTCTTGACATCACTTTTGTTACCATTTGTTTGGATTTTGTATTCCTTAATTTTGGAGTGTCTATTTCTATTATTAATTATGTTGTTTGAAACAACGTTGTTATTCTCTCTATAAGCCATTACTTATTATACATTTCCATCCAATATTTGACTTTATATCAGGTTGGGAAAAACACATCTAGCAAAGCCATCGTGACGAGTCGTTGTTGACCATTAGCTCTCAGGCTGTGTTTCAAAACCTAGCGAGCTGCCTAACTAGACAGTATATTTTGGGCATTAAAATCAGTTCAATTTTATCACTCTTCACAAATGTTTTAGAACGATGCTTCCCAATTTCCTACGATGTCCAAAAATACCGCATGTTCTCTTGAATCGCAAAAAGTGCACTATAGGTAGGCAGTTCAGTAAGTTTTGAAGCACATCCTGAATGTGGCCACCATTTTGGAGGTGAGTGTGTAGAGTTGGAGGAAGTGCTCTGAGAGCAGCGCTTGAGCTCTTCCTGTAACGTTAGTTACGAGGATGAATGCATGAATGCGAGAGAAGAAAATGGCGATCGAGCAGGACAAATGTTTCCCCTCCTAGACTCTGCAAATGTGTTGATTTTCTACAGCCTTATTTGCTTTCATTTCATCTCTGCTGCACTTTAAACTACAAGAGGTGAGTTTTTCGAACCGTTCGTGTGTGTGTGTTTTTGTGGTTTCCATACATTTATCCACCGTATCTGCGATATATAAGCTGAGCTCAGCACTGGAAAGACACGATAAAATGTTTTGTTGTTGTTCGCATTTGCATGATAGTTACACATTTTAATTGTTTGTAAAACAATAGTGTCTACTGTCTGCATGGTCTAAACAGCACAAATGCATCTCTGTTGTGGATTTCTTGAACATTGATCTCCTGCTTTCACATAATGGCATCGAAGTGACATTGCAGTCGGCGTGCGTGTATACAAATATAAAAGTCGAGTTAATGAATGTAACTTACTGTATGTAAATATCAGGTTTCGTGCGTTCTGAAACTTTACTGTAGTGTATTTTGGAACGATGTTTTGATTAAATTTGGATGTTTAATTCGAAGTCCTGCAACTTTTCATAATGTCGTCTTGGAGTTGGTAACGTTGCTGGAACATTCGCTCGATTATAAAGCAACAATGAACGTTACGATAAAATAACACTTGTGAGCAATTGATCTATTGTGTGATTCGTTAAACAGTTAAGTTTAATGAGAGAGCCTTTCGTAGCCAGCTGGTTTGTTAGCTTTCTTAGCTCAGCTGCTGAATTGCGCACATCGAGTAAAATGGTCTTTAATAACTGGATAACTGTTGGTTTTCATTTTAACCGATTTATTCGCTTTAATAACATCATGCAGAGGCCAGCGTTAAATGGTGCGTGTTTATTTTGTCTTTAGCTTTTAAAGTACGCAGTCACGGAAGCTAGTTTATTCAGAAGGGAATTTTCAGAGAAAAAGCAGGGTTTCCCTTTCCCAATCCAGAATAAAGGAAATATAGACCTCCTGAAGTCGCTCTTTGAGAGAAAAAGTTGTTTAGAAACGTGTTGACTGTGTAATACTGTAATGTTTTTAAGGGCAGGTCAAGGTTGCTGCTGTTAGCAGCAGCAGTAGCAACTGAAGCCAGAGGTGGGGGAGGAGGAGGTGTCCCTGCTCCCTGCTTTTAACCCTCTGTATAAAGTATAGCAAATGTTGAACTTTATAATTTTATACAAAAAAAGTTATACAGGATTCAACTAATATTGTAAGTCAGTTAAATGTAATTTAAGCTGAAATGACTTAAACATCCAAGTTGAAAATTAAGGCAGCACCTTTTTTTTTTTTTACTCTGTGACTTACAATCAGTAGTGTATTCATCCATCTTTTCCTAATTTTCCTATTATGTAACTATGGAGAGAGGCATAATGAGTTGATTTTGGTTTCACATTGTAGTGTGTGTTGTGACGGGATGTTTGTGGTTGTTGCCATCAGATAAATCACCCAACTATGTGAAACTGAGATCTTGGGGAGGGGGTTCTAGATCTATTCTATGTTTGACTGTTTCTAGGCTGTATGGTGCCAAAGCATTGCCTTGTTGTCATTGCACAATTCAGTGTCATTCACACAATATAGTCTCATGTACAAGAATGAAATGTGCCGTTTGCATTCACCTCCATTTAGTTATAGCCTATATCAGGCTATATAATCCAATCCCACTCTGATTCTGTCAGATTTATGCTTAATGCAATAACTATTGGTTTAGTCAGCATCATCTAGGAACTAGAGAGTGAAAAGTGAATGTCAGTTTATTAGTTTAACAGCTCTGTTTTATTTCCTTATAGATAATTGGATGCTATTGCCACCAAAGACATTGAGGAGAAGCAACACGGGTCAGTAAGTATTTTCATCTCCCTGTAGTTATTTTCAGTGCTTGGTTTTTCTGAAGCCTGATCTTTCTGGGCTTTTCCTATTCATTCCTATGCTGGGCGGCACTAACAAAGCAGAGTCAAAGCAGCTGCTGCTGGTGTAAGCAAATGCAGTTCCGTTTGAATTAAAGGGGTTCCCAGTGCTGAGTAAGCTTTGCTTTTTTTTTAAATGTTCAACAAAAACAGTGTTTGTGTAACTCTTTGTGATGTTACTGTATTTCAGTCATGAGTCACAAAACCCTTACCTGCACTGTTTATATCTGCGTTATATCTGAGTTTGTTTTAATTTGCATGTACCAAAAACTACTGATCAAGACTTCAGTAACACTTGCAGTTTTATTTGTTTTTGTCTTGTTGTGATGCAGAGAAGCATCAGTTTATTGCTTAACTGGTTTGCTTTTAACTTCAAGTTAATCATAGACAGGTTTTGAGTTGTTCTTATCAGGGAAATGAACATTGCCCCTCTATGGTCATAACCACGTCCACACCTAACAATGCCAGGGACTAGATCATAACACGTTTGCTTTCATAGTTTGATGGCATATTGTTGTATATTTCTAGCATTTAGGCCGAAACATTTTTTTTCTTGTCATTGTTTTATAATTATTTCACAATGTGCTTTTCGTCTGTTGATGCATAATGAGAGACGTGTAATTTAGATCATCTTAGTCATCTACAAAAAAAGCTGCAGGTTTGCTGTCTAGGGCTACACAATTTGGCCAAAAGTTTGATTTTTATATAATAATAATTATGCATACTAAATAGAATTAGTAAACAAAATGGGATTGTGCTGTAATTTCACTGTAAAATTAAAATAGGGTATTTAAAATAATTTTACAGTACAACTGTAAAATAACAATACTAATAGCTCTCTTCATTTCTTTTCATATGTTAAAGGAGAACTCCGGCGAACAATGAACCTTTGGTCTAATAAAGCATCGTCTAGTCAATCGTTCTCTGAGTTTTGTTTTCATGATAATCGAATGTAACGAGTTTTATCTCTAAAAACTTAGCGTATATATTAGGCATGGGCGGTATCCAAATTTTCATACCGTCAAACCTCCTCCCTATTTTACCGCGGTATACGGTATTACCGCGTGAGTGACTAATTAAAAATTACGAGATAAGGCTCAGACGGCATCACACATGATGACACGTTCAACCAGAGAGTGTCGGTTCCAATAATGCATCTAAAAGCTGTCAATCAACTATTAGAAAACAGGAGGGAGATACACATTGTCTCACACCAGAGAATGTGAGCAGAGTGGTGATATTTCCTCTAGAGAGGGGAGCGCATTTCTGAAGATCACGCGCCACGAGCTCTCGACGCGAGCCGAGTGGAGCCGAGATAATATTATTTATTAATAAACTAGTGTTTTCTATGTCAGTTGCTGCAAAGATAAAGATTGCATTGACGATGCAAACTGGCATCTTCATGGTATGAAAACACGAATAAAGAGTAGTCTAATGCACACTTCATGTGTTGCATATGAATAAGCCTATAGCAGAGAGCTGCCCATTTCTTTTAGCTTGTAATTGTTTTGTTTAAAAGTATAGACATTTCAAGCTTACATATATATACACACTTCTCAGATCATTAAGACATGCATCTTATTCTTATATGCCGAGTTTCAGTTCATGTCTGAATCGCGCTCCAGTCACGCGTCGGCGCGTGTCCTGATTACTATCTTTGCTTTTTATTTATTAGCCTAATCCAGGCAATTCGTTGATGAAAAAAATAATAATAAATGAAGATGCAATTTATTCAAAACGAAATTCGTTTTAAAGAAAGGCTTTGAACAAAACAAAACGTAATAAGTGGTCATAATCATGTCTGACTGACCCAACGTGTTTTCTATGTCAATTTCTGCAAAGATAAAGATTGCATGTCGCATCTTCGCGGTAGTGAACGCGAATAAAAAAGTAATGCACACTACATATGAATTAGCCTAAACTTAAGCAGAGAGCAGCCAATTTCTTTTAGATTGTTAAAGAAGACATTTCAAGCTTACTATACACACTTCTCAGATCTTGTTTCTTATATGCGAGGTTCAGTTCATGTATGAGTTGCGCTCCAGTCACGCGCCGACGCGTGTCCTGATCACTATATTTGCTTATTATTAATTAATCCAGGCAATTCGTTGATGAAAAAAAATTAAAATGAAGATGCAATTTATTCAAAACGAAATTCGTTTTAAAGAAAGGATTTCTACAAAACAAAACGTAATAAGTGGTCATAATCATGTCTGACTGACCCATTCCAAATGTTTTCCGATATTGCGCATTTTATGATCTTATCTTATTCATCTCATGAAGTTCTCTTTTCATAAAATCAACATACATAGAAAAACATCATATTATTAAAAAAATATGAAAGGAATACGTTTTTTTTCCCAAACCTAGCTTATATTTAAGCGTCACACGGTCCGTCCCGCTGTAGACTACATGCATGTGTGCGTGCATGTGGTGGTGGGGCGCAATTTTCAAATAATAATCGAATAATACCAGGCAATCTTTAAATATTATTTTTGCTTGAAATGCCCATCCCTGCCAAACTGCAGAAGTCGTGTTCTTCTTCGAGACCAAGTCACTCGGTGCGCAACTTACAATCTTTGCCCTCTCTCCCCCACTCTCTCGTCACCACACTGTCACGTCATGAGAACCAGATATAAGCATTTTAGCCATTAAATAAATTGTATTTAAAACATTGCACTTATATAGGAGATAGCACTTCCTATTTAAGTGCATTGTTTTTTTTTCTGACGGTGTGACGATATTGGAAATGATACCGTTGCTATTTTTAGATCCCGCGGTATACGATATTACCGTAATACCGCCCAAGCCTAGTATATATTTAAGTTGATCCCCGAACGCTGTTCATACAGTTCAGAAGTTTGTTGAACTTCATACAGTTCAGATCACTCAGCACGACGTTTGTGGTTTGACTTATCGAGATTATTTTTTAAGATGGCTCCTGTCTGTATACACGAAGTGAACTGTCTTCATAAAGTATCTTCTTATTAAACGGTCTGTACACTTACAAAGTTCTCAATGCTTCGTTTTGCATGTATGGACCCTCATTATGTTACTGCGTTAGTGTGGGTAGATATTTTGAGCCTTGTTAGTGCACTAGCGATTTCTTTTTACTTACTAAATGCCCCCATTACTAGCATTATACACTAAACAATTTTTAGAGATAAAAAATCGTTACATTCGATTATCATGAAAACAAATCTCAGAGAACGGTTGACTATGTACCGATGTTTTATTGGACCAAAGGTTCATTGTTCGCCGGAGTTCTCCTTTAAACAATCAAGCTTTTAGTTTGGTGCAGGGAGGCCTTAAAAGGAAAGTTCACCCATCATTTACTCACCCTCATGTCATTCCAAACACGTAAAATATTTTAATAAAATCTGATCTAGTTCTGTACTCTCCATTGACAGCTACGTAACTACCTTTTTGACACTTTAAAAGTTTAATAAAGACATTTTAAAAACTGATCCATTGGAATTAAATGATTTAGTCCAAATTTTCAGAATTTTCAGACATGTTCGCTTTATATGATTTTACAGATTGACTTTAGGTGTTTCACATAAACATTGATCAGTGAACATAAACAGAAGCTCAACCAGAACCTGCTTGTCATGCGAGAACAAACTTCATTGGTTCTTGCTGAAGCTCAAACGTGCTGCGTAACACATGAGAATGAACCTCATTTGTTGTTGTTGAAGCTCAAATTTGCTGCGTAACACTTGAGAATGAACCTCATTGGTTGTTGCTGAAGCTCAAACGTGCTACGTTAACACATTAGAATGAACCTCATTGGTTCTTAAAGCTCAAATGTGCTGTGTAACATATGAGAATTAACCTCATTGATTGTTGCTGAAGCTCAAATGTGCTGCGTAACACTTGAGAATGAACCTTATTGGTTCTTGAAGCTCAAACATGCAGTGTAACATGAACCTGATTGGGTCTTGGAGCGCAAACGTGCAGTGTAACAAACCTCATTGGTTCTTGAAACTCAAATGTGCTGCGTAACACGAGAATGAATTTTATTGGTTTTTGCACGTCAAGCGAACAGCTAAAGCTTCCATTTATCACAACTGATGTGTGCATTAGGTTTGCTACGGTAGTCGGTGTTAAACGGTGTTCAGTCGCAACACCGGTTTCATGACTTGCCCACCGCGGCACCGCAGTTATTTTACTACAACAATGTAGTAAAAAATAATAATTTTTCAAATAATAATTATAATATATATATATATATATATATATATTATAAAAAATTAAATATATAAGCTTTAATTATAAAGATAATAATAATTATAGATTGATTGTTTGACTACAGGTATTTGTAACTCAAGAGCAGATGAGTTTGTGTGGAGCAGCAAATACTGCAAACTAGGCAATTGTCGGTATCAAATTTTCATGCTGCGGTTAATTGATTGAGCTTTTATCACAATATTTTAATTGCTCAAGAGTAACAGATGGATTGTGGGTATCTACAAAAACAACAACTTGCATCACAATGTGTAGTTGTGATTTTTAAGACATATGGTAACAAAACAGAATTTTATCAAGTTTAGTGACAACATGTTACAATGTTTACATAGTACCATGACTAGTAGGCTACTGTTTGTATTATTCAATTAAATTCTTTGATTTGATTTCATTATTGACTCATTTGGATAAATATTAGGTAGGCTACAGTCTGCATGTTAATTTTTCTCAAGAAAAAATAATCTCACATAATGCTGTAAACGTACAGAGAGAAATTAAATATAATGTGGTTTTCATTATAAGAACAATTATGTAATGACAAGTAAACATAGTAATATAGTGCACATATTTAGCTAAATACCCCTATTTTTTCTAGTCAACTAATCTGCTGGTCATTAATTGGCTTTCCTGAGGTAAATGTAACGTTCTGTTACATAATTGCCTGCAGTTTTATTGACCTCTTTCCGTGTTTGAAAAACACTGATTGATCGATAATATTATGTATGAGGCATATACCTTTTGGTAAGTTGTACTGTATCTTTAAATAAAAACTAACAGATGATTGGTTTAATTGAACTGAGGTGCAGTGATCTTTCACAATGGACAAAAGTGACCTGCTCTGTCTAGCCTGTCGATGATATCAGTGTCCTCTTTGCGTCGCGATTTTTCTCTGCGTGAGAGTGTGTGAAAAGTGTCAATTGCGTAAAGCGCCTTTCTGAAAGGCGCTTGAGTCTCAAGCTTAATTTGTGAGAGTTGGCAGTCCTGCGGGGGATAAATCGTCGGCAGCATTCTTCCCTCCACCATGCTTCTAGTCCATGTGAGGATTGTTTACATTAGACTAAAGTGCACACTGCGCCGCATGGCATGCACACAGTGCTTATACATGTGGGGATTGTTCAGAGTGCGCACGTGTTTTGCGCAGCATATATGCAGTGTTTAAGCGGTTGATGGAATCTAATCTAATGTTCGTTCTAAAAGTTAAACGTACAGTATGCGATTTTTGGCCACCAGGGGTCACTTGTTTAAAATAATGACAAAAGACGTACTTTGATGACGTCGGGAAAGAGCGTGGGCTCACGGGAGTTGTTGTCGCTGTCAATGACAACCAGCTCAGCTCATGACATGACATCATCGTTTCACAAAATATACGGATATACGGCATCTCTCTGTAGATTTAGCTTGTCAAGAAGCTTTAAATGCAACCCCAATGTTTGCCTGTGTCATGCTTCTCCTGTCCCAAACATTTTTCGGGTACGTTTGAGCTTTAGCTAATGAGCTGGCTGTAGCAGCAGAACGTGCAGGCAAAGAGTAATCGTGGTCCATAACTATAATACAGATTAATATAAATATTAATTTTACGCTCCTTCAATGAATGACCTATTTTAGAACATTTTTCATATATAGGGCGCACCGGATTATAAAGCACATAAGACACTGCAGTCAAACGTGTGACTGGGTTTGCGTTATGCATCCACTATGTGCTAAAGGGAATGTAGTGAGTGCGCGGCGCCAGAGGTGAGGCGTTTAGCATGAGCGCGCTGAAGCGGGCACGTACATTCGCAGCCTGACTCATAGGAGTATTCAATGTGCGCGACTCGCTAAAAGCAACAGTTGGCTGTTTTGAATGAGACGACACGGTTACTGTGAACGGGGAGCGCTTTATGCGCGAGCAGCACCGGGGACAGTGTGTCTGTTAAGAGTGAGCGCTCGTGAGCGGGCACGTGATTTACACACAAAAAATACGTACTACTTTTTTTTTCTTCGTCATTTTCTTTGCTTTATAGACCAACGCCACTTTTGCGTCATCGAAGGGTAACGCCCCCTTTTGGGGGAAAACACCTCTATACTGTCTATGGGAAAACAAACGGATTCCCATGAGAACAGAACTCGCACTAGATCTGCAAAGTTTCTTGATAGCAAAAATGGCACAAACTTAAAGAAGCTAACGTTACTGAATACGGGGTTACAGAGGTGTCCCTTTGAAATGGTCGAAAACTGGATTAATGACCCCACACAGCGGCCAAATATGGACTATTCAGACATCTAACGTTACCACTATCTCGTGGAATCACCAAGTAAGTTAAGCACGTAGCATTTTTTTCATTAACACTCACATTATGACAAACTAGACGATGAATGGATCATATTTAACTTGATTTAAGCTATTGACATAGTCTAATAAGGTAACGTTAGCTTAGCATGCTAACAGCTTAGTCTTTCTAATAGCTGGTCGACAACAAAACTGTCAATAGCTTAAATCAAGTTAAATATGATCCAAGTGACATGGCCTCATCGTCTAGTAGTTTGTCATAGGCTACTGTGAGTGTGTAAATGATAAATGAATAAATAAAAAGGCTACTTACTTGGTGATTCCACGAGATAGTGGTAACGTTAGATGTCTGAATAGTCCATATTTGGCCGCTGTGTGGGGTCATTAATCCAGTTTTCGACCATTTTAAAGGGACACCTCTGTAACCCCGTATTCAGTAACGTCAGCTTCTTTAAGTTTGTGCCATTTTTGCTATCAAGAAACTTTGCAGATCTAGTGCAAGTTCTGTTCTCATGGGAGTCCGTTTGTTTTCCCATAGACAGTATAGAGGTGTTTTCCCCCAAAAGGGGGCGTTACCCAACGATGACGCAAAAGTGGCGTTGGTCTATTGGCGGTAGTCCAGTGTTCCCCTTTGTGTTTGGCGGTTTCGCCGGGCTCCGCAAGAAAGTTAGAGAAAATAGAGGAGTCAAAGATTATATGACGCCATAGACGGGCGACGAAACGGAAATAAAGAAACGTCCCGTGTCTTCGAATTAAACTATACATTTCTACGTATTTGAAAGTTGGTGGAAACTGTCGGGATAATGTAAGTACACATCTAATAGAAATATACAACATAGATACAGTTGTTTTTGCTATTTTTAAAGCAGAAAAAATACATATTGTGGCTTTAATTTTCACAATATTTTTAAGTGCCGCGATAACAATATCGTGCATATTCGTTACCGTGATTTATCGCATTACCGAATACCGGTACATGTCTACTGCAAACTGAGCCGCTCAAGACACTGAAGAATGGATTGTGAGCTGCTCGCATGTAAATGCTGCGCTTCACACTGAAACATGCAGTGCACTTAAACTAAATTGCAGCCTTTGCAGTTAAACATTTTTTATTGTACCCTATCGCTATTTCAGTTGATTTTGAAGCCCTACTCAGACCTTCAATTTGTTACAATTATGTGATGCATTTATTTATTTAAGGCCCTGTAGTGAAGTTATATGTGCTGGTATGATTTTGACTTGTCATCTTTTAGCTGTGCTTATTATGTCAGCGCTTCACAAACAGATGCCCCTGTCTTTGTGTTTGTGTATGGGAGGATTGTGTTGTTGAGATGGCCATCTGGTTAAACACTTTAAGGAGAAGAGGTTGGGGGAGGGGGAGGGTTGTGTGGCCTCACGCTCAATCTTGATAGGCTGACTTTACCCCCTGGAAGTGGCTATATTCTACTTTTCAGATCAGATACTTGTTTGACCCTCTCTCCTATTTGTGAAGCTGTAGGCTTATTTTATGAGCTTGAAGGGTGTTGAAACAGGAGGCAATGTAACTCTACCCCCTTGTGTCCATGGACTTGTGACCATCCATTTCCCTAATTTTACCACTATTTAACTATAGAGAAAGGATATGGGTAAAGAGTGGTTTTATCTTTT
Source organism: Pimephales promelas (assembly GCF_988280905.1). Classification (NCBI taxonomy): domain Eukaryota; kingdom Metazoa; phylum Chordata; class Actinopteri; order Cypriniformes; family Leuciscidae; genus Pimephales; species Pimephales promelas. The sequence continues at coordinate 26,946,482 of NC_142771.1, forward strand.
TATAATGGCTAGTCATTGTGAAATCAAGATTGTTCAGTTTTATTTTTTTTAAAACATATTGCTGATTTTTATTTATTTATTTATTTATTTTTTAATAGTTGCGAGGACAGGGTTCGGTGGGGCGAATATATCAGTCACATTTATTGATGCATGAGAGCGGTTTCTGCCCGGAACGACGCGATGAGTTCATCAACACTCAAAACGTGGATCATATCACTCATATACGGACCGGAACAAGCACGTTTCAAGTTTTTATGGACATATTTCATGTACTCTACTAATTTTAAACATGAACATGTCTTTTACAAAAGAATTGTGTATGACGCGTCAATTCGTATTTCCATTTTTGGCGTGCAATCAACACGCACAATCACTTTTCAGCGTGTTTATGAACGCCGTTGACTTAACGTTATTACTGTATATATAAATATGACTTGCCTCAACCCTGTCCCTAAACCTACCCGTCACTGGGGTTAATGGCATTTATGAGTGTTCCCCTACCATCCTAGGAAAAAAAATATTGCGAAGCATGGCTTTGTGATCATTTGGGATGCAAATTATCGACCAATTAATGATTAAGTGATAAGTGGCTATTTTCCTGAAATGGTACATTTCTCATGGTATCAATAGTGTCTTTAACATAAAAAGCAAAGTATTGCCTATATACTCTGATATAAATGCATGTTATATTGCTCAATTGATGTTGTAATGTGACAGTTGGGATACAGTAGAGGCTAATGGCATTTATGTAGTTGAAAAAATTATGTACAGGAAATTAAAATGCATAAAAAATAATTGTGTACTGGCTTAGCCTACCCTATATTAAGCCTACATATAATAATCTAAACTACTTGTATGAAAAACTTGAAACATTAGCAGCAACACTTATAATCCCCTTTGATCTGAAAAAGGTAAAAGTAAAATTACTAGGCCTGGAAACTTCAAAAATAGAACTGAACAAAACCTAAATCAATTAGAGGGCAGAGTTTCCCATACATTCATTTATTTGTGGCGGCCCGCCACAATATCAACACTGATCGCCACACATTGATTTTCAATATTATTCTTTGTAAAATAGATTTTTTTTTTTATCATTGTGAATTTTCTCACTGTAATTATTATTCAAAAAAATTAAATACTATTCGAATTTTACTACGTTGCTTTATTAAACTTAAATAAATGTATTTATCTTACTACGTTGCTTTATTAAACTTAAATAAACTTACATTTAATTAAAGAAATTAAACTTAAATAACGTTTTTTCGTTAAACGTCATTTAAATAAACTAATCTTCGATTATTTATAGGCAGTTTGGAATATTGAGGGTAAACGTCATATTATCGAGCTGCGCATTACTTTACGGAAAGCTTACGACCTACTAGCTACGTTCTGCCTTAAGAACAAACGGTGCAACTGAGTTAAATTCAAACTAGCTAGTAGTTATAAAGTCTGTAGTGTGGATTTAACGTTCCAATTTAAGAACTAACGAATGGCTGGTGCAACCCTACCCAATACACTAATTTAATACCATGAAATGATTAGAAGCCAATAAAATTTGTCTTTTTAATTGTGCAAAAGTTAATTGTGTAATTATTTATATTATTGTAACTCTATGCTGCATATTGCCAGCATGTTGCCGACCTCATTGATCTCACTTCCTAGATAAACATTGTGCATCTTGCATAGATCAGCAAATGTTGTGCAGATCTAGAGTATAGGTAGTCATCGAAAAAGTGTTTGCCTGTGTGACCCACAGAGATAGTTGTCTGTTTATAGAGGAGTAATTTCCCAGTGTAATCCGTTAAGGAGATTACCAGAAGCTTTCTCCCTTTTACTAAATGCCTTGCTGCATCATTTATTTGGAAATGTAGCTGTGCGTAACGAGTTGCTAAAGATGAAGCCACGTTATCATGATTTATTTGACATTTAATCCTTTTGTTTGCAGGGAAATCGTTCGAAACACGGATGGAGAGTGGATGGAGAAAAGTGTAGAGCTCATTGGAATGACGATAAGGAAGAAGGGGCTGGTATAAAGGTAAGAATTATTGTGTACAGGGCTAAATATTACCAATTTATTGTAGTTTTTTTTTAGCTCGGTGCATAGTCGGGGCATCCGCTATCAAGCCATATTCATTGATGATATTGCTCTGTTTTATTCTTGATTGGAAAGAGAAGCAAAGACATTTATCACAAGTGACCATACTTGGCCTTTTATGCAGACCTACTCGCATCGTAGAAACTTGTCAGTGGGTGTAGCATTTTTCCATTGAGTGATGTGGAAAGGCTGATAGCTCAGGTCTTTATCTCTTGACCTTGTCTTCGCTCTCACAGTAGCTTAAGGCCAGTGGTGTGACTGACATTTGGTTAAGTCTGGTAACAGCTCTCCTTGGGAAAAGTTTGCGGGTGTGTCTGTGGTCTTGCTTATAGAAAGTAGTTTGTGCTTGGGAAAAGACCTTAAAGACCTACTTCATTCGGTATCTGGGTGAAGCGCTGCTGCTCGGCGGTTCGCACGGCAAATATCCAAGAATCATGTTTCCAGTACCCACCCCTCCCTGGTTACCCCGGGTGACTTTTTACTTATCTGTTGGCCCAGATGTCCTTGTCTTCTTCATGATACCGAGTAATACTTAGGCAATAAAGTTGACTTTGCTGTGTCCAAAACAATATTTTGCTCCTTTTTTATTTTGACTAGATAATAAACATTCACTCGCACTTAAATTATATTTCATGACTTATTCATCCAAATGAATGCCAGCTGGAAACTATTTGGTCATCTAAAATTTCAAAACACATCCCTGTGTACCTTCCAATTTTGTCTGTGAAAAAGTCGAAAGTTTATCATGATCTTTTTTTTTTCTTAGCAAAATAGGGTCAGGCAATGGAAAACCCTTCAAGAAATGATTTGTACCGTCTGTGTTTTGCGACAAAGGTTTGGTGTGTTGACTAAATCACCTAGCTGTTGCTTAGCAATCCACAATGTTTGCTTTCAAGGAAGAGCCTCTGACAAAGATGGCAAGTTTTAAGTCGTTAGAGGCTGGAAAATCACTTAAATCCCAAAAGCAAAACTTCAGACTGCTAAAAGATAGTACCTTGTCTTTTTGGCTCTAATAGTAATATATTACTGACATAGCTGGCACCAAATATGGAACGGCGTTTCAAGTCAAGACCTGTTCGTGCATACTTGTAATTTTAAGACAAATGGCAGACCTGATCATGTCTGCAACTACTTTTGGGAGTGTTCAAGAGAAACTTGAAGTTATATTTTAGTTTTTCTCCACTTGATTCCGCTTTTGGCATTTTTGCATTTCAGCAGTGAAGAAATGAATGCATTAGTATTTTTAGTGTTCCTGGAAAGATGCCTTCCGATACTGCGTCAAACCAGAACGCGTTCATTCTTTCTCTAATTTTGTAGTCATACAGGCTTGTCATTGAATGCAGCACTGGTTGTTGCAGTGCAACAGATCTGCATGGTAGCCTGCTTGTTGCAATATGACCACCTGACTTCCTGACGGTTGTCATTCCACAACGAGCGAGTCGAAGCTGTCTGAACAGGAAGTTGCCCCTAAAAAAAACACAGCTTGTTGCAGTATTATTTCACACTTTTGTTTCCTTTTGTACTCCTCTGCTAAAACATTCAAGAGATAAAGTAGACTTCAAAAAATGAAAGCCCCCAAAAGAGCTCCCCCCTCACAGAGCCCCCACTACAGGCAGCAGGAGGAGCTGGCAGGAGTTTCAACTCGAGCAGTAAAATGACACCATGCCCCTCCATTTTTTTTTTTTCTTATGAAATGCAAAGAGAAGAAACAAAGCTGGATGTGTTTAAAGGCTTCTGGTAAACCTGGATAGGAGGGGAAAAGGAAACCGTGATCTAATCCTGTATTACTTGAAGGTAGTGTTACAGATTTTATAATACGCTACAAATATATTTTACTTTTGCATCGAGTTCTTCTATTCCCTTTTATTGTTGAATTTGTAAAATCTTCTCGGCTGTTTTGATGTGAGGAATAATGTAATTATACTAGTCTTTTATTGGTAGCTCTCTCTTCTAGACTGGTTCACAGTCGGGACGGTTTCTGTTTTTATAAAGCATTTATCTAGCTTTTTTTTTTTTTTTAAATCTGAAACTGAATTGCTGCACTGTGAGGTCATTCCTGAAGAGGAAATTCCACAGCCAAAACAATGTCCAGGAACAAACTGCTGGATATTGCGAACAGTTAAGCTTAGCATACAATGGTACATGTCCTCCGCTCAAAACATGGCATTACCATGATGCAAGTAACTAGTTTGTAAGAATAAAAATACTGCACAGTTTTAAGAAACTGAATGTGCAGTGGTGGTAAACTATTAAACTATTTGCTAGGGATATTGACTGTCTGCTCTTTAGAACGGTACATTTTCAAACTTGATTGCATGAAAACAATTGAAATCAGATGCATTGCTTATTTTTATTCTTACTAACTAGATACTTATAAAGTACCAAAATTCCTTGTGGTAATACCATGTTTTGAGGACATGCACTGTGCTTTTAAATACTGCAATAGCAACCAAATATGATGGCGCACATATATGATGGTGTTTCCCAAAGGATATCGTGTAACTGTGGTGGGTGGACCTCGGTCCCTTTAGGGTGTTCCGGGGTGCAGTGGTAGATCTAGAAAATTTTACATGTGGGTGCAAAGGGGTGGCAAGAGGTCTTGGCAGGGTGGCAGGTCTAGACAGTACATGGGAATCCCTATGTGAATTGCTTTAACAAAACAAACACACAAAAAACTACAGTGGTTATTGTTTAATAATGCCCTTACACACTACAAAGGTTTTTAATTCACAACAGGAATAAGCCCAGTGCAGTGTTCAAACAAAACAAAACTGTGCATATTTTATAAAGTAAAAGTATAAAAAGCAAAAATAAAATATTTTATATATAAAATATTCAATACTCAAGTTACAGGGCTCCAGACTGCCACCAAATGGTCGCATTTTGCGACCAAAATTTGAGAGTGTGCGACTGAATTTTACATCCAGTCCCACATGTGCGACCAGTAAATTTGCCGCACGTTAAACGCATAGTAAAGTGTGGAAGGGGCGCGTCAATGAATCCGTGACAAGAATAGCGCGCGTAAACGTCTGTGGGAAGGAGACGGAGACAAATATCACAACCTGATGTGCGTCTGAGCAATCAGCGATCTATCGACTCGTTAGTCGTTACCTAGCAGCGAATGCAAACAAAATGAAAGTGGAACGAAAATACGTCACTCATAGGACCGTGGAGCAGCAGCAGCGATCCGAACCATTGACGGTAAAATAAAGCCCCGAACTTGCCAGTCGCGGGCCGATCTCGCTCACGCAACACTGTTAATAGGAGATCCAGTGAAGAAATCCATTGAATTCGCCTCAGAATTAATAACATCAACACCATGAGATCCAGTGAGAAACAATCCGATTCGGCGTATCATATCAGATCAAACAGCGCTGACGTGGAAACCAGGAGAAACACTTATAGAAGGCTTTCAGTCAACAAATCAGCCTAACAGAACCATGGATTTAGGCTAATGTAGTAAGTTAACTCTAACCATAAATATGATAATGTGTAAGAAAGTCAAATGCTTACAAGTAGCCTAGCAGCTACACATCTTTTCCCAGCACTTCAATAATATCATATATAAATGTTTTATTTTTTTGTATTTTTTATGTGATTACAAACACATTTTTTGTTCATCCTTTAAAGATTGTCCTAAAAAGAAAAAATTTGAGATGTTGGAAAACTCTTATTTAAACACTTAAAAAAAATAATAATACCATTGTAAACAGTAGGATGTTTATTGGCTATTTTCGCTCCATATACATATTTTCACTACTTTTATTAATTAATATTAAGACATTATAAATGATAATAACTAAAGTTAATTTCATCTACACCCTAAATTAAGCTGCTACCAGATTTTTTTTTTTTTTTTTTGTAGAACTCGCTGTGAGTTCTCATTTGAGGTGATGCTGCCCTCAACTTTGAGTCTGAAACCCTGTGAACTTAAAACAAAACAGCATATCATAATGTTAAGTCTATTTATTATTAAAGAATTTGTCAGTATTACAGTTATTTTGGGGGAAATTTGAATAATTGCATTGCGAGCTGATTTAAGGTGTGCCCCTAAATTTTCAGCTTGCGCTCCTAAAATTTTCAGTTAGGGGCAACAGCGCTCCTAGTAAAAAAAGTTAGTCTGGAGCCCTGAGTTATAACTCTTATTATAATTAAAGACTTATTATTACAGTCCACAAATTACTTATCACTCATCTTTTTTAGGAAAGCTTAAGGCGATGGTTGTTGTGCTTTTCAGCTAAACGTTTCATAAGTGGCAAATCCTACTGTACGGCAATTTATATGGAAAAAGTATAAAACATACCATGTAGTCCAGGGGTAATTGCATGTATATCGTCTTCCTCTCCCTCATCCATCACTCCCTGCCTCTGTCCCTCTCTCTGAATCTGGAGCCTCCTCTTCATCCCTCACTGATTCTCTCTTTTTCCTCATCTCCTTCTCTTATTCCCTCGTCTCCTTCACTTATTTCCTCTTCTCAGTCACTTATTTCCACTTCTTCTCCTGCTCTGACCCTACTGGTCTCTCCAGTTTACTGCCTTCTCCTTTTTTTTCCCGCCCTTCCTCCTGTGTACTATGAATTTAGCAGAAAAGCTTGCAATGTCCCCACTTTTAGCCTTCCTTTTCATAGTTAGGCTCCAGCTACTTTCTTCAACTACTCTTGCCTGCAAAAGTCAATATGTGAAAACCTCTGGTTATCCTTGTATTACATTACACTGTATGACCATGCAGCTAATAAGTAGCCTATATATCGAATATACAATCAGAAAGATTCATCACATGCACACACCAATTATGTTTAGATTACTTAACCCCTTAACTGGCACCCCCCTTTTTGGCAATGGAGTGCAAACTGACATACCCATAATAAAATGGTTGTTGCTAATGAGTCCTTGTGACCACACACAAAACCAAGGTATCATTTAAAAGCTGACACTTGACAGTTTATTATGAAAGACTTAAAATTGTTCTGAGCAATTACTAACAGAGAGATAAATAAGCTCAAAAACAATGGACGAGAATTTTTTTTTGTATATTAATTTTTTATGAAAAAGAAAAACGCTAAAGGCAAATATATATGGGCCTGGAAACACAAGCAAACTAAAGCCATAGGTCTTAACAATGTATGTTTCAAATTTGAAGTTTATACAAGCAAAAATGAATTTTTTACAAAGATTTATTTCAGCACATGTCTAGGCACCTACCCAAAAAGGCCACTTGGAGTCTCCAAAGGGACACTTGGTAACCACCTTTTACCATGAGCTATAACAAGTTTGTTTGATCATTTCAATGTGTTTTCTTATTACAATATGACAAAGCACAATATATATACTTTCTCTGGTATATTTTTTACCTCCTAAATGTTTATAAAAATGTGTGTGTTTGCATTTTTGGAAAGGGCCCCAAAAGGACCCCAAAGTGACACTTGGCAACTTGCTTGTAAAAAGTTTAACAAAGTCTTTGTTCACTACCATTCATTTAATGGTTAAGAACGACACATTATTTAGCAAATAAAAAGTTTTTATTTATATATTTGTATACATCTACAAACAAAAGTTTCTCTTTGTTATTAGCAATCAAGACAGTAATAAACATTTCTCAAAAAGTGAGCAGAAAAAGTTGATGTGCACAGGACTGTGACACTCACAAGATCGACGAGGAGGAGGGTCAGGCACCTTGCTTTTGTTGGGATGTCCAGCCAGCTCCAAAATCAGTCTCCCAGAATGCCTTTTGAGACATTGGCTTCTGGTTTTTAGCCTTTGTCAAATCCTGTTGCAGAATATTGGTGCTGAAGTGCCATCACTGTTGACCAACAAACAGGAAAAGAAATTTAGATTTCTTAACATTTTTATAAATACACATTTATTTTCAAAATCAATGACCATTCACATACAGCAATCTACCTCAACACCCACTATTGTTGCCCTGATTGCTATATTTGCACTACCGGCTTTGAATATAAAATCTGTGAGGATCATTCACATACAGCAATTCACCTCCATAGCAACTCTATTGTTGCACTGATGGCACATTTACACTACAGATTTTATATTCAAATTATCATTCACATACAGCTATTCACCTCTATAGCCACTCTTTTGTTGCCCTGATTGCACATTTACACCAGCTTATAGTGCAGACTGTAATCAGACAATAATGCCCTAAAATGCTATTTTTTCCTCACTAAACATTACTTGCTTCACATTATTTACTTACCACAAAGTGCTGGGCTGTCTCTTTCCTCTTGAACTCCCAGAGACAGCTGTAGATGTTGCAGCAACACATGGACACTTTGTTTGTCTGTTGTCCAGAGAGGCCTCTGTCTGGTACTCTCATCATCATCATCGTCACTGTTGAATTACACAACATGGATTAGAAACACGCCTAACACAACTGATTATCTTACATATAAATTACATTTTGTTCTCTGAAAAGTTTTGTTTGAACTTCGTCTTGCGTTCTACATACAAAACAATAGCCTATAGCTAAAGTTACATAAATAATGTTCAATGTTGTAACGTTACACTTCTAATTCAGCGCTTGAATAACAATGGAATTGCACTGCATTTCAATGTACTTATAAGCCCCAATACTAGTGCAGAAAATCAAAACTAAAAAGCAATGTAACAAACTCACTAAAATGTTTAGAAACTTACCGATCTAAAACTGGATCGAGACCTGCCAAAAACATATCCTCTTCTTCAGAGACGCTGGATACAGAACTCTCTTCTGAAAAATACACGTTTTCTTCATCCCAGCTTCGCAGAAATTATTCCAATGCAGCAGTAGGAGAAGTAACTTCTGTCCCAGACGTAAACCCAACCCATTCCAGCAGGCGAATGCAAACACAGCGAGCAGGTGTCGCCTAGCTGCAGCATATCGCATAGCAGAGCCTCTGATCGCCATGACAACCTCTGTGTCACGCGCAGCACGTGTGCGTAAATTTCCATGATGCAAATACTTGCGCGCACAAAGGAACACTGTTATAAACGCGAGATTATGTAAATCCGCACATGGGCGTATTCGTTATGCCATAGGCTTCACATGGGTGACAACAGAAAAGTTTCCCATTGCTATTGGTTTATTTTTTTACCACACATATTAGCATTATACATGATCACACGTCAGCAAAAGCGCCTGACATCCTTCAATACTTTCTATAATTACATGGCCAGTTTTCATCGGACATCTTCTGGACCGATCTCATTCATTTCCAGACACTTTACTAAAAACACTGATATGTTGTTTTCGTTGAATAATGCGCTAGATGTGGAGAGTTCGTCGAATAAACAGGACAACGCCCCATGTGATTAGCAAATGTCAGGATGTAAACAATAGAAGTAATATGGATATTTTTAACAGTTTGCATGTTTTTGGACAATTTTTTTCCCATGGACATCATATACTGGACTCTTCACATGGTAAAAAGACCGATGTCATCATTATTGTGCCAAGCATTACATTTACACAACATAAAAAGGTAAGCCCCCCCACCCCCCTTCATAGTTGTATCACGTTGTTAAAGTTGATACAGAATAACAAAAAACGGCAGCAAAGTTATCTTGATTGTATAATGCTTATATCGAAATGAATATACAATGTCGTAGCTTTCCAACAATGTATTGGTTAACCTTATAACTTGAAAAATAGATATTGTAAACACGCGATCAATGTAAACAATACAAGTTGGGATCACTGGTGATCCCGTGCCAGGCAAGGGGTTAATTAATCCTATTGTATTTATTTCACCAGTTGTAACCTGGTTTCATTGCTAATTTATAGGACTGCTTAGCTAATCAAATGATCGATCTCCTGACTGGCACTGTATTGGGTTTTGTAACGTCGGTGTAACAATGACCATCAGTAAACGTTATGGATATAAACAATATTTAATAATTTTTACTAAGCCGTTCCTGTCTTTATTAAAAGGAAACTCACTTCACCTTCAGAGGCTCTGGGGCAGCTCAGTCTCCAGTCGGGTAGCAGGGCCACCGCACGGCAGCAGACTTGCTGTGTGTGGGAGCAAGACTGAGCGAACGCTGCTCCGCTGCACGTTTGAATCGGGGACGTTGGGGAGTATTTGAGGGGCAGGGGCCAGGGGCTAACAATACATTAAAAACCAAAAATTAAATTGTTAAATTTTGGTAAATGTATTGTTAAAGGAGAACTCGGGCGCTAAATTAACCTTTGGTCTAATTACACATTGGTACCTAGTCAACTATTCTCTGAGATTTCTTTTCATGATAATCAACTGTAAAGAGTTGTATCTCTAAAAGCGTATACGCTAGTAAATGGGGCATATAATAAGTAAAGAGAAATCTGCTCAATGCAAATTTTTAGCCAGATTGATTTTAGCCAGATTCATGCCAGATATTTTATAACATTACAAAATGCAATTGTAAAAAACATTTTATTACATTACTATTTTGGTATGAACATTTACCCGGCAGTGGGGTGGATAGCCTTTTGATATTTACTCACAAAATGAAAAATCTACCCGCACTTGGCACAAATCTCTCCCGACTAATGCTGTAAACTACACAGGGAACCCTCTCATTTGGTGCATTACTATAATAAAAGAGGTTCAAATAAACAACATAGCCCAAACTATTCAACTGCTATTTTTTTTACATGTAATAATTGCACTCAAATGAAAACTGAAATGTTTGCAAACAACTTAGTTATATATAGTTACATGCATTCATAAGTGCTTGTCTTCATGTCAATTAAAGCATACATATATAATTAAAAGTAAACCTCTTTATAACCAACTGACATCGGAAAACTTCCCTAAAGAAAATGCAAAGTTAAAGGGTTAGTTCACCCCAATAAAATACATTTGTCATTAATTACTCACCCTAATGTTGTTCCAAGCACGTAAAACTTTCGTTCATCTTCGGAACACAAATTAAGATAATTTTGATCAAATCTGAGAGCTGTCTCACTCCTTCATAGATTTCTAGGCAATTTCATTCTGCCGGTCCAGAAAAGTTAGAAAAAAGATTGTTAAAATAGTCCGAGTGACTACAGTGGCTCAACCTTAAGTTTATCAAGCGATGAGAATATTTTTTGTGCGCATTAAACAGTAAACTTCAATACAGCCCTAATTTCAACATTTGACGTTTTCTCAACACACAGTACGAGTTGCAGTCTGATATGTTTTTCTGCCCCCTTTTGATTGACAGAATATAATTGACCCTGATCATCGGCTGTTTTTAAACAATCGGACGATGGTTGATAGTAAAAACAAATCAAGTAGTAAATCGTGGAAATGTCTCAATGAAAATATTTGTTTTATTGAGCTCAGTAGTTGTAAACATTTATGTCAAAATTTACATGGACTATGACTCTTATGGAGATTAAGTCTTGAGTTAACAACCCATTTTACAACTCACTATCTGTTGTAGTGTCTAACAATTGTGCAATATTGAATTAATGAACTGCTAGACTGTGATAACAACTATTTGTATGACGGTAGCAGCAAAACTATACTAAATTAGCAACATAGCACAGTTTTGAGTTTGTTTCCAAAATTTTCCTCAATTATTTAGCCAATGTAGAGGAGGCATAATTTACGTAGTGGATTTAATGTGGTACCCATGAATCTGTATGGAACTGCTATATATGTTATATAAGCAAACCATATAGAGAACTTAATCTCTGTATTAAGTTCTGTATTAACTCTTTTGTATTCAGATTATTGGCTTTCAAAGTGTTTAAAATCTGGTCAGTTTCTAACGAGGTGCAGTATTTATTTATCAAATTTTTTTGTAAGGTCTCCATAGTTTTTATTATTCTTTCTTTTACTTTTGGGGTTTTTTTTTTTTTTTAACTTTTTTTACTTTTTTTATGTCTCTAGATCAGGAAAAGTTCCACAAAGAAAAGCTCTTTTTAGGCATCATTAAACTAAAATAGATATTTGTTGATTAGCTTTAAATTGTGCAGAGTTGTGTTGGATGAAAATATTGGGGTTTACAGTTTTTGATACCTGTTATTGTTTTGATTTCAGTGCCAGAACATATCAAGTCCAGTTTCAGCCAGCCTCAGTCTGCCAATTAGAACAGCAGCACCTCCACTGTAACCTGCACCATCAGCAATGCCAAGAGGGCCCCAGCCAGCGGCCAGCCCCAAGCCCTGCCTCGGTACCCGCTCTGTGAAGTTCCGCCGCATCTCTGCTAGCACAAACAGAAACAGCTGTTGAAGTGTGGGCAATCCCTCACGGTCCTCGCTGCCACCCTGGGAACTCAAGTGCAGCTCAACTCTAGCCAGCCAGGGGAGCTCACGACTGAGAGGTCTGTCCTACACTGCGCCCAAAGCCACCTTTCAGGTAATAGTCCTCCGCAAAATTACATTGTTATTTACGGATCAGCCAGGTGCACTGAAATCTATTATTTGAAATCTATATCAATGATTTATATATATATATATATATATATATTAGGGGTGTAACGGTACATGTATTCGTATTGAACCGTTTCGGTTCGAGGCTTCCGGTTCGGTACGCATACAAACCGAACGATTGCTTGGACCATTTTTCCTGCCGGCAAAATTCGTGCTGACGCGGCCAACACAACGTTGCGCAAAATCAAATGGCAAGCGTAATGAAAGCAGAACGAAACTGCGCTGCTCGTTATGTGCTTCATGGATCGTTTATCAGTTCGGAGTTCGGACCAGCAACATCTGTGCAGCGCGAGCCAATCTCGATCAAGCAACACTGTTACCACACCGCGCTCCGGTAAAGAAAACATTTGAGTTTGCCACTGAGGTAATAACATCGCTTGGAGATCTAGTGAGATGCATTCACATTTCTCCGTTATTAACCGTAGATCTCTATTAGATCAAACAGCGCTGTCATGGAAACCAGGAGAAACATTGTGCCGTGAATGAACTAGTACTTTACGTCCACAGACCAGCGACATTCACCATGGATTTAATATAGTAACACTAACTGGAACCAGTTTGGCTGGAATGGTGAAATGCTTTCAAGTACTTCACACATCTTTTTCCAGCACTTCAAAATTCTAATATTATATAAATAAATATATATTTAAATGTTATTTTTAATGTGATGACCAAAACATTATTTGTTCATCCTTCAAAGATGACCCATTTATAAACCTGAAAGTTTCAAGATCTAGGAAAACTCACACTTACTTAAAAATATTTTTTCTTTAACCAAATAGGAAATTTCTCTGGCATTTCTTTCTTTTTGCTGTATCGAAAACGTACTGAACCGTGACTTTAAAACCGAGGTATGTACCGAACCGTGATTTTTGTGTACCGTTACACCCCTAATATATATATATATAGAGAGATGTATGTATTTGTGTGTTTATTTATATATATATATGCAACATGACATCATGACTTCTGCGTAAACATACATGCCAATTTCGAGTCAAGTGGCGTGTTATCTCGACGCATTTTGAGCTATCCGCGTGTATGCGTGTATGTCCACGGCATTAACGTCCGTGTCATTCCGCGTGTCTTTACACGCCGTCAAATGTCCAAGCAAAACAAAGCAAAATGTACATCTACATCTGGGGAGCTATGTTTTTCTTTCCTAGGATGGTAGGGGAACAGTCATAAATGCCATTAACCCTGGTGATGGGTAGGTTTAGGGACAGGGTGAAGTAGAACTCAGTGTGGTGCTCACACTGACGGACGTAGACGAAGCGTGAGCACAGTTGCCGCATCTTAGATGCAATACCGAATTTACTTCTTTCAAAGCTTATTGCGCTTGCATGGTTGAATGCACACACAATTGTCAAAATGCACATCATGTATTCACATAAGAACACACTCTGTTATGTCCTCACACAGTTATATTATGTCCCCTAGACAGAAATTCAGTATGCGTAACAGTATATTAGATCCATTCATTCATTCTTAAAGGGACTGCAGTCTCACAAAGACCATTGCCGTCTGTTTCATTAATGCTAATTTTTTTTTTTTTTTAAATCACTCCACGCTTTTGACTGAATCACTTTTGTGTCTTTTTAATATGACTGTTTGTATTGAATTCATACAGGGAAGGCTAGTTTTATGTGTGAAGTATTTATTACTACAAGTTAATACTTAGGCTACTGTACTTGAAAAACTTCAATACATTTTATTGTATGTATTTTTTTCTATTGTATTTGTCTTAATGTTTTTGTAATGTGCTCCTTCGTTCCTATTTTTAATATCAAAATTTAAATAAAATTGCCTGCTTGCTTTATTGCATTAAACACGTCTTTTAGGGCCAGACGTGTTTAATGATTGTAGTCAGCTTAATAATGATATTGGGTTGACTTAAATGGGAAGGAAAACAAAATAAATTTCAAGGTTTGCATTTTATTCAGTGGGTTTTTTTCTTCAAGTTTTATCTAGCACAGTCAAATAGGAAAAGTAACTCAAAACAGTAATTTAGAATCAAATTTATGTAGCAAATAAAATTGGTTCTTCGTAAATCAAATTTTGAATAAAATTTGTATCTAATCATAACCTCAATAGTCGATATGAATTGAATAGTGAGGTACCAAAAGATTCCCACCCCTAGTGCTCAAAGTACTGTTGTTTTTTTGTTTGTTTGGTATTTTTGTAGTCATGTTGATAAATTGGCTAATATTTTACCATTTTCAGATTGTAAGCATTGTCTTTTGAAAAAAAGTGTCATTTGAAAAAAGAGAGCCGTGCCAAAGCTAAACAAAATAATTTGTTCTAATTGTTTGATTTTTTTTTTTTTTTTTTTTTTTTTTTTTGTAATGCAAGTATTGTGTAAGAATATCTGTACTAGTAGATATTGGCTTGTGCATCTCCCTCTGAAAAACCCATATTTGTCAAGTACTCAATTAAAGTCCGGTTCAGTAGTCATGCTAATGGAGTTACCCGTAAAAGTAGCAGTGATGAATTGGAATTGTTGGTCATAGCTGTAGAAATAATCAATAATAATTGTTAAATGGTTTTAGGGTGTGGCCTTTTTATTGGTGACCTATTTTGCAGCTTCATTTAGTTATATTTCCTGACTGTGTTGCTCTTTGTTTTTCGTAGGCATGGCTCCCATTCGGGATTCTGTCAGCCACTCCCCTAATCAACCAGGTGGCTCACTATTTATTTTTTCTCACCATGTGCTGTTGTTTACTATTTTTGTTTTGTGTGTGTGTGTGTGTGTGTGTGTATGTTAAGTTCACAAGTCATCTGAAAACCTGTTTGTCAGTTTGTGTGTAGGTAGAAAGTTGTTGCCAATATCTCTGTGGTGCATGCTTAAGTGTTTCTATGTAGATTCTCTCAAAAAAAAAATGTCTCTCCAAATTTAGCCATTTGCTCTAGAGCTTCTTGTAAGAATTAATATGATGTCTTGGCATAAGTAGACTGACTTCCCCTGTTTCCTGCCAAATCTGTGTTTTTCCTGTGTTATATAAGACCAGACTAGTAGTGCTGCCAACTGTTTTAAAGTACTAACTTTTCTGAATTCAGTCTTGCATTGTAAGTCAGAGATTGTACACACTGCCCATGACACAATAAGTCTCCCATTAACGGGATAGTTCCTCCAAAAATATTAAAGGCTGTCATTTACTGACCTTGTGGTTCTTAACCTGCATGACTTTGTTTTTTTTTTTTTTTTACGAAAATAAATGCTTTTGTGTTCAACTGAAGTCATCATATAGGTTTGGAAAGACAAGGTCAGTAAACGACAGGCTTTAATAGGGTGAGTGATTAATAGCAGAATTTCCTTTGTTCTATCCTGTTAACTTGTAGACTACTAAGTCTCTCCTTAGTTGAGGTCTCTTTTTGTCTCCCCTGGAGAGATGAAATCTAAGATCGAATTGTAATATAACTGTAATTTTCCTTTACCTCCTTTAGTGACCTTCAGCAAAATCTCATTTTACTGAGTCACTCTTAAACAAACAGTTTACTTGAGACCAGCTATGAGACTGTCTGTGCTGCTTTGTCTTCCCATATCTGTTGTTAACACAGCCGGGGAGAAGGATCTCAGACTTGGCAAGAGAACGGTGCTCAAGGAAGCTTGGCAGCCATCTTGCAGAAAAATAGGAAAGCAGGAGCAGGCTACCAGAAAATACTTATTTTAACAAACACAGCAGTTGTGTAATTGTTAGAATTTAGTGCCCCCACGCTTGCCGCATCGAAGCAAAATTAGCAAACTTGCAGAGACACTTCACACTTTGTGTTGCTGCTTGCAGTCGTCTGTCTTCCCCTTCTCTTCCATCCTGGCTTGCAGCATGATCATGCTGCGGCTACAAAATGGTGGCAGCTCTACTACTGTTTCAGTCTGGCTTGAGTGAGACATTTCTCAGCAGGACAGAGACAAGGACTATGGGCAGTTAGCCATTGTTCAAAACAATTTGTCGTATGTAACCAACACATTTATATATTCCATTTGGCTTGTGTTTTAGGTTCTTTTATTTGCACTGTGTGTATTACAGTTAATAACTCGGTTAATAAAACAATCAGGATATTTCATTGCATGTCTGTGGAGCTGAATGTGCTGGATGTCTAAATTAATGTCTTGCTGGATGGCTAATTTTTCCCAACATTTTTTTTTTTCTTTTTTGGAAGGAACCCTATATTTTTAGTCGCCAAATTCTTATTAATTTTTTTTACTAAATTCAGTTTCCCATCTGAAATGACTGACCTTTTATTTGCGTTCACAGGTTTGGAACATGCTGGTCTGGATCCTCAGTATGAAAGTTCACCATGGAGCTCTGGCTCACCTTGCAGTGACCCAAACAGCAACTGGGGAAAAGTTGATGAGGGACCCTGGCCCTCTATCACTGGTAGTGACCCAGAGTTAGCCTCAGAATGTATGGATGCTGACTCTGCCTCCAGCTCTGGGTCAGAAAAAAATCTTAGTATGATGCCGCCTGGGAGCACATCTGGGGGTGACAACAATGGCAATAGACAAGGTTCTCATTTCATGGTTGCAAATGGCAGCAATAATGTGGGTAATGGGAGTGTTAAGGGGCCTTGGGGTGTATCCAATGGCTCAATGCTAAGCACATGTCAAGGCTCCGGAGATGGCCCCAGTGGAAAGCTGGCAGAAAGCAGCCATGGCAAAATAAATGCATGGGGTACCCAAGTTTCCTCAACCAATATAGGTATAAATCCAAGCACTTTGAACCCAAATGCCAACCATGGTGCCTGGCCCGTTCTTCAGAGCACTGGGCCCAATCCCCACGGGCTGGTGGGGAACGGAAATGGTGGCACCAACACTCAACAAAGCACCATAGGTCAAACACCCAGCATACAGAGTATCAACTCTAAGATGTCCTGGGGATGCCTGCAGCTGTCCGAAACTGAAGTCAATGGTACAAACAAGGTTCCAAGTGGGCAGCCTCAAAACCTTAACACTGAATTTAATGGACCAAATAACACTACTAACTCGATGACCTCTAGTTTACCAAACTCTACAGGTTCAATGCAGATAAATGAACAGCCCCCAGGGCACCGAGCTTGGCCTATGAGTACAGGGGGCTCCCCTCAGCTCCCTATTTCTCCGGTCTCAAATGGCACTTCCATTTCTCAACACGGCAACAGTGAGGGGATTAACAGTGGGTCTTACGGTACAGCATGGGGCGTTACACCCAGCACTAATTACTCTGGAGACAAATGTCCCATCCCTAAAGGCCAAGCTGTGGGCGACACTGTGAATGCAACTCTAATGCAGTCTGGAGCCAACAGTTCCTCTGTGAGTGCTGCTTTAAAGAATAATAATAATAACGGGATGGGTGGTCGTGAAAGAGCTTGGGACTCAACACCCGGTACCTCACAAAGTATGTCTTGGGGAGCAGGTAATGGTGTGGGCCCAGCTGGGATCCCTCGACCCTGGGGGAGTGCCTCTTCCTCTTCTTCCTCTTCCTCATCCTCTTCAAACACTGGCACTAAGGTCTCAAACGGGGAGTGGAACACTTTGCCCAGCAACAGTCAGCATTCCAATGATGGCACAAATGGAAGCAGAAAGGGAACTAATGGATGGAAGTCTTTGGAGGATGATGCTCTTGGCATAGGGAGCTCTAGTCAAGCGTTGCAAGGCAGCACGTGGAACAAATCTACAGGCAGTGAAGGTAGCGGAGAGAGCTCGGGAGGTCGCAGTGAGCGGGACGGGCAGCGGGGTGGCAACCGACGGAGGGGAAATCAACAGGGGATGGTTAATGCAGCTCTCTCTAGAATTGACGTGGACCCAAGGGTGCTGTCCAACACTGGATGGGGACAAACTCCAGTCCGCCAGAACACTGTCTGGGATGTTTCAAGCTCCGATAAAAAGACAGGATGTGGACAGACTGGCTGGGGCAGTGCTCCCCCTCAGGTATCTAACTCAGGTCGGTGGGGAGATGGACCCAGCACCAACAAAAGTAGCGATTCTTCAGTGTCTGGGTGGTCTGAATCGAAACCTTTAACTGGCTGGAGAGAAACCAAAAGCTCAGTTGGGCAAAATGGATGGGAGGATGCCCCTTCTGTTACAATGAACAAAGGTGGTTCCTCATGGAATAGCACCAAGGATGAGAAGTCCTCTTGGAATAATGCGCCGAAGGCAAAGCAAGGCTGGGGCTCTGCTGGAGAGGGATGGGGTGGAGAAGGCCCAAAGGGAAACCATTGGGTAGAGCCCCAGAAGTCTGGTTCAGGTGGCTGCGACAGTGACAGCGACCGCTCTGGATCAGGCTGGAGTGATCCTGGGCGCTGCGGGACAAGCAACATCTGGGGAGGCAGTGGAGGCAACAACACTCCTGACCAGAGTGGTCCAGCCACAGGATGGGGAGACTCACCGAAGACCAACAATCAAAACCAAACCTGGGGCGAGCCAATCAACCCAAGCCACTCCAGCCCTGCTTGGGGTGATAACACAAAAACAAACAACTCTTCAGAATGGGTCAAGTCCCAAGAATCCAGCATGGGAACATACAGGAGTGGGAACACCTCTCAGACTGGAGCCCCTAGTCAGAACAAGCCTACAGGATGGCAGGGGGGCCCAATACCTGCTGCCTCCAAAGAAGAATCTTCCACTGGATGGGAAGAGCCATCCCCTGAATCCATCAGGCGCAGAATGGATATTGATGATGGTACTTCAGCATGGGGAGATCCCATCAAATTTAATTCTGGCAACGTAAATATGTGGAACAAGAACAATGCTGGAGAGCAGGATGGCATGGCTGTTTGTCAACCCCCACAAGCCCAAAGCTCCATGGCTCCAAAGGAAAAGAACTGCAGCTCAGGTGGGTGTCTTCCTTTTTGGCAGTGCCTTGGCAATTATTACTCACCCATTATATTCATCTTTAGTCATGCACTCATCCCTTTGGAATTTTCTGGATGCACTTTTTCCTCCCACCCCTTTCCTCTAATACCTCCTGCACTGACAAGTTCTGAACTTATGAGTAGTGTTTGTTTGCATGTCTATATAAATATATTCATGCAGTACATTGAAATTGATATAGATTGTATAGAGACGGCCTTTTCATTTTTGCTATTTGCTAAATGGGAACTGTAAAGGTATAGGTTCAAATAGTGTTCCCACTCCATTTGATATTGGCCGTGTTTGAGCTGTGCTCAGGGAAAAATAGGCTTGGGTTACATTCTGACCGATGGTGCAGTCATATGGCAGCAACTTGAGCAGGAGGGCACACATGAACAGGGCTATTTTTGAAGGAAGTATTCAGGGCATATGCTGGATGGTGAAAGTGCAAAAACCTTAGTGGTTAAATGTAAGCTGATCCATTAGAAGGACTTCAGAGTAAACAAAGCTTACATAAGCATGTTTATGCAAGGGTCGGATTTAGGCCATCGGAAAGTTTGCAGGTGTTGTCCAATGCCACTTTGGAGTTTATTTGTACATATTAATTGCGTTGTCCTTGGTATTAGATTTTAGTTTTTAAACGATAACCTTTAAAAACTAGTATAGTTTTTTTTTTTTTATTATCATAGCTATTTGTCATGTAGCTAATAATTCACACTTCTGATTCGTGTTTGCTCTGACGATTTAATTTATTTGCAAAAAAAAAATACTGTACTATAAAAATAGTATTATTTTGTGTTCTGGTCTTTTTCAATTTTTCTTTTTTTTTCTTTTTTTTGTGTCTGCCCGCAGGGTGGGGAGAGACGTATTGTGGGCCACAAAAAAATGAGTCCCCTACCTGGGTTGAGCATCCTGCTTCACCTGTCACTGTAGACAATGGCACATCTGCTTGGGGAAAGCCTGTTGACACGGGTTCCAGCTGGGAAGGGCCAGGGAGGGAAAACTCTGGAGGCAGTAGCTGGGGCAATGCTGCTGTAGGACAGCAGTCACAGCACAAGTCTGGTAAGTCACATCTCCAATTAAGGCAAAGAACTTTCTTTGATTTATTTTAAACCCATTGTTTGTTTTCCCCCAATATAAATATCAGGGTGAAATATAATGAATTTAAATGTGTTCAGTGAATTCATTTTCAATCACTAAATGCATCACCCATTTATTTTTCATTTGATATTGTTTTTGTCTTTTTAGGATCCAAACCTATGCAAGACTGGTATGGAGAGCAGAATTCTATGGCAGGGCACTCCAACTTGGAGGAGGAAGGGCAAGTAAAGATAGGCATGTGGAACAATTCATCACTGGAAATGAACCAACCTGGTAACAGTTCCTACAAGAAGATGCCTCCAAAGGTAATAATTCAGACCTGATTTAGCCTGGCAGAACTACTTAAAATATCATTCATTGAAGTTACTGTTTTATTGAATGGACTTAGTGACAAAGTTGTGTACATTTTGCTTGCTTATTTCCTTAGCTGAACAAAGGACCCAACAAGCAAGATGATTCTCAATGGATGAATCAGTTTGTGAAACAGTTCAACAACATGTACCCTGTAAGGATTAATACTCTGATTGCTACAATTTCGATTGAAACCTGTTTATTTTAGATATTAGGTGACCACAAATCCTTTGAGAAACAAACTCATTGGTTAGCATGCTCACGCTTCTGTCTTTTTACAGAGGGACTCTGCTGAAGATTCCATGAAGAGCAATAAGATGGATATGTCTGGAGGTAGGTCACATTCACATATGCTTATATTGAGTGATGTTTGTCACAGTCCATGAATACTAGCATGATATTGTAAAATCTATAAATTCCTCTCATATCCTGCAGGAATGACAGACAAGCGCTTTGATGTTGACAAGCATGTTCTTAATATGGGAGAGTACGGAAAAAATCCTGCTTCACGTCACCAGATCCACAAAGATTCTCCCATGGACCGTAATCCCTATATGGATAAGGTCAGTTATTTCCTAGTCTTTTATAGCATTAATGGAGCCTTCACTTCACACGGTGACTGTCACTTTTGCTTGTTGGTTACTTTAGCACCCTCTATGGGAAAGAAATGCAATGCAAAGAGACTATGTTGTAAAATTGATGTTTTATATCAAATTAAACTATTCCTGAAGTTAAGAGCTTTGAGGGTGCATTTAAGGGAGCAAATTCAATTAAATATATTAATATATAAATATAATATATTAAATATATTTTTGCTTAATTTTAAGCAAAATTTTCTATTTTAAAATGATTTTAAGTAATCTTAAGGCCCCATTGGAAAGCCCAAATTTCCTTTTTCACAAGGAAATGCTTCAATCAATTACATGGGGTATGTAACATCAAGTTGTTCAGGAATCGTAGTCTCTTATTCCAATTCCCTAAAACATGCCAAAGAGGATGCTACATAGCCTTTCTGTCACCTTTTCTGTGGCTGTTAATGTGTCTTTCTCTCGTGGCCTGGCGTTCCTTCTGTTCTTTGACCACTGCTGTTGTTCTCTGCGTCCTGCTTCTCTCTCTCTCTCTGCTTGGCCTGTGATTGTGCTTCAGCTTTCACTGACTGCATGTAATAGCTCTGTAGCGGAGGAGTTCGGAAACTCACAGAGCACTTCCATGCAAAATATCTGCATTTCCCTTAAGAATAATGCACAACAAAATCAATGCAACTTGCCAGGGCCTCACCATCCAAACTCTGCCTCTGTTAGGCAGGTAAGTTAGTGCATGCAGAGCTGAAGCCCTGTGTGCTGAAGCTGTGAATGCACTGGACTGCTGAATGCTCATTATGTACATGTGGGTTGTTTGTGTTTTTTCACAGAATGTAAACATGTACAGTGTCGGTAATGCAGCAGCACAAGGCCGGAACGCCCAGCAGCCTCCAGCACAACCTCTGAACTCCACTCAGCCCACTCTACGCAACCAAGTGCCTCCTCCACTACTTCCCTCTCAGGTAACTACAATTGGGTTTCTAAAGCTCAGTTCACTTTAAGATAAAATGAAAATTCTGTCATTTATTACTCACCCTCATGTTGTTCCAAAGCCTAAATTCAATCTGTTAATTGTATAAAGTGATCGAGTCAAGACTAAACTGCTCAATTCATATGGATTAGTTTTACGGTCTCTTCATAAACTTTTTGAAAAAGTTGCATAGCTGTCAATGGAGAGTACAGAAAGGTCTCAGATTGCATCAAAACGATCTTCATTTGTGTTCAAAAGATGAACCAAAGACTTGCTGGTTTGGAATGACATGAGGGTAAGAAACCCTTTTTGAGTAAACAAACCCTTTAAGCTGTGTGGTAAACAAGGTTCCCACTGTTGCTTTAGGCCATTTATCAGAAAAAAGTGACAGGAAATTTCTAAATGTGTGATTCCGCACATGGAAATGAATAAATTAACTCTTAAAAATAGGGCTGCAAAATTTGAAGAAAAAAATATTATTTATATTTTACTAAGAAATGATTTGCAATTTTATTAAAAGGAAATCAAGAGACAGGATCAATGTAATTTGTAACCATTAAAATGTGTAGGTCTTTTATTTTTATAACGAATGTGTACAATCTCTCTTTGCAGGTTCCTCCACCCCTGTTGAAGTACTCTCCCAATAATGGGGGTCTGAACCCTCTGTTTGGCCCACAGCAGGTGGCTATGCTGAACCAGCTGTCTCAACTCAACCAACTGTCTCAGCTTTCACAGATTAATCAGTTACAGGTATTGATCCCACTGCAAGTAACAGCCTAGAAGATATTTAAATGATAAGTTACCATGTTCCTA
Source organism: Pimephales promelas (assembly GCF_988280905.1). NCBI lineage: Eukaryota > Metazoa > Chordata > Actinopteri > Cypriniformes > Leuciscidae > Pimephales > Pimephales promelas. The sequence continues at coordinate 26,969,617 of NC_142771.1, forward strand.
GCGATACATATTACTTTTTCTTCCAGCGTCTCCTTTTGCAGCAAAAAGCTCAAAACCAGAGGGCCATGCCTGTTAACAGCCGCCAGCAGCAGGAACAGCAGGTTTGTGATCTCTTGGACCAACTTGTCTGCTTGTTTCTTTCTCTCTTGGCTCGTTTATGTAATTTTTTCATTTGTGAATTATGTAGGGTCGTGGTTTGGGTCCGTCCCAGCAAATGATCCAGACTCCTCGCCATCTCGATCCCTCCCTGATGAAGCAACAGACTTCCCCTCAGCCACCCTCACTGCACCAACCCAGCCTCAAGTCCTATATGGAGAACTTCATGCCCCCCAATGCCTCTGACCTGCAGAAAGAACAAAGTTCCTTGAGCTCGTTCAGTAATTTCCCTTTAGGTGGGTGTCCTCCCCATCTTAATGTAGGTCAGACTGACTCTGTGTTGCACCAAGCTGCCAAGCCCAACTCAATGTTTGCATCTGACATGTCAGGCTATCTGCCAGCTGGCATTAGTCAAAGTCATAGCCTCCTAGCCCCACCTATGAGCAATGGCCACATGGTGCCAGGCTCTCCCATCAACCCTCGGGTAGGAAAGAACTTCTGTCCTGACAGCAGCTCTCTGCCAGCAAGAGGTGAATACAGTCTATCTATTTTGTTGTCCCCAGGAAAGTTTCTTCTTGCATTTTGTATTAGAGGGGAAATGAAAACAATGCAGTGTTGCAAAACCTTCTGATTTCAGACCCTTATTATTTGATTGTAAATCCGATGTTTGGCTGGCATACGTTTGGTGCTTGTACTTATAATTTCTGCCGCTTGACAATATTGTTGTTGTTTTTGCTTTTTCCTTTGTTGTCCCACAGTTTTTGTGCACTCTGTAATTTGTTTGCTGTAATTTGTTCGATGCGGCTGCCATCGTGGTGTGAACAGTGTTACACAAAATCCAAAGTATTAAGTTGTGACGCTGTCACCGTAATAAATAATTAGAATTTTTTACAAAATTCAATACTTTGATATATCAAAAACACTGAGTGCATTTAAATTGAATCTAATGTTGATATGATCTTTTTGTTAGAGCTGCTGCTGCGGTTTATTCCTGGATAACAGAAATGTTAAGAAAATGCACATTCTGACAGAAAATTTTAAATGACTTTTGTTGTATTCCTCTAGGTTTGAACTCAAACTTGAATGTAAGCAACCTCGACATTAGTAGTGTTGGTTTTAAGGAGCCACAGTCCCGCCTGAAGAAGTGGACTGCCATGGATATCTCCGTTAACTCGCCACTTGATCAAAACCCCAGCAAATCTGGTGGGTTTCCCCATTTGAGAACCCCTTTTTTGTTATCAGTTATAACTTCAAAGCTGATATGAAAAAAATATGACCGTGTGATTAATTGTGACAAGTGCATTCCATCTCAATGTTGTTCTTTTCGGATATTTTTTTTCTATTTAAGAGTGTATTATATTATCAAGGATAAGTAATCATTTTTAGTCATTTTTGTGCAGCCCTAATCTTATCTCATCAAACAATGTGAGCAAAAAATCTAATGGATATTTTACTATAGGTGCTATAACATCTGGCCTGAGGCTTGAAGACTCGCCCTTTGGTCCATATGATTTCATGAATGCCAGTAACACTCCCATCAGTCCTCCTGGCTCTGTGGGAGATGGCTGGCCCAGCCGTGCCAAATCACCTCATGGTTCAACTAATGTCAACTGGCCACCAGGTTCAGACCCATTTGTTTCATAAATGATTTACATGTTCCAATCAAATCTTTTACTCAAATAGAATATTAAACAAAAGCTCAATTGGTTAAGAATGGCGCTGTGGCATGAATGAGCTCACCATGTTATGTTTATTTGACAGAGTTCCGTCCTGGTGAGCCCTGGAAAGGATATCCAAACATTGATCCTGAAACTGACCCATTCGTCACTCCAGGCAGTGTGATTAATAATCTCTCCATTAATACAGTCCGGGATGTTGATCACCTCAGGGACAGGAACAATGGTAAGTGATCTGTTAAACCAGCTATATATCATTAGAAAGTACTGTTCGATAGTTTCTGGTCAGTAAGAATTTTTTTAATGAAATAATTTTTTATAAAAGTAACATTTTAAACTTGAAATATATTAATGAAAATATTTCACAATATTTCTGATCTTGTGATCCTTATTTGATTTTCAAGTCAGAGACTTTGCTCAGAAACCATTAAAGAAAATTGAACGGTACTGGAATTTGCTGAGTTGTATGTATTCGTGTTTTCAACAATTAATTTTTTATTTTTTTTTTCTGTTCTTCCAGGGCCATCCTCATCACTTAACACCACGCTGCCTTCAAATAGTGCCTGGACATCCATTCGTGCCTCCAACCACAATAGTTCCCTCAGCAGTACAGCACAAAGCACTTCAGGTTGGTGTGCAACTATTTTGGCCTAGCCACACAGGCCTATGGTTCAAATACAGTCCATTAACTTTATTTTCTTCCCTGCAGCCAGAAACAGTGACTCCAAATGGTCTCCTGGTACAGTCACCAACACCTCTTTGGCTCATGAGCTGTGGAAGGTTCCTCTCACTTCAAAAGGCATCTCTGCTCCGTCCCGTCCTCCACCTGGCCTGACTGGCCAGAAACAGCCCTCATCTTGGGACAACGGCTCTCTCAGACTGGCAGGCTGGGGTGGCTCTGAATCCAGATTCAACTCTAGTTAGTCACAGTTTATAAACTCTATTAACAGTGCCTGTACTGTAGATTTTAAAGTATTGAGAGAGACCTGAAATGATCATTGTTCACAGGTTCCAGCTGGGGTGACAGCAGCTCAGGGAGAACTAATTGGCTTGTACTCAAAAACCTCACACCTCAGGTAAGGAGTTTAATGATTTGGACTGTATGGGCTCATTTTAACACTCCATAGCATTCACATTGCCTGTTTCAGCACTCATGATTTTTGCGGTGCAAAACACCATAAAACTATTTATCAACACAGTATTTTGCAGTTTAGGGATTAATGAAAAACCATGAATCACTAATATAGATAAGTTATACTGTTTTAGAAGGAAAAGCTCTAATAAACTAATAAACACTTATTCTCTATGTCTGACTGAAATCAGACAATTTAGGCAATTTCTGTTTACATATTAGGTTGTGTTTTGCATCATTTGGACATGACCGTAGATATGGTTTCATTAAATGTGCTTTCATTATGATCAAGTTTGTAATAATTCTCAATGGCCAACTCTCATTAGCCATTTTGTAAGTAATGGCTGTTAATTAATTAAAGGAAATACTTTAAATCTAGATATCTTTTTACATATAACGGCACAGCAAAATCATTTATTGTGTGACCTGTTTTGCAGATTGATGGCTCCACCTTGCGAACTCTGTGCATGCAGCACGGTCCACTGATCACATTCCATCTGAACCTTCCCCATGGCAATGCTGTGGTCTGCTACAGCTCTAAGGAGGAGGCGGCAAAAGCCCAGAAGTCACTGCACATGTAAGTCCATCTTTTTTTTTTAAAGGTAAAGAACAGAAATCATATTATGATTGCTATGAGTGTGTTCAATTTAGCTATACATAACTTGACCACTTCTACCTTGGATAACTAGATTCATCAAAAGCATTGATTGGTTTATAATTGTTAGAAATAGAATCTTCACAATGTACAGCTTAAGACTGCAAATTAGGGCTGGGCGTTAAAACGGTATCGGTGTTTATTAACGGTTCACCATTGTCAGTAATGATATGAAAATATATATATATATATATATATATATATATATATATAGCGATATATTCGATATAGCCATAAGTCTATCCCTCACAGCATCGCTTCATACCTGGAATGGTGCTGCTCTGAATAAGGTTTATAGGGGATATGCTTGATACTGTTCAGTCATGTTTTAATTTTAAGTCTGAGAGCTGTCTCACTCCTTCATAGTTTTCTTGGCAATTTCATTCTGCCAGTCAAGGAAAGTTAGTAAAAAAAATTGTTAAAGTAGTCCAAGTGACTATATTGGCTCAACCTTAAGTTAATCAAGCGACGAGAATATTTTTTGTGTGCAAAAACCCCCCAAAATAACGACTTCATTTATTCATTATGTGCCTCTGATGTGAGATCACGATGAGGGCCACGACACATTTGTGAGAACTGAGATGATGACACAGATGGGTCTCGACGTACTGTTTAAAATGGTTCTAAAGTGTGCATTTCCACGTGAAAATCCAACTAGAAAATGTGAAAGTGCCTTACCAATGGCGCAAAATGAAGTGAGAGTAAGAGTAAGATTTCATCAAAAAAGTCTTAATTTGTGTTCCGAAGATGAACGGAAGTCTTAAGGGGTTGGAACAAAATGAGGGAAAGTAATTACTGGCAGAATATAAATTTTTGGGTGAACTAACCCTTTAAGGGTCCTGAAGTTTATCAGCCTGTTTACTTATTTGCTTGAAAAACTATAATAATGCGGCGACCTCTGTGCAAAGCTGTTACCAGATTCCCAGAACCACGTGCTGGAGAATGTAAGGCACAATACTGATAAAGGCTCTTCCTCTTCCTCCTCAGGTGTGTTTTAGGGAACACTACTATTCTTGCAGAGTTTGCTAGTGAAGAGGAAATTAATCGTTTCTTTGCACAAGGTCAGTCAATGACTGCCTCTCCCAGCTGGCAGACGCTGGGCTCTTCTCAGAATCGGATCGGATCCATCGAGGGTTCTCACCCCTTCCCAAACCGCACTGATCCAAATCACTGGAACGGCGGCGGGCTATCAGGAGCCGGCAGCGGAGACCTGCACGGCTCGTCTCTCTGGGGCGTTCCCAATTACTCCACGAGCCTGTGGGGCAGCCCCAGTGGTGGTGAGGGAGGGAGAATCAACAGTCCCTCCCCCATCAGCTCCTTCCTTCCTGTTGACCATCTGATGGGAGGTGGGGAGTCCATGTAGTGCATCTTTCACCTTCTGACTTAAAAACAAACAAAAAACGACAAAAAAAAAAAACAAACAAACAAACATACAAACCCGTGACCTCAATGTGGAAATAGTTAATCATAATCATATGACCATATATATATATATATATATATATATAAAAAATCAAATGGCACTAGTTAGACTTTCTTCACTTACAAAAAAAAAAAAAAAAAACAATGCGGGGTCACCCTGTGGAAACAAGTTACGTTTTTTTTTTTTTCTTTCTTTTTTCTGCACATATGTCCACTTTGTTTTAGCCCAAAACATATCAGTTTGAATACTTGAATCATGCAGGCCAATTCTATAATGTGAAAGGATGTATTTACACTTCCAGGTAGTGCTCTTCATACAGAAAAAAAAGCTTCAGTTGAGCTCATCTGTTTATTCATCATGTTTATTTGAATTCCAATTCTTTTCGTTTTTGTTTTTATTATTTGCATTTTGTTTGCTGACAATGTTGGAGTTTGAGCTTTTTTAACTTTGCACTGAATGTGGTTTTTCTCAGTATAATCTGCAATATGGAGGGAGCCGACAGTTCCAGTGTAGTTGTTTACTCAAGGATGTTCTTAAAGTGTGCGCTCTACTATGCCTTGATGTACGCCTACCTTATTGTGGTATTGTGGAGTTTGAGATCAAGATATAGATGCTGACTTAGGATTATTTGATGATATTACAGAAAATAAGTATTGCACCAATTTTGTTTTAAAACTAAAGAATTTAGCTCTGCAGTGTAAAAAACTGTAGCCACAGCTGTGACTTGCAAACCCGACCTGCAAGCCAGGGGGAACAGCACTTTCAAAATAGGCTTTCAATTTTGTTTTGGAGGCATCACATTGTGCCCTCTTGTTTACAAAACTTTTTGAGGGGGAAAGTATGGTCATTCTTCCTTTTATTTTAAATGGAAAAATAAAAAAAAAATGCATAAAGAATTTTTTAAAAATCATTAAAAAAAATATATAAAATACAAAAAAAAATACAAAAAAAAGAACAAAAAGCGACAAAAATAAATAAATAAAAAAAATCTTGAGGATGAAGACGAAGCTTTCTATCTCTGGGAATACTGATCAGTGTTTGGCCATGCCATTGGTTATTTTATCTATTCCTCTTGTCTGCTAAATAACCAGCATGGTTCTCAGGAAATATAGCCAGTTTTCCCCCATAGAAACTCCTTGTAGGAAAAATCCAACTTTTAGCACTGAAACTACTTATAGCTCTGTAAGTTTTTCTCTGCCAAATAACTGCTTTAAGCTGGAGACATTCTACATACTGCTTTTTGAATATGCTGTCTTTTTATTAATGAGTGGATATGGTTTGCTGAATCACTATCTAGTCCTTCCCTTTTTTTTTTCCCACCGAGTGGCTCAATGTTTTTCGCTTTGTGACTGTCGAAGTAACTGTCAAAAGTCATAAGAAAAAGCAGAAATCTGTAACTATGCATACTGTGGCCACTGACTCGGCCTACAGAATCGCTTTTTCTTTGTCTGGAGTAATGTTTTATATGTTTCCGCAATTTGCATATACATTGTTTGAAAATATATATATATATATATACATACATATATATTTTCCTCATCGCCAGAGCTGGTGTTAAAGAAAATCTTGTTTGGTTATTTTAACAGTGCAAAAGTCGTCCACATTTCATTGCCTTGATTCAAATTGTGTCCGAAGATGCAACAAGTCAAGTGGCTTTTAACTGTTTACAAATAGAAAATGATTGTAATGTGTACAGTTTTGGTTGTGTTAATCTGAAGTTCCTTACAATATTAATAAATTAATGTTTTGGCTGCTCATTACCAATTTTATTTTAATTTTATTTTTATTATTATTATTTTTTTTTTTTTTAGTTTTTTCTTCCCCGATCCCCCTCCCCTTCTCGCCCTTCCTCAAAGCTGGTTTGTCATTGAAAATGGCTTGCCTCTGTACTTGTGGCCAAGGAAGGCTGGATTAGAGGTGAATGTAATCTATTGCTGGTAGTTCAAATAATGTGCATAGAATTACAGACTTTTATTGTACTATATTTTAGGTGCACAATTTATGAGACGCTTCAAGAGGGAGAGAAAGATGTCAGCATTAGGCTAAGCCATGGACCTTAATATTTGTTTAAGCTGTTGTTGTTGTCGTTTGTTTTATTTGAGAAGTAGAACTTGCGTGGTGTTAACTTATCCATATTTAATGACTCGTCGTACAAAAACCCTGAGTATTGCCCTCACTTTATGGTTGTGTGCCAGTATTGAACCATTTTAAGTAACCGCTTTACCAAATATACTTCAATCAAAGGATTTGTTTACTTAATTCCAGACCTGGCTAATCTCATTTTGTTTGTCTGACTAATTTTAAGTGGAACACCGGAGAGGAACTACATAACGAAAGTTTTTGGAATTGCACTTGGTGTACATAATGAACTAGAGAAGCTTGTACTGTATTTGTGTTCTGGAGGCAGACTGTAGCTTTGGAGACTGGACGGGCCTTTTGTTTGTCTTTTATTCTTCTTTGTGTACATTTGCTAGACTGCGTTTGTGCCTGCATGTTTGAGTGGTCCACTCCATTCCTGCGCATCAGGAGCCCGAGTATTCTCCTCTTGTATGGGGGCGTGTAACTGCAGGTATGACCGATCGGATTGCCGTGACTTTGTTTACTCCCTCAATGTGGATTGCTCAATCTTTTGTGCTTCAGTTTCATGTTTGTATGCATCTAGGATAGCGTTAGTCCTTACTGGAAGTGCGGCGCTGAGCTTTACCAATGGTTCTGAATGGGTTCTTTCCCGCCGTCTTGGCAAACATGCTAGTTTCCCTATTCTTCGTGGCTTTGTTTTTATGACGTGAACTGTGAAAGCATAGGGAAAAGCCATTGGCACCCAGTTTGTTTCCACTTTGATTATTCTTTTTTTGTTGTTGTCGTTTTTTTTTTCCTCTTTCCCCCACAACCTCCTCTTAATTTTGTTGTATGTGTGTGCAGCTGTTTGGTGTTAGACAGAACTGTCATGCTGAGACATTTTAATAATCCACTGTCATGCCAAATTATCAAGTAGGGGGAGGAAAGGGATTTGTTTTGTAAAAGCTGGACAATGTATATGCTTCAAATGTCACTTGCAAAATGGATGTTTTGAGGATGGATATTCATGAGCAATGTACAATCCCCATTTTTATAGGTTGAACCTGGAGGAAATGAAAAAGTGACTTGGCCTGACATTCTACTTTTGTACTGAAATTGTCGTTCTTTTCTGATTTATCCTGTGAGCAAATATACCCATGTCTTTTAAATGGTTCCTACTGTTGAACAATGTGCTAAGGCAATTGACTTAAACTGTGAGTATTGCTGTCATGTTATTATAAACCCAAAAAGCTTTAGTGAAACCAGCACAAGAAACGGATGAACGCTTCCGCCATGGGGAAATTCTAAGAGAGTCTATGCAGTGTAGGGTGAGGCTTCCATATTCGTGTCTTTGCTTAATGAAATCCTGACCGCGGTAGTGGGTCGGATTTAAAAATACGATTCCTGTAATGTGCCATGATTGAGAAACTTCTTTTATTTTTGTCACACAAATTGGCCAGATGTAGCAAATGGAGGGATGCATTAACATTTCCTTTTTCACAGCGCTCCTCACTGAACGGGCTGTGCGTGGAATGGCAAATTTTTCTCGTGGTCTGTCCAGAAGTAGTTTTTGCTCACATGATGTAACCTATATGCACACTGCTTTGATAGACTGTTTGAAAAACGAATAGAAACAAACATCAATGAGATAACTTAAATGAGCAGGAAGTTCTTTTCAGCGTCTTCCTGGGGTCATCTTAGAATTTTAACTTGGGGAACTGCACTTTTTGAAGGACAATCCTTATTTGTATTGGTAACAATTGACACAAGGTTTAGTCTAGTAATACATGGTAGATACTCAAATGTGTAGTGATGAATGTTTCCTGTAATGCTGTTTTTCTTTTTTCCTTCTTTGTTGCTTGGTTTTCAATTTTAGTACCCTTAAGTGCATATGTAACGAGGTAGTTGAGGTAATAGAGTAGTTTTTAGGTCTTTTGTTGGCTGTACTTGTAGACTGATAACTGTTTGTAAAGTCCTGATCTTAATATCGGAATACAAAGCTGTATAACTTGGGTACAACCCGCAATAAAGCCTAACAGTGAAATGGTGTGCAATGCTTTTTCTTTAATATACTTTTACTGCAAATGCAATTGGAAAACACTCAATCTTACATCTTTATCAAATGCCTCATTTTGACATTAGATATATGGCCTCATCACAAAACTTTTATGTGGAGTGTAATTTATGTAGTTGTATGGTTAGGGGGGGTTGCCTCTGGAGGGCTCCAAAAGAAAATGAAGACAATCATTACTCATTTACAGGGTTGTTATAGTTTCCTAAAACCAAAAACCTTTGTTACTTGAAATAAAATATACCCCAAAGAATCAGCAGTTACCAAAGCAACAGTTCTGGTTTTCATAAATTTATTCTAAAATAACTCTGTAGAGATGTTGAACTCAAAGACATCTCAATGGTGATTGAGAGATTCCCTGATATGGTTGTAAAGTGTTTTGGGTGTACAGTAGTACATATGAAAGCCTTATTCATTCACAATAAAAATAAACACACTAACGTATAGTATTTTAATCCTAAACCGTATTCTGGACAAATGTGGACAAAATAGGTTTGATTTATTTTAAAAAAATACTTCCCTTGATTCTAAGTGGTACAAGACTTGGCTACTTTTCTTAAGTTTGCCTCTTGAATACACACAATTTTTTTTTACTCAATTCTACAATGTTAAGTGCGTGGGAAAAAAAACTTGATCTTGTATTTGGGTCAAAAATGGGCACGCATAGAAATGAATGGGAAAAACTGTAATTTAGAGCATTCTAAAATAAGCCAAAATAAGACACCAGGTGACAGCAAAGTCACTTCATCTTTAGGTTTTAGCTCTAAGAACTTATTGGAATAATATTTTAATGTGCTTAAAAAAATAAAACAAAAAAATAAGCAGATATTACACAGAAAATATGGTACTTTTTGAAGTAAATAAATTCAAAAACACCCCCAAAATATTTGTCCACAATTACAGGATTAAGGGCTATAAAGTGAATACAGTTTGAAGGCTTCTCGAGGCTTATCACATTTGTTTACATCACAAAGACTAGTCAAACAGTGGCCTTGAAAAAGTAGTTTTATTTTACATAAAGGTGGACTATCATGAGATGGCTTTAGCACTGCTGCAATACTAAATCATAAATCAAGGGTGATGTCACATGCAGTTGTCATTCAGTTTTCTATTGGCCAGTAAAATGTTAAAGATCCAATACACCTTCAACGGTGCAGTATAATTTCTGTGCCACCAAATAAATCTCCAAAAAATACTTTTCAAACATGACTTTGAGGCCTGAACAAGTTGTGGATGTGAACCAAACTCCTTAAATCAGTCTAAATTATTAAGTAAATCAGCCTGAATTTGAATGATTTTTAATCATCTTTATCCAGTAATCATAAGATGATGTCGTGGGAACTTCACTCACGTACTACCTGCCTCAAAATAGTGTTGAAAGCGCCACACATTTTGAAACATCTTTACAAATTGCTTACAGACATCTTTGCATTTTAAACTGGTGATGGATGCAATTTTTCATTTGAAAAAAGTGGCACTGCCTTGTAAATTAAGTAGCTGTTTCACTTCCCTTCCAGCAGAGGGACTAGTGAGAAGCTTCACTTGTGGCATGACAAACCAAAGAATTACAATTTAGTCTTGGCTTTATTTTCAGCTCAATTTTCCAAGAGTTTATAGTGACATTTTCATTAAATACAACAGTACACATGACAAGGCAGTTGACACCATAAGCAAGAGACAGAATCTGGATGACGAGTGGATACCGCTGTTCCACATCCATATTGTTTAATCCTAGTCAATCCTATCAGTGAAAAGGAGGAAAAACACAATATATTAGGATCACAAAAACACAATTACCAAGCATGCATAAGTTACCTACAATCTAGGCATTATAGCTCATTAAACAGGGCATTTGTAACATAACTTACCTCTATTCATACACATCTTTTTTATCCGCAATGTACCTTACGATCTCCTCAGGAGTCATAAGCTTCTCCGCCTCTGCATCTGGGATCTCAAATCCTGTGGAATTTGAATTCAGAATTCAATGCTTATAAGATGTGGCGGTTGTTAAATGCTTTAATACTAAAACAAACCCCTACTAACCAAACTCATCTTCCATAGCCATGATAATCTCCACCTGGTCCAAGCTATCCAGCCCCAGATCTTTCATGAAATGAGATGATGTTTGAAGCTTGAGGAGGGAGAAAAGAGTCAATCATGTCAGAGATAGATGCATATCTCAAATGGAAACCAAGCAAATGCAGTAACAATAAACCTGTATATCCATTCCACACTGAAAAATTAATGAATTACAGATAAAATGCACATAATTGTCCTTCAAATTTCAGTGCACCCATGCAATGTTACAGTAAAATAGGCGTGACGTATCTCTCACCTTTTCTGGATTGATCTTGTCATACAGTTTAAGGACGTATATGACACGGTCTTGGATGGTCTCTAAAGTGAGGGGTGGAAGATCACCGTAACGCCGACACAGATGAACAGATGGGCCTGAAATCTAGAGACATGCAAACATTTACATTATGACTTGAAAATGAGGGGGGAAAAAATAAAGCAATTTGCCACAGAGACCAAATATATTATACTACACAATGATCATTAAAATAAAAAGTAATCTCCCTCTATCAAGTGAAGGTATGAAAACTGTCATACATGACTGATTTTGTTTCACAGGAAACAAAATATGTTGGACAGAATGTTAGAGACTAATAGCTTTGGTCACCATTTACCATAGAGTCAAACGAAGAGTCTGTGAATATGTCCATCTTTTGTGTTCCTCAGAATTAAGTCATGCGCGTTTTGGATTGACACAATTATAGAATTGTAATTTTTTGTTAATTATTCCTTTAATAATAGCTACAATAGACGTAAAGAGACTGACAGAGCAATAACCACCACCAGTGAATATGCACAGGGCTAAAATGTATTCTCCTAATGCTTAACTAGTAGCTATTTCTACTGTAAATAATCTTGCAGGTCACACTGATGTTGTAGATGTATGTTGTGAACGCACACTATTTTAACTGAGACTATGGCTACTCGCTGTCATGCATGAATGTTTAACAGGACACAGGTAGGTCACTGAATAATCCAGCACCAGTAGGCCACACACAAACATCCCCAGCCTGCTGAACTCTCACCCGCAATAAGTCAGTCCACCTCGTCCGCTGGCCGCGTGAAACGGCAGAGAGAGCTCGCTGTTTTGTGGTGAGGGGCGCGCAGGCGGATCGTGCTAACATGTTGCCATGATTTAACCTTGCAGAGGCGCGAGCGACGGAGCGCATACAGAGAGCTAGCGCACGGGACGCCATGTCTGTGAATTTCCATCCCACAATTCACTGCGACAGTCACTGGACATAAGTTTGACTTGCGCGTGCGCATTCTGTCAAGAATCGGTTCTTTCGAACGGTGGAACACTGCTAACGAATCCAAATCATTGAAAAGATCCGACTCAAAAGATTAAGTAAAACACGAATCGGACTTTACATGAATTTACCATTTGTTACTCGCCTCGTTTAATGATTTATTAAAGTTCTATGTTGCTGATTAATATATATTACCATTTAAATTATGCAATATTGTGTATGTGTAACATGAAATAACTTTTAATTTGAGACAGTGTGTGATTTTATTTTTATGTAGTGAGGATGATTAGAAAGTGTTAGAGGAATAGGAAAATGTTTTTGAGCTAAGCTACCTGATGATGGCAGTAATGCACTGATTAGTGCGGTTGACTATAAAAGTCGGAGGAAGAAGAAGAAGACGTACCAATCAAAGCCCATCTATGGACATTCTCTGAACCAATCATGGCGACTTTTAGTGTTTTGTTTTTGCTTTTGCTTCTTTTTTTTTTTTTTAACAACATATGAAATGTCTTCTCAGACAACAGACAAGCACCATAACATAGGACATAGAAAATGCACATCCAAATAAAGTAAAAAATATAAAATAAAATAAATAAATAAATAAATAAAGGAAATAAAAGACTTGGGGTTTTCAGAAAGTTTCCCATCCTAGATAAGATTAAGGCATTATTTTTCTTCATCAATTTTAGCGATAAGGCACCTATTAGTTAGGAAAACATGAAACTGGGTTGTGTGAGCAGTGTAGTAGTATTATAGAATAGTATAGAGTCAACAGAACATGTAATTATTAACAGTCTTAGATACAAGCAGGAAATTATGTTTCTGAAAGATATGCTAAGTAGGGAAAAAATTGATGAAACTGAATTCAGGGTATGTTTGGTATAGAGACAAATATTTGTTTTGTTTTTTTTTTGGTAGGGGTGGGGCTTATTAGAAGGATATGAGTTAAGTTATTATTAAAATTGTGTTTATAATTATGTGAATAATAATGTATTATCAATAATAGTTTTATTTAGTTTCAATTATGTATTTATTTAATTTTTTGTAGCGGGTAAAGTAGGCTATTTTGATCTACACTCCATTTCAGAAGGTGGCGGTAATGCACATCAAAAAGTTGTCAACCACCACTAAAATCAAAAGAGGAAGAACCAATCATGGCTGCCAGTGACGCATACAAACAGTAAAATACTACGGCTTTTCAAGTTTCCCATATCAGACTTTCGCTGATGTTTCTTTTACTATGGTCTATCAAAGTAAATTTCTTTGTTCTACCCTATAATAGCCAGAAACGTTAAAGTACTTTTTGCAAGATGATTGAAGAAAGCGTGTACGAACCTGTTTATGGTCCGAACTAATGCTTTCTCTAAAGTAACTTAGAATGTTTGCTTCGTGCCGAGACAAACTATAGGCAAAAGATCTAGAGACCATGGAGCCTGCAAGCCTGGAAAACTTGTGTGTTTTGTACCACAGTGCAAACTATATAGTTGTCAACAAACACTGGGACATCCGTATTGACAGCAAAATGTGGTATGAGAAGCAGACGGTCCAGAGTCAACTAAAGCATCGCTTCCCAGAGCTTGTAGATCCTTACACCTACTACGGCTTCAGGTCTTTTTCCCGGGTGTTTCTTTTAATTTGCTATAAGCTAACCCCAACAATAATTTAAACCATCACTTGTCTTATCATTCGTTCATTGAAATGCGTTGTATTCTGCAGGTTTTGCCATCAGTTGGATTTCTCTACCAGTGGTGCTTTGTGTGTGGCTCTGAACAAGGCAGCAGCAGGGCATGCGTACCGCTGTTTTAAAGACAGACTTGTTACCAAAGCTTATCTTGCACTGGTACATCCTGGTACATTAAGACATTCTATGAATATTGAAGGTTTTTCCTAATAACAGTCTATGTGTATGTCCTGTGCAGGTCCGTGGTGTTGTGGCTGAGGAGAAAATGACCCTGGACTTTGCAATTGGCAAGAACACAACAGAGGGCAAGACCCATATGATGTGCATTGAAGGAACAGAAGGTCAGAATCTCTTTTGCTTCAAAATTGAACATTATAATTAAACTAACTGAAACACATTCATGTGTATATTTCGTGTCATATACGGTAGGTTGTGAGAATCCCAAGCCCTGCCAAACAGAGCTCACCGTTTTAGAGTATGGAGAATATGATGGAGATCCAGTCACAAAAGTGCTTCTACAGCCTCTGACAGGTACAGTACCATCAACAGTACAGAAAAAAATATATAGATGTTTCAAATGAAAAAAAGTTGAAGTATCTTAAACTTTATAGGACGGACGCACCAGCTCCGAGTGCACTGCAGTGCCATTGGTCACCCCATAGTGGGCGACTATACCTACAGTCTACGCACAGACAATGCTCCGTATCGCATGATGCTGCATGCCTACTTCCTGCACATTCCTCTAGAGAATGAACCCATCCGTGTCATAGCCCCAGATCCCGCTGTACCCAGCCTCGACTCCAAATGGGCTCCACAAAGATGTGTGAACAATCTGGAGGATTTACTGAAGAGTATTTTAACAAAGCCACAAGCTGAGATCCAAAAAGACCCAGAGCCCGTGCAGAAGAGCACCAGCGACCCAGTGGAGAGTGAGGAGCAACAGGCACAGTGTCGGCAGTGGTTATGTGAATGGAACCTGGACTGAGGAACACTTGCGCCGTTTTACCAGTAAACTGCTGAAGCTATGCTGCAGGCTGCTTATGGGGTAACCTCTTCTTTAAAAGGCCAACCCTCCTTAAAAACAGTGTACAGAAAGAACTGAAGGCACAATGAGAGTTTCAGTGCAGCTTGCAAACGACACCAGACAATAAATAAGGGTCTTATCTACTAGTGAAACGATCGGTCATTTCAAAAATAAATTAAAAGTTTTAAGTTTTATAAGCTCAAATGCTCACCTTGCTCTGTACTGTGATGAGCGTTCGTGACTCTCCTGTTCAAACTCGTTCATCAAAATGAACAAATCTTTTTTCGAGTCATGACACGAAGGGTCCTAGATAAGACCCTTATTCATCGTCTGGTGTCGTTTAAAGTCCTTTGAAGCTGCACTGAAACTCTCATTTGGACCTTAAACCGTTTGGTTCCCAATGACGTCCATTATATGGAGAAAATGCAGGAATGTTTTCATCAAAAACTTTAATTTCTTTTCGACTGAAGAAAGAATGACATGGACATCTTGGATGACATGGGGGTGAGTAAATTATCAGCAAAAGTTTCTTTTAAAAGTGAACTATTCCTTTAACAACAGTGTACAGAAAGAACTGAAGGGATGAAAGGAGTATTAAACCATATGGCTGATCTGTGTATGAGAAAAATCACTGAGTCATAGTACATTATGGAGACCCCTCACGCTGGCGTTCAAAAGTTTGGGGTTTTTAAGATTTTTTTAAATATTTTTGAAGGAAGCCTCTAATGTTTACCAAGGCTGTAATATTGTGAAATATTATTACAATTTACTTGAACTCTTTCCTATACATTTTGAAATCTAATTTATTCCAGTTTAGAGGGAATTTATAGAGCCGTTGCTCCAATCCTTCAAAAATTATTCTAAAATGCTGATTTGGTGCTCAAGGCAAATTTCTTATCCAAGCTAATATTCTTGTGGAAACCGCGATACATTTTGTTTAAGAATACTTTGCATAGGAATGGGAATACTTTGAATTTATCATTTGAAATTGAAACTTTTTGTAACAATCTATTTAATGTATCCTTGCTGAATTAAATAATACATTTTGTTTAAAAAAAGAAGAAAAAAAATCATACTGACCCCCAACTTTTGAACAGAAGAGTATACCGGTACTTAGTTTGAACAACAACAAAAAAATGTCAGAAGAAAGGTAGCATAACATTGGATTAGAGACCTGAAAAAAAAAAAAATCTTTACCTTTTTTCAAGTATGCTATGTGTACAAATGGTATTGTTCATTGTATGAATGCATATCTGTATGTTTTAAAAAAATATATTTTTAAATCAATTGTTTTTCAATAATTTATGATTTTATTATTTTTTGTTGCAGTCTAGAAGGGGCCAAGACCATTTCCCACTATATAAACAGGCAAGTTATAACAAGTAACACTATACTATACATGGATGTACTTGAATTGTGTGAAGCATGTTTGTAGAAATCCATTGCTTAAAATAGCCTGAACGATCCCTACTTCAAATACTGAAAGTGTAGCTTTGAAAATGAAATGTAGTGCATCTATCTACGGAGTATGTTTCTTGCATATCATCCTGTTCCTTGCACAGGTAAATAACATTTGCACACGGCTACAGTGGCAGGTAGTCTTTAACCGTTTTACAGCGAGATTTGAAAATCGAGTCATTTCAATAGGAGTCCACAATAGACTTTTGCTCGAGGGAAAGATCTTGCTATGCAGATTCTTTCAAAGGGCTCCTGTTGGTCACATGCATTAACTGCTTTGACCCACAGAAAGTTGCCTGATTTGAAAATGATATCTGTGTGATCATGCATTGTTACATTATTGACAATAAACCTTTTTTGCAGAAATTGTTTTTACTAATATGACCGCACTTTACTAAAGGAGCGTGTCGTTTAGTAAAAAACAAAACAAAAGACCACTTAAAATGAGTCAGTACATATGCTCTTTTCTTTATACAAAACAATAAATTTATTACCATCCGTAATCTGTCTTTGCACACAGAAAAGTTTTAGTGTTGCAGAAATTGTACTGTTCAATAAATAAAGGTCCTAGTTCAGTCTAACAACTTATCACTGTGTTGTGATATTTTTCCTAGCCACGCAAACAAGACAAGTGGTGTGAGATATTAACAGAAATCTAAAAATTCTGACATGAAATGCAGGAGATATGTGGTGGTTGCGTATAATACACATAGTCTTAAATTTTATATTCTATGTTAACATAGCCATGAACACAGCAAGGGATTTTTACTGCAACTGTGAACAGAATTAAGTAGCATTTTGAGATTTACAATTGTGACCTAAAGCAAGGGAAGGCTGGGGAATATTAGTTCCTTTGGTCCAAGAATGAAAAAGTTTGCGAGGCACAAACTGAAGTTTATTCCTAGATCTGGCTGAGAGGGAGAAACTTCTGGTAGTAACTCTTGGTAACATCGATCATCAGTTCCTGGGTACATTCAGGGAGCTCTCCTGAAAATAAACCTGAAATACAGAATGACAAAGAAGCTTACATTTAGATACACTTCATTACATTCAATCACTTCTAAAATTAATTGTTGACATGATATAAAATAAATTCACTTCACTAAATTACATTACCAGATTAATAATTAACAATATTTATAAGTAACAATAAACAATTTATCACATTCATAACATTATAAATTAATATAAAATAAATAACGATGTCTCTGAAGGTGCTGACCTGGACAGCCAGAGAAAACTGTAAATGGAGGAACCACTGTTTCTGGGGGAAGGACAGTATTATCCAATATCTTACAACAGTCCTTCAAGACACAGCGTCGACCCTAAAAAAAAACATGCTTTATCACTGCAAATGTCACACCCATAAAACAAATGAGAGGATACAGTTGAGGGGGATACTTACAATCACACAGTTCTTGCCAATGTGGACGTATGATCCGATCTGAGCGGCGTTGACAACACAGTCCTCCTCTATGAACACATGGTCCCCAATATGCAAGGGGAAGAAAGCCACTCTAATGTACACACAACAAACACAAGCAAGTTAAATAAAACAAATTAAATTTGATTAGTGAGAATACAGGCACATCCTTATTTGACGCGTTCCTGTGTCAATGTATTTACGCATTTCGTAACTGAAAATTTAATTCTAATCTTATAACTACACCACCTACCTAACCCTACGCTGAAATTCAGATGGAAATGATGGTGAATAACACTGGTTGTAAGCACAAACTTGACAAACTGCAAATGCATTCCTCAAATCTGATTGGTTGATTGAAATGTTGTTCCAGGATCAAAAAAAAGTTGAAAGGTTCTGCGAGAATGCACATGCTTACTCACCCTTTGCTGAATTTCTTAAACGGAGGTCTGATCACACTTCGGCTTTTAATGACACAGTGGCGCCCAACTCTGACATTAGCAAGATCTCCTCTGATGATACAGTCATTCATCACGATGGTCTGAAAAAAAATTGCCAATTTCACAAAGTTAACATGGTGGGGAAAAAAACAGAACGAAACAACGGGAGGAAACTCACTTTTCCATTGAGGACGATGTTTTGACTGCCGCAAAGCACCGACTGTCTGCTGACTTTGTTGCCTGATGCCTAGAGAGAACAAATGTGCACATTACCATCATATGATGGTCCACAGCTCTGGGCTGATCGGAGTAATTAAATAAACAACAAGCAACTGATACAGACGTTTAGTGACTGGTAAGTTATGTCAAAACAACACTTTGTTTATTAGAAAACACATTCGGTTTGCTGAGACAAACTAACGTTAGTCAGTCAGTTCATTCTGAATTTAATATTTGCAACCGCTTGATTCAGCTGTGGGATATAATCGACGATATTCACATACCGTCTCGATGTATTCAGCCTTGTTGTATAATATTTCACACAGCTCCATTTCTGCACAAATTTATTGTTTTGTTGGCGAACCCCTTCTGGTGATGTCCAGCAGCTGTCAACCGCTCCCTCGCTATTTCCGCTTCCGGTTAGTGCCAAGACATTTGTTGTAGATGCCTCGTAAGCGGGATGTCTATGCTCCTATGGGCCGCGATCTCTTTTACTGTCTATGATCCCAATACACACAGAATAGTTTTCCGCCATATTGGAACGGTCAAAGCCGAGAGCGAGTTGACTGACTCTGCAACCGTTGTTAAGCCTGTTGGACGCATGCATTGTCATCTATATCTACAATAGAGCCCACCAGATGATTTTGCTCAACTAACACAATACAACACGACGAGGGCATTAGCAAACACAACGTTAAAACGTTACTCACCATATATTAAAACCCTGTAAAATTAAGTTAATGCATTAAAACATTCACCTGTGGAAGTTTATCCCAGATCTTCGGGAATTTAAATATTGGACAAAGAGAAGCTGTGAGTGAATATATATTCATTCTATATCAGGTGACAACCTAGTTTTTTACAGTCTTACGACACGCTGACCGTTCCAACGTGGAGGGCGCAACGACGAAAGAAGAGGTCGGAATTTGGATTTATTTTTCATTGCAAAAATGTCAACGAGAGAATTAAATATGTAATATTTATTATATGCAGACAATCTTTAAAAATCATCAAACCAGAAATATACAAATACTATTATGTTGTTAGTTTCTTTTTTTATCTACGTTTGCGGTTATTTATAAAATATTTTTAAATAAATGTGTATGCCTTCAAAATGGATTCCACATCAAATTAGATCTATGAATTTTTCTTTTTTCCATAATTTTTTCCCCCTGAAAATGTGGTATATATTTACTTTTTTTTTTACATGCAAACACCGTTTGACCGCATGGTGGCGCTGTTGTATCGTTTCACAGTTTTGACTCCCGCAGTACGAACTGCGGAGGCGGTATGGTATTAATTTAAAACGTGCCTAATCCATAGCGGTCTGTGCTCGTGGGCTCAATTCTCACCTACGTAGTTGGTGAATTTTTATCAGTACGTACATCATAATGATTAGCCTATGTCAAAATGATGTGAATGTTTACTATGCAAAAGTTAGTGTAATATGCATACTAATAATAGCCTACAATTAAATCTTAACCGATGCATGATCATAAAGTAGGCTATGCTCGAATTTAGCTTGCACTATAAAACATTTAAATTTTTAATTTAATTGCCATTTTCAATGTCTTTATTATTATTTTATCACATAAAAAATTATTTGCCCTGCAGTATTTCTGTTTACTCTTGAGCCTGGGAATAGCCTCCTGAATACACACAGCCTCCTCACCTTGACTGAAATGTGCTCAAGCAAATGCAGTGTTGTGTAAGACATTCTGTAATCCCTTGCTGACCACATCTGTCAGCTTGAAATTCTCTTATAGTTATACAATACCACAGATCAGTTATCGCAATGTCACAGTCACAGTAAAGGTCACTTTGACGTTGTATCGACTAGTTATTAGATTGTACACACAGCTATTCATTGTGTGTCCCCACAACTAACACAGCTAAAACACTCACTGCCCATTGCCCTTCGTGGATCTTTAACAAAAGCTGTTAACTAAAAATCTATTTTTATTAGATCAGATACAGAAAATGTGTTTATGATTGGCTGCTGGCGTCTGTGTGGGAGGATTCGTCTTGCCCGTTTGAGTCTTTATCGATAGATTTACATCAGGAAAACATATCCAGCATTTGAACTCAAGAAACTGTTTATGTTTCCAAGGACTGAGGAGGAGCCTTTATCTCCTTGTATATCTGTTGTTTTGATTTTCACATGAGCAAGACTTTCACTTTTTTCATCACCTAATGGTGTTTTAATCTATCAGTGTTTGTCAGGGTTCTTTAAATAACAAACTATTTTCATACTTTTCTGAATGCATCTCTTAGCAGTGAAGTTCTCAGCACTAGCTGAGCTAAAAATAGGTCAGGGGTCATAGTGTCTAGAGAATGTGCTTTTAGGTACTGTGTGTGTGTGTGTGTGTGTGTGTGTGTGTGTGTGTGTGTGTGTGTTCTTGTATATGTGGTTTGTGGACACAAATTAGTACAATGGGTTATACAATGAAAACATTGTATATGAGGATTCTTTATGTGTTTGTAAACCAAATAGTCAGACACTTCCCGAAATTAAAAAATGCAGAAAGTTTTAGGTGAATGATTGGTTAGGGTTTGTGTAAGGGAATAGCATATACAGTATAAAAATCTATGTAAAGTGTGTGTGTGTGTGTGTGTGTGTGTGTGTGTGTGTGTGTGTGTGTGTGTGTGTGTGTGTGTGTGTAAATGCACAGTAAGATATGTGGTGTCTTGCCATCATCGTATAGTCATCACTGGCCAGGGTTTCAGGAGGGCTTTATGTAATACAGCTTACATATCTGTGGGCGATGGACATGCTATCTGTTGAGAAGAGCCAAAGTCGGGCCTGTATTGTGTGTGTTGAGATCATTTGTTCTGTCTGTGTTTAAACAGAAAAGGGCAACTGGAGGCACTGTTAGAATGACTCCTTTCTTTCTGTCCTTTAATTGCTATTTCTTTCTCTCCTGATTCGGAGTGTGTAGTTTTGTCTCTGTTGAGCTGTTATGTAATTCTTCCTGGGAAAATGCTATCTAATGCCATCCTCTCCCAAACTGGATCATATGTATTGAGTCATATAATTACTTGTAATGCCAGTTGACATGGTTGGTTGGCATTACATACTGTATGCAGTAAATATATCAACACCGTTCAAAATTTGATGTGTTTGAAAAAATAACATTTCCTGTGATGTCAAAGTGTCACTTCAGTGTCACATGATCCTTCCGAAATCATTCTAATATGATGATTTGATGCTAAAGAAACATTTCTTATTATTATTAATGTTGAAAAAAATTGTGCTGCCCTTTTTCCTGAAAATCAGGACAGTTCTCAGGATTCTTTGATGAATAGAAAATGTAAAAAAAGAAGAAAAAACAAACAAACAAAGAAGCATTTATATAAAATAGAAGTAACACTATAAATGTCTGACATTTGATGAATTTATTCAGTCCTTTAGCTCAGACATGGATTTTTGAGCTCAAATAGTGTATTTCCTGGTATATTTTTTCTTGTTTACATGTAAAATAGATATTTGTTAACCAGCCTCGACCAGCACTAACCAGCATAATGCAGACTGGACCATTAGTATACCAGCTTAAACCAGCCTGGACCAGCACTATATCAGCTTAAACCAGCCTGGACCAGTACTAACCAGCATTAACCAGCCTGGACCAGCACTATACCAGCATTAACCAGTCTGGACCAGCACTACACCACCATTAACCACTATACCAGCACTAACCAGCCTATACTAGCATTAACCAGCCTGGATCAGCACTAACCAGCATAATGTAGACTGGACCAGCACTATACCAGCTTAAACTAGCCTGGACAGATTAAACCAGCCTGGACCAGTACTAACCAGCATAAAGCAGACTGGACCAGCACTAACTGGCACTAACCTGCATAAACCTAGAATAAAGCCTGGACATGCTGGTTTAAGCTGTATTTTTCAGCAGGGTATGAAACGGATTCGATCATGAAAAGACCAAACCAGCCTGGACTAGTACTAACCAGCATAAAGCAGACTGGACCAGCACTATACCAGCACTAACCACCATTAACCAGCCTGGACCAGCACTATACTATCACTAACCAGCCTGGACCAGCACCATACCAGCATTAACTAGCCTGGACCAGCATAAAGCAGACTGGACCAGCACTATACCAGCTCAAACCAGCCTGGACCAGCACTATACAAGCATAAAGCAGACTGGACCAGCACTATACCAGCACTAACCAGCATTATCCAGCCTGGACCAGCACTATATTAGCACTAACCAGCCTGGACCAGCACCATACCAGCATTAACTAGCCTGGACCAGCACTGACCAGCATAAAGCAGACTGGACCAGCACTATACCAGCTTAAACCAGCCTGGACCAGCACTAACCAGCATAAAGCAGACTGGACCAGCACTATACCAGCTCAAACCAGCCTGGACCAGCACTATACAAGCATAAAGCAGACTGGACCAGCACTATACCAGCACTAACCAGCATTAACCAGCCTGGACCAGCACTATATTAGCACTAACCAGCCTGGACCAGCACTGTGCCAGCATTAACTAGCCTGGACCAGCACTAAGCAGCATAAAGCAGACTGGACCAGCACTATACCAGCTTAAACCAGCCTGGACCAGCACTATACCAGCTTAAACCAGCCTGGACCAGCACTGACCAGCATAAAGCAGACTGGACCAGCACTATACCAGCTTAAACCAGCCTGGAACAGCACTAACCAGCCTGGACCAGCACTATACTAGCAGTAACCAGCCTGGACCAGCTAACCAGCATTAACCAGCCTGGACCAGCACTAAGCAGCATAAAGCAGACTGGACCAGCACTATACCAGCTTAAACCAGCCTGGACCAGCACTATACCAGCTTAAACCAGCCTGGACCAGCACTATACCAGCATAAAGCAGACTGGACCAGCACTATACCAGCACTAACCAGCATTAACCAGCCTGGACCAGCACTATATTAGCGCTAACCAGCCTGGACCAGCACTGTACTAGCACCATACCAGCATTAACTAGCCTAGACCAGCACTGACCAGCATAAAGCAGACTGGACCAGCACTATACCAGCTTAAACCAGCCTGGACCAGCACTATACCAGCTTAAACCAGCCTGGACCAGCACTATACCAGCATAAAGCAGACTGGACCAGCACTATACCAGCACTAACCAGCATTAACCAGCCTGGACCAGCACTATATTAGCACTAACCAGCCTGGACCAGCACTGTACCAGCACCATACCAGCATTAACTAGCCTGGACCAGCACTGACCAGCATAAAGCAGACTGGACCAGCACTATGCCAGCTTAAACCAGCCTGGACCAGCACTGACCAGCATGAAGCAGACTGGACCAGCACTATGCCAGCTTAAACCAGCCTGGACCAGCACTGACCAGCATGAAGCAGACTGGACCAGCACTATGCCAGCTTAAACCAGCCTGGACCAGCACTAACCAGCATAAAGCAGACTGGACCAGCACTATACTAGCAGGAACCAGCCTGGACCAGCGCTAACCAGCATAAAGCAGACTGGACCAGCACTAACTGGCACTGACCTGCATAAACCTAGAATAAAGGTTTATAAACGCACATTTTTCAACAGGGTATGAAACTGATTCCATCATGAAAAGACCAAACAGAGGGGACAATTATGTGAAATATGCTTTTGTGTCTGAAAACTAATGGACACCTTTGAGGTTTCACCAGCACTGTGAGTCCTGTCCTTGCTTTGGTGCTCCACAGTGAGGTGACCTGATTTTGCAGGCACTGAAGGAGAGGCCTTTCTCTGTGGAGGTTAAGACAGCTTACATCAACTGCATTTATGAGCACCATCACACTTATCATCCTTTTCCTGCTTCTGACATCAGTTTAAAGGAGGATGTGTGCTCATAATTTAACAGAATACTGTTTATATTAAAGGTGGAACAAACTTTTATATCTAGGCCTAAACGTATTCAGGCAGTTTCGTCTTATTCATTAAATGTTACTAAGAATTATATTACGTTATGCAAGCACTATAATCCATATTCCAGATTTGGGAGGTGATTTGTGGTAATGAGGAAGTGCTGGCTTCAGGTATTAGTCGAAACATAGAGCGATGTACCCAAAGAGTGTTGCATAACATTTAAAATAAGCCCTGTGCCACAGCAATGTTACCCTTATGCCACCTTGAGAGTGGCTTAAGTCAACAATCACACACAGGTAATAGCCTTATAGGAGTTAAAGTATGAAACACACTTTATGCTTCATGTTTACTAATGACGTCATCATAGTTCTGCATGTCTTTGACGTAGGTCACCGTGTCTGCTGTCAGTCTGGGGATGTCCCTCCAAGGGGAGTGACATCTGGCTGGAGTGTCACATTGACGGCTGTGTCTCGGAGCCAAGCTGAGCGGCTAGTGGTAGGTGTGTCCTGCCAAAAGAGACCCATTCAGACACACACTGTCCACCGTCTCTGGACTAATACTGCGGGCCGGGGAACGCTAAGGTCACATCTCTCAGTCTCCTTCTCCGTCGGCCACCGGCACAATGCAGAGCTCTTTTCTCCAGGCTCGCTGCGAAGACCCAATCATGACCACAGACTGGGGTCTTCCTCTGATCATCGCTCTTCTGCTGCTGGGGCTCCTCTACGTGTTCCTCTACCTACCTGCTATCACGCAAAGAGCCCTGCTGGAACAGGCCCTCACTAACCAAAGCGCCGACTTGGACTTCCTTCCTAAAGAGGATTGAGCAGAAGTTCGTCCATTTTAGGATTGGCACAGGTGTTTATTATGTCCTTCTATGCAAGTAATCTGAACCTTGAAACCTGTGAAGCAGCATTTCCTTATCAGATGACGGAAAATGATGATGAGACACAGGCTTTTTGTTTTTTTGCACAAGATCAAGACACCAAGAATAGCTGCTACTCTTGAGATGTGAATGGTGAATCATATTTTACCACATTTGGAGGAGGATGAGGATTGTGCATCTCTGAGATTTCTCACCACAGCCTTGTGTTTCCAGTCCAGCCCGAGGGAGAGGAATTAGTCATACAGAAGTCATCATTGCTGCTTATAGTGTCATCCAGAAAAAATCACTATGATATAAGAGCTTGTAAATATTCTGTTTAAAATCCCTGCAATCAAACCAGCACAAAACTAATCCATTCAGCTCGAGGATGGTGCACCTTTGGATTTAAACCAGTAAAAAGGAGAAAAGAAATTGTTATTGTTGTAAATACATTATTAATGATTGGTTGATAATCTGTATTTTTTTTTTAAATATTCAGTCTTTGGGGAGACCTAAATTGTAACAATTTACGCATAATGTGAATCATGTGCGCTTTTTAACATCAAAATGTAGATGAATTTCATACATAATATTCAACAAATATGTATTTGAACCCTGTGGAATTTGTGAATGCTTCACATTTATTATAAGATCTTATACAATATTTAAAGTACTAAAATTACTTTAAATAAATTTTATTTTATTATGTAATCGAATGATATGTCTTATTGATTGATTGAGTTGGTTATTCTTTCATCTTTAAACTGAATGTGTTTGGATAGATTCAGGGAACAGGACGATGGAGGGCAGACTTCTGCTTTGTTAAATCCTGCAAACCTTTACTGTGATGTCAGCAGTGTGTGTGTGTGTGAAAGAGACAGAGAACACCACACGTCAAAAAGTGCACATTTACTTGGAACAGCCTTACTTAAAACAGATATTAGTGATTTTGAAAACCATGTTGTTTTATAGTTATGCGCAGTTAAAAGTATAAAAAAATGAGAATAATTAATCTATGCATTTTATTATTTCATGTCTAATTTGTTTTATTTCATAAAAACCTAATTACAAAAATATTCCCCAAATTGGCATTTAATATATGCCTATATCTACAAATTATTTTAAAAAATTAAATATTTTAAAGCTGCAGATAGCTTTTTTTGGGGGATAAAAATTATCCAAAATACATAACCACCCAGTGTTCAAAACTATCTGCTTGCCTTTTTCTCTTTAGGTACTGGTGGATTTCCGCGGGAGATTCGAGCATGTCTTTGCGTCATTACGTCACATGAAGAAGGAGTCTCGGCTAGTAGACTATATTGAGTGTGAGGATGCTGGAGGTGGCGATTTAGCCTTTTCTCACAGCACTTTATATAATTAAACGTATTAATTTGATGGCAGGTCCAGAAATGTTCAAATGACAATCACCAGTGAGTGACAACCAAGCGGCAACCTCCCTGTCTCTCTCTTGAAACCAACACGGAAGTGAATTAAACTGCAATTCTTCTACAGACCGCTTGAGGCAGGCTGTAAAAGTGAGTCAAATCTGCATCCTCCCCAATGTTAAAATGGCCGACTTTACAGCAAAAAAAAAAAAACATGATGTAATATAACTTTGTTGGTGATTGTTAGATTTAGTCAGTGCGATTTACTGCAATGTCAGAACCAGAACAAAAGTGGATGTTTTTTACTAGTTCAAATGACATTTTCCAGTGAAAATTATTGTGTTGGTCATATTTCCAAAAATAATAATCTGTGATTCTAAATTGCTAGTATCCACACCGGCGCGGTGACTGACAGCCTCACACTCTCCTCAAACATTGTGTTCATCTGCGTTGTGCCGTGTTGACACCCAACATGTGTTTACAACTAGCGTAAAGTTGATAATTCCGCGAATGACTGCAATTGCAGATTTCGAACAAATGGCGACAAAATGCGGACTGCATCTTTAAATCGTTAGTTATTTAAAATAACACACAATCAGTTTAATAAATGGATTTGAATACTTAATATTTAAGTACTTATGGCCTCCATTAATAATTGCTTATCCTCTAAAGTGCTCAAGACATTATAGAAGCATGGCTTTAGTGGATTTCTGGGATCACGGTGCTTTTGAATAGCGAGGGAAGCTGATTTAATCAACAGCCTCCAATGAAAAAGGAGATCTATTTTGTTTTATTGTATTTGACGGGAGTGCCCCATCATCAGATTAGCGCTTAATCTCTTACTGTATTTGACTCTGGCAGTGGATGTGGGGTGTCACATAGAATCTCACTTGTTTTTGTAAAAATATGCTACATGTTCAGTGTACATAATTTTTTACGTGTGAGTGTCGAGCTCAAAGTCAAAGGAATTTTTTTTATCTGATAGTTGCTTAAATGCAATAAATAAACAAATAAATAAATAAATCGTTAAATGATTAATTAATTATTTCTTAAATGAACTGAAATGAACTACAAAAATCCACAAGGACTACAATGAGTGCCCTTTTACCATTGACGCCGATTGGTTGTCGTGTTTCTCATGGCCAAACGTCTGACGTCTTTTTTTTTTTTAACGTCTGACGTCAACAGCTTCATTTGATTTGGGAGCTGCGGAATAGTGGAAGATTGGCAATAAATACCGATTTAAAATAAATAATGGTGTTTATTACGTAGCAAAAAAGTGGCCAAAATCATCTTCAAAAATTCACCGTTTCTTGTGTTGCACAGAAGCAAGAAAATCTGGATTTTGAATGTCACGTGGGAGGGTGAGTAAATAACGCAATTGTGAACTATCCATTTTTAACACAAAACTCTCTCTCTCTCTCTCTCTCTCTCTCTCTCTCTCTCTCTCTCTCTCTCTCTCTCTCTCTCTCTCTCTCTCTCTCTCTCTCTCTCTCTCTCTCTCTCTCTCTCTCACACACACACAAACACACACATTTCAAATAAATACACAAGACCGTTTTCTGTTTGTAGCCTACTGTGGCAGCAACTCCAGATAAGGTGGTGATTTAAATTTTATAGGACACTGCATCCACCTGTCATGTAAAAAGGGTTAATACACAGTCATCCATGATACCATTTGAACAGATATAATGCTTTTTGATCTGGGCTGGGGAGCTTGATTTGCTAAATGACTGTTAAATCTTCTCTGGTGATTTTAGGAGTGGGGAGGTGTGGTGGCGGGTGGGCTCAACTAAGGCTTAGCAGAAAAGATGCCCTACATGTGTGTTCATGTGGGTTAATGCTTGAAGACAGAGCCATTAAAGTTTTACCATGACAGCAATGTTTTATTGAGCAGCTTTCTCTGGACTGGGAAATGCCAAAATTCGAGCAATAGATGCCGCAAATGCAGACATGGACTTCAGAACACATCAGAACTCAGTGTGTTTGTACACAGAATTACTGCTCAAGTTATAAATGAATGATTGGGTTCTTTTATTGTAAATTCGTTTATATATTATATCATATTATACTGCATTAGATTGGGTTTGTGTTTTTACAATTAACTAAAAGCCCATTAGTTCAACCTAAAATGAATATTTATGTCATCATCATGTATGACTTTCTTTTGAGGGTGATTAAATGATGACAGAATTTTTGTTTTAGGATGAGCTATTGCTTTAACGTGTTTGCTGCTTTAGCAAAAATAAATATGGTCATGCAGTGTCGATAGTCCTTCTTTGATCGTGCAGAAGGAACTCTCTCACTGCGCATCATTCAATCTCTATGGCAGGGTTCCAGTTTCATAAGAGTGCTCCAGCATGTGCAACCTCGTGGGACGAAGCTAAAGGATGCTGTACTGGAGGAGAGAGTGAGCCGATACGCGTACGTGATAGACCTACCCCGCTCTATAGCAGGGACCTCCCTGACCCACCCTCCCCCTTCCAGAGCCAAATGGAAAGAGAAGGTCTGGTTATTTCTGTGATGTGTGTCCATGAATTGTTAATGTCTTTGAATTGGCTGACTGCGCTTTGCTGAGCCTGAGCTGGTTAATTAGACCTAAGGGAGGTAGCAAGACAGAACAAAACTGACAAAGAAAAGTGGCATCATCTACTCTGAGATTATGCACAGTGGATATCTCACCAGGTTGGATGAAGAAAGAAATCTTTGTATCTGATGTTCTAATTGTCATCCAGTCTCAGATAGTAACTTTTACATTTTACTACAGCATTAAACCCAAACGACTTTTTATATACTATTTTAAATACTAATTTTGCTCTCCTTAATTATGGGGGCATTTTTGCCCAGATGCCCATTTAAATGTGTGATCCTGCTCCAATCTGATGCTTTGCGTAAATCTGTAAGAAGGGTTTTTGTAGGTTTTTGCACTGCGGGTGGCATTTTCTAACGCGTGCATTCAAAAAGTGCCCACTAAATATTTTATTTCAGCTGTGCATTGCTTGAGTCTGCACTGTCTGCATGTTTCTTAGATTTATTAATAATCCCTAAGCATTTGTATGCTCTGCTTCACTGCATTTTAAACCCAACCGCAAGTTCATTTTAAATGTTTTTTTTTTTTTTTTAAAGTACCTGGCAAGAGAACGAGATAGAAACAAAGAATGCAACCTCATTATCTCGCCATAAGCATTGGTACACTGGCAAATCTCCAACTGTTGCAAGCACACAGGAGAGCGCTATGGAAGACTGTGGTCTTCAAGCCTGTGTTTCTTCTTTTGGAATGTTTCTAGAATCTTGTCGTCTCTCGGTCAGCGTGTTGCCATGGAATTCCCTGAGTGCCGCTCCCTCTCCTCATGTCACACAGTAACTTAGAGCGAGTCAGTATTTTTCCACAGTAAGACATACAGCATATACAGCTGCCATCAGTCTTAGCAGACACACAGATGATGTGCACAGTTTGGAATTTCCTGTTATATATGCTCATATACAAATACTCTCACAATTTCAACTTCTGGATCACCTCGGTGATTAATATTTAGGGTAACGTTTGATGATTTTACCTCTATCTCAGCTGCTGATGATGTGAAATGTTGTGGATGACTTCGTCCCAGACCTATTTCCCATAAGGCACTGCTGCTTCTACACCACATGTTCTGCTAACAAAGCACCAGAGATTAAAGAGCTGTCAGCTCGGGGCTTTAATCTCCTAAAGAGGGACCGCTGGGGCACACAGGCACGTCATAGCACATACTTCCTGTCACTGCCTGTTGTCTGAAGGAGGGATGGCAGTGACAGCTTTTATGCACAACTTAGAAGGTGAGGCGAAATGAAGGATGATGCTTTTTGCAAAAGACTCACAGCGTACGTGTTTTCTTAGGCAAGATGCGAGTTTGATCGGGTTTTCTGAGAGATAGTGGGAGTGGCCATGTAATAAGAGGCATTCAGTCCCTCTTGGGCAGTTCAGCCAGATCGTTGTGCAAACACAGCAGGCCCACTGGGGTTAAGTCAGCCATGTAATGACACCACAGTGGAATAATGGGCAGCCGTGCTCCAGTTTGTTTTTGTATGCCTTGTAAAATGGCTGAATCAGAATTGTGAGGACACGTATACCCTGGGAAGGAACTTCTCACTCAGGTTCAGTGTGCATCAGATCAGTCCGCCTTCTTCATTGAGCACATTTGAGCACAAAAAAAGTGGGCCAAAGATCACAATCCCAACACACATTTCCACTCATTCAATTTCCACTCAGCCAGTTCCAATTAACCCAGGGCGTGGAACAGAAGAGTTTTGAGGGGAGATGGAAAAAATGGGTGTCTCTAGAATCTTTGCACTGTCCTCATTTGAGGAAATGAAGCATGACCTCGGCTTGACCCGTCTCCCCTGGTGCTCAGGCTAATGGAGTGAGGCGTGCAGATGTTCGACAGCACTAAAGTATACGTGCAGGCTGACTATGTAAGAGTGCACTGACAGAACTGGATCAGTTGTCTTTGCCAGGGGACAAGAGCCACACTGCTGTGACAGAAATGGCTCGCAAATGGCCCCACACTGCATGCTACTTAACATATACTGTATTAAGTCTTAAGGAGCCTACTTGATCATTGCTGCGGTCCATCTCTCAATCCCGATATCAGAATGAATGATTCAGGCATGCTTATGAGTCTCAAGTTGTTAATGAACTACTCATGGAGCCTAATCCAACCCCAAATCCAGAGAAGCTGGAACATTTTGTAGAATACAATAAAACCTGATTTGTTAATTGTCTTTAAACTTTATTTAACTGGTGCAACACAAAAGTTGGAACAGAGGCATTTTTACCACTGTCACATCTCCTTTCCTTTTAATTACACTTTTCAATCATTTGGGAATTAAGGATACTAATTGTTGCAATTTTGCAAGTGGAATTTTTGCCCAATCTCGCCTGATATAAGACAGCTGCTCAACAGTCTGTGGTCATCATTGCCTGATTCTTTTTATGATGGGTCATACATTTTCAATAAAAGACAGATCTGGGGTGCGTTTCCCGTACCGTACAACTTGGGGCGGCAGTGGCTCAGTGGTTCATGTAGGTTTTCTACAAACCAGAAGGTTGGTGGTTCGATCCCTGGTTCCACCTGACCAAGTGTCCAGGTGTCCGTGAGCAAAACACCTAACCCCAGCTGGATGGCGTCTTGCATGGCTGACGCAGTCGGTGTATGAATGGGTGAATGTGAGGCAAATGTAAAGCGCTTTGGTGGCCATTGGGTCTGTGAAAGTGCTATATAAATGCAGTCCATTCACAACTATGTAGCTTGCTGCTTCACTATCACATCGTTGGAGAAATCAACTAGCTAGTCACGACTGTTTCCCGAAACCAACTGTCGCAAAGTATCGTTCAACCACGTTGGTTTATTACATAACTTGCATTAACAGAGATTACAATCGAGCTGCTATTAGCATGATTAGCTGCTATTTAAAAATGGCGGTCACAAGTTTCTATTCGTCTTGTTGGTCACGGTAACCCCGCCCCCAGCCGCTGATGTAAGGGGTTCTTACTTCTAGACCAGCAATGATTGGGTGCCACTTAAGAACCACTTTTACTGGTTCGGAGCTGGTGCTCTGGTGGTCGAAAAACAAAGAACCGATTTGAAACTAGGCTCTGGCTCCGAACCAGCACTAGCTCTGCCTTGGTGGATAAGGGGTGTCAACACTATCTCACGACCAATTCGTACGAATTCGACGCATGATTAAAAAGTGTCTATTTCGTACTAATTCGTACGACCTCACTCGTACTAATTCGTACGATTTGTCTAAACCCACGTGACGGTTAAGTTTAGGGGCGGGGTAAGGGGTAGGTCATTCGTTTGAATTCATACGAATTGGCCAATTCGTAAAATATGTACGATTTAGCAAAATCGTATTAATTCGTACGAGTGAGGTTGTATGAATTGTTACGAATTAGCCACTTTTTAATCATTCGTCGAATTCGTACGACTTGGTCGTGATATCGGGTTGGGGGTGTTGGTGGAGCAATAACTACTTTTAATGAAATTGTTTGAGATCCAATTAACGCTCAATTTTTAATATAAATTACAGACATGTCATCTGAGGACTATTTCTTTTTGTTCTCGGTCATTTTGCTTTATTATCAGACTCAATATTTGGCTCGTTCTTACATAGTAGAGCACATTCGCACTCTTCAAACACGGTACTTTAAATCTTTTGACAAACTAAAAGACGTAAATTACATTTGTATGTATTCTAAATAAAAGGCCTCGTTGTACTGAATGTCAGCTTGCTTATTTTGATCAAGATAAGGATTTATTACATCCAAATGTCATGCAATATAGAAACTATGCCTCTAACCACAGCTCGAGAGCTGTTGTTCAAACCACACAACTTCCAACTGTTCGTTGGAACGATTGCTTCGGGAAACACTGACCTGTTGATCTATGCTGATAACGACGGAACTTGCGACCATAGTTGGCTAACGATGCTTTTGGGAACAACACAGTCTCATCCCAAAAAGTCATATAACTGACGTCTTGGGACATCTTTTGACCATACGTCAATATCCGCCTTTTTAGGGCCCCCTTAAACGTCGGTAGATGGCGATCCCGGGCCGTCATACAACTGACGCTTTACCTTTAACGTCAGTTAGGTGACGGGTTAGGTTTAGGGTTAGGTTTAGGTCTGGGGTAGAGTTAGGATCCCATAACCTCATCTACCGACGCCCTAAAAAGTCGAATATTGACGTATGGTCAAAAGACGTCCCAAAACGTCAGTTATATGACGTCTTGGGATGAGACCGGGTTGTTGGGAAACATACCCCTGGACTGCAGGCACTCAAACACATTCATTCTACGGTGTAACGTGTTGAGAAACCACTCTGTTTTTGCATGTGCAGAATGAGGCCTGAAATTGTCTTGCTTCCCAAGAAAGATATCATCTTTAATGGCAGTATATGTCTCTGTACAATCCCAATATACGCCTCCACATCAATGGTTCCAAAGTCACCCATGCCGTTTGCACTGAGGCACCCCCAAACCATGACAGATGTTTGCTTTTCCACCTGTTGCTGATGGATGTCTCTATAGACCTTATGCACCAGAGAAACGTGGGCGCCGTCATCTTTAGAATATTGTCTTTGAACTTCCGGTTTTGTGGTCGCTCTGTATATTTCTATGGCATCGCTGCCGAGGAGTAATTAGCTGGTGAAGTGGATTTACTTATTGTAGAGTTAACAAAAGTTATCATGAGCATTGTAAAGCAGATGTCTTAACAAATGTCGACCGGGATTTTTTTTACGAGCAGTTCATTCATACCTATGCAAGATCGCTGTGAAAATACAGACCGGAAGTCAAAAGACAACGAGTGCAGAGCTGAAAAGGGGTGGGGCTACGTAAGGTCTATAGTCTCTTTTGTTTTTGGGACTGAGAACTCAAAGTCAATTTTTCCCCAAAATCTGAAACGGATTCATCTGACCCCAGCACAGATTCCCACTGTGTTTTGGATCATCTGAGATGAGCTCGGGCTCAGAGAACTTCATTTTGCAGCAATTCTCTGCATAGAATTGATGTAAAGCTTTCTCCTTGTGGAACAGAGATTCAAGTTGCATTTCTTGATGCAGTGGCAGACTGTGTTAAGTGGCAATGGTTTTCCAAAGTGCTCCAGAGTCCATGTGGCTATTTTTAACCCAGTAGCATGATGGTTTCTCATGCAATGCCGTCTGAAGGGCTCAAAGGTCACACTCATTCAACAGAGGTTTCCTGGCTTTTCATTCATGGAGATTTCTCTGGATTCTCTGAAACTTTTCACAATATTATGTTTGGTAGATGGTGAAATACCTAAATACTTTGCAATCTTGCACTGGGAAATGTGATTTTTTTTAATTGTTTGACAATTCTCTCACGAAATGAGGCACAAAGTGGCAGCTATCACAATATATTTGTACATGTGTACATAAATATATATTTCTTTGAAAATAATAATTAATTAATGTAAACCTCTACTAATGACTTCAGAGAAAAGTTGATTTGAGTTGATAATAGATTTTTTGTTTTTGGCCCAATTTGTTCAAATTCAGTTCATCATGTGCTTAAGACATGGTCATGCATGAGCTAAAAGGTTGGATTAGCCTTGCCTTGTGGTTAAAAATAACATGACTTGATTACGGTTGACACTAATTATGTTTAAACGACCACAAAAGCGTTAACTTCATCTGAACTGGACCTATGTGATTTTAAAGTGTTTAATACTGCCTGGATCACACTTTTACACTTTGAGATTGTTCTCTTCACACAGCACATCTTTTTAAGATCCTCAGAGGAGAACAGCAAGAGTGTTTCGAGCAGCAAGTGGTTTTACAAGTCACAACCCATCATTTATTCTCTCTTGTGATATGTCCATTCGCAGTCCATATTCCCTTCTTAGCATAAATCCCCATCATCCAAATATAGGATGCATTTGCCGTATTTAGATTAAAGAGACATTAAGCTTTGCCATATATGCAGATTTACGGTCATTGTGTCAGACTTCGTCAGAGTATCACTTTACCCCAGATGTGTACATTTAAGCAGACTATTGGTCCATGGGATCCCATAGAAATGGAGATTTGTGATGGGGGCTGAGAGAGTGGATTATTTTGGGCAGATTAGAGTGTCATCTGCTGCGGGTTCAACCGGCGTAGAGAGCAATCATGTGAATGTGTGGCTAGGCAACGGGCATCAGGATTACCAATTCCTAATCTTAGAGAGTGAGCCATTATCCACTGTTAGTCTCATGGCCCCCAGATCCACTCATGGCATCTTTGTTTGGTAAACGGGTGACGGCTGTACGGTCCGATACTCGCAGGTCCATTAAGTGCACAAAGATGTATTGACTTTGATAAAAATGCCTGGCAAAGTTACACTTGCAATATGCAGATGGGTCTGAACAGAGTGAAGTCTGAGTGTGCGAAAAGAAGAGCTACAATTTTCCCTTAGATGGGAAGAGAATAATTTCATGTGTTCTATTATTTAGCAGAGAATAAGTTTTATTTATTTTTTTTTGCATTGATTTGGGAATGCAGATAAAAATGTGACAGACTGTGCTCATTGTGCTAGCGGACTTGTTCTACCAAATCCGTTTTATGGCTTTACATTTACAAAGGAGGTGCCAGATCTGTTAAAGACAGTTTAATGCATTACTGCATGTCAGTTTCAATTAATCTCATCAATATTATTATGGATGAATCACTTGTATTCTTCATTTTCTTTGGATGAAGCTCCCGCTAAATGATTTTTTTTTCCCCCAAATCCCAAATAAAGATAATTTGAAGAGACTGTCTGACATTATTGTGAAGAAAGCACTCAATAAGCATAAAAAGTTAGTTTTTAAAACCTTAAGTTTGAAGATCGATAGTTTATTTTATTTCAGTATCATAGAACATAAGCCGTCAGTCCACAGCAATCGAGTTTCAGTCGAGTTTGTTAAAACTGTTTATGTCTTGGGGGCGTCCATACAGAATGGATACAGAATCTTATTTAGTAATTGTTGGTCTATGTATACATATGCAGACATATGTCTCGCTCGTGCCATGAGCATCGATCATGTTTCAAAGTTAACAGCTGTTCAACTTTGAAACCATTCAGTTGAGCTCCTCAGCTGTTTTGTTTCTCTTACTGGTATTCTTTGGCTTATTTATCTTGAATGGCTCTTATGGCAGGAAAATCTCATATGATTTGCACAAAATATTGTGGCCACGAATTAAGAATTTGTTCTCATTGGTTTTAGTTAAATCGTGTCCATGTTGTACTAATTAGTTCCCTTGTTTCAATCCCACAATTGATCCTGTCCTGGTCCTGATCTATCTATCGTGTTAAATTGAAAGCCATTCTTATTACTAATCTCAGTGTAACTGTTATTGTGTAAACACAGAGATAAATTGCCCAACCCATGCCATGACACACACCCAATTGAAACACACAAATGACATTGAAGCTGTCTAAAAATCCTCTACTTTATTCAATAAGATGTTTTGTAAAACATTCAATAAAAAATGTAATCACTTATTGCTTGTTATTAAACTAGTACTTGATCGTATGCATATTTTCTCAAAGCATTCTCATATGTAACACACATCTAGATAATTAGACAGGTTTCTACTGTTTGAATATATAAAAACATGAACAAACCAAAAGTCATAAATTAACCCCACATCCTTGCCATAAGTGCAGATTGAGCTATTAATCTAAGAAAAGAAAAAGAAAAAGCCTTGGCCAGTGCACAACCTCTCTGTTTGCATATCCATTCGATGCTTAAGGGTGCTGATAGTTTACAAGTCCCTCACCACACACATACATTCTTTTTAAGGAAATTGTGTACAAGGCAGTATTCGATGGTGACCTGGCAAGATGCGTTGTTGTTGTTGTTGTTTTTTTTTTTTTTCATCCTTTAGCTTTTCAAGGAAGGAAGGGTGCAGTTGAACAACAGCAGGTCCATTGTAGCTTCTAAAGCAGTCGGCGCCGATAGCTTCGGTGGTGAACCAAACCATAAATAAATAAATTAATGATCATAAATAAGTAAATAAATTAAAACGATCTGTACATGTTTAAAAATGCTCTGTAAGTGAGAGTGCTGAGTTGCGGTGTAAATAGTGCACGAGCCTGCAGGAGAAATGAACATGCTGCGTAACAGAGGGAAACTCAAATATTTGCTGCCTTTGCCTTTTCGAGGCATTTCTTCTCACCTCTGTCATGCAGGATGTTGTCTAACAGGCCTTTTCTGGCATTTCCATGTCGACAACACATGCCTGAACTCAAGATCAAGCGTGCAAGCAGCGGCGACAACACTGAAGTCAAAGAGAAATTCCACTAACTGCATATAAAGATATATATCGATGGTTATAAATATAATAGTAATGCATGTCAAAGTGTCAAATTCTGACTATATAGAGCTAGTGTTTTGTGTGTTTTTGTGTGTGCAGTGGATGCTAAACTGCTGTACATTCATGACGAGGGAATGAAACAGAGAGCAAGCGCCGTGTGATCCTGTCAGGCTTGTGGAGGCTCAGACGGAGGGCTGGGGCGACCGCTGCTGCTGCTGCTGCTGACTCTCTTATAGAAGCACACACTTGCCCTTCTCCACCCATGGGTTGTTCTTCATCAGCTCGGGATTCAGGAAAGGGTCCTCGGGCACACACTCCTCGATCCATTTCACCAGGCTAAAGAGAGGAAGGAGAACGTCCCTCATCATTATGGGACACATTGCAAATTTTGCAACATATTTAAGGTAACAAACCTCACATTTGATGCAAAAAAATGGCTATTATTTAGGGGTAAATAGAGCAGAGACTTGTTCTGGATGTCTGCGACTTTGAACACGAATTGTTGCTGAGTGATTTATGAAATTAGGGTCATGTAAGACAGCACCCATGTTGAGCAAATGATAAATGGGGGTGATAATCACGTAACTCTTTGCAGAAGCACCATCCATCACAGGCGATTAATAGAAATGATGTGTCCAAGATGAGAGTGATGATCTTAGTTTCATCTGAGACTCAAGAAACATTTTTTTTTTTTTTTCAAAAAGTCTTCATGACCCAACTTTATGATGGATTTCCAATTGCTTGTTCAGCTAAACTGCACAGTAACACCGCAGGAACTACTACGCTGGCATAAACTGGGCTTATCATTGCTGGCTGGTAAAGTTTCATTTGTAACAGAGAAATTACCATTGTGAATACTTCAGGAAGAGAGCCCTGGGATGCAGGGAAATGAGATGTCACTATAATGTGACAGTGGCGGGTGTGACTAAGAGGCCATGCGTGCTCTCAAATTGGAGAGTAAAGCACCAGAGATCTGAGAGCATTATCTTTTTCCTGAACAATCACCAAGAGGACCTGACCTCTGGGCAGCCTAATTTGTGACATGAGGTGAACCTGCAAAATCAGAAATAACTGCAGTTATGAGTTCATGGTGACATTAGGGTTATTCAATCAGGAAGCTGTTTAGAGAAAACCAATGACAAAACGGATTACTCTCCGCTAAAAAAAAGGATCTATAAAGAATGAACTATGGTAAGTGGATAAGTTAGGCAAAAAATAACTGTACATTATTCAACTTATTAGATGACGATTTACCAATAAGCAATATTGATTTGAGTTGAAGTTATTTTATTCATATTTTAATTGTTTCTTACTTGTTATATTACCTCTAGTACTTACATTCGCTTAAAGCTTCTACTGGACAAAAAAAAAAAAAAGACCAACAATGGCCATTGCTGAGGTTTTAAGCTCACTATATCCACCTATTTTAACGTATAAGCGGGTGCAGCCGATTGTAACTTGAATGTGCTACCAGTGTCACCTGGTTCCTTTTATTTTAGAAATGCTTCTTGAGCAGCGAATTATCATATTAGAATGATTTCTGAAGAATCATGTGACACTGAAGACTGTCATAATGACTGTTGAAAATTCAGTTTTGCCATTATTATTATAGCCATAAATTACATCTTAAATGTGTTTTTTCTGTATGTTTGGACAAATAAATGCAGCCTTGGTGAGCATACGAGACTGGTTTTAGAAATATTTAAAAAATCTAACTGACAACAGACAAACGTGTATACTGAAATATTACTGAAACTAAAACTAAACAATTTTTACCACAGCAAAGTAGTGAAATTGCTCCAGTTAGCTAATCTAACTTGCATCGTATGCAAAGAGATATGAGAGACATGAGAGAAGCACTAGTATATTATTGTCAAACCAAGTCAAATGTATGGTTGAGAGTTCATTATAACAAAATACTGGACTGCTCAATGCCACAATTGACCAATGAGAATTCAGTATTTGTATAATAAACTGACAGAATACATGGATGATGTTCTGATGACTTGCTGTTGGATTTTCTGTGCTTGATTATGTGATGCACAGCGACAAAAATAGAAGGATGGTAGAACGAGTCATTATCTTTTCTGTTGTGATATGGGGCAACAGCATAAAATATATGGGTTGGAACTTGGAAAGAGAGACTATCACAGTTTGAAGCACAAAAGAGAGCACACTCACTCGGTCACTGTCTTTGAGGATTTCTCTCTTTTGAAGGCCAGCTGGTACTTGAGGCTTTCTACCTCCTTCTTCATCTGGGGCAAGTCCATCTCATCCATGGCTGTGGCTTGATGTGGAAGTGATCAAACTAAACCTAAACAACAAAATTGAAACAAGAAAGAAGATTGCTTTACAAAACCAATTGTACTACTGAAACTGCGTTAGTGTATCTTTTACATGACTTTTATTTCAACTGGCATTCTAGACCAGCAAACTGTGCTGGCTCCAAATAAAAATGTACAATAGTAGATATGTATCTTTAACAGCTGATTTGGCATCAATGTTGATTGCAATTCAAAATTTTGCCAAACCAGCCCCTCACATAATTTGATATGTATGCAACAACTAATGATCTGAACAGATTGCATATGTAAAGTGATATGAAAATAATGCAAAATAACACAATGACTACTAACAATGCAAAGATTTAAAAGTTATTTTGACTACCACAATAATGTGGGCTTTTTCAGCAAATAATGGCATATGTGATATATTTTATTTAGAATTTGATTAATTACTTTAATTCAAATTTTAAGTTGTATTTTTGTTTTACAATTGAAAAATGCAAAAAAAATGCCGTTGTTAACTTAAGGGACTGCTTCTACCTTATCTAATGGTATTAGGCTGATTCAGTCAAGTGAAGCTACATTATTTATTTGACATTTTTTACTTGAATAACAGATGAAAATAGATGACACCACATGTATCACATTTTAGATAACCTGACAAAGCATTTCTGCATAACCACAATTATAACCACATATTCTGTTATATTCTCATTCTAGGATGTACTGCATGCGTTTAGCTTTGAGCTTGAATGAGATGCTTGTCTAAATGCTTGCTCCTCTCTTGAGCAGGGGTTGGGGGATCAGAGTTTGCGTCTTGAGGGTTTCAGTGTTGAGAGGAGTCCAGCGTTAGGGCATGTGTAAGCCAAAGAGCAGAAAGAGTTCAGCATGCAGGTGTTCTGCTGCCTGTATACATCCGTCCCATAAAGGCTTTTAAGCGCTTCCCATCAGACACTGGAGCCTCTCGCTCTAGTCTCAGATAGTGAAATCAGAGCTTTTAAACACATTCAGAGCAGCTGGGAGACTGTGCTGTTCTTCAAATCAAACGTGATGTTCAGAAATGGTTGGGGGACAAAGATGTTTTGCCAACTGTATGATTAACTGCAATGCTCTAAAAATGTCCACTTTTCTCAAACCATCCATGAATACTTAATTCATATGGAGATATTCATGAAATTCATGACATTGTGTCCCAATACAATGGAAGCTGAAATTGGCTGTTGCCAGAAGGTAAATACACTGATTTCAGTGCTTCACTGAGGCCCTAAACAAATACAGAATCAATAGTGTCCCAGAATATACAGCATTTTGCCGCAAGGCAACCTATCCCTCCCTCACCCATTTGTCATGAACCAAATATTAATTGATGAACGCAGGGCTTGACTTTAACTTTTTGCTCACCAGCCACTGTGGCTAGTGGTTTTCCAAAGTTATTAGCCACTCAGCATTTTCACTGGCCACAATTTTGACATTAAACTGCCATATAGATATTTTTAATATTATCATTAATTTGGCAGCCGGTGTATTAGGATGATGTCACTTTAAGACCTGATGCACGGATCCATTATACTGTTAAACGTGAATTGTCTTTACTTTTACTTAAAAACATAACTGTGTTTAGGTGAATACTCATCAAGATCAGCATTTGACATTATTTTGTGTGTATTTGACTGTTTAAGCGCAACAAGCAACGAAAAAGAACAAAATTTAGTACTGAGAGGTGGCACAAAATCTGCTGGCGTGAGCAAAATTATGCGCAATCCCACACTGAAATTCAAGCCCTGTAACACCAACAATATTATATAACGAGTGAGGCTAGTTTGTGTCAACTTGCAGTCGGAGAGATGAGAAAGCAAGAAAGCTCAGCTGGTCTCGTGTATCTATTTTGCGGAAACAAGTATTGGAAGCGTTTCAGACTTTCAGATGTTTCAGTATCGGTATCGAAAAATCTATATTTCTGACATCACTACATTGAACTTAGTTTATTCCAGATGCCCTTTTAAAAGACAATAATTATCAAACTTAACCATTTAAAGTGGCTGTGTTACACGCCACGGCTAAAATCCAATCCATGTTAATGTTAATGAATATTTGTTAGTTTGTTAATAATATTATGCGTAGGCTACTCGTCATTACAGTAGGACAAGTGACATATTAGATGGAGGATGAGGATGAACTTCCCAAGCCAAGTTCTTCATGTAGGTCGTTCAATGATGTAGGTCATCAGATGTATCATCCTCCAAATAGGGGGATTACATTTTAGTTTGGTTTAAAAAAATAATAATCCAAAATGTAGCAATTACTAAAGAAGCAGAAAGAACTGGTGCAGAACGAAGTAAATAAGATGAATCAAATCTATCAATGAATGTGATAGATTATTTACTGTAGCTATATCATCTGATGAAGATCAGCATGACTTGCTGTATCTCAGTTACCTCCAATGGGTGTATTAAGGTTTCACAGAGCAGATAAAACTATTAAGAAGCTAATGCAGGCTGAGGCTCAATTGTAGGCTTCTTTCTGTAAATATAGGCTACGTTTAAATAACCCAATGATTTTATTAATCAAAAAAGAGGGATGGATGAGGTAAAAGGAGGACGCTGAAAATCGAAGTTTTATATAACACCGGCAAATCGCTGGGAGACACAGTGGTGATGGTGGGAGTGGAAAAACAATATGGGAAATGCACACACAAAAATGAAAATATGGATGTCCATCACAAATATTTCACGCCAACATAATAAGTTGTGTCAACTGTCATGAAGAGTCAATCGCGGAAAAAGATTAGATCGATATGAATTCGCAATTGTGTCGCTTACCTCGGTGATGTATCTTTGGGTAATTTCCGAAGCCCGTCTTTGGCGCAGACTGTTCTTATCTATGAGAAATGTCCTTAGATTGGTCAAAAACACACATACGCCAGTGTATAATTGGCGAAAAAAAACGATGGACGATTGTGTGTCCGCTGTAGACAGCCAACAGACTGGACAGTGAGACTAAAGATAGGCTGGTAAGCTCCGGCAGGAGCGGCAGAGAGAGAGAGAGAGACAGCTGAAATAAACGATGCTGAAGAAGTTGAGCTGATGGCACGGCAGTGGTTACAGCCTAGTAAAGTGCAAGGACGCGGTTCAGTCGCTGCTGCTGCTGGGCCAATGTAGAGGAGGTGCTGGGGCAAAACTGTCTGGGAGGGGGGATCGGGGGGCGGTTATATGCTGTTGAAGTCTAACGTAAATGCCTCTTCTAATGTTGTGGAGACAAAAGGACGCCCGATGATGTCCCTTGCCTATTCGCTAGAATTGTCAGTGTGAAGTGTTAGATTTTCCATACGGATTTGCTCAAACTCTTATGGTTAGAATACGTTTGATCCAGTGTATAATCTATGCCCAAATATGGACAAATTGAGCTTCAACATGTTAGGCTATTTATGCTTCGCGAAGATTAAGCTTTTCTGTCAAAGAAAACATTTATATTATTTAGCTGTGCTGTGCGATTATTTTATTTCCTGATTCTATATCCATGAGGGGTTTTCATGAATCTCTTGCTTTAATA
This sequence comes from Pimephales promelas, assembly GCF_988280905.1. Taxonomy (NCBI): domain Eukaryota; kingdom Metazoa; phylum Chordata; class Actinopteri; order Cypriniformes; family Leuciscidae; genus Pimephales; species Pimephales promelas. The sequence goes on from NC_142771.1 coordinate 27,013,106, forward strand.
AAGAAAAATCGTTCTAATTTATTTTCTCTCCGCCAACTAAAATAGTTCCAACAAAAAAACATCAAGCTTTGGGTGTTGCCACGCAACACGCAGCAGACTGAAAGCCGGTGTGGAGCGGCGTGCCGCGTATTGTGACGCGGAGCCATCGAGATTTTCCCCTCCTAACCGTTCCTAACTCAGAGATTTCTTGTTATCCACTCCAGGTCTGCTCCGGATTCATCTCTAACTTATCGCTCATTAGTGAAAGAAACCGCCCTCGTTTCGAATTGTAATGGAGGAGCAGAAATATTAATGCTGCGACCCTCAACAAAATGCATTTGGCTACAGGCAAAATAAGGGGAGAGATGCAAACAGTGGAATTTTATACTAAATATAAGAATATGGAATGTCGCTTGTCAATCATATTTAAAGCTACACTATGCAAAAAACAAAACAAAACCTGTCAGACGAATTTTATTCATCATGTGCCACTGCCGGGCCCGTGCATGTCACGTCATATTCGTACACAGCAGGCCCGGCTCCACAAGAGGGCGCCCAACCAATCAGGAGCTTGCCCACCCTGGCCCACAAGAAAAATCTATCGATTGCAGAATTACTGCGATGTTCAATTCAGCTCCAGATTTTGAGAGTGATCATGTTCTTTGGCCGGTTGATATCCATTTGTTATTTAGAAACGAGAAAGCAGAATTAGAATAAACATAAACCTAAACATTCAAGTGATTTTAACTGTTCATGTAGGCTACAAGAAGGCATGAAAGAAACTCAAGACAGTGTTCTCTATTGTGTCTTATCGGAAAAGTATTGGAAAAATACACAGGAAAAAATAAAATACACAAAAATACACAGAAAATACACAAAAACACAGAAAAATACACAAAATACCCATATAATTTCCTCAAAATGCTAGTCCTTTACTGAGTTAAAATAAAAGGTCTTAAAGGTGCTCTAACTTCAGCGATGTCACACGTTTTTTTTTCCAAAACATTTTTGTCACATACAGCAAAGAACTCCTCACTATCCGCTTGCTGCCCGTCCCCTCTACACACTGTAAAAAAACAAGGGGGTAATCCACATAGACAGTGAAAGAAATGGACACAGCTCAAACTGAGCTGGACGACGTAGATGTGACTTGAGCAACCTGTCTGACAGTTGTACGTCTTCTCGCAGTGTCAAGACGAATCTGAATCATTCCCTTCCGAATCCTGCTGAGATGGAGATTGTGAGTAGGAGCTGTCCATGAGCAGCTGCAGGAGCAACTTTATGACTCTCTATAGACTTCTCCCTTGACTTTATGCCTCCACGTCCCCCCGACTTCCCACGAGCTACTTCTGTCTATACGGTATTTATTTAGCTACTACTTCTGTCTATACGGTATTTATTTAGCTACTACTTCTGTCTATACGGTATCTTTATTTAACATTTTTTATTAAAATACTATTTCTTTATTTTTGTGGTGGGGCCAGTGATGTTGGCAGGGCAAGCAACCAGTAAACTCCTTAGCGTTGAGCCCTCTGCGTTATACATAGAGTCCCTTTAAACACATATTCCTTTGCCACTTGGCCCAAAGCTGGAGCCGGTACACAGAAAAAAAGTAGTGGGTACCTTGAAGCTGAAATCTTTTGTCACAAAAACGTCATTTAGATAAGATGTCCCGCTTTCATTTGTACACCGGTTTCCTGAACCACATTCATCCGCACAGAGCAACAGTCTCAAAGCATAGCCAAAACAGTTTTTTTCCACAAAAACATACTGTACAGTCTGTTTTTTTATTTTTTTGTGCTAAACGGTCAAACAAGTGCTATTTGTCATATACATTCATATAGAACAGAAACAGAATCAATTCAAGGCTTGTATTAATTATGTTACGAATGCTATTGCACACTATTTGACATAAACCTGAAAGCATGCATGACAATAGAATTCCATTAAAGGTGTTACCGCTGTAAACTGTTCACATTGCGGGATTTAAATTTTGCAAGGGCATCTGTCATCTGCTCATCTCAGAGCAGCACTCATGTCAGTCTCCTGGTATCACACCCAAGAGCAACATCGTAAGGTGTAAGATGAGGAGATGCCTGTGGAAAGCAGGAGCAGCATATTAGATGAGCCCCATTTTGTGGGACCACCGTCACCATGCAATAATTGATAGAAAAAACTAAACAATAATAATTCAACAAAAGACCATTGCATAGATGGAGAGGAAGTTGTCCCTAAACAAAGCGAACCACAAGATGTGAGATAAACGTAATTCAAAGTAGGCCCTATTTCCAAAATATTGATAAAGTTAATGAACCAGATTCTAGATAGGCCTACACACATTTCTGTATGGATTAAAAATAGTCTGACAGTTGATTGCGAACCTCCATCCTAAAATCTGTATCAGACTACAGGACTAGATTACCAAACTCATTATCATTCATGTCATGACCAAACTGAATTGATTTGTGTAGCCTAGTATTTTCTACCCGACTGCTTTCAAAGTGTATTCAATACATGTTATTAGAGTCTTGCTGTATGCATTAACCAGTTTGAATTTGCATTTTTACATTCAGGGTGTTAGATATTGTGTTTAACAAGCAGAAATTGACTACTGGCCAGTTCACCCTTAGTCATCTAACTTTAGCACATCCTATTTTTATTGCATCCATCATTTATTGCACAGGCATAATGGCAAGAATGGAGCTCTGCTCTGAATACGGTTAATGGATCCTGAATGAAGAACTTCCTGCACTGCCGATGGGGTCAAGCTTTTGATGGGTCCGCAGGCTATTCTTTGGCTTAACAGTGCAAAGAGTATCTTAAGTACCAGGTTGGACAACCGTGCATAGAGGCTGTGATGCTTCATCCAAGAGAATTTACACAGATACTTTTTAATAGCCTGGGAGCACATTCTGAAGATAAAGACATATCCCATGTGTTCTAAATTGATGGGTGTCCATGAGAAACTCTGCCATTAGTGCCTTAATACATAGTGCAAATGCAGGGGGATAAGCTACTCTAATGGAGGTTGCCGCTCAAAAGAATCAAGACCGTAGCAGCCTAAGATATTCTACATTCACAACGTTTCTGCATTTATTTTGGCCTTCAGTGGTTTGCCTGCTCTGAGAACAGCATAACTGAGCATCTCCAGCAAGGTGAATGCAGGTCATCAATGTATATTGTGATTTTATATATTTAAATGGACACAGTTATAGGTATTATATTTTCACACAGCATATTCACAAAATAGCCTACTACAATATTCCTGACAGACATGACGGAATATTTCCAAAATATTTCACTAAAATATAATTGACAAAAACTGCATTTTAGAATTTAAAGAACATCTGTAGACACAAGAGTATAATAAAGAGTATAATAATAGATTATAGCCCTAGTGATAGAACCATTTCTGCTGCCAGACTACCGATCTGCTACGTGAAATGTGTATTACATGTCCGGACTCGGGATCTGAGCAAACAGCGCCCCCTTCCGTTTAACTAATTGACTCAATATGGTAGACTCAGAATCGTAATATATGCAGAATAACAGACTGCGTGGGCTACATGTAAAGTTGTACACAAAAACGGAATTATATATAACTTACTATCATAACAAAAATATCTTCTAACAAAGTGTGTGACGTTACGTAACGTGCATGTCGTCGAATGGTAACTAGTGTTGCTTCATGAATGAATCTTTTAAGGTAACGAATCGGTGTTTTGAACAAATCTTTCATGTGAACAAATCGCTCTCGTTCACTTCAATGCTTATTTGTTCCCCATTAAAGCTTCCACCTTTCAAGGCGTGTGATTGCTTTGTTAATATTATTATCTTTAAGGCATGGAGACAAAAGACTTAAATAAGACTCAGTTGAGTAAATCAAGATTCGACTCACTAAGATGAATCAAAATCCCCACAACTAACGTTAGTAAATGGTTGACGTTAAACTCTTAAAGTGACTTGGACAATACCCAACAAAAATCCCGATTTAACCATATTGTTCTGATCGTCTTTTTGAATATTCAATAATCAGTTGCCGATTCCAGGAACTTGTTGTTAGTCAATTCCAGACAATGAAGCCTATTTGCTCTTCCGCAATACATTACCCACAATCCCTTTGTATGTGAGCTTGGGCGTGTGAGAGAAAGATTAAAATTGGACCATCTGCAGACTTTGATTTAGCATCAATGGTGAGAACCTACATTGTTTGTCTAAATAGACATGCGATATGTATCTTGTCAGCTTGTCTTTTCTATAGCAGAGCTAGCGGTCTATCTTACTACATTTTGTAAAGCTAAATCCGATGTTTTATTAAAGCTGTTCGAAAAACCAACTTCGTCAGCTAGCAAACACAGCTAACTTAGCCAGCTCACTTTAGGCATGCGAATCATTAGTACATATTTAAACGTACGTGCTTGCTTGTCTTTTAACATGTTTGCTGTTAATATAGCGTAGTAAACATAGTAACGTTATGTGCTTTATTGCCGTTTAATCCGAAACTAATACATTGTCCCATTTTTCGCAGTCACCCGCTAACACAATCTTGGCTGTGAATCAAAACAGTTTACGTTAGCTCAGCTGTCTAGTTTAACAGCATTTGTGATTGCGCTATTCCGAATCTCACAATTTCTAGACATAAATAAAACTAAAGCATTAATGCTGTGTCAGTTGTCATTTCTGTTCTGCTGACATACAGCCTCCGTCAGTGTTAATATTGACAGATGAAACGTTTTGATTTGTTTTGACACTGTTGTCGTGAAATGTGTCTAATATAACGTTACACATACATACAAAGCGAGAATCGGTAGTTGACGGAAAAGGTGTCTCTGAATTCTTGCATTTTAAAATAATGTCAAGATAATAGGCTATATATCGGTATGTTTATATAGGTTCTGTACCAGGTCACCATTTCTTAAACGTTTTTTTTTTTTTTTTTTTTTTTACCATTTTAATCACATTTTGCTACTAGTTTATTTGAAATGATCTTGTGGTTATAAAAAAGGTATTTCATTTAGTATCTAAATAGCAAACATAAGCACAGTGCTGTTTACAATAGTATTATTTAGAACTATAGTATATCACAGACATGCCTATGACTGTACAATAATATCTTGTTTTATAACAAAATATATTATATGTAATAATATGATATTTTTTTCCCTTTTATGTTATAGGCTGCAGCAGATCTTTTCTACAGGGCTTTGCTGTATTATGAGCTGTAGTAAACAAGTCACACTTTGATTAGGTTGTCAGAAGGATCTGTGGCAGGTGCCACTATCACTGTACCCTCACCTGACATCAACAACCGGGTAAGAGTGTGATGTGTACTTGTGTTTGAGTTATGTGAAGAGTAAGACTTCAGTGGCAAAAAATCTCATTGTTATTTTCTTTCATAATTTTCTATGCAGGCCAAAATGGAAGCTAGTTTTGGATCTACGTTTCCAGCTGTCCCTCAAGTAGCAAAAGGTCAGCATTATCTCTTGGGCTACTTGGAGACAGATTAAAGGCATAATATATATATATATATATATATATATATATATATATATTGCTGGGGGAAAAGAAGGCAAGCAAGTGGTCCTCAGGGAAACAAAATAATAACAAATTATGTATGGTACAGCTGTTTTAAATTTCCTAAAAATAAATAAAGATGATCAAATTGACTAACATTTACATTTTGAGTGTCGTACCTCAAACCATTTTTGAAAGTAATTACTGGTGTTAAAAATGACCTAGATCAGCGTTGATTGGACAGAAATCCACATGAGCATTTGCCTAGCAACAAGGTTAAGTCAGTCGCTTCTAACTGTGCTCTTTCTTTTCAGCGGAAACCAATTACAAACAGCATCGTAGAACCCCTTCATCCACCAGCACTTTGACCTACTCGCCTCGTGACGACGATGATGGCATGGTAATCACAACGCCATCTCTTTTCAAAACAGCCAATCACATTTACATACTGAGGAAGGGAAATAAAACTCTCTCATTTTCGTCATTGCTGACGTCCATCACAGTGGGCTTTTGGGTTAGCTGATTTGCCGTTTGGGCAGTTCTTAGTTTTTGATAAATGCATCTAATAAATTATCCTGCTGTGTTTTAGTTTCTGATTATTTTTAGACTGTTTATGAAGTGGCTATGTATATTGTTTTGTTTTTCCCAGACACCACAGTGATGGTGTTGTTGTTTTTAAGGACCATATCCAGCATCATAACCTGTTGTTTGTTGTACAGATTTTAGCATTGATGATTTTGGTGACACATCTTTCATGGTAGGGTGGGATTTTGGGAATAGGGGGCATGCTTTTTGTAATGCCAAGCTGTGTATTCCAGAAAGCAGGGTTAACTTACTGTCACATAACTCTCGGTTGATTAACCCAAACCTTTCTTGCGATTATCTGTTCCGTAAATTCAACCATGAGTAATTTTAGTAAACTTTGAGTATGTTCATGGTGAAAACAAACGCTGCGTCCAAAATGCTATTGTTTTTTCAAGTGCTTTTGTTGTCGTAATGTGGTAAAAAGATGGCGATCCAGACCTGTTATTTAGCTAAAACTATTTTAGATTGCTTAAGTCATCTGCTACAGCAAGAAAAGGATTTATCAAAACTCAAACGGTAAATAATATGCTGTATATTTTAAATATATATTATCATGAATAGTACATATTTCTACCATTCACGACTCTCGCGTTGCTCTCTGCCATTTTGAAAAGGTCAAAGGTTATCTCGGCAACTCATCGTTACATATTATAATGCTATCATATTTTCTGCAGGCAATTAGCTTGCTTGCTGTATATAGAAAAGAGTATTGTGGTATTCAGCGATGTTTCTTACTCGTAAAGATCAGGGCTTAATGAAAATCCCGAGCTTTCCACTGATATTTACGAGTTGAACGCCACCGTCCACAACGATCTTTACGACATGACTTGAATGCACCAATACTTTGCGAGCTTTAAAAAAAGTATGTTCTTACATAGAGTGAGAATATGGATAATATGAATGCAATTCGGATGTACTACAGTCAGCATGTTTTTACGGTCACTTGACCTACCAACATCAGTTACGTTGCTTCTTTTCCATTCATAAATCCTCTCCCCCCTTGGGAGAGTAAAGTGTCTATCGAAAGCACTCTTCAGAATCTTGGCAAGTAGTAGGTTATCTGGTGACTTTTTTTTGCCTACTGTTTTTCAAATGCTATTTATTCATACATACTATTCTTTTGCCATACTGATTTTCGCATATGATACAGTAGGGAAGTATTCGATTTCGGACGCAGTGAAAGACTTTTGCAATTTATATTATCAGTGCATATTGCCACCTACTGGTCATTGGCGCAATTATTTTTTAATATTTTATCTTAACCTTTAATCAGTTTTTTAGTAATGCAAACACAAATTAAATTGATTGCTGCTAAGTATTAAAATGATATATTAGTATTAATTTTTTTGCTAAATATTAAAATGTAAATGCTTTGTTTTTTGGAAGTTAAGGTAATATTTTTACTTATCACTACACTTACCCGGATGTGTCACATAATCTGCTTTATGGAGTACCCTTTAGATGTTATTCAACAAACAAACAAAAACGCACCAAAAAACCTCAAATAAACTGACTCTGTCCCTGCAGCCGCCCATCAGTACCCCTCGTCGCTCAGACTCTGCCATCTCGATTCGCTCCCTGCACTCCGAGTCCAACATGTCACTGCGCTCCACCTTTTCCCTGCACGAGGAAGAGGAAGACACAGTGAGTGTCAGCAATCTTCGGTTTCCTTTTCACATGTTGATCTAGCGTGGTGATGCTAAAGGCTGTCAGACATGCACATTTGCCCAGCAGGAGATTGACTTTCTCTCTCTCTCGCCCTTGCTCTTTTCTTACCCAGGAGCCGCTGGTGTTTGCAGAGCAGCCCTCAGTTAAGCTTTGTTGCCAGCTGTGCTGCAGCGTGTTCAAGGACCCCGTCATTACGACCTGTGGAGTGAGTCAGCCAGTCGTCCCCTCACCTCTCCCTCAGGATAGGGCTATCGTTCATGATCTGGTTTCAGGCCATGTATTGATTTCCTGTCATATTGGGCAGTGAACAGCACGCCTCATTGACCCGTTTCCTACGACACTGTCAGGCTGTTGAACACCATAATACAAGTGTCTGTTGATAGCTTAAAATTCAGCTCTTATTCACTCTCATTGTGCTCTCTTTGTCTTCCTCTGTCACCTCAGCACACTTTCTGCAGGCGATGTGCCTTGACCTCAGGTAAGCATAGCATTTGTATTCTACGCATTTGTCTTGCTTTCACCTTTCCCATGATGACTGTTTATGATGACAATTTACACAATTACAATTAAAATTGCAGTTGGCCAGTACCTTTATTATTAGGAAACTTAACAGTTAATAGTTGAAGAGAATAGGTGCGCTGATGTGAGCGATTCAAATAAAAGGGCATAACTAGGAGTGTCGTAATATGATTCATTCATCGATGTGATTCATTTGCCAAAATAGAGTTATTTTGCTCTTTAGATTTCTTTATATATTGTGATAATATCTTTATCATGAATTCTTTTGGCCACGATAATCATGTATTGAAAATGTTATATTGTAACTGTCTACAATATTATACAAACTGTCTACTACAGAAAATATTTATTCACAATATTTTTTGTCCATCTAGAGCTCATTGTCTTGAGTTTAATAATTTTATGGTCACAGAGACAAAAATATAAATTTGAAATATGAAGAATAATGCAAAATACCTTTACATAGCTGATAAAAAATATGAACTTTTCAGGTTTTATTTTTAATACATTTTATACAAAATTGATCAAATATCTGTATTTGTTTTGCCATTAATCAAGCATGGAGTGCAAATTGTTGTTAAAAAATAAATTTAGAGCATTTTAGCATAGGGCTGCAACTTGGATAACAGAATGTAAAAAAAATAATGGGTCTAAAATATCTATTTACAATTTCTAAATTTGCTTGCCATTTGCGGAAGTGGCTTTAAGTTAATTTTGGATGAGTGCAGGTCTCTATTCCTGTTTAATTTCCTCTCCATGCTGAATCTGTAATTTCACGCTCTTGATTTGAGAAATGTTTTTAACATAGGGTAACTATTTTGTTTTGCCAATAACCTTGTGGTTCCACAGATAAATGTCCGGTGGACAACTCCAAGCTAACAGTGGTAGTGAATAACATAGCAGTGGCTGAGCAAATCGGTGAGCTTTTCATCCACTGCAAGTACGGCTGTCGGCCAGCTGCCTCAGGCAAGCCCGGTGCTTTTGAGGTTGACTCACTTGGCTGTCCTTTCACCATCAAGCTAAGCACCAGGAAGTGAGTATGCAGGTTCATTTCCTTTCACAATGTCAGCGTTTGATTTCTGTTATTGTAACATAGTCATGCGAAGAGGGTTTAATTGCACTGTATTGTGTGTGTGTGTGGCAGAGATCATGAAGTAAGCTGTGACTACAGGCCTGTTCGCTGTCCCAACAACCCCAACTGCCCTCCACTGCTCACCATGAACCTGGAGGCCCATTTGAAAGAGTGTGAACACATCAAGTGCCCTCATTCTAAATATGGGTACGGAAGTTTGAAAAGGCTAACAATCTTTCCTTCAGTTTCTTAGATGATGTTGCACATAATGAGGAAATAAAACAACATTGAATTTATCACTGCTGACTTTTCTCCAGTTGCACCTTTATTGGGAATCAGGATACATACGAGACACACCTGGAGGTGTGCAAGTTCGAGGGGCTGAAGGAGTTTCTCCAGCAGACTGATGACCGATTCCATGAGATGCAGGTGACACTGGCGCAGAAGGACCAGGACATCTCGTTCCTGCGCTCCATGCTGGGCAAACTCTCTGAGAAACTAGACCAGCTGGAGAAGAACTTGGAGCTCAAGTTCGGTGAGGAAACAAACCTAATTCTTAACCGCTTACTGTTTTTAAGCCAAAAGATGCTTGAATGTTCAAATTGTTGTGCTAATGTGGCAGATGTGCTGGATGAGAATCAGAGCAAGCTCAGTGAAGATCTGATGGAGTTCAGACGAGATGCTTCCATGCTGAATGTTGGTGTATTTTTCGCTCTGGTTTTACCAAATTGAGACGTACAGTTTTGGTGTTCCAGTATTAAGAGCTTTCTAACTCATCCCTTCTTTTTGCAGGATGAACTGTCCCACATCAATGCCAGGCTCAATATGGGTATACTGGGCTGTGAGTGTCTCGTTCTCATTTCTAATCCTAATTTCTGTGAATATAATGAAATATGTCATCATCTGACTGTATGAAATGTTTTGCAGCCTATGACCCACAGCAGATCTTCAAATGCAAGGGTACATTTGTGGGTCACCAGGGTCCGGTGTGGTGTCTGTGTGTGTATTCTACCGGTGATCTTCTCTTTAGTGGGTCATCAGATAAGTCCATCAAGGTAATTCCGACTGCCATCAGCAAGCTGTCCCTTTGGTTTCTGAGAATCCCTCTTTAACCAGGTAAATCTTCTGTACTTCTGTGCTCAACGTAGGTTTGGGACACATGCACCACATACAAGTGCCAGAAGACCCTTGAGGGCCATGATGGCATAGTGTTGGCATTGTGCATTCAGGGGTAAGTATTTTGAGGAATACTTTTAGATTTTTCATAATCTTTCATCGAAATCTGAAACGACTTTTCCTTGCTAGTCAGTGTAGTGTATTAAATGTTACAGCTAGAAATAAAAATTGAATGTTGGCTTTAAGTGGACATGAGATCATATATATTCTTTTCTCCTTTCTGCTGCAGAAACAAGCTGTACAGTGGCTCAGCTGATTGCACGATCATTGTGAGTGTTCCTGAAATGCATATTTCAGTTCTTAATTCTTATCAGGCCTGTTCATCATGACTAGGGATGTGCGCCATGACTAATTTCATTAAAGTTTAACCTGAAATTTTGCAACAGACTAGTCTGTATCACCAGACAGTCTGTATATGCGATCCATTTGAAATAGACTACTTAATCAGATGAAAAGTCAAATCCCATACTGAATGGTGCTAAAATTAGGTCAGATACACGCTATAGGCTTGCCTTGCATTATGATCATTGTATATTAAACTTAAGCAATGTTAGTGTTATAGACACATTTATTTCAATCAGTTGAATCAATAGGCAGCACAGGACCAAAAAGTTCAAACCTATTCGCCTATTATAAACACATTTCATTAAATAAAAGTTAGTCCATATCAGTCAGCATGGTAAGGTACTGTTGCTCGTTACCACGGCAACCACTTGCCGTGTTTTTAAACACGCTTTTTGTTTATGAAAGTATCTGTACACATGACGGGTGGCAAAATAGCATGAAAAGCTTGATGTGGACTATACATTAAGCGTATTCTTTGCGTTAGGGTGTTGATATAGCAACTGTTTAAGTGTTTCAGTGTTTCTCCTTTAGTTCGATATTACATTTCATACTGTATTGTCTCTCATACCTGGTAGTAGCAAGCACCATAGAAGAAAACGGAGAAGTTTTGTGTAGATGTTACGACCCCCGAGTTAGTCCAGGGGTTCGGGAGTCCAACATTTTAAAGATGACATTATAGAGAAACCTACATAAACCATGAGTTGTACAAAAAACACTCTACAACCAGATTTACTGTGCAAAAAGCCAAAACCTTTATTTAACAAATAAGGTCAGTGGCAAAAGTGAAAGGAATTTAATCTATACGAATATAGATTAACATAAATATAAAAATGGACATGTTATACAGAATTTCTGTAAGGTGGATAAAGTTAATAAGAAGAAAAGATAGACGTGGACGGCGCCAAAGAAAAGAAAAGAACAAAACCAAATGAAGTCTAGCTGTTAAATAACCTCTAATCCTAACTAAGAAAATAAAGAAGAAAATAATAATCTTCAGCGTCCAGGACGCCCTATCTAGTCTCCACTAACTAACAGAAGCAGAAATACAAAGTGTGGCGCTCGCCCCTACCCTAGTGTACTAAACAGAATCGAAAACCCCTGCGTGGTGCAGTGTATGTCACGTGACATGCTATCTGTCTATCTCTTCTCCATACTAGTAACCTACTGAGCTCTGTAGAGCAGGTCACCTAAAATCAGAGAGTCAACACAGGGAGCATTCACTCATACTACTTAACATCACACCGAGTGAACGAAAACCATAACCTCAACAGGGTATACAAAGGAGCAGCGCAACAGTGACAGAGAGCAGCGTGGTTTGAGTCTCAGCGAGCCGAGAGCTTCCGTGGAGACGTCTGGCGTGCACTCTTATTCCCCAGGTGGCCTGTTCCTATTGGCGATGGCGAAAAGAGGTGACGTCAGCGCCAACGATGATTGACAGGTCAATTGGCCAGTCACGGGTACCTACAAAAGTGAAAGTAACCGAGAGAGAGAGAAAGCGGAAAAAAAAAGAAAAAACACAAGAACACACACGCGATACGGGAACGTAACAGTAGACTTTCAAAATAGTCCCTTCACCTTGCTCCGTTTCCGAGTGGACATTTCTCTGAACCCGACGCAAGTGTCAGAGCAAAAAGAAAATCTGTTTTCTGTTCCAGAGATACACTTTTTTGAAAATAATGTTAATGTTTTTAAAATTACAGGAATTTAAACGGCTAATACAAAATATAAAGCAAAACATTAAATGTGCAACCAAAAAAAGTAAACGACTAGTATTTCCAAGTCGACACGTAGCCACAGTATCTTTTAATTGACTATTCTGGCACATTCCTGTTCATGACACAGTCCATGTTAATCTAATGCAGATATGCACTTTCTCTTCCTCAGGTTTGGGATATCCAGACCCTGCAGAAAGTGAACACTATCCGGGCACATGACAACCCTGTGTGCACTCTGGTCTCCTCTCACAACATGCTATTCAGCGGCTCTCTCAAAGCCATTAAGGTCAGTGGTGCCTGCGGAAGAGAAGATGTGCGTGTCTGCAGACACAAGCCTGATCAAGCAGATAATAATGAGCTTTATTCTGCTCCATTTGCTGATGTGTACGATTTTCTTAAACTGATGTGGAGATATGAACGGTGCTCCAGTAGAAAAGAGAAAAGACTTGGGTTACTGAGGCACGAGTGAAGCAGAATTAGGTCCACTTGGCTCTGAGAGCTCATCTGAAGAGCACATGCTGTGCTAATATCACCATGGTGATGTGTGGGAGGAATGAGGGAGTTGAGGCTTAACAGTGGATGATCTCATCTCTCTGGGACTTTCCAATTCTGGATGTTTTTTAAGTGTTGAAACATCTTTCTTTCTTTCTCTCTGTAGGTGTGGGATATTGTGGGCACTGAGCTGAAGCTAAAGAAGGAATTGACTGGCTTGAATCACTGGGTTCGAGCTCTGGTTGCTTCTCAGAATCATCTATACAGTGGATCTTATCAAACCATAAAGGTTAGAAGTGTTCAACTTTGAATTGTTTAAATAGAAAACAGCTCTGTCAGTTGCTTCAGGAATGCCCAGTCCATATAATATGCAGGTTGATTAATTATAGGGATGTCCCGATCCGATCTACGTCATCGGTATCTTGCCGATACTGGCCCAGAACGCTAGATCGGAGGGGAGAAAAAAATATGATCCGACACCTATCCAACACAAACCATGGGGAAATCTAGCTAAACCATCGCCTGGCATTTCCCTTGCTACGACATCCAGTTAAGCGTGCAGCCTGCAGATTGGGTGGTTTCCTGCCAGATTGGGCAGTTTTGCAAACTATTTTTTGGACTAGTTCCACTAAATATTAAATCTTACTGTGCAACTCTAAATGGCATTGGCTGGTCCAGCCTGAAAAATGTGGTTTTTATTTTGTCATGATTTTACCATTTAGAAACAATTTATGAGACAGTTGTCAGATTTTGTTTGTGATTTCAAATATTTAATCAAAAGCTTTGGAAAATTTGATGTTTCTTCTGTAAGACTGGCAGAACTGAGGCTGAAAAACATTTGAACTCCCCCTTGTGCACCATTTAGATGAAGATCTCAACTCCCTCATTTTAATCTACATTTGCCCCCCTCATCACCCATGCGAAGATCACCAAAACTCACCCAAGAATCTAAGTGGTTTAATGTGAATGATTATCATGAAGTATTATACATGTTTAATATTATTCCAAATATCTGGTACAAATGTCTCATTTCCAAATAAGTAAAACAAAAAGTAATAAGGTTTTTAAGAGTTTAGGGATAACTGGCACATAAAGGAATGTGGTCTCTAGACAAACGGTCTCCTACACCCAAACGGTGTAACTTCTGAATGCAAATATTCATCGTTAGCCTATATAATGAAATGCAGCAAGCGGCCAGAGAGATAGAAACGGCACTTGCTTGACAGAAACAGCTGCCAGAGAGGTGTTTCAAAGATGGCCGCCTAGTAAAATGAGACCAGTACAGTAGTACAGTACGTACAGTAGAATGTATTGTATATAAATATACCATTTTTAGTTTTATTAATTCAATGGATTAGACACTTTTTGATATTTTATTTTATTTTTTTTTATACACAATGGGTTTAAACGTTTTGAATAGGATCCCTTGTAAATTCAGTTATTTGGTCTGTGTGGATGTACCGTATGCACGTTGTTTGTGTATTAGTTTTATGTCCGATTGCTTTAATATGGCAGTACTGAATTTTTTAATGAATCTGTATTCCTGTGATGGGTATACAGAACAGGGCTGAGATCAGATTGGAAGCTCTTTTCATGAATTCCTTTATTGTTCAGTGTAACTGGTAAAAAACAAGAGCAACTCTCAGAGTTGTTTGTAAAACAGATACCGATAAACCCGAGCTGCTTGTTTCAAGTTTTCTAATTAAGGCTCCAGAGATTGCCGGCAGGAAGCAGACTACAGGCAAATGCTCACAGAGAGAAACAATGAACACGAGCACACTACTATAGAATACAACAGTGATGAAAGTTTAAGTCTTTAAGTTGAGAGTGTTGGGACACCTACTCAATTTTTCCCCTGTTCCACTGAGTGGGTGGCTGCTGAGCTTTTTTGGCACTTTTCGCGTCTTCCTGGTAACAGTGAGTTCTCTGATTGGTTCTCTCTGATGGAAAATCTCTCTACAGGATTATGAGTAGTGTAGTTCTCCTCTAGTTATTTTTTTTTTAATGAATCTGAACACGTTCTTTAATGTATCATGCAAAGCTCACATACTATCTAGAGTGAATACATTAAATGGATTTTTCTGAAATGGTCTGTATGCTCTCTCCCCTCAGATCTGGGACATCCGTTCCCTGGAGTGTGTGCATGTGCTCCAGACCTCTGGAGGCAGCGTGTACTCCATTGCAGTCACCAACCACCATATAGTTTGTGGCACCTATGAGAACCTCATTCATGTAAGTATTAATGTCTGCACTGCAGGGCTTTACATATGGAAAACCTGGAAATGTCAGTACATTTTTAACATTGCCATTTCTTCCCATATGAACAAGGTTTGGGACATTGAGTCCAAAGAACAGGTGCGGACGCTTACGGGCCACGTGGGCACAGTGTACGCCCTGGCCGTCATCTCCACCCCTGATCAGACCAAAGTGTTTAGTGCCTCCTATGATCGCTCTCTCAGGGTAAGGACAAGGCTTGTGTAGTATGGGATGTGAAATGGGGGGATTCGAGAAACCTCTAATGTATTGATTTTTACCTGTGCAGGTGTGGAGCATGGACAACATGATCTGCACCCAGACTCTGCTGCGGCACCAGGGCAGTGTGACGGCGCTCGCTGTATCCAGAGGAAGACTGTTCTCTGGAGCTGTAGACAGCACAGTAAAGGTCAGAGGCTCTTACAACCAGTTTGGGGATGTGGCTTTGAAATCATATCTTGCCAAGCCTGACAGCATTTAAATGTAATGCTATAAATACAACAAAAAAAAGACTTAAGTAATGAATGGCCGTTTCAATATATTTTTTAAAAAATGCGTGGATTAGGGCTCTCACTAACAATTCTTTTGGTAATTGAGTAATCTGTCAATTAATGAAAAATAGAACTATGCAAAGATTTAAGTATTTTAAATTAAACTAAACTAAAAACACATATAATAATAATGAGGCAATAATTCTGTTTCCTTTCCTCAGGTGTGGACATGCTAAATATGGCCTCTGAGCATTATTAGTATTTCAAATCTCATGAAACTCACAACCAACATGAACTCTGATGCTCAGACTTATATACGAGTATGAATAATGTTATTCAAGAGAACATTGCAACATACATTGGATGGGAAATGTTTTTATTTTTGACAGTGAAATCTGTCCCGTGTGAACTTTACAGTAAAATGTCGTCTGGGTTTATTTGCTGGATGGATGGTGCTTGTTTGCTTTCCACATACTGTACCAACCGGACATATTTCAACAGCAAACAGAACTTCCAAACCTGCTTATAATTAACACCCAGCGGAGCGCAGCCAACATGACAACACTGTATTTTATATGCACAAATAATGTCATTTCCTACAAAAGAATGATTTAGATTTGGTAAGACTTCAACTCAATTCCTAAATAAGTTGAATCCAGTCCAAGGTCATGTTCCCAGGAGACCACGGAAATGTTGCTGCGATGACTGATGAACTTTGTGAGTCACAGTCTCATGACTAAGTGAGTGCCTAAGCTTTAGTCTGATGCCAGTGGAGATGCATGGAGTGACCATCATCCCAGGGCTGAATGAAGACCTACACTAAACCAACTTGGGCCTGAAACAGCAGAGCATTGACAACACGGTGCCCATGTTTTTATTTCCGATTTGAAAGTGCCAACTGAACGCCCAGAACTGCTCAGATATTTTCTAACTGCCTGTTGACTGATGTGAAACCTTTGTATGACGGTGTAATGACCTCCTCATCCAACATGCTTGTGTAAATAATGCAATGTTTCCTTACCAAAGGCGCAACTGCTTCATGCATGGTTCCATGTTTATCATGGAAGCCAGATTTTGCCCATACCATGCTAATAAGACTTTTACAGTGTAAATCATGCTTAGTTACTAAATCATTTTGTACAGAAACTCATCACTGATTCATTATCACTGAGCGTCCCAGGATAACTTTGAAGGAACAATGGAGGGCTTAAAGTGACAGTTCACCCAAAAATGAAAAAAAAAAAAAAATGTTTTCATGCTGTTCCAAACCTCTATGACATTTTCTTTTATTAAATATAAATATATCTTAGGAAATTTGGGTTTTTCTCCATACAATGGAAGTTAATGTGCACCAAGACTGTTTGGTTATCAAAGTTTGTCAAAATATCTTTGTTCCACAAAAGTGAGTAAATTGATTGAAATTTCATTTTTCGGTGAACTATCCCTTTAATAGATACAGTCGGTTGGTCTGGGAACGCCCCCGGGAACGCCCCGTCACGTGGTGTGAATTTAGCCTGTGGGGGAAAACATTGCCTAGCCTGGTTCAACCAGACTCTAGTACATTTCATTTGTACAGAGAGTCTGGCCTCCCTCAATTGAGAAACGTTTCCTTCCTTGTAGGCGGGTTCACTATTAAAGTTCAAATCTATTGGTTCTGCCCAGAGTCACTCACGATCTGCCATAGCCAATCGCTAATGTGTGGTCGTGAGTGACGTATGTCATGCGCCGAAACGGCTGGAAACAACCATAGACAGTAAAAGAAACAACAAGTCCGAACTCCGAATGATCAGAGGATTAAATTTACAATAGGATTTCAGTCAACGAGAGCTGCAGGTTTTGTTAATCTAGGAACAATTATTAATTCGAAATGTATATTTGACATGAAGGACAGTGATTATTCAGTCAATGGTCGAAGCTGTGTCTAATCATTACAAATACGCCGCTGTGGTCGTTTTCTGATCTGCCGCAAATGCTGTAAGTTACAGTGAATGATCAGTCTGTGTGCAGATGTGTAATAAACAACAATTTTTCATATTACGTATTTTTTTTCTTAATTACCTTAATTATGGTCTTCAAAGTATGTGTTTGTACATTTTTATATGGCATTTAGTTGTTTTTTTTATTAAAACAAATTAACCATTGGCATCTAAAACTGAAAATCAAATATAGTCTCCAAAGTATGGGTTTTCAAATTTTTATTTATTAAATTTTTTTTTTTTTTTTTTAAATCAAAACCAATTTGTATGATTTACAACATGTAAAACTGACACACCAACCTCCTGCACGAGTACACAAAGGGGCTCAAAATGTTCATCACAAGAATCAGTAAATTTACTGTTGGGAATCTGAGCGACTGACATGACTCCTGAGCGGATCTTCAACAATAGTTTAGCAGCCAGGACTCGGGGCTTCCGAACACCGCGAACACCAGGCTAAAGTCCAAAATGTCACGGTCATTGTGCACGAGCTGCCCAGCACAAACTTCCAACCTCATTGTTGCACTCAGGTCTAAGTCTCATGGCCCTCTATCAGAATCCAGAGTTTTGAGAAGATTGGGGATACTTAATTTTTTGCCCCAAAAAAAAAAAACGTAAGGGCTAACACTGTCGTTTTTTTTTCGGGTCGAAATTTTGATTTTCGATATCTCAGCTCTGGAAGGGTCTAGAGCCTCCATTGTTGCACTCAGGTCTAAGTCTCATGGCCCTCTATCAGAATCCAGAGTTTTGAGAAGATTGGGGATACTTAATTTTTCGCCCAAAAAAAAAAACGTAAGGGGTAACACTGTCGTTTTTTTTTTTCGGGTCGAAATTTTGAGTTTCGACATCTCAGCTCTGGAAGGGTCTAGAGCCTCCATTGTTGCACTCAGGTCTATGTCTCATGGCCCTCTATCAGAATCCAGAGTTTTGAGAAGATTAGGGATTCTTAATTTTTCGCCCCCCCCAAAAAAACGTAAGGGGTAACACTGTCGTTTTTTTTACGGGTCGAAATTTTGATTTTTCATATCTCAGCTCTGGAAGGGTCTAGAGCCTCCATTGTTGCACTCAGGTCTATGTCTCATGGCCCTCTATCAGAATCCAGAGTTTTGAGAAGATTGGAGAAACTTCATTTTTCGCCCCCAAAAAAAAAAACGTAAGGGGTAACACTGTCGTTTTTTTTTTTCGGGTCGAAATTTTGAATTTCGATATCTCAGCTCTGGAAGGGTCTAGAGCCTCCATTGTTGCACTCAGGACTAAGTCTCATGGCCCTCTATCAGAATCCAGAGTTTTGAGAAGATTGGGGATACTTAATTTTTCGCCCAAAAAAAAAAAACGTAAGGGGTAACACTGTCGGTTTTTTTTTCGGGTCGAAATTTTGATTTTCGATATCTCAGCTCTGGAAGGGTCTAGAGCCTCCATTGTTGCACTCAGGTCTATGTCTCATGGCCCTCTATCAGAATCCAGAGTTTTGAGAAGATTGGAGAAACTTCATTTTTCGCCCCAAAAAAAAAAACGTAAGGGGTAACACTGTCGTTTTTTTTTTCGGGTCGAAATTTTGAATTTCGATATCTCAGCTCTGGAAGGGTCTAGAGCCTCCATTGTTGCACTCAGGTCTAAGTCTAATGGCCCTCTATCAGAATCCAGAGTTTTGAGAAGATTGGGGATACTTAATTTTTCGCCCAAAAAAAAAAAAACGTAAGGGGTAACACTGTCGTTTTTTTTTCGGGTCGAAATTTTGATTTTCGATATCTCAGCTCTGGAAGGGTTTAGAGCCTCCATTGTTGCACTCAGGTCTAAGTCTCATGGCCCTCTATCAGAATCCAGAGTTTTGAGAAGATTGGGGATACTTAATTTTTCGCCCAAAAAAAAAAACGTAAGGGGTAACACTGTCGTTTTTTTTACGGGTCGAAATTTTGATTTTCGATATCTCAGCTCTGGAAGGGTCTAGAGCCTCCATTGTTGCACTCAGGACTAAGTCTCATGGCCCTCTATCAGAATCCAGAGTTTTGAGAAGATTGGGGATACTTAATTTTTCGCCCAAAAAAAAAAAACGTAAGGGGTAACACTGTCGGGTTTTTTTACGGGTCGAAATTTTGATTTTCGATATCTCAGCTCTGGAAGGGTCTAGAGCCTCCATTGTTGCACTCAGGTCTATGTCTCATGGCCCTCTATCAGAATCCAGAGTTTTGAGAAGATTGGAGAAACTTCATTTTTCGCCCCAAAAAAAAAAACGTAAGGGGTAACACTGTCGTTTTTTTTTTCGGGTCGAAATTTTGAATTTCGATATCTCAGCTCTGGAAGGGTCTAGAGCCTCCATTGTTGCACTCAGGTCTAAGTCTAATGGCCCTCTATCAGAATCCAGAGTTTTGAGAAGATTGGGGATACTTAATTTTTCGCCCAAAAAAAAAAAAACGTAAGGGGTAACACTGTCGTTTTTTTTTCGGGTCGAAATTTTGATTTTCGATATCTCAGCTCTGGAAGGGTCTAGAGCCTCCATTGTTGCACTCAGGTCTAAGTCTCACGGCCCTCTATCAGAATCCAGAGTTTTGAGAAGATTGGGGATACTTAATTTTTCGCCCCAAAAAAAAAACGTAAGGGGTAACACTGTCGTTTTTTTTTTCGGGTCGAAATTTTGATTTTCGATATCTCAGCTCTGGAAGGGTCTAGAGCCTCCATTGTTGCACTCAGGTCTATGTCTCATGGCCCTCTATCAGAATCCAGAGTTTTGAGAAGATTAGGGATTCTTAATTTTTCGCCCCCCAAAAAAAAACGTAAGGGGTAACACTGTCGTTTTTTTTACGGGTCCAAATTTTGATTTTTCATATCTCAGCTCTGGAAGGGTCTAGAGCCTCCATTGTTGCACTCAGGTCTATGTCTCATGGCCCTCTATCAGAATCCAGAGTTTTGAGAAGATTGGGGATACTTAATTTTTCGCCCAAAAAAAAAAACGTAAGGGGTAACACTGTCGTTTTTTTTTTCGGGTCGAACTTTTGATTTTCGATATCTCAGCTCTGGAAGGGTCTAGAGCCTCCATTGTTGCACTCAGGTCTAAGTCTCATGGCCCTCTATCAGAATCCAGAGTTTTGAGAAGATTGGGGATACTTAATTTTTCGCCCAAAAAAAAAAACGTAAGGGGTAACACTGTCGTTTTTTTTTTTCGGGTCGAAATTTTGAGTTTCGACATCTCAGCTCTGGAAGGGTCTAGAACCTCCATTGTTGCACTCAGGTCTATGTCTCATGGCCCTCTATCAGAATCCAGAGTTTTGAGAAGATTAGGGATTCTTAATTTTTCGCCCCCCAAAAAAAAACGTAAGGGGTAACACTGTCGTTTTTTTTACGGGTCGAAATTTTGATTTTTCATATCTCAGCTCTGGAAGGGTCTAGAGCCTCCATTGTTGCACTCAGGTCTATGTCTCATGGCCCTCTATCAGAATCCAGAGTTTTGAGAAGATTGGAGAAACTTCATTTTTCGCCCCAAAAAAAAAAACGTAAGGGGTAACACTGTCGTTTTTTTTTAGGGTCGAAATTTTGATTTTCGATATCTCAGCTCTGGAAGGGTCTAGAGCCTCCATTGTTGCACTCAGGTCTATGTCTCATGGCCCTCTATCAGAATCCAGAGTTTTGAGAAGATTGGAGAAACTTCATTTTTCGCCCCAAAAAAAAAACGTAAGGGGTAACACTGTCGATTTTTTTTTCGGGTCGAAATTTTGAATTTCGATATCTCAGCTCTGGAAGGGTTTAGAGCCTCCATTGTTGCACTCAGGTCTAAGTCTAATGGCCCTCTATCAGAATCCAGAGTTTTGAGAAGATTGGGGATACTTAATTTTTCGCCCAAAAAAAAAAAAACGTAAGGGGTAACACTGTCGTTTTTTTTTCGGGTCGAAATTTTGATTTTCGATATCTCAGACCTGAGTGCAACAATGGAGGCTCTAAACCCTTCCAGAGCTGAGATATCGAAAATCAAAATTTCGACCCGTAAAAAAAACGACAGTGTTACCCCTTACGTTTTTTTTTTGGGCGAAAAATTAAGTATCCCCAATCTTCTCAAAACTCTGGATTCTGATAGAGAGCCATGAGACTTAGACCTGAGTGCAACAATGGAGGCTCTAAACCCTTCCAGAGCTAAGTCTCATGGCTCTCTATCAGAATCCAGAGTTTTTAAAAGATTGGGGATACTTAATTTTTCGCCCAAAAAAAAAACATAAGGGGTAACACTGTCGTTTTTTTTACGGGTCGAAATTTTGATTTTCGATATCTCAGCTCTGGAAGGGTCTAGAGCCTCCATTGTTGCACTCAGGACTAAGTCTCATGGCCCTCTATCAGAATCCAGAGTTTTGAGAAGATTGGGGATACTTAATTTTTCGCCCAAAAAAAAAAAAAAAACATAAGGGGTAACACTGTCGGGTTTTTTTTCGGGTCGAAATTTTGAATTTCGATATCTCAGCTCTGGAAGGGTCTAGAGCCTCCATTGTTGCACTCAGGTCTATGTCTCATGGCCCTCTATCAGAATCCAGAGTTTTGAGAAGATTGGAAAAACTTCATTTTTCGCCCCAAAAAAAAAACGTAAGGGGTAACACTGTCGTTTTTTTTTCGGGTCGAAATTTTGATTTTCGATATCTCAGCTCTGGAAGGGTCTAGAGCCTCCATTGTTGCACTCAGGTCTAAGTCTCATGGCCCTCTATCAGAATCCAGAGTTTTGAGAAGATTGGGGATACTTAATTTTTCGCCCAAAAAAAAAAACGTAAGGGGTAACACTGTCGTTTTTTTTTTCGGGTCGAACTTTTGATTTTCGATATCTCAGCTCTGGAAGGGTCTAGAGCCTCCATTGTTGCACTCAGGTCTAAGTCTCATGGCCCTCTATCAGAATCCAGAGTTTTGAGAAGATTGGGGATACTTAATTTTTTGCCCAAAAAAAAAAACGTAAGGGGTAACACTGTCGTTTTTTTTTCGGGTCGAAATTTTGATTTTCGATATCTCAGCTCTGGAAGGGTCTAGAGCCTCCATTGTTGCACTCAGGTCTAAGTCTCATGGCCCTCTATCAGAATCCAGAGTTTTGAGAAGATTGGGGATACTTAATTTTTCGCCCAAAAAAAAAAAACTTAAGGGGTAACACTGTCGTTTTTTTTCGGGTCGAAATTTTGAGTTTCGACATCTCAGCTCTGGAAGGGTCTAGAGCCTCCATTGTTGCACTCAGGTCTATGTCTCATGGCCCTCTATCAGAATCCAGAGTTTTGAGAAGATTGGGGATACTTCATTTTTCGCCCAAAAAAAAACGTAAGGGGTAACACTGTCGTTTTTTTTTCTGGTCGAAATTTTGAATTTCGATATCTCAGCTCTGGAAGGGTCTAGAGCCTCCATTGTTGCACTCAGGTCTAAGTCTCATGGCCCTCTATCAGAATCCAGAGTTTTGAGAAGATTGGGGATATTAAATTTTTCTGATAGAGGGCCATTAGACTTCGACCTGAGTGCAACAATGGAGGCTCTAGACCCTTCCAGAGCTGAGATATCGAAAATCAAAATTTCGACCCGTAAAACAAACGACAGTGTTACCCCTTACGTTTTTTTTTTGGGCGAAAAATTAAGTATCCCCAATCTTCTCAAAACTCTGGATTCTGATAGAGGGCCATGAGACATAGACCTGAGTGCAACAATAGAGGCTCTAGACCCTTCCAGTGCTGAGATATCTAAACTCAAAATTTCGACCCAAAAAAAAAACGACAGTGTTACCCCTTACGTTTTTTTTTTTTTGGGCGAAAAATTAAGTATCCCCAATCTTCTCAAAACTCTGGATTCTGATAGAGGGCCATGAGACTTAGACCTGAGTGCAACAATGGAGGCTCTAGACCCTTCCAGAGCTGAGATATCGAAAATCAAAATTTCGACCTGAAAAAAAAACGACAGTGTTACCCCTTACGTTTTTTTTTTTTTTTGGGCGAAAAATTTAGTATCCCCAATTTTCTCAAAACTCTGGATTCTAATAGAGGGCCATGAGACTTAGACCTAGAATCCTAGAATCCAGAGTTTTGAGAAGATTGGGGATACTTAATTTTTTGCCCAAAAAAAAAAAACGTAAGGGGTAACACTGTCGTTTTTTTTACGGATCGAAATTTTGATTTTTCATATCTCAGCTCTGGAAGGGTCTAGAGCCTCCATTGTTGCACTCAGGTCTAAGTCTCATGGCCCTCTATCAGAATCCAGAGTTTTGAGAAGATTGGGGATACTTAATCTTTCGCCCAAAAAAAAAAAAACGTAAGGGGTAACACTGTCGTTTTTTTTCGGGTCGAAATTTTGATTTTCGATATCTCAGCTCTGGAAGGGTCTAGAGCCTCCATTGTTGCACTCAGGTCTATGTCTCATGGCCCTCTATCAGAATCCAGAGTTTTGAGAAGATTGGAGAAACTTCATTTTTCGCCCCAAAAAAAAAAACGTAAGGGGTAACACTTTTTTTTTTTTTCGGGTCGAAATTTTGAATTTTCGATATCTCAGCTCTGGAAGGGTCTAGAGCTTCCATTGTTGCACTCAGGACTAAGTCTCATGGCCCTCTATCAGAATCCAAAGTTTTGAGAAGATTGGGGATACTTAATTTTTCGCCCCAAAAAAAAAAACGTAAGGGGTAACACTGTCGTTTTTTTTTTTTCGGGTCGAAATTTTGATTTTCGATATCTCAGCTCTGGAAGGGTCTAGAGCCTCCATTGTTGCACTCAGGTCTAAGTCTCATGGCCCTCTATCAGAATCCAGAGTTTTAAGAAGATTGGGGATACTGCATTTTTCGCCCAAAAAAAAAAACGTAAGGGGTAACACTGTCGTTTTTTTTTCAGGTCGAAATTTTGATTTTCGATATCTCAGCTCTCGAAGGGTCTAGAGCCTCCATTGTTGCACTCAGGTCTAAGTCTCATGGCCCTCTATCAGAATCCAGAGTTTTGAGAAGATTGGGGATGCTTAATTTTTCGCCCCAAAAAAAAAACGTAAGGGGTAACACTGTCGTTTTTTTTTCGGGTCGAAATTTTGAGTTTAGATATCTCAGCACTGGAAGGGTCTAGAGCCTTCATTCTTGCACTCAGGTCTATGTCTCATGGCCCTCTATCAGAATCCAGAGTTTTGAGAAGATTGGGGATACTTAATTTTTCGCCCAAAAAAAAAAACGTAAGGGGTAACACTGTCGTTTTTTTTTCGGGTCGAAATTTTGAGTTTAGATATCTCAGCACTGGAAGGGTCTAGAGCCTCCATTGTTGCACTCAGGTCTATGTCTCATGGCCCTCTATCAGAATCCAGAGTTTTGAGAAGATTGGGGATACTTAATTTTTCGCCCAAAAAAAAAAAACGTAAGGGGTAACACTGTCGTTTTTTTTTCGGGTCGAAATTTTGATTTTCGATATCTCAACTCTGGAAGGGTCTAGAGCCTCCATTGTTGCACTCAGGTCTAAGTCTCATGGCCCTCTATCAGAATCCAGAGTTTTGAGAACATTGGGGATACTTAATTTTTCACCCAAAAAAAAAACGTAAGGGGTAACACTGTCGTTTTTTTTTTCGGGACGAAATTTTGATTTTCGATATCTCAGCTCTGGAAGGGTCTAGAGCCTCCATTGTTGCACTCAGGTCTATGTCTCATGGCCCTCTATCAGAATCCAGAGTTTTAAGAAGATTGGGGATACTAAATTTTTCGCCCAAAAAAAAAAACGTAAGGGGTAACACTGTCGTTTTTTTTTCAGGTCGAAATTTTGATTTTCGATATCTCAGCTCTGGAAGGGTCTAGAGCCTCCATTGTTGCACTCAGGTCTAAGTCTCATGGCCCTCTATCAGAATCCAGAGTTTTGAGAAGATTGGGGATACTTAATTTTTTGCCCAAAAAAAAAAAACGTAAGGGGTAACACTGTCGTTTTTTTTTCGGGTCGAAATTTTGAGTTTAGATATCTCAGCACTGGAAGGGTCTAGAGCCTCTATTGTTGCACTCAGGTCTATGTCTCATGGCCCTCTATCAGAATCCAGAGTTTTGAGAAGATTGGGGATACTTAATTTTTCGCCCAAAAAAAAAAACGTAAGGGGTAACACTGTCGTTTGTTTTACGGGTCGAAATTTTGATTTTCGATATATCTCAGCTCTGGAAGGGTCTAGAGCCTCCATTGTTGCACTCAGGTCTAAGTCTCATGGCCCTCTATCAGAATCCAGAGTTTTGAGAAGATTGGGGATACTTAATTTTTCGCCCCAAAAAAAAAACGTAAGGGGTAACACTGTCGGTTTTTTTTTCGGGTCGAAATTTTGATTTTGATATCTCAGCTCTGGAAGGGTCTAGAGCCTCCATTGTTGCACTCAGGTCTAAGTCTCATGGCCCTCTATCAGAATCCAGAGTTTTGAGAAGATTGGGGATACTTAATTTTTCGCCCCAAAAAAAAAAAAACGTAAGGGGTAACACTGTCGTTTTTTTTTCGGGTCGAAATTTTGAGTTTAGATATCTCAGCACTGGAAGGGTCTAGAGCCTCCATTGTTAATCTCAGGTCTATGTCTCATGGCCCTCTATCAGAATCCAGAGTTTTGAGAAGATTGGGGATACTTAATTTTTCGCCCCAAAAAAAAAAACGTAAGGGGTAACACTGTCGTTTTTTTTTATGGGTCTAAATTTTGATTTTCGATATCTCAGCTCTGGAAAGGTCTAGAGCCTCCATTGTTGCACTCAGGTCTAAGTCTCATGGCCCTCTATCAGAATCCAGAGTTTTGAGAAGATTGGAGAAACTTAATTTTTCGCCCAAAAAAAAAAACGTAAGGGGTAACACTGTCGTTTTTTTAACGGGTCGAAATTTTGATTTTCGATATCTCAGCTCTGGAAGGGTTTAGAGCCTCCATTGTTGCACTCAGGTCTAAGTCTCATGGCCCTCTATCAGAATCCAGAGTTTTGAGAAGATTGGAGAAACTTCATTTTTCGCCCAAAAAAAAAACGTAAGGGGTAACACTGTCGTTTTTTTTACGGGTCGAAATTTTGATTTGCGATATCTCAGCTCTGGAAGGGTTTAGAGCCTCCATTGTTGCACTCAGGTCTAAGTCTCATGGCCCTCTATCAGAATCCAGAGTTTTGAGAAGATTGGGGATACTTAATTTTTCGCCCCAAAAAAAAAACGTAAGGGGTAACACTGTCGGGTTTTTTTTGGGTCGAACTTTTGATTTTCGATATCTCAGCTCTGGAAGGGTCTAGAGCCTCCATTGTTCCACTCAGGTCTAAGTCTCATGGCCCTCTATCAGAATCCAGAGTTTTGAGAAGATTGGGGATACTTAATTTTTCGCCCCAAAAAAAAAAAAACGTAAGGGGTAACACTGTCGTTTTTTTTTCGGGTCGAAATTTTGAGTTTAGATATCTCAGCACTGGAAGGGTCTAGAGCCTCCATTGTTAATCTCAGGTCTATGTCTCATGGCCCTCTATCAGAATCCAGAGTTTTGAGAAGATTGGGGATACTTAATTTTTCGCCCCAAAAAAAAAAACGTAAGGGGTAACACTGTCGTTTTTTTTTATGGGTCTAAATTTTGATTTTCGATATCTCAGCTCTGGAAAGGTCTAGAGCCTCCATTGTTGCACTCAGGTCTAAGTCTCATGGCCCTCTATCAGAATCCAGAGTTTTGAGAAGATTGGAGAAACTTAATTTTTCGCCCAAAAAAAAAAACGTAAGGGGTAACACTGTCGTTTTTTTAACGGGTCGAAATTTTGATTTTCGATATCTCAGCTCTGGAAGGGTTTAGAGCCTCCATTGTTGCACTCAGGTCTAAGTCTCATGGCCCTCTATCAGAATCCAGAGTTTTGAGAAGATTGGAGAAACTTCATTTTTCGCCCAAAAAAAAAACGTAAGGGGTAACACTGTCGTTTTTTTTACGGGTCGAAATTTTGATTTGCGATATCTCAGCTCTGGAAGGGTTTAGAGCCTCCATTGTTGCACTCAGGTCTAAGTCTCATGGCCCTCTATCAGAATCCAGAGTTTTGAGAAGATTGGGGATACTTAATTTTTCGCCCCAAAAAAAAAACGTAAGGGGTAACACTGTCGGGTTTTTTTTGGGTCGAACTTTTGATTTTCGATATCTCAGCTCTGGAAGGGTCTAGAGCCTCCATTGTTCCACTCAGGTCTAAGTCTCATGGCCCTCTATCAGAATCCAGAGTTTTGAGAAGATTGGAGAAACTTCATTTTTCGCCCCAAAAAAAAAAACGTAAGGGGTAACACTGTCGTTTTTTTTTTCGGGTCGAAATTTTGAATTTCGATATCTCAGCTCTGGAAGGGTCTAGAGCCTCCATTGTTGCACTCAGGTCTAAGTCTAATGGCCCTCTATCAGAATCCAGAGTTTTGAGAAGATTGGGGATACTTAATTTTTCGCCCAAAAAAAAAAAAACGTAAGGGGTAACACTGTCGTTTTTTTTTCGGGTCGAAATTTTGATTTTCGATATCTCAGCTCTGGAAGGGTTTAGAGCCTCCATTGTTGCACTCAGGTCTAAGTCTCATGGCCCTCTATCAGAATCCAGAGTTTTGAGAAGATTGGGGATACTTAATTTTTCGCCCCAAAAAAAAAAACGTAAGGGGTAACACTGTCGTTTTTTTTTCGGGTCGAAATTTTGAGTTTAGATATCTCAGCACTGGAAGGGTCTAGAGCCTCCATTGTTGCACTCAGGTCTATGTCTCATGGCCCTCTATCAGAATCCAGAGTTTTGAGAAGATTGGGGATACTTAATTTTTCGCCCAAAAAAAAAAACGTAAGGGGTAACACTGTCGTTTTTTTTACGGGTCGAAATTTTGATTTTCGATATCTCAGCTCTGGAAGGGTTTAGAGCCTCCATTGTTGCACTCAGGTCTAAGTCTCATGGCCCTCTATCAGAATCCAGAGTTTTGAGAAGATTGGGGATACTTAATTTTTCGCCGAAAAAAAAAAACGTAAGGGGTAACACTGTCGTTTTTTTTACGGGTCGAAATTTTGATTTTCGATATCTCAGTTCTGGAAGGGTTTAGAGCCTCCATTGTTGCACTCAGGTCCAAGTCTCATGGCCCTCTATCAGAATCCAGAGTTTTGAGAAGATTGGGGATACTTAATTTTTCGCCCAAAAAAAAAAAACGTAAGGGGTAACACTGTCGTTTTTTTTCGGGTCGAAATTTTGATTTTCGATATCTCAGCTCTGGAAGGGTCTAGAGCCTCCATTGTTGCACTCAGGTCTAAGTCTCATGGCCCTCTATCAGAATCCAGAGTTTTGAGAAGATTGGGGATACTTAATTTTTCGCCCCCCAAAAAAAAACGTAAGGGGTAACACTGTCGTTTTTTTTTCGGGTCGAAATTTTGAGTTTCGACATCTCAGCTCTGGAAGGGTCTAGAGCCTCCATTGTTGCACTCAGGTCTATGTCTCATGGCCCTCTATCAGAATCCAGAGTTTTGAGAAGATTGGGGATACTTAATTTTTCGCCCCCAAAAAAAACGTAAGGGCACTGTCGTTTTTTTTTCGGGTCGAACTTTTGATTTTCGATATCTCAGCTCTGGAAGGGTCTAGAGCCTCCATTGTTGCACTCAGGTCTAAGTCTCATGGCCCTCTATCAGAATCCAGAGTTTTGAGAAGATTGGAGAAACTTCATTTTTCGCCCAAAAAAAAAAACGTAAGGGGTAACACTGTCTTTTTTTTTAAGGGTCGAAATTTTGATTTTCGATATCTCAGCTCTGGAAGGGTTTAGAGCCTCCATAGTTGCACTCAGGTCTAAGTCTCATGGCCCTCTATCAGAATCCAGAGTTTTGAGAAGATTGGGGATACTAAATTTTTCACCCCCCAAAAAAAAAACGTAAGGGGTAACACTGTCGTTTTTTTTTCAGGTCGAAATTTTGATTTTCGATATCTCAGCTCTGGAAGGGTCTAGAGCCTCCATTGTTGCACTCAGGTGTAAGTCTCATGGCCCTCTATCAGAATCCAGAGTTTTGAGAAGATTGGGGATACTTAATTTTTCACCCCCCAAAAAAAAACGTAAGGGGTAACACTGTCGTTTTTTTTTTCGGGTCGAAATTTTGAGTTTAGATATCTCAGCACTGGAAGGGTCTAGAGCCTCCATTGTTGCACTCAGGTCTATGTCTCATGGCCCTCTATCAGAATCCAGAGTTTTGAGAAGATTGGGGATACTTAATTTTTCGCCCAAAAAAAAAACGTAAGGGGTAACACTGTCGTTTTTTTTACGGGTCGAAATTTAGATTTTCGATATCTCAGCACTGGAAGGGTCTAGAGCCTCCATTGTTGCACTCAGGTCTATGTCTCATGGCCCTCTATCAGAATCCAGAGTTTTGAGAAGATTGGGGATACTTAATTTTTCGCCCAAAAAAAAAAACGTAAGGGGTAACACTGTCTTTTTTTTAACGGGTCGAAATTTAGATTTTCGATATCTCAACTCTGGAAGGGTCTAGAGCCTCCATTGTTGCACTCAGGTCTAAGTCTCATGGCCCTCTATCAGAATCCAGAGTTTTGAGAACATTGGGGATACTTAATTTTTCGCCCAAAAAAAAAAAAACGTAAGGGGTAACACTGTCGTTTTTTTTTCGGGTCGAAATTTTGATTTTCGATATCTCAGCTCTGGAAGGGTCTAGAGCCTCCATTGTTGCACTCAGGTCTAAGTCTCATGGCCCTCTATCAGAATCCAGAGTTTTGAGAAGATTGGGGATACTTAATTTTTCGCCCCCCCAAAAAAAACGTAAGGGGTAACACTGTCGTTTTTTTTTTCGGGTCGAAATTTTGAGTTTCGACATCTCAGCTCTGGAAGGGTCTAGAGCCTCCATTGTTGCACTCAGGTCTATGTCTCATGGCCCTCTATCAGAATCCAGAGTTTTGAGAAGATTGGGGATACTTAATTTTTCGCCCCAAAAAAAAACGTAAGGGGTAACACTGTCGTTTTTTTTTCGGGTCGAAATTTTGATTTTCGATATCTCAGCTCTGGAAGGGTCTAGAGCCTCCATTGTTGCACTCAGGTCTAAGTCTCATGGCCCTCTATCAGAATCCAGAGTTTTGAGAAGATTGGAGAAACTTCATTTTTCGCCCAAAAAAAAAAAACGTAAGGGGTAACACTGTCGTTTTTTTTAAGGGTCGAAATTTTGATTTTCGATATCTCAGCTCTGGAAGGGTTTAGAGCCTCCATAGTTGCACTCAGGTCTAAGTCTCATGGCCCTCTACCAGAATCCAGAGTTTTGAGAAGATTGGGGATATTAAATTTTTTTTCTCAAAAAAAAAAACGTAAGGGGTAACACTGTCGTTTTTTTTTCAGGTCGAAATTTTGATTTTCGATATCTCAGCTCTGGAAGGGTCTAGAGCCTCCATTGTTGCACTCAGGTGTAAGTCTCATGGCCCTCTATCAGAATCCAGAGTTTTTAGAAGATTGGGGATACTTAATTTTTCACCCCCCAAAAAAAACGTAAGGGGTAACACTGTCGTTTTTTTTTTCGGGTCGAAATTTTGAGTTTAGATATCTCAGCACTGGAAGGGTCTAGAGCCTCCATTGTTGCACTCAGGTCTATGTCTCATGGCCCTCTATCAGAATCCAGAGTTTTGAGAAGATTGGGGATACTTAATTTTTCGCCCAAAAAAAAAACGTAAGGGGTAACACTGTCGTTTTTTTTACGGGTCGAAATTTAGATTTTCGATATCTCAGCACTGGAAGGGTCTAGAGCCTCCATTGTTGCACTCAGGTCTATGTCTCATGGCCCTCTATCAGAATCCAGAGTTTTGAGAAGATTGGGGATACTTAATTTTTCGCCCAAAAAAAAAAACGTAAGGGGTAACACTGTCGTTTTTTTTACGGGTCGAAATTTAGATTTTCGATATCTCAACTCTGGAAGGGTCTAGAGCCTCCATTGTTGCACTCAGGTCTAAGTCTCATGGCCCTCTATCAGAATCCAGAGTTTTGAGAACATTGGGGATACTTCATTTTTCGCCCAAAAAAAAAAACGTAAGGGGTAACACTGTCGTTTTTTTTTTCGGGTCGAAATTTTGATTCTCGATATCTCAGCTCTGGAAGGGTCTAGAGCCTCCATTGTTGCACTCAGGTCTAAGTCTCATGGCCCTCTATCAGAATCCAGAGTTTTGAGAAGATTGGGGATACTTAATTTTTCGCCCAAAAAAAAAAAAAAACGTAAGGGGTAACACTGTCGTTTTTTTTTCGGGTCGAAATTTTGATTTTCGATATCTCAGCTCTGGAAGGGTCTAGAGCCTCCATTGTTGCACTCAGGTCTAAGTCTCATGGCCCTCTATCAGAATCCAGAGTTTTGAGAAGATTGGGGATACTAAATTTTTCTGATAGAGGGCCATTAGACTTAGACCTGAGTGCAACAATGGAGGCTCTAGACCCTTCCAGAGCTGAGATATCGAAAATCAAAATTTCGACCCTAAAAAAACGACAGTGTTACCCCTTACGTTTTTTTTTGGGCGAAAAATTAAGTATCCCCAATCTTCTCAAAACTCCGGATTCTGATAGAGGGCCATGAGACATAGACCTGAGTGCAACAATGGAGGCTCTAGACCCTTCCAGAGCTGAGATATCGAAAATCAAAATTTCGACCCGAAAAAAACGACAGTGTTACCCCTTACGTTTTTTTTTTGGGCGAAAAATTAAGTATCCCCAATCTTCTCAAAACTCTGGATTCTGATAGAGGGCCATGAGACATAGAACTGAGTGCAACAATGGAGGCTCTAGACCCTTCCAGAGCTGAGATATCGAAAATCAAAATTTCGACCCGAAAAAAAAAACGACAGTGTTACCCCTTACGTTTTTTTTTTTGGGCGAAAAATTAAGTGTCCCCAATCTTCTCAAAACTCTGGATTCTGATAGAGGGCCATGAGACTTAGACCTGAGTGCAACAATGGAGGCTCTAGACCCTTCCAGAGCTGAGATATCGAAAATCAAAAGTTCGACCCGAAAAAAAAAACGACAGTGTTACCCCTTACGTTTTTTTTTGGGGTGAAAAATTAAGTATCCCCAATCTTCTCAAAACTCTGGATTCTGATAGAGGGCCATGAGACTTAGACCTGAATGCAACAATGGAGGCTCTAAACCCTTCCAGAGCTGAGATATCGAAAATCAAAATTTCGACCCGTAAAAAAAACGACAGTGTTACCCCTTACGTTTTTTTTTTTTGGGCGAAAAATTAAGTATCCCCAATCTTCTCAAAACTCTGGATTCTGATAGAGGGCCATGAGACTTAGACCTGAGTGCAACAATGGAGGCTCTAGACCCTTCCAGAGCTGAGATATCGAAAATCAAAATTTCGACCCGAAAAAAAAACGACAGTGTTACCCCTTACGTTTTTTTTTTTTGGGCGAAAAATTAAGTGTCCCCAATCTTCTCAAAACTCTGGATTCTGATAAAGGGCCATGAGACTTAGACCTGAGTGCAACAATGGAGGCTCTAGACCCTTCCAGAGCTGAGATATCGAAAATCAAAAGTTCGACCCGAAAAAAAAAAACGACAGTGTTACCCCTTACGTTTTTTTTTTTGGGCGAAAAATTAAGTATCCCCAATCTTCTCAAAACTCTGGATTCTGATAGAGGGCCATGAGACTTAGACCTGAGTGCAACAATGGAGGCTCTAGACCCTTCCAGAGCTGAGATATCGAAAATCAAAATTTCGACCCGAAAAAAAAAACGACAGTGTTACCCCTTACGTTTTTTTTTTTTGGGCAAAAAATTAAGTATCCCCAATCTTCTCAAAACTCTGGATTCTGATAGAGGGCCATGAGACTTAGACCTGAGTGCAACAATGGAGGCTCTAGACCCTTCCAGAGCTGAGATATCGAAATTCAAAATTTCGACCAGAAAAAAAAACGACAGTGTTACCCCTTACGTTTTTTTTTTGGGGCGAAAAATGAAGTATCCCCAATCTTCTCAAAACTCTGGATTCTGATAGAGGGCCATGAGACATAGACCTGAGTGCAACAATGGAGGCTCTAGACCCTTCCAGAGCTGAGATGTCGAAACTCAAAATTTCGACCCGAAAAAAACGACAGTGTTACCCCTTACATTTTTTTTTGGGCGAAAAATGAAGTATCCCCAATCTTCTCAAAACTCTGGATTCTGATAGAGGGCCATGAGACATAGACCTGAGTGCAACAATGGAGGCTCTAGACCCTTCCAGAGCTGAGATGTCGAAACTCAAAATTTCGACCCGAAAAAAAAACGACAGTGTTACCCCTTACGTTTTTTTTTTTTGGGCGAAAAATTAAGTGTCCCCAATCTTCTCAAAACTCTGGATTCTGATAAAGGGCCATGAGACTTAGACCTGAGTGCAACAATGGAGGCTCTAGACCCTTCCAGAGCTGAGATATCGAAAATCAAAAGTTCGACCCGAAAAAAAAAACGACAGTGTTACCCCTTACGTTTTTTTTTTTTGGGCGAAAAATTAAGTATCCCCAATCTTCTCAAAACTCTGGATTCTGATAGAGGGCCATGAGACTTAGACCTGAGTGCAACAATGGAGGCTCTAGACCCTTCCAGAGCTGAGATATCGAAAATCAAAATTTCGACCCGAAAAAAAAAACGACAGTGTTACCCCTTACGTTTTTTTTTTTGGGCGAAAAATGAAGTTTCTCCAATCTTCTCAAAACTCTGGATTCTGATAGAGGGCCATGAGACTTAGACCTGAGTGCAACAATGGAGGCTCTAGACCCTTCCAGAGCTGAGATATCGAAAATCAAAAGTTCGACCCGAAAAAAAAAACGACAGTGTTACCCCTTACGTTTTTTTTTGGGGTGAAAAATTAAGTATCCCCAATCTTCTCAAAACTCTGGATTCTGATAGAGGGCCATGAGACTTAGACCTGAGTGCAACAATGGAGGCTCTAAACCCTTCCAGAGCTGAGATATCGAAAATCAAAATTTCGACCCGTAAAAAAAACGACAGTGTTACCCCTTACGTTTTTTTTTTTTGGGCGAAAAATTAAGTATCCCCAATCTTCTCAAAACTCTGGATTCTGATAGAGGGCCATGAGACTTAGACCTGAGTGCAACAATGGAGGCTCTAGACCCTTCCAGAGCTGAGATATCGAAAATCAAAATTTCGACCCGAAAAAAAAACGACAGTGTTACCCCTTACGTTTTTTTTTTTTGGGCGAAAAATTAAGTGTCCCCAATCTTCTCAAAACTCTGGATTCTGATAAAGGGCCATGAGACTTAGACCTGAGTGCAACAATGGAGGCTCTAGACCCTTCCAGAGCTGAGATATCGAAAATCAAAAGTTCGACCCGAAAAAAAAAAACGACAGTGTTACCCCTTACGTTTTTTTTTTTGGGCGAAAAATTAAGTATCCCCAATCTTCTCAAAACTCTGGATTCTGATAGAGGGCCATGAGACTTAGACCTGAGTGCAACAATGGAGGCTCTAGACCCTTCCAGAGCTGAGATATCGAAAATCAAAATTTCGACCCGAAAAAAAAAAACGACAGTGTTACCCCTTACGTTTTTTTTTTTTGGGCAAAAAATTAAGTATCCCCAATCTTCTCAAAACTCTGGATTCTGATAGAGGGCCATGAGACTTAGACCTGAGTGCAACAATGGAGGCTCTAGACCCTTCCAGAGCTGAGATATCGAAATTCAAAATTTCGACCAGAAAAAAAAACGACAGTGTTACCCCTTACGTTTTTTTTTTGGGCGAAAAATGAAGTATCCCCAATCTTCTCAAAACTCTGGATTCTGATAGAGGGCCATGAGACATAGACCTGAGTGCAACAATGGAGGCTCTAGACCCTTCCAGAGCTGAGATGTCGAAACTCAAAATTTCGACCCGAAAAAAAAAAACGACAGTGTTACCCCTTACGTTTTTTTTTTGGGCGAAAAATTAAGTATCCCCAATCTTCTCAAAACTCTGGATTCTGATAGAGGGCCATGAGACTTAGACCTGAGTGCAACAATGGAGGCTCTAGACCCTTCCAGAGCTGAGATATCGAAAATCAAAATTTCGACCCTAAAAAAAAACGACAGTGTTACCCCTTACGTTTTTTTTTTTGGGCAAAAAATTAAGTATCCCCAATCTTCTCAAAACTCTGGATTCTGATAGAGGGCCATGAGACTTAGACCTGAGTGCAACTATGGAGGCTCTAAACCCTTCCAGAGCTGAGATATCGAAAATCAAAATTTCGACCCGTAAAAAAACGACAGTGTTACCCCTTACGTTTTTTTTTTTTGGGCGAAAAATTAAGTATCCCCAATCTTCTCAAAACTCTGGATACTGATAGAGGGCCATGAGACTTAGACCTGAGTGCAACAATGGAGGCTCTAGACCCTTCCAGAGCTGAGATATCGAAATTCAAAATTTCGACCAGAAAAAAAAACGACAGTGTTACCCCTTACGTTTTTTTTTTTTGGGCGAAAAATTAAGTAACCCCAATCTTCTCAAAACTCTGGATTCTGATAGAGGGCAATGAGACTTAGACCTGAGTGCAACAATGGAGGCTCTAGACCCTTCCAGAGCTGAGATATCGAAAATCAAAAGTTCGACCCGAAAAAAAAAATGACAGTGTTACCCCTTACGTTTTTTTTTTTGGGCGAAAAATTAAGTATCCCCAATCTTCTCAAAACTCTGGATTCTGATAGAGGGCCATGAGACTTAGACCTGAGTGCAACAATGGAGGCTCTAGACCCTTCCAGAGCTGAGATATCGAAAATCAAAATTTCGACCCGAAAAAAAAAACGACAGTGTTACCCCTTACGTTTTTTTTTTTTGGGCGAAAAATTAAGTAACCCCAATCTTCTCAAAACTCTGGATTCTGATAGAGGGCAATGAGACTTAGACCTGAGTGCAACAATGGAGGCTCTAGACCCTTCCAGAGCTGAGATATCGAAAATCAAAAGTTCGACCCGAAAAAAAAAATGACAGTGTTACCCCTTACGTTTTTTTTTTTTGGGCGAAAAATTAAGTATCCCCAATCTTCTCAAAACTCTGGATTCTGATAGAGGGCCATGAGACTTAGACCTGAGTGCAACAATGGAGGCTCTAGACCCTTCCAGAGCTGAGATATCGAAAATCAAAATTTCGACCCGTAAAAAAACGACAGTGTTACCCCTTACGTTTTTTTTTTTTGGGCGAAAAATTAAGTAACCCCAATCTTCTCAAAACTCTGGATTCTGATAGAGGGCAATGAGACTTAGACCTGAGTGCAACAATGGAGGCTCTAGACCCTTCCAGAGCTGAGATATCGAAAATCAAAAGTTCGACCCGAAAAAAAAAATGACAGTGTTACCCCTTACGTTTTTTTTTTTTGGGCGAAAAATTAAGTATCCCCAATCTTCTCAAAACTCTGGATTCTGATAGAGGGCCATGAGACTTAGACCTGAGTGCAACAATGGAGGCTCTAGACCCTTCCAGAGCTGAGATATCGAAAATCAAAATTTCGACCCGAAAAAAAAAACGACAGTGTTACCCCTTACGTTTTTTTTGGGGGCGAAAAATTAAGTTTCTCCAATCTTCTCAAAACTCTGGATTCTGATAGAGGGCCATGAGACATAGACCTGAGTGCAACAATGGAGGCTCTAGACGCTTCCAGAGCTGAGATATCAAAAATCAAAATTTCGACCCGAAAAAAAACGACAGTGTTACCCCTTACGTTTTTTTTGGGGGGCGAAAAATTAAGTATCCCCAATCTTCTCAAAACTCTGGATTCTGATAGAGGGCCATGAGACTTAGACCTGAGTGCAACAATGGAGGCTCTAGACCCTTCCAGAGCTGAGATATCGAAATTCAAAATTTCGACCAGAAAAAAAAAACGACAGTGTTACCCCTTACGTTTTTTTTTTTTGGGCGAAAAATGAAGTATCCCCAATCTTCTCAAAACTCTGGATTCTGATAGAGGGCCATGAGACATAGACCTGAGTGCAACAATGGAGGCTCTAGACCCTTCCAGAGCTGAGATGTCGAAACTCAAAATTTAGACCCGAAAAAAAAAACGACAGTGTTACCCCTTACGTTTTTTTTTTTGGGCGAAAAATTAAGTATCCCCAATCTTCTCAAAACTCTGGATTCTGATAGAGGGCCATGAGACTTAGACCTGAGTGCAACAATGGAGGCTCTAGACCCTTCCAGAGCTGAGATATCGAAAATCAAAATTTCGACCCGAAAAAAAAACGACAGTGTTACCCCTTACGTTTTTTTTTTTGGGCAAAAAATTAAGTATCCCCAATCTTCTCAAAACTCTGGATTCTGATAGAGGGCAATGAGACTTAGACCTGAGTGCAACAATGGAGGCTCTAGACCCTTCCAGAGCTGAGATATCGAAAATCAAAAGTTCGACCCTAAAAAAAAAAACGACAGTGTTACCCCTTACGTTTTTTTTTTTTGGGCGAAAAATTAAGTATCCCCAATCTTCTCAAAACTCTGGATTCTGATAGAGGGCCATGAGACTGAGACCTGAGTGCAACAATGGAGGCTCTAGACCCTTCCAGAGCTGAGATATCGAAAATCAAAATTTCGACCCGAAAAAAAAAACGACAGTGTTACCCCTTACGTTTTTTTTTTGGGGCGAAAAATTTAGTATCCTCAATCTTCTCAAAACTCTGGATTCTGATAGAGGGCCATTAGACTTAGACCTGAGTGCAACAATGGATGCTCTAGACCCTTCCAGAGCTGAGATATCGAAATTCAAAATTTCGACCCGAAAAAAAAAACGACAGTGTTACCCCTTAGGTTTTTTTTTTGGGGCGAAAAATGAAGTTTCTCCAATCTTCTCAAAACTCTGGATTCTGATAGAGGGCCATGAGACATAGACCTGAGTGCAACAATGGAGGCTCTAGACCTTTCCAGAGCTGAGATATCGAAAATCAAAATTTCGACCCGAAAAAAAACGACAGTGTTACCCCTTACGTTTTTTTTTTGGGCGAAAAATTAAGTATCCCCAATCTTCTCAAAACTCTGGATTCTGATAGAGGGCCATGAGACATAGACCTGAGTGCAACAATGGAGGCTCTAGACCCTTCCAGAGCTGAGATGTCGAAAATCAAAATTTAGACCCATAAAAAAAACGACAGTGTTACCCCTTACGTTTTTTTTTTTTGGGCGAAAAATGAAGTATCCCCAATCTTCTCAAAACTCTGGATTCTGATAGAGGGCCATGAGACATAGACCTGAGTGCAACAATGGAGGCTCTAGAACCTTCCAGAGCTGAGATGTCGAAACTCAAAATTTCGACCCGAAAAAAAAACGACAGTGTTACCCCTTACGGTTTTTTTTTTGGGCGAAAAATGAAGTATCCCCAATCTTCTCAAAACTCTGGATTCTGATAGAGGGCCATGAGACATAGACCTGAGTGCAACAATGGAGGCTCTAGACCCTTCCAGAGCTGAGATGTTGAAACTCAAAATTTCGACCCGAAAAAAAAAACGACAGTGTTACCCCTTACGTGTTTTTTTTTTGGGCGAAAAATTAAGTATCCCCAATCTTCTCAAAACTCTGGATTCTGATAGAGGGCCATGAGACTTAGACCTGAGTGCAACAATGGAGGCTCTAGACCCTTCCAGAGCTGAGATATCGAAAATCAAAATTTCGACCCGTAAAAAAAGCGACAGTGTTACCCCTTACGTTTTTTTTTTTTGGGCGAAAAATTAAGTGTCCCCAATCTTCTCAAAACTCTGGATTCTGATAGAGGGCCATGAGACTTAGACCTGAGTGCAACAATGGAGGCTCTAGACCCTTCCAGAGCTGAGATATCGAAAATCAAAATTTCGACCCGTAAAACAAACGACAGTGTTACCCCTTACGTTTTTTTTTTTTGGGCGAAAAATTAAGTATCCCCAATCTTCTCAAAACTCTGGATTCTGATAGAGGGCCATGAGACTTAGACCTGAGTGCAACAATGGAGGCTCTAGACCCTTCCAGTGCTGAGATATCTAAACTCAAAATTTCGACCCAAAAAAAAAACGACAGTGTTACCCCTTACGTTTTTTTTTTTTTGGGCAAAAAATTAAGTATCCCCAATCTTCTCAAAACTCTGGATTCTGATAGAGGGCCATGAGACTTAGACCTGAGTGCAACAATGGAGGCTCTAGACCTTTCCAGAGCTGAGATATCGAAAATCAAAATTTCGACCTGAAAAAAAAACGACAGTGTTACCCCTTACGTTTTTTTTTTTTTGGGCGAAAAATTTAGTATCCCCAATTTTCTCAAAACTCTGGATTCTAATACAGGGCCATGAGACTTAGACCTAGAATCCTAGAATCCAGAGTTTTGAGAAGATTGGGGATACTTAATTTTTTGCCCAAAAAAAAAAAACGTAAGGGGTAACACTGTCGTTTTTTTTACGGGTCGAAATTTTGATTTTTCATATCTCAGCTCTGGAAGGGTCTAGAGCCTCCATTGTTGCACTCAGGTCTAAGTCTCATGGCCCTCTATCAGAATCCAGAGTTTTGAGAAGATTGGGGATACTTAATTTTTCGCCCCAAAAAAAAAAAACGTAAGGGGTAACACTGTCGTTTTTTTTATGGGTCGAAATTTTGATTTTCGATATCTCAGCTCTGGAAGGGTCTAGAGTCTCCATTGTTGCACTCAGGTCTAAGTCTCATGGCCCTCTATCAGAATCCAGAGTTTTGAGAAGATTGGAGAAACTTCATTTTTCGCCCCAAAAAAAAAACGTAAGGGGTAACACTGTCGTTTTTTTTACGGGTCGAAATTTTGATTTTCGATATCTCAGCTCTGGAAGGGTTTAGAGCCTCCATTGTTGCACTCAGGTCTAAGTCTCATGGCCCTCTATCAGAATCCAGAGTTTTGAGAAGATTGGAGAAACTTCATTTTTCGCCCAAAAAAAAAAACG
The DNA here is from genome assembly GCF_988280905.1 of Pimephales promelas. Lineage (NCBI taxonomy): Eukaryota > Metazoa > Chordata > Actinopteri > Cypriniformes > Leuciscidae > Pimephales > Pimephales promelas. The sequence goes on from NC_142771.1 coordinate 27,053,656, forward strand.
TAAGGGGTAACACTGTCGTTTTTTTTACGGGTCGAAATTTTGATTTTCGATATCTCAGCTCTGGAAGGGTTTAGAGCCTCCATTGTTGCACTCAGGTCTAAGTCTCATGGCCCTCTATCAGAATCCAGAGTTTTGAGAAGATTGGGGATACTTAATTTTTCGCCCCAAAAAAAAAACATAAGGGGTAACACTGTGGTTTTTTTTTTGGGTCGAACTTTTGATTTTCGATATCTCAGCTCTGGAAGGGTCTAGAGCCTCCATTGTTGCACTCAGGTCTAAGTCTCATGGCCTTCTATCAGAATCCAGAGTTTTGAGAAGATTGGGGATACTTAATTTTTCGCCCCAAAAAAAAAACGTAAGGGGTAACACTGTCGTTTTTTTTTTCGGGTCGAAATTTTGAGTTTAGATATCTCAGCACTGGAAGGGTCTAGAGCCTCCATTGTTGCACTCAGGTCTATGTCTCATGGCCCTCTATCAGAATCCAGAGTTTTGAGAAGATTGGGGATACTTAATTTTTCGCCCCAAAAAAAAAAAAAACGTAAGGGGTAACACTGTCGTTTTTTTTACGGGTCGAAATTTTGATTTTCGATATCTCAGCTCTGGAAGGGTTTAGAGCCTCCATTGTTGCACTCAGGTCTAAGTCTCATGGCCCTCTATCAGAATCCAGAGTTTTGAGAAGATTAGGGATACTTAATTTTTCGCCGAAAAAAAAAAACGTAAGGGGTAACACTGTCGTTTTTTTTACGGGTCGAAATTTTGATTTTCGATATCTCAGTTCTGGAAGGGTTTAGAGCCTCCATTGTTGCACTCAGGTCTAAGTCTCATGGCCTTCTATCAGAATCCAGAGTTTTGAGAAGATTAGGGATACTTAATTTTTCGCCCCAAAAAAAAAACGTAAGGGGTAACACTGTCGTTTTTTTTTTCGGGTCGAAATTTTGAGTTTAGATATCTCAGCACTGGAAGGGTCTAGAGCCTCCATTGTTGCACTCAGGTCTATGTCTCATGGCCCTCTATCAGAATCCAGAGTTTTGAGAAGATTGGGGATACTTAATTTTTCGCCCCAAAAAAAAAAAAACGTAAGGGGTAACACTGTCGTTTTTTTTACGGGTCGAAATTTTGATTTTCGATATCTCAGCTCTGGAAGGGTTTAGAGCCTCCATTGTTGCACTCAGGTCTAAGTCTCATGGCCCTCTATCAGAATCCAGAGTTTTGAGAAGATTAGGGATACTTAATTTTTCGCCGAAAAAAAAAAAACGTAAGGGGTAACACTGTCGTTTTTTTTACGGGTCGAAATTTTGATTTTCGATATCTCAGTTCTGGAAGGGTTTAGAGCCTCCATTGTTGCACTCAGGTCCAAGTCTCATGGCCCTCTATCAGAATCCAGAGTTTTGAGAAGATTGGGGATACTTAATTTTTCGCCCAAAAAAAAAAAACGTAAGGGGTAACACTGTCGTTTTTTACGGGTCGAAATTTTGATTTTCGATATCTCAGCTCTGGAAGGGTTTAGAGCCTCCATAGTTGCACTCAGGTCTAAGTCTCATGGCCCTCTATCAGAATCCAGAGTTTTGAGAAGATTGGGGATACTTAATTTTTTGCCCAAAAAAAAAACGTAAGGGGTAACACTGTCGTTTTTTTTTCGGGGCGAAATTTTGAGTTTCGACATCTCAGCTCTGGAAGGGTCTAGAGCCTCCATTGTTGCACTCAGGTCTATGTCTCATGGCCCTCTATCAGAATCCAGAGTTTTGAGAAGATTGGGGATACTTCATTTTTCGCCCAAAAAAAAAAAACGTAAGGGGTAACACTGTCGTTTTTTTTACGGGTCGAAATTTTGATTTTTCATATCTCAGCTCTGGAAGGGTCTAGAGCCTCCATTGTTGCACTCAGGTCTAAGTCTCATGGCCCTCTATCAGAATCCAGAGTTTTGAGAAGATTGGGGATACTTAATTTTTCGCCCAAAAAAAAAAAACGTAAGGGGTAACACCGTTTTTTTTTTTTTTCGGGACGAAATTTTGATTTTCGATATCTCAGCTCTGGAAGGGTCTAGAGCCTCCACTGTTGCACTCAGGTCTAAGTCTCATGGCCCTCTATCAGAATCCAGAGTTTTGAGAAGATTGGGGATACTTAATTTTTCGCCCCAAAAAAAAACGTAAGGGGTAACACTGTCGTTTTTTTTTTTCGGGTCGAAATTTTGATTTTCGATATCTCAGCTCTGGAAGGGTCTAGAGCCTCCATTGTTGCACTCAGGTCTAAGTCTCATGGCCCTCTATCAGAATCCAGAGTTTTGAGAACATTGGGGATACTTAATTTTTCGCCCAAAAAAAAAAAACGTAAGGGGTAACACTGTCGTTTTTTTTTTTCGGGTCGAAATTTTGATTTTCGATATCTCAGCTCTGGAAGGGTCTAGAGCCTCCATTGTTGCACTCAGGTCTAAGTCTCATGGCCCTCTATCAGAATCCAGAGTTTTGAGAAGATTGGGGATACTTAATTTTTCGCCCAAAAAAAAAAAACGTAAGGGGTAACACTGTCGTTTTTTTTTTCGGGTCGAAATTTTGATTTTCGATATCTCAGCTCTGGAAGGGTCTAGAGCCTCCATTGTTGCACTCAGGTCTAAGTCTCATGGCCCTCTATCAGAATCCAGAGTTTTGAGAAGATTGGGGATACTAAATTTTTCTGATAGAGGGCCATTAGACTTAGACCTGAGTGCAACAATGGAGGCTCTAGACCCTTCCAGAGCTGAGATATCGAAATTCAAAATTTCGACCCGAAAAAAAAACCGACAGTGTTACCCCTTACGTTTTTTTTTTGGGGCGAAAAATTAAGTATCCCCAATCTTCTCAAAACTCTGGATTCTGATAGAGGGCCATGAGACTTAGACCTGAGTGCAACAATGGAGGCTCTAGACCCTTCCAGAGCTGAGATATCGAAATTCAAAATTTCGACCAGAAAAAAAAACGACAGTGTTACCCCTTACGTTTTTTTTTTGGGCGAAAAATGAAGTATCCCCAATCTTCTCAAAACTCTGGATTCTGATAGAGGGCCATGAGACATAGACCTGAGTGCAACAATGGAGGCTCTAGACCCTTCCAGAGCTGAGATGTCGAAACTCAAAATTTCGACCCGAAAAAAAAAACGACAGTGTTACCCCTTACGTTTTTTTTTTGGGCGAAAAATTAAGTATCCCCAATCTTCTCAAAACTCTGGATTCTGATAGAGGGCCATGAGACTTAGACCTGAGTGCAACAATGGAGGCTCTAGACCCTTCCAGAGCTGAGATATCGAAAATCAAAATTTCGACCCTAAAAAAAAACGACAGTGTTACCCCTTACGTTTTTTTTTTTGGGCAAAAAATTAAGTATCCCCAATCTTCTCAAAACTCTGGATTCTGATAGAGGGCCATGAGACTTAGACCTGAGTGCAACTATGGAGGCTCTAAACCCTTCCAGAGCTGAGATATCGAAAATCAAAATTTCGACCCGTAAAAAAACGACAGTGTTACCCCTTACGTTTTTTTTTTTTGGGCGAAAAATTAAGTATCCCCAATCTTCTCAAAACTCTGGATACTGATAGAGGGCCATGAGACTTAGACCTGAGTGCAACAATGGAGGCTCTAGACCCTTCCAGAGCTGAGATATCGAAATTCAAAATTTCGACCAGAAAAAAAAACGACAGTGTTACCCCTTACGTTTTTTTTTTTGGGCGAAAAATTAAGTAACCCCAATCTTCTCAAAACTCTGGATTCTGATAGAGGGCAATGAGACTTAGACCTGAGTGCAACAATGGAGGCTCTAGACCCTTCCAGAGCTGAGATATCGAAAATCAAAAGTTCGACCCGAAAAAAAAAATGACAGTGTTACCCCTTACGTTTTTTTTTTTTGGGCGAAAAATTAAGTATCCCCAATCTTCTCAAAACTCTGGATTCTGATAGAGGGCCATGAGACTTAGACCTGAGTGCAACAATGGAGGCTCTAGACCCTTCCAGAGCTGAGATATCGAAAATCAAAATTTCGACCCGAAAAAAAAAACGACAGTGTTACCCCTTACGTTTTTTTTGGGGGCGAAAAATTAAGTTTCTCCAATCTTCTCAAAACTCTGGATTCTGATAGAGGGCCATGAGACATAGACCTGAGTGCAACAATGGAGGCTCTAGACGCTTCCAGAGCTGAGATATCAAAAATCAAAATTTCGACCCGAAAAAAAACGACAGTGTTACCCCTTACGTTTTTTTTGGGGGGCGAAAAATTAAGTATCCCCAATCTTCTCAAAACTCTGGATTCTGATAGAGGGCCATGAGACTTAGACCTGAGTGCAACAATGGAGGCTCTAGACCCTTCCAGAGCTGAGATATCGAAATTCAAAATTTCGACCAGAAAAAAAAAACGACAGTGTTACCCCTTACGTTTTTTTTTTTTGGGCGAAAAATGAAGTATCCCCAATCTTCTCAAAACTCTGGATTCTGATAGAGGGCCATGAGACATAGACCTGAGTGCAACAATGGAGGCTCTAGACCCTTCCAGAGCTGAGATGTCGAAACTCAAAATTTAGACCCGAAAAAAAAAACGACAGTGTTACCCCTTACGTTTTTTTTTTTGGGCGAAAAATTAAGTATCCCCAATCTTCTCAAAACTCTGGATTCTGATAGAGGGCCATGAGACTTAGACCTGAGTGCAACAATGGAGGCTCTAGACCCTTCCAGAGCTGAGATATCGAAAATCAAAATTTCGACCCGAAAAAAAAACGACAGTGTTACCCCTTACGTTTTTTTTTTTGGGCAAAAAATTAAGTATCCCCAATCTTCTCAAAACTCTGGATTCTGATAGAGGGCAATGAGACTTAGACCTGAGTGCAACAATGGAGGCTCTAGACCCTTCCAGAGCTGAGATATCGAAAATCAAAAGTTCGACCCTAAAAAAAAAAACGACAGTGTTACCCCTTACGTTTTTTTTTTTTGGGCGAAAAATTAAGTATCCCCAATCTTCTCAAAACTCTGGATTCTGATAGAGGGCCATGAGACTGAGACCTGAGTGCAACAATGGAGGCTCTAGACCCTTCCAGAGCTGAGATATCGAAAATCAAAATTTCGACCCGAAAAAAAAAACGACAGTGTTACCCCTTACGTTTTTTTTTTGGGGCGAAAAATTTAGTATCCTCAATCTTCTCAAAACTCTGGATTCTGATAGAGGGCCATTAGACTTAGACCTGAGTGCAACAATGGATGCTCTAGACCCTTCCAGAGCTGAGATATCGAAATTCAAAATTTCGACCCGAAAAAAAAAACGACAGTGTTACCCCTTAGGTTTTTTTTTTGGGGCGAAAAATGAAGTTTCTCCAATCTTCTCAAAACTCTGGATTCTGATAGAGGGCCATGAGACATAGACCTGAGTGCAACAATGGAGGCTCTAGACCTTTCCAGAGCTGAGATATCGAAAATCAAAATTTCGACCCGAAAAAAAACGACAGTGTTACCCCTTACGTTTTTTTTTTGGGCGAAAAATTAAGTATCCCCAATCTTCTCAAAACTCTGGATTCTGATAGAGGGCCATGAGACATAGACCTGAGTGCAACAATGGAGGCTCTAGACCCTTCCAGAGCTGAGATGTCGAAAATCAAAATTTAGACCCATAAAAAAAACGACAGTGTTACCCCTTACGTTTTTTTTTTTTGGGCGAAAAATGAAGTATCCCCAATCTTCTCAAAACTCTGGATTCTGATAGAGGGCCATGAGACATAGACCTGAGTGCAACAATGGAGGCTCTAGAACCTTCCAGAGCTGAGATGTCGAAACTCAAAATTTCGACCCGAAAAAAAAACGACAGTGTTACCCCTTACGGTTTTTTTTTTGGGCGAAAAATGAAGTATCCCCAATCTTCTCAAAACTCTGGATTCTGATAGAGGGCCATGAGACATAGACCTGAGTGCAACAATGGAGGCTCTAGACCCTTCCAGAGCTGAGATGTTGAAACTCAAAATTTCGACCCGAAAAAAAAAACGACAGTGTTACCCCTTACGTGTTTTTTTTTTGGGCGAAAAATTAAGTATCCCCAATCTTCTCAAAACTCTGGATTCTGATAGAGGGCCATGAGACTTAGACCTGAGTGCAACAATGGAGGCTCTAGACCCTTCCAGAGCTGAGATATCGAAAATCAAAATTTCGACCCGTAAAAAAAGCGACAGTGTTACCCCTTACGTTTTTTTTTTTTGGGCGAAAAATTAAGTGTCCCCAATCTTCTCAAAACTCTGGATTCTGATAGAGGGCCATGAGACTTAGACCTGAGTGCAACAATGGAGGCTCTAGACCCTTCCAGAGCTGAGATATCGAAAATCAAAATTTCGACCCGTAAAACAAACGACAGTGTTACCCCTTACGTTTTTTTTTTTTTGGGCGAAAAATTAAGTATCCCCAATCTTCTCAAAACTCTGGATTCTGATAGAGGGCCATGAGACTTAGACCTGAGTGCAACAATGGAGGCTCTAGACCCTTCCAGTGCTGAGATATCTAAACTCAAAATTTCGACCCAAAAAAAAAACGACAGTGTTACCCCTTACGTTTTTTTTTTTTTGGGCAAAAAATTAAGTATCCCCAATCTTCTCAAAACTCTGGATTCTGATAGAGGGCCATGAGACTTAGACCTGAGTGCAACAATGGAGGCTCTAGACCTTTCCAGAGCTGAGATATCGAAAATCAAAATTTCGACCTGAAAAAAAAACGACAGTGTTACCCCTTACGTTTTTTTTTTTTTGGGCGAAAAATTTAGTATCCCCAATTTTCTCAAAACTCTGGATTCTAATACAGGGCCATGAGACTTAGACCTAGAATCCTAGAATCCAGAGTTTTGAGAAGATTGGGGATACTTAATTTTTTGCCCAAAAAAAAAAAACGTAAGGGGTAACACTGTCGTTTTTTTTACGGGTCGAAATTTTGATTTTTCATATCTCAGCTCTGGAAGGGTCTAGAGCCTCCATTGTTGCACTCAGGTCTAAGTCTCATGGCCCTCTATCAGAATCCAGAGTTTTGAGAAGATTGGGGATACTTAATTTTTCGCCCCAAAAAAAAAAAACGTAAGGGGTAACACTGTCGTTTTTTTTATGGGTCGAAATTTTGATTTTCGATATCTCAGCTCTGGAAGGGTCTAGAGTCTCCATTGTTGCACTCAGGTCTAAGTCTCATGGCCCTCTATCAGAATCCAGAGTTTTGAGAAGATTGGAGAAACTTCATTTTTCGCCCCAAAAAAAAAACGTAAGGGGTAACACTGTCGTTTTTTTTACGGGTCGAAATTTTGATTTTCGATATCTCAGCTCTGGAAGGGTTTAGAGCCTCCATTGTTGCACTCAGGTCTAAGTCTCATGGCCCTCTATCAGAATCCAGAGTTTTGAGAAGATTGGAGAAACTTCATTTTTCGCCCAAAAAAAAAAACGTAAGGGGTAACACTGTCGTTTTTTTTACGGGTCGAAATTTTGATTTTCGATATCTCAGCTCTGGAAGGGTTTAGAGCCTCCATTGTTGCACTCAGGTCTAAGTCTCATGGCCCTCTATCAGAATCCAGAGTTTTGAGAAGATTGGGGATACTTAATTTTTCGCCCCAAAAAAAAAACATAAGGGGTAACACTGTGGTTTTTTTTTTGGGTCGAACTTTTGATTTTCGATATCTCAGCTCTGGAAGGGTCTAGAGCCTCCATTGTTGCACTCAGGTCTAAGTCTCATGGCCTTCTATCAGAATCCAGAGTTTTGAGAAGATTGGGGATACTTAATTTTTCGCCCCAAAAAAAAAACGTAAGGGGTAACACTGTCGTTTTTTTTTTCGGGTCGAAATTTTGAGTTTAGATATCTCAGCACTGGAAGGGTCTAGAGCCTCCATTGTTGCACTCAGGTCTATGTCTCATGGCCCTCTATCAGAATCCAGAGTTTTGAGAAGATTGGGGATACTTAATTTTTCGCCCCAAAAAAAAAAAAACGTAAGGGGTAACACTGTCGTTTTTTTTACGGGTCGAAATTTTGATTTTCGATATCTCAGCTCTGGAAGGGTTTAGAGCCTCCATTGTTGCACTCAGGTCTAAGTCTCATGGCCCTCTATCAGAATCCAGAGTTTTGAGAAGATTAGGGATACTTAATTTTTCGCCGAAAAAAAAAAACGTAAGGGGTAACACTGTCGTTTTTTTTACGGGTCGAAATTTTGATTTTCGATATCTCAGTTCTGGAAGGGTTTAGAGCCTCCATTGTTGCACTCAGGTCCAAGTCTCATGGCCCTCTATCAGAATCCAGAGTTTTGAGAAGATTGGGGATACTTAATTTTTCGCCCAAAAAAAAAAAACGTAAGGGGTAACACTGTCGTTTTTTACGGGTCGAAATTTTGATTTTCGATATCTCAGCTCTGGAAGGGTTTAGAGCCTCCATAGTTGCACTCAGGTCTAAGTCTCATGGCCCTCTATCAGAATCCAGAGTTTTGAGAAGATTGGGGATACTTAATTTTTTGCCCAAAAAAAAAACGTAAGGGGTAACACTGTCGTTTTTTTTTCGGGGCGAAATTTTGAGTTTCGACATCTCAGCTCTGGAAGGGTCTAGAGCCTCCATTGTTGCACTCAGGTCTATGTCTCATGGCCCTCTATCAGAATCCAGAGTTTTGAGAAGATTGGGGATACTTCATTTTTCGCCCAAAAAAAAAAAACGTAAGGGGTAACACTGTCGTTTTTTTTACGGGTCGAAATTTTGATTTTTCATATCTCAGCTCTGGAAGGGTCTAGAGCCTCCATTGTTGCACTCAGGTCTAAGTCTCATGGCCCTCTATCAGAATCCAGAGTTTTGAGAAGATTGGGGATACTTAATTTTTCGCCCAAAAAAAAAAAACGTAAGGGGTAACACCGTTTTTTTTTTTTTTCGGGACGAAATTTTGATTTTCGATATCTCAGCTCTGGAAGGGTCTAGAGCCTCCACTGTTGCACTCAGGTCTAAGTCTCATGGCCCTCTATCAGAATCCAGAGTTTTGAGAAGATTGGGGATACTTAATTTTTCGCCCCAAAAAAAAACGTAAGGGGTAACACTGTCGTTTTTTTTTTTCGGGTCGAAATTTTGATTTTCGATATCTCAGCTCTGGAAGGGTCTAGAGCCTCCATTGTTGCACTCAGGTCTAAGTCTCATGGCCCTCTATCAGAATCCAGAGTTTTGAGAACATTGGGGATACTTAATTTTTCGCCCAAAAAAAAAAAACGTAAGGGGTAACACTGTCGTTTTTTTTTTTCGGGTCGAAATTTTGATTTTCGATATCTCAGCTCTGGAAGGGTCTAGAGCCTCCATTGTTGCACTCAGGTCTAAGTCTCATGGCCCTCTATCAGAATCCAGAGTTTTGAGAAGATTGGGGATACTTAATTTTTCGCCCAAAAAAAAAAAACGTAAGGGGTAACACTGTCGTTTTTTTTTTCGGGTCGAAATTTTGATTTTCGATATCTCAGCTCTGGAAGGGTCTAGAGCCTCCATTGTTGCACTCAGGTCTAAGTCTCATGGCCCTCTATCAGAATCCAGAGTTTTGAGAAGATTGGGGATACTAAATTTTTCTGATAGAGGGCCATTAGACTTAGACCTGAGTGCAACAATGGAGGCTCTAGACCCTTCCAGAGCTGAGATATCGAAATTCAAAATTTCGACCCGAAAAAAAAACCGACAGTGTTACCCCTTACGTTTTTTTTTGGGGCGAAAAATGAAGTTTTTCCAATCTTCTCAAAACTCTGGATTCTGATAGAGGGCCATGAGACATAGACCTGAGTGCAACAATGGAGGCTCTAGACCCTTCCAGAGCTGAGATATCGAAAATCAAAATTTCGACCCGAAAAAAAAAACGACAGTGTTACCCCTTACGTTTTTTTTTTTGGGGCGAAAAATGAAGTTTCTCCAATCTTCTCAAAACTCTGGATTCTGATAGAGGGCCATGAGACTTAGACCTGAGTGCAACAATGGAGGCTCTAGACCCTTCCAGAGCTGAGATGTTGAAACTCAAAATTTCGACCCATAAAAAAAACGACAGTGTTACCCCTTACGTTTTTTTTTTGGGCGAAAAAATAAGTATCCCCAATCTTCTCAAAACTCTGGATTCTGACAGAGGGCCATGAGACTTAGACCTGAGTGCAACAATGGAGGCTCTAGACCCTTCCAGAGCTGAGATATCGAAAATCAAAATTTCGACCCGAAAAAAAAAACGACAGTGTTACCCCTTACGTTTTTTTTTTTGGGGCGAAAAATTAAGTATCCCCAATCTTCTCAAAACTCTGGATTCTGATAGAGGGCCATGAGACTTAGTCCTGAGTGCAACAATGGAGGCTCTAGACCCTTCCAGAGCTGAGATATCGAAATTCAAAATTTCGACCCGAAAAAAAAAACGACAGTGTTACCCCTTACGTTTTTTTTTGGGGGCGAAAAATGAAGTTTCTCCAATCTTCTCAAAACTCTGGATTCTGATAGAGGGCCATGAGACATAGACCTGAGTGCAACAATGGAGGCTCTAGACCCTTCCAGAGCTGAGATATCGAAAATCAAAATTTCGACCCGAAAAAAAAACGACAGTGTTACCCCTTACGTTTTTTTTTTTTGGGCGAAAAATTAAGTGTCCCCAATCTTCTCAAAACTCTGGATTCTGATAGAGGGCCATGAGACTTAGACCTGAGTGCAACAATGGAGGCTCTAGACCCTTCCAGAGCTGAGATATCGAAAATCAAAAGTTCGACCCGAAAAAAAAAACGACAGTGTTACCCCTTACGTTTTTTTTTTTGGGGTGAAAAATTAAGTATCCCCAATCTTCTCAAAACTCTGGATTCTGATAGAGGGCCATGAGACTTAGACCTGAGTGCAACAATGGAGGCTCTAAACCCTTCCAGAGCTGAGATATCGAAAATCAAAATTTCGACCCGTAAAAAAAACGACAGTGTTACCCCTTACGTTTTTTTTTTGGGCGAAAAATGAAGTTTCTCCAATCTTCTTAAAACTCTGGATTCTGATAGAGGGCCATGAGACTTAGACCTGAGTGCAACAATGGAGGCTCTAGACCCTTCCAGAGCTGAGATATCGAAAATCAAAATTTAGACCCATAAAAAAAACGACAGTGTTACCCCTTACGTTTTTTTTGGGGGGCGAAAAATTAAGAATCCCTAATCTTCTCAAAACTCTGGATTCTGATAGAGGGCCATGAGACTTAGACCTGAGTGCAACAATGGAGGCTCTAGACCCTTCCAGAGCTGAGATATCGAAATTCAAAATTTCGACCAGAAAAAAAAAAACGACAGTGTTACCCCTTACGTTTTTTTTTTTGGGCGAAAAATGAAGTATCCCCAATCTTCTCAAAACTCTGGATTCTGATAGAGGGCCATGAGACATAGACCTGAGTGCAACAATGGAGGCTCTAGACCCTTCCAGAGCTGAGATGTCGAAACTCAAAATTTCGACCTGAAAAAAAAAACGACAGTGTTACCCCTTACGTTTTTTTTTTTGGGGCGAAAAATTAAGTATCCCCAATCTTCTCAAAACTCTGGATTCTGATAGAGGGCCATGAGACTTAGTCCTGAGTGCAACAATGGAGGCTCTAGACCCTTCCAGAGCTGAGATATCGAAATTCAAAATTTCGACCCGAAAAAAAAACCGACAGTGTTACCCCTTACGTTTTTTTTTGGGGGCGAAAAATGAAGTTTCTCCAATCTTCTCAAAACTCTGGATTCTGATAGAGGGCCATGAGACATAGACCTGAGTGCAACAATGGAGGCTCTAGACCCTTCCAGAGCTGAGATATCGAAAATCAAAATTTCGACCCGAAAAAAAAACGACAGTGTTACCCCTTACGTTTTTTTTTTTTGGGCGAAAAATTAAGTGTCCCCAATCTTCTCAAAACTCTGGATTCTGATAGAGGGCCATGAGACTTAGACCTGAGTGCAACAATGGAGGCTCTAGACCCTTCCAGAGCTGAGATATCGAAAATCAAAAGTTCGACCCGAAAAAAAAAACGACAGTGTTACCCCTTACGTTTTTTTTTTTGGGGTGAAAAATTAAGTATCCCCAATCTTCTCAAAACTCTGGATTCTGATAGAGGGCCATGAGACTTAGACCTGAGTGCAACAATGGAGGCTCTAAACCCTTCCAGAGCTGAGATATCGAAAATCAAAATTTCGACCCGTAAAAAAAACGACAGTGTTACCCCTTACGTTTTTTTTTTTTGGGCGAAAAATGAAGTTTCTCCAATCTTCTCAAAACTCTGGATTCTGATAGAGGGCCATGAGACTTAGACCTGAGTGCAACAATGGAGGCTCTAGACCCTTCCAGAGCTGAGATATCGAAAATCAAAATTTAGACCCATAAAAAAAACGACAGTGTTACCCCTTACGTTTTTTTTGGGGGGCGAAAAATTAAGAATCCCTAATCTTCTCAAAACTCTGGATTCTGATAGAGGGCCATGAGACTTAGACCTGAGTGCAACAATGGAGGCTCTAGACCCTTCCAGAGCTGAGATATCGAAATTCAAAATTTCGACCAGAAAAAAAAAACGACAGTGTTACTCCTTACGTTTTTTTTTTTTGGGCGAAAAATGAAGTATCCCCAATCTTCTCAAAACTCTGGATTCTGATAGAGGGCCATGAGACATAGACCTGAGTGCAACAATGGAGGCTCTAGACCCTTCCAGAGCTGAGATGTCGAAACTCAAAATTTCGACCTGAAAAAAAAAACGACAGTGTTACCCCTTACGTTTTTTTTTTTGGGCGAAAAATTAAGTATCCCCAATCTTCTCAAAACTCTGGATTCTGATAGAGGGCAATGAGACTTAGACCTGAGTGCAACAATGGAGGCTCTAGACCCTTCCAGAGCTGAGATATCGAAAATCAAAAGTTCGACCCGAAAAAAAAAACGACAGTGTTACCCCTTACGTTTTTTTTTTTTGGGCGAAAAATTAAGTATCCCCAATCTTCTCAAAACTCTGGATTCTGATAGAGGGCCATGAGACTTAGACCTGAGTGCAACAATGGAGGCTCTAGACCCTTCCAGAGCTGAGATATCGAAAATCAAAATTTCGACCCGAAAAAAAAAACGACAGTGTTACCCCTTACGTTTTTTTTTTTTGGGCAAAAAATTAAGTATCCCCAATCTTCTCAAAACTCTGGATTCTGATAGAGGGCCATGAGACTTAGACCTGAGTGCAACAATGGAGGCTCTAGACCCTTCCAGAGCTGAGATATCGAAAATTAAAAGTTCGACCCGAAAAAAAAAAACGACAGCGTTACCCCTTACTTTTTTTTTTTTGGGCAAAAAATGAAGTTTCTCCAATCTTCTCAAAACTCTGGATTCTGATAGAGGGCCATGAGACTTAGACCTGAGTGCAACAATGGAGGCTCTAGACCCTTCCAGAGCTGAGATATCGAAAATCAAAATTTCGACCCGAAAAAAAAACGACAGTGTTACCCCTTACGTTTTTTTTTTTTGGGCGAAAAATTAAGTATCCCCAATCTTCTCAAAACTCTGGATTCTGATAGAGGGCCATGAGACTTAGACCTGAGTGCAACAATGGAGGCTCTAAACCCTTCCAGAGCTGAGATATCGAAAACCAAAATTTCGACCCGTAAAAAAAACGACAGTGTTACCCCTTACGTTTTTTTTTTTGGGCGAAAAATTAAGTATCCCCAATCTTCTCAAAACTCTGGATTCTGATAGAGGGCCATGAGACTTAGACCTGAGTGCAACAATGGAGGCTCTAAACCCTTCCAGAGCTGAGATATCGAAAATCAAAATTTCGACCCGAAAAAAAAAACGACAGTGTTACCCCTTACGTTTTTTTTTTTGGGCGAAAAATTTAGTATCCCCAATCTTCTCAAAACTCTGGATTCTGATAGAGGGCCATTAGACTTAGACCTGAGTGCAACAATGGATGCTCTAGACCCTTCCAGAGCTGAGATATCGAAATTCAAAATTTCGACCCGAAAAAAAAAACGACAGTGTTACCCCTTAGGTTTTTTTTTTGGGGCGAAAAATGAAGTTTCTCCAATCTTCTCAAAACTCTGGATTCTGATAGAGGGCCATGAGACATAGACCTGAGTGCAACAATGGAGGCTCTAGACCCTTCCAGAGCTGAGATATCGAAAATCAAAATTTCGACCCGAAAAAAACGACAGTGTTACCCCTTACGTTTTTTTTTTGGGCGAAAAATTAAGTATCCCCAATCTTCTCAAAACTCTGGATTCTGATAGAGGGCCATGAGACATAGACCTGAGTGCAACAATGGAGGCTCTAGACCCTTCCAGAGCTGAGATATCGAAAATCAAAATTTCGGCACGAAAAAAAAACGACAGTGTTACCCCTTACGTTTTTTTTTTTTGGGCAAAAAATTAAGTGTCCCCAATCTTCTCAAAACTCTGGATTCTGAAAGAGGGCCATGAGACTTAGACCTGAGTGCAACAATGGAGGCTCTAGACCCTTCCAGAGCTGAGATATCGAAAATCAAAAGTTCAACCCGAAAAAAAAAACGACAGTGTTACCCCTTACGTTTTTTTTTTTTTGGGCAAAAAATTAAGTATCCCCAATCTTCTCAAAACTCTGGATTCTGATAGAGGGCCATGAGACTTAGACCTGAGTGCAACAATGGAGGCTCTAGACCCTTCCAGAGCTGAGATATCGAAAATTAAAAGTTCGACCCGAAAAAAAAAAACGACAGCGTTACCCCTTACTTTTTTTTTTTTGGGCAAAAAATGAAGTTTCTCCAATCTTCTCAAAACTCTGGATTCTGATAGAGGGCCATGAGACTTAGACCTGAGTGCAACAATGGAGGCTCTAGACCCTTCCAGAGCTGAGATATCGAAAATCAAAATTTCGACCCGAAAAAAAAACGACAGTGTTACCCCTTACGTTTTTTTTTTTTGGGCGAAAAATTAAGTATCCCCAATCTTCTCAAAACTCTGGATTCTGATAGAGGGCCATGAGACTTAGACCTGAGTGCAACAATGGAGGCTCTAAACCCTTCCAGAGCTGAGATATCGAAAACCAAAATTTCGACCCGTAAAAAAAACGACAGTGTTACCCCTTACGTTTTTTTTTTTGGGCGAAAAATTAAGTATCCCCAATCTTCTCAAAACTCTGGATTCTGATAGAGGGCCATGAGACTTAGACCTGAGTGCAACAATGGAGGCTCTAAACCCTTCCAGAGCTGAGATATCGAAAATCAAAATTTCGACCCGAAAAAAAAAACGACAGTGTTACCCCTTACGTTTTTTTTTTTGGGCGAAAAATTTAGTATCCCCAATCTTCTCAAAACTCTGGATTCTGATAGAGGGCCATTAGACTTAGACCTGAGTGCAACAATGGATGCTCTAGACCCTTCCAGAGCTGAGATATCGAAATTCAAAATTTCGACCCGAAAAAAAAAACGACAGTGTTACCCCTTAGGTTTTTTTTTTGGGGCGAAAAATGAAGTTTCTCCAATCTTCTCAAAACTCTGGATTCTGATAGAGGGCCATGAGACATAGACCTGAGTGCAACAATGGAGGCTCTAGACCCTTCCAGAGCTGAGATATCGAAAATCAAAATTTCGACCCGAAAAAAACGACAGTGTTACCCCTTACGTTTTTTTTTTGGGCGAAAAATTAAGTATCCCCAATCTTCTCAAAACTCTGGATTCTGATAGAGGGCCATGAGACATAGACCTGAGTGCAACAATGGAGGCTCTAGACCCTTCCAGAGCTGAGATATCGAAAATCAAAATTTCGGCACGAAAAAAAAACGACAGTGTTACCCCTTACGTTTTTTTTTTTGGGCAAAAAATTAAGTGTCCCCAATCTTCTCAAAACTCTGGATTCTGAAAGAGGGCCATGAGACTTAGACCTGAGTGCAACAATGGAGGCTCTAGACCCTTCCAGAGCTGAGATATCGAAAATCAAAAGTTCAACCCGAAAAAAAAAACGACAGTGTTACCCCTTACGTTTTTTTTTTTGGGGTGAAAAATTAAGTATCCCCAATCTTCTCAAAACTCTGGATTCTGATAGAGGGCCATGAGACTTAGACCTGAGTGCAACAATGGAGGCTCTAAACCCTTCCAGAGCTGAGATATCGAAAATCAAAATTTCGACCCGTAAAAAAAACGACAGTGTTACCCCTTACGTTTTTTTTTTGGGCGAAAAATGAAGTTTCTCCAATCTTCTCAAAACTCTGGATTCTGATAGAGGGCCATGAGACTTAGACCTGAGTGCAACAATGGAGGCTCTAGACCCTTCTAGAGCTGAGATATCGAAAATCAAAATTGACCCATAAAAAAAACGACAGTGTTACCCCTTACGTTTTTTTTTTTTGGGCGAAAAATTAAGTATCCCCAATCTTCTCAAAACTCTGGATTCTGATAGAGGGCCATGAGACTTAGACCTGAGTGCAACAATGGAGGCTCTAGACCCTTCCAGAGCTGAGATATCGAAAATCAAAATTTCGACCCGAAAAAAAACCGACAGTGTTACCCCTTACGTTTTTTTTTTTTGGGCGAAAAATTTAGTATCCCCAATCTTCTCAAAACTCTGGATTCTGATAGAGGGCCATGAGACTTAGACCTGAGTGCAACAATGGAGGCTCTAGACCCTTCCAGAGCTGAGATATCGAAAATCAAAATTTCGACCCGAAAAAAAAACGACAGTGTTATCCCTTAAGTTTTTTTTTTTGGGGCGAAAAATTAAGTATCCCCAATCTTCTCAAAACTCTGGATTCTGATAGAGGGCCATGAGACTTAGACCTGAGTGCAACAATCGAGGCTCTAAACCCTTCCAGAGCTGAGATATCGAAAATCAAAATTTCGACCCGTAATAAAAACGACAGTGTTACCCCTTACGTTTTTTTTTTTTGGGCGAAAAATTAAGTATCCCCAATCTTCTCAAAACTCTGGATTCTGATAGAGGGCCATGAGACTTAGACCTGAGTGCAACAATGGAGGCTCTAGACCCTTCCAGAGCTGAGATATCGAAAATCAAAATTTCGACCCGTAAAACAAACGACAGTGTTACCCCTTACGTTTTTTTTTTTGGGCGAAAAATTAAGTATCCCCAATCTTCTCAAAACTCTGGATTCTGATAGAGGGCCATGAGACATAGACCTGAGTGCAACAATAGAGGCTCTAGACCCTTCCAGTGCTGAGATATCGAAAATCAAAATTTCGACCTGAAAAAAAAACGACAGTGTTACCCCTTACGTTTTTTTTTTGGGCGAAAAATTAAGTATCCCCAATCTTCTCAAAACTCTGGATTCTGATAGAGGGCCATGAGACTTAGACCTAGAATCCTAGAATCCAGAGTTTTGAGAAGATTGGGGATACTTAATTTTTTGCCCCAAAAAAAAAAAAAACGTAAGGGGTAACACTGTCGTTTTTTTTACGGGTCGAAATTTTGATTTTTCATATCTCAGCTCTGGAAGGGTCTAGAGCCTCCATTGTTGCACTCAGGTCTAAGTCTCATGGCTCTCTATCAGAATCCAGAGTTTTGAGAAGATTGGGGATACTTAATTTTTCGCCCAAAAAAAAAAACGTAAGGGGTAACACTCGTTTTTTTTCGGGTCGAAATTTTGATTTTCGATATCTCAGCTCTGGAAGGGTCTAGAGCCTCCATAGTTGCACTCAGGTCTAAGTCTCATGGCCCTCTATCAGAATCCAGAGTTTTGAGAAGATTGGGGATACTTAATTTTTTGCCCAAAAAAAAAAAAACGTAAGGGGTAACACTGTCGTTTTTTTTTCGGGTCGAAATTTTGATTTTCGATATCTCAGCTCTGGAAGGGTCTAGAGCCTCCATTGTTGCACTCAGGTCTAAGTCTCATGGCCCTCTATCAGAATCCAGAGTTTTGAGAAGATTGGGGATACTTAATTTTTCGCCCCCCCAAAAAAAACGTAAGGGGTAACACTGTCGTTTTTTTTTTCGGGTCGAAATTTTGAGTTTCGACATCTCAGCTCTGGAAGGGTCTAGAGCCTCCATTGTTGCACTCAGGTCTATGTCTCATGGCCCTCTATCAGAATCCAGAGTTTTGAGAAGATTGGGGATACTTCATTTTTCGCCCAAAAAAAAACGTAAGGGGTAACACTGTCGTTTTTTTTTTCTGGTCGAAATTTTGAATTTCGATATCTCAGCTCTGGAAGGGTCTAGAGCCTCCATTGTTGCACTCAGGTCTAAGTCTCATGGCCCTCTATCAGAATCCAGAGTTTTGAGAAGATTAGGGATTCTTAATTTTTCGCCCCCCAAAAAAAACGTAAGGGGTAACACTGTCGTTTTTTTTACGGGTCGAAATTTTGATTTTTCATATCTCAGCTCTGGAAGGGTCTAGAGCCTCCATTGTTGCACTCAGGTCTAAGTCTCATGGCCCTCTATCAGAATCCAGAGTTTTGAGAAGATTGGGGATACTTAATTTTTCGCCCAAAAAAAAAAAACGTAAGGGGTAACACTGTCGTTTTTTTTCGGGTCGAAATTTTGATTTTCGATATCTCAGCTCTGGAAGGGTCTAGAGCCTCCATTGTTGCACTCAGGTCTAAGTCTCATGGCCCTCTATCAGAATCCAGAGTTTTGAGAAGATTGGGGATACTTAATTTTTCGCCCCAAAAAAAAAACGTAAGGGGTAACACTGTCGTTTTTTTTTCGGGTCGAAATTTTGATTTTCGATATCTCAGCTCTGGAAGGGTCTAGAGCCTCCATTGTTGCACTCAGGTCTAAGTCTCATGGCCCTCTATCAGAATCCAGAGTTTTGAGAAGATTGGGGATACTTAATTTTTCGCCCAAAAAAAAAAAACGTAAGGGGTAACACTGTCGTTTTTTTTTTCGGGTCGAAATTTTGAGTTTAGATATCTCAGCACTGGAAGGGTCTAGAGCCTCCATTGTTGCACTCAGGTCTATGTCTCATGGCCCTCTATCAGAATCCAGAGTTTTGAGAAGATTGGGGATACTTAATTTTTTGCCCAAAAAAAAAAAAACGTAAGGGGTAACACTGTCGTTTTTTTTTCGGGTCGAAATTTTGATTTTCGATATCTCAGCTCTGGAAGGGTCTAGAGCCTCCATTGTTGCACTCAGGTCTAAGTCTCATGGCCCTCTATCAGAATCCAGAGTTTTGAGAAGATTGGGGATACTTAATTTTTCGCCCCCCCAAAAAAAACGTAAGGGGTAACACTGTCGTTTTTTTTTTCGGGTCGAAATTTTGAGTTTCGACATCTCAGCTCTGGAAGGGTCTAGAGCCTCCATTGTTGCACTCAGGTCTATGTCTCATGGCCCTCTATCAGAATCCAGAGTTTTGAGAAGATTGGGGATACTTCATTTTTCGCCCAAAAAAAAACGTAAGGGGTAACACTGTCGTTTTTTTTTTCTGGTCGAAATTTTGAATTTCGATATCTCAGCTCTGGAAGGGTCTAGAGCCTCCATTGTTGCACTCAGGTCTAAGTCTCATGGCCCTCTATCAGAATCCAGAGTTTTGAGAAGATTAGGGATTCTTAATTTTTCGCCCCCCAAAAAAAACGTAAGGGGTAACACTGTCGTTTTTTTTACGGGTCGAAATTTTGATTTTTCATATCTCAGCTCTGGAAGGGTCTAGAGCCTCCATTGTTGCACTCAGGTCTAAGTCTCATGGCCCTCTATCAGAATCCAGAGTTTTGAGAAGATTGGGGATACTTAATTTTTCGCCCAAAAAAAAAAAACGTAAGGGGTAACACTGTCGTTTTTTTTCGGGTCGAAATTTTGATTTTCGATATCTCAGCTCTGGAAGGGTCTAGAGCCTCCATTGTTGCACTCAGGTCTAAGTCTCATGGCCCTCTATCAGAATCCAGAGTTTTGAGAAGATTGGAGAAACTTCATTTTTCGCCCAAAAAAAAAAACGTAAGGGGTAACACTGTTGTTTTTTTTACGGGTCGAAATTTTGATTTGATATCTCAGCTCTGGAAGGGTTTAGAGCCTCCATTGTTGCACTCAGGTCTAAGTCTCATGGCCCTCTATCAGAATCCAGAGTTTTGAGAAGATTGGGGATACTAAATTTTTCGCCCAAAAAAAAAAACGTAAGGGGTAACACTGTCGTTTTTTTTTCGGGTCGAAATTTTGATTTTCGATATCTCAGCTCTGGAAGGGTCTAGAGCCTCCATTGTTGCACTCAGGTCTAAGTCTCATGGCCCTCTATCAGAATCCAGAGTTTTGAGAAGATTGGGGATACTAAATTTTTCGCCCAAAAAAAAAACCCTAAGGGGTAACACTGTCGTTTTTTTCTCTTGTAACCACAGCCGTATCCAACTGATCTGACAGCACGGGCGCTTTGGTCTGCACAAGCCCCGGAAGTTATCTCTTGTGCATGTACACACATTGTTTACACAGATTTTAGAAGTTTAACTTTTCACTGTGAAGATCTAAACATATTTAGATGTACAGGAAATTGCAATGGAAGACGATTTCGATATTTAGATCTTCACAGTGAAAGGTAAAACTTCCGAAATCTGTGTAAACAATGAGTGACGCACATGCGCGAGATATCACTTCCGGGGCTTTCTGGTGCGCTTGCGCAGATAGAAGCGGCCTCGCCCTCGCCCTCAGAGTACTTGGACGTCACTGCGATTACACAAGGTAAAAACTATATTAATACCGTTTGTTTTCTCTCACAAACCGCTCGTTTCGTGTCTTAGGCCATCAATGTGTACTTACATTTACGAGTCATCATGTTTAATTTGGACTTCTCTGTGCATGCTCTTTGAGGTGGGCCCCATAAATCTCCATTATATGATGCATAGACAACGACGGTTTGTCCTAAAAATATCAAAATTGAAAATACTGTGGAAACAAAGACACCTACATCTTGGATGCCCTTGAGGTAAGCTAAAACATCAAAAGGAATTTGAGATGGTGTAATTTGGGAGAGAAAAAATGTTTACAAGTTTGCAACTCTTAAAATATTTCTCTCTTTGGCTTCAAATTTACTGATACACATGCATGGCTTTTGTCTATAACTACAAATCACACTGTCACAGGCGTTCAGTTGATTTGAATCAAATATACCTCCATTAGTAATGACGAAAACGAACAGTATTTATGTTGTTTTTACCTCTTGTAATCACAGCCACGTTCAAGTGATCTAAGGGCACGGGCGCTTTGTGGCTGTGGCTACATGAGGTAAAAACGATATAAATACTGTTCATTTTCTCACAAACCGCTTTCAAACCGCTCGTTTCGTGTCTTAGGCCATCAATGTTTACTTACATTTACGAGTCATTAAATCATGTTTAATTTGGACTTCTCTGTGCATGCTCTTTGAGGTGGTGACAATAGACCTCCATTACTTGACTGACAGACAGATATCAAAATTGAAAATACTGTGGAAACAAAGACACCTACATCTTGGATACCCTTGAGGTAAGCTAAAACATACCAAAAATGTATATCAAAGTGAACTATCCCTGTAATGTTTCATGTCATGGTAATGACCATGTCATATCAGTCTTAAATGTTATCTGATATGTGTGTTTCCCTCCCTGTTTTCAGAGCCTTTTGCAGCATCCCCAGATGGGCAGGCAGAGAAAAAAACGTCCAAAATGTGCATTGTGGACTCGTTTTCTCATTAGTTTTAAGAGAAAATAAAAATATATATTTAAAAAAAAAAGTGTTTTGTTTTTCTTTGCAGAAGTCTGAAAGAGGACATTTATCCAAGTTACAATATTTAATTGTAATATTTACAATATGCTGTCCTATGAAATTACAGAAAATACCTAAAATTACAGGAAATTCCTGGCTACTGAGTTGCCGTAAATATAAAATTTTGCTGTAAAATTTACAGTATTCTATCCTGTAAAATTTACTGTAAACAGCTCCACACGAATAGGACAACTATGGAAGTAATGAAGAGATTTCAGCAGTGTTGTTCCCAAATTTTCCCCATTAAGCTTATAACAGGATGTGATGTTAAAAAATGTTAAAATGCAAACTACCATAAAAAGTTTCTTGTACAAAATACATAAGACAGATTTTTAATGCTTGTATTGACTGTACATGAGTCTTTTACATTCAGTCGCTATCTTTAACTCACACATAACGTGCCGTTGACTCCCTCTAGTGTCCTTAATACATATTCAGTTATATCAAATAAATCTGTGAAGGGTTGTATGGCCCTTTGGTACCAGCTTGTAATATTTTTTTTTATTTTTTTGGA
This sequence comes from Pimephales promelas, assembly GCF_988280905.1. Classification (NCBI taxonomy): domain Eukaryota; kingdom Metazoa; phylum Chordata; class Actinopteri; order Cypriniformes; family Leuciscidae; genus Pimephales; species Pimephales promelas. The sequence goes on from NC_142771.1 coordinate 27,075,788, forward strand.
CGAGTGTTTAGTATTATATATGTGAATTATTGAAAAGCTATGGTGTTGAGCAATTTCCAGCTGGCCTTGTTGGTGTTCAGTAATTGGACGGCTATGAGAGTGTTTGTATATAATATTTATTTAGAGCAGGTGGCTGTTGATGCAGTCACTGCAAGCACACCACTGTTCCCAATGCCAGTCACAGCAGGTATCATACAAGTCAATGGCAGAACATCAACACAATATACAGCCTGCACACACTGAGCAGTGCAGATTTATTTCTTTTTTTAAATTTCTCTGCAAATAGGATGGAATTGAAAACAGCTTTCATTATTAAATAACATCTTGCACCAACAACAAGTCTGACTTCAGTGTTTTCAGAATAATTTTCATTGTTTTTTTTTTCTTTCTCTGGTATTAAAAAAGAAGCAAACATGACGATAAGAAACTGACAGAAATGAGAACTTTAAAGTGGAGAAATCAAGTTAAAAAAAAGGATGATTTCACAGTGACAAACATCCAGCTATATACACAGAAGAAGTGAGGACAGGGTTGTAACTATTAAATGAACACTGGATCGACACCCAGTCGTTTGAAGCGATAGACATGATAAAGCTTTTATAAAAGCCATTCCCATGCCAGACATCTGCACTTTGTCCACGGAGCAGACCACAACAAAGAGGGATATAATTCTGAACATCTGGTGGACAAAAGCTGAGACCGGCCACATATCACATAGTTCAAACATGAAAGACTAAATAAAAAGAACTAAAGCAAGGCACATACATGTTTTAAAAAAAAAATTTTAACATTGCATAATATACAACTTATTTCATCTGAAGACATGGCAGTCAAAAAACATGTCACAAAAAGTTACCTTAAAAAAGAAAACTGGACTTCTAAAAAAATGACCATTTACAATTCATTTAAAACCCTTTGAGCCAAGAAGACACGTTTGTCTCAAATATTAGCAGTTTCATCAACAAGCCCTCTTGATGCTGCATCGTTAAATACTTTTTATCTCTGTTAATAACTTAAATATTACAAATATTCTTTTCTCTCTTTTTTTTTTAAGAACCAGGGAAGGGATTAAGCATATGGCGCTACTGAAAGTGTGTAAAGCATTGTGGGACCTACACAACTATTTTTCTTGCTTGTGTTCCCCTTCCTTTGGGCCCTTTCTTAAATTGCATTTAAGATCATTTTGATGCTGTGACTATTCTAATAATGAGCAGGCAGATTGTCATGGCAACAAAGATGGTTAAGTAATGAGAGACTGAGTTTGCTGGCAATGAGATAATGACATTCAGAGGCTTCCAATAGGTTTGGTGCTGTCATAACAGCAAACTGCCCTCACCATGAATGAGTGAACATGGCATCTGTTAACATCTCATGTCCACAGAGACCAAACTGTCAAAGCGTCACTCATTCTACCCTCAATATGTCCCTGTAAAAGTCACCTAATGTGAGTCTCAGTGAATATGTTTAACCTACTGCTATGTTTTTCAGAATAAGTTATGTACCCAAGCTTAATTTGCATCTTGGACTAGTGCTATAACTTTGGTCATTGAGGAAATGTCTGTCTGGATGATACTGGGGGGAATTCAATACAAAGCAGGCACACCATGGTACATTCACACCCTTAAAACAGCCACTGCGCAATGTTCTGAGATTAGACAGCATGCATGCATGCTTCCAGTGGAAACACACCTGACCAGTGGTGCAAAATCCAGAAATTGCAAAATCCTTGTTAGTTCACTACACTGTCAGTCGATTACACCTTACATGAATGTTTCTTTTCGATTGCCGTTGTATGCCACTCACAAACACATACATTTGCAACTTTCTCACTTTGTGCTTCCTGATGTCCTATCTTCCAAAAACCCAAACCATCACTGGATCCGTGTACAGCGCCTGTGTTTCTCAGGTGTAGTAAAAGTCAACATGACTCTATTTACTTTCTTAATGCACAATCCTGGACACTTTATTCCAAAGAAAAATGAATTTGTCTTAATATTCACTTTCGGCACACAGGCTAATTCATAATGCTAACAAATAGCTAAATAGCTATTTTGGTATCCAGTGCCTACTTTAAATTGCCAAAGAGCAGAATCAAGAACCATTGTATATTTTGTAGCATTTAGGCCTGGAAATGCATTACATCACGGAAGTAAAATGGCTATTCACTTTGACTTCAAGGCCGCCTACACTGTGTATCCCCTTTCTGCAGATGACTAAAGCATAGAGATGTCCAAGGATGAGGCCATGCCTCGCCAAATCAGAGCACCCTTCCCACAAGGCAATGCCTCTCATCGGGCCTATCTCAGCTTGAACCTGTTTGCTTGTGTGTTAGCAGCACTGAGGTCACCTCTCACGTTAAGGCACACAGGACACTGCACATGATGAGGGCAAAGAAAAATAGGGAGGGTGAAGGAAGAAGCAGGAATGTATGAGTTCGCACAGGGAAAAAGTATATGGAAACATAAAGGGTCACAGCAGCAGCAGCAGCAGCAGCACAGAGCGGGAGCCCAGAGCAAGCACAGAGCAGGGGGTGAAACAGCCACTTCAGTCACTACATTCAACACAGCCCACAACACTCTTCAGCAGAGCACAGCCAAACATTCAAGATGTTTAAGCCAGACTTATTTTTTGTTTTGTTTTAAAACTTCATTATAGTCATAGAAAAATCCACATATCTGTCATCAAACTTTATAGATTTCTTAATGTTTCAACACTGTATGTACCATTGAACATGGAATAAAAACATAAAATATTTATATTTATATATATATATATATATATATATATAACTGTACTAATGCATGACTCTCACTATGAGATTTTTTTCTTTATAGATACAAACTTTCCTCATGCTTACAATGTACACATACCATACTATTATTTCATATACATTTATTGTTTTCATATTATTATTTTACTACTCATTGCTCATGGTTGATAGAGATATTCCATGGACAGAGAGTTGAGCTTTAAAACCCAACCTCTGCCTCTCCACCCTCTGCTCTGTCTTTGATGTTTAAAGCCCTGGATGGCCTTCTGCCGAGTCCTGAGGTACATCAACTCGGGTTTGTGCAAAACCAACTCGGAGGGAGAGAGGAGAGACAGGTGTTTCATGACAATGGGGAATGAGCAGGAGAACAGTAGGGGGAGAGAGGAGCAAGGGATGAGGGCTAGAAAGGGGAAGGTGGGTATGTTGTTGGTCACTGTGCCCTTGTGCTCTCCCGGGGTCCTGAGGTTGTGCCACAGAGACACATGCTGTGCTCTTCACTCCAGCATGGCATCCAGCTGATCGGCCAGGTCATCGAACATGCTGCCGATGTCGTCTAGGATGCTCACTGTGCTCTTGTTTTCAGTCATTGAGCTGTGAATCAAAACACGGTTAAATATCTTTTCAAAATAAGAAAAAATGTAGCTGCAAGCAACAGTTGTGGGGTCAAAACAGACATGCGCGAATTCAAAAGTTGAATAGATTTATTTGGTCGACACACCCCAGTGGTGAATTTAAAAGAGAATAAATTCAAAAGCTATAAACAGATCTGCCTTTTAGTTATCAAATTTGATCAGTTGATGTCGCTGTCACTAAAGGTAGGTGGTTTCTTCGGGGAGTCTCAATGATAGAACAGAAGCCTTGCCTCGGGGAGTATCAAGCCTCAACTGTTCAGCTTTTTCGTGTTTAAATTGGCTAACATGCTACAGGCAGTTTTGAAAAGAAAAATAATTAATTATTATATAATTTTGGTACTCGCTGTATTTAGCATGATTTAGCAAAACTGCTTGAAGTCTGTTTCTTAATAACCACAGATGTAGACTCAAAACTGCTGAATTGATTTGAATTGATTATATTAACCTCAGACTAGATGCCATAATAGCATAGATTCCTCCTGGTCTATTATGTCATACAATTTTTGCATGTTTCATGACACTCACTCTCTTTGCCCATCCTCCTTGATCTTCTCTTCTACTGCCAGCAGGGCCGCAGCCAGTGAGGCACTGGTCTCCTCTATCTTCTGGTGCATTGCATCTGCCGTCACTACCCCTGCGACACATGCTGATCCAGTTGAACCGTCCATGGATACACCACTGATTGAGGAGCGAGGGGGCTTCACGGGTGGGGGTGTAGGGGTGGGGGTTGGTGGAGTCTGTGGGGTTTGGGGTGTCTGTGGGGTGTGAGGAGACTGAGGTGTGTGTGGGGTGTGAGGAGACTGTGGTGTGTGTGAGGTCTGCGCGCTCAAAGCTAGTGGGGTTGTAGCCTTGACAGGGTTGGTCTGGGCAGAAGCTGTACTGGCCATTCTGGTGATAGTCTGCTTGGCTGGAGATGGTGTGGGAGTGGGATTAGGCGTCGTGTTTAAAGACTGCAGAACATTTTTGGATGGTTTGGGAGCTGTGGGAGGAGGTGTAGGTTTTGGTGAAATCGGAGGAGGTACTTTCTTTCCTTCAACTGTAGAGAGATAGGAAGAGAGACGGGAAGAGAGACTGACTGAGATGACATTGATTCAACAAGGTTTAAACGTTACAAGGCTTTATGGGATACTCACATAATTGTGTAAAGACAGGGCAAGTGAAAGGCCCGCACTGTGTAGTACCTGGGCTGCCAGGTGCCCCAGTTGGTCCAGGAAATGGAGCTTTCTTGGTGATGGCAGCCGGTGGTCCTTGTTTCTTTATGTGCTGGGCCAGAACAGGTTTGGGAGACACTGGAGGCTTGACAGATTTACGAGGGGTACTCTCAGTGGTGTGGCCTTCCAGGTCTGGACTGTCCCGACGGGGCGAGTTCTCGGGATGTTCCTGTGGCCGGGGCTGCTCTGAAACGGTCACCTCTGACACAGGGCGTCTTTTAATGGTCCCAGTCCCATTCTCGTATGGTACGTGCATCTGCCCATCCTGTTGATCCTCTGCATCTTTGTCTTTGCTTTTGGGACGGCGCTTAACCGTATTTGACTCTGTGAGCAGGAACTTGGTGCCATTTGGCTGCTGCTTGGTGCTCTGGACCCTCCTTTTCAGCGAATCTGTGGCATCCACACATGAAAGGTCTTCCTGGGGTAAAGAGTACGACATTTCTAGGCTCTCCTCAGCCTCATCCTTTCCCTGTCTAGGTTTTTGTTTGATGGTAAGGTTTCCATCCTCAGCAAACGGAAGGTTCTCTGCTGAACTCCCACTAGAGCTTGATTGTGGTTCAGTGCGTTGTCTATCCTGGACAGGCTCTGGCCCTCGCTTAGCAGCTGCCACCAACTCAGTGACAGGCCCACTAATGGTCCTGCGGCGGTTCACTACTTCCCCATCCAGTCCAATGGCATCACGCTGCTTTGTTCCAGCAGAACCCACCTGTAGAGAAACAACCATGTTTTACTACGACAGATTTTGCTAACAGACATCTTTATGAAAAATGCTGAGCATCATCCCAAGGGGGTACTGACAATCACCTTACCTGCAGATAGTGACCTGCAGATTTCTGTGAAGCAAGACCCTTGGCACCCCCACCAATAGAGGACATTTCCAACATGGCCGCAATGCTCCTCACAGTTCCTGCACTGCCTGTGTCTACAGTGCCACCCAGGTCACTAGCACGTCTTTGTGGTTGATAGGGAACATCCAAAAGAGGTCCACTGCTTGTCTCCTTGGGTACTTCAGCTAGATTACTGCTGGAACTTGAGATAGCCGAACTAGAGCGTTTAGGGGGTGGTGGAGGAGGACCTTTCTTTTTCTGCCTGAGTGCAAAGGACTGGCTTCGGTTGACATTCTTTTCTGCCTGCCCTTTCATTGAGTTGCTGCGACCCACCCGGTGCTGTACTGTTGCATACTTTCCTCCTGAATCTGTCACATTCAGTTCATCACGCTCCTGCTCACCATCAGACACAGCATATCGATTCAGGCTGTGGGCACGTTTCTTAGGCAGACCATACTCATCGCAAGCATCGTCGCCATCTGGTGGCAGGCACAGGAGTGGCACTGAGACAGCAGCTCCTTGGGGTGCAGCTTCCATGGTTTCCACAGGCTGGGCAGCTGGGTGTGGATGGGACATTTGAGTTGGGGATTGGGGGTGAGCACGAGGTGTCATGGGCTTCTCTGTCTGTTGGAGCAGCTGAGGACTAGGTTTTGGTTTACCTGGTGGGTTGCTCATCGTTTGTGAGGCGGGAGGCTTCATTTTGGTGGGTGTTTGTGGTGGAGTATAGGGTGGTCCTGCACCTTGGGGATAAGACTGACGTGGTTTTGGCTGCGCCGATGAGACACTTCTCTGGCCTCCTTGGCTGCTCTGGCGCATTGTACGTGCCTCCTTTCTGGGTGGCCCGCTAGGCTCCTCTGTGTCTCGGCTCTTATTCATGCTGTTCTCATGCAGACTGCGGGCTCGGTGCTGTGCTCCCGGACCACTGTTGTTTCTCACCTCTGTGCAGTCCTGCACATCAGCAGGGTGTTTAAGAGCTGCCTGTAACTCCCCGCTCAGTTCACTGTCCTGGAAGGTGCTCATTTTAGGAGACATACACTCTACGCTGTCATGGGGTGGGCTTTCAATTGCCATCACCTCCTGAGCGGCTGGGGGCTTTTTACGCAATGCGTTACGACCATCAGTGGCCTTCTGGATCTCAGCCAGCTTCTTCACTGCAAGCATAAGCTTCTTCTGGTGTCCTACGCAAATTTGGTTAAAGTACTGTAAACCAACATGGCCCATGCACTTTGGTAAAAAAAGAGAAATTTTATGTGTAATCATTTTGATGTACTTAAAGATTATGGATCCCAGTCCACTGTCTTACCAAGTTTTGTGATGCCAATCTCCTGAAGGTCCTCCCACGTAATGTCAGTGATAAAGTCAATGTTCTCGTAGCCATTTTTGACTAAAATTTGGTGATATTGGCTCAACCCAATCAAGGATAACCATTCTCCAAGACTCGCCTACAGATTAAATAGATATAAAAACAAATTACATCTGGATGCGTGTGTATGTGTATGTTCAGGTAATCATACGTTGTGGGGACAAAATAGTAATACCAGGAATGTTAAATCTTTATTAGGAAACAACTTTTAAATAATCCTAAACAATGTATTTTGAAAATGTTAAAATGCCGGAAGTTTTTTGTAAGGGTTGTGTTTAGAGTTAGGGTATCTATACAGATTGTACAGGTAATGAATAAAAATCATTACGTCTATGGAAAGTCCCCATAAAACATGGAAACCCAATGTGTGTTTTTGTATCTGCACTCACCGGTTTTTGATCAGGCAGCCACTCATTAACACTGAGCTTATTTATCTCCGAGGTTATCTTCTTTCGATGTCCTGGTTTGGTTACTCCAATAGCTGTTAAATCCTGAAAATACATATAGGAGTCCCAGAAACCATCAGATCTATAACCAATCACATTCAAGAAGCCCAAGACCTTTGTACACACATACACACTAAACCAAGTGGCGCATATTCTATGAACATCACATTACATATACACAAAAAAGATGATAGAAGCTGATGAAAAAAAATGGGAAAGAGAAAATAATAAAATAATACCAGGAGCAAGTGAGGAAAAGAAGCCTTTTCAGAGTACCCCAAAACACAATCATATAAACATATCCTAATTGAGCATGTCCATGGTGTTTCAACAAAATACCCCAGTTAATTCTGCTTTCAGCAATAATATGTAAATCTCATGAAGGCAGTGGTTTAATGTAATTAAGTATGGCAGATGAGTTTGCTTCCAGGAATTCGAATTGCTCAAAGATTAATTTCAGTTTTAGTAACAATTTAGTTTAGTTCAGTTTAGTAATTATATTTATATGCACATAAATACATAGCTCACAAGAGCATATACATATGCTTAAGTTATTATGTGGGTAATCAAGATACCAACATAACATACTAGGAAACACATTTAATAACCACAACAGCAACAATGTCTGGTAAGATATTTCCATCCTTTTTCACGAGTCTCATAAAGCCTGTGTGAGCCATGCCCATGGCTTTATGTGCTTCAGTTCAGACTCATTGTAATCCGTTTCACTTAAAAATCCAAGGAGAGTTTGTTGGTTGATTCGTTTTTATCTTCTGACTGCTTCTTTTCTGTGCTTTGGGTGGGTCTGTGAGTGTTACATTTAGGGGAAGAGGGGAGTGACGTAAATAGTTTAGGGTGGCTTAAGGAGGTGGGGGGGTGGGGGGGACAACTCTTACCTCTGGGGTCATTCGGCTAATTGTAGGAATGTCATAGCCGGCGCTGATGAAGTTTGGAGCGTAGACCTGCAGCTGAAATTCACTCAGCCATTCGATAACAGCCTCTGAGCTCTAGAAGAAAAGATAGGTGGCAGTCTATCACTGTTTGGGTCCTGTGGCTGAAGATGGACCAGACCCCAGGTCAACAAATGAGCCAATGACCAATGTCACAGCTTCACTAAACTTTATAAGTTAATAAATAATTAAAAAAGTCCACCCTACTTTTTTGTATTAAATTGGACTAATTGCTCTTAGTCCAGTATTACTGCTCTGGCAACAAGGGACAAAGCTTTAGCAAATAAGGACTAGTGTCCATACAGTTTCTGCTTTGGGATGCCATTTCCCTTGAAGTAGGAGGATGTACACTCTGTTTAGGGGAGGCAAAAAGGGAGTTGGGCAGCAGAGAAAATAGGGCTGTTTTGAACAGATGGCCCTTAGTCCACAAGTCCAGCATGGAGCAGCTCTACTCAGCAGCTCAAAAGTCGTGCTGGGAAAGATATGGCAGCCACATTTCTCTGTTATATGACTAAATGGCGGAATTTTTGATATCAGCTGATTGTAAAATTGACAGAAAAAATAGATCAAAAACTGCGAGACTACCAATTTGCAACATACAATGTAATTTAATGAGATAAAGAGTAAATAATACCTATACTGTTATATTTTGTTGGTACTGTGTTAAAAAAATAATCTCATTTTCCTTATAGCTTTAACTGTTCTTCAAGTCTCAAGTTTAGTATGTATAGACATACTAAATCCACATTTAAATCAAACGTCTACATTGTTGGGTACTCTCTGAAAAGAAATCAAAAGGTGAAAATTACTGAAAATAAGGCAAAAAAATGTTTGGAATGGACTTTAAAATGTAGCAAAGAAAATAAAATGAATGATCAGAAAGCATCACAGTGAAAGGAATCACTGTCGAGATTGGAAAGCAGCATCAGACAGAGCAGCTGACAGAAACCTGAAGCTGAAGACAGCATGCAAGGAAGCCTGCGGAAAAGCCCACTCACCGTGTCCTGGCGACAACCGAGAGCGTGTAATACCGATGAGGCCAGCTGTGAGAGGAAGTGCTGGGAAAGCATCCTGGATGTGCAGATGCCAGTGCATCTATATGTATGTGTGTGTGAGAGTGTATACTTGTTTGAAGAAAGGTAACGGGACAGTGTGTTTTGAGTAGGAGTCTCCTTACCTTCCCCTCAGGCAGCGCCTCCCCTTTCCTCTGGGACACTGCCTCCCCATACGGCTGCTCATGGAGTGGACAGCTTGACAAACTCTGACTGCGTGAGGAAGATCCTAGAAGGACCATGAGATCATTCATACACATTGGAGCATTGCTATTACACAACCAATCCCTGTTATGCTTTTTGACTAACTACTCCTTTAGCCAATCAGATCTTTGTGATGCTCCCACCCACAGCAATTAGTTCAACCATCTGGCACAAAAAATGAGCCAAGTCTCTTATTTGTGGGGAAAAAAAAATTGGATGGAGAGACTTATTTGTGACAAGATGCTCTCATATGAAATGTTTTTAAAAGAGTCATTTGAAATTCCCACTAACCTTTGTTGCTGGAAGCATGAGAAGGGTGTTCCAAAGACTTTGTCTGCTCCAGCAGGTGTTCTTTAGCTTTGGCAGACTGTGATAAAACCGTGGCCAGAAGCTACAGGACAAACAAAGCTCATCAGATCAATAAATAACATACAAATATCAATGCAGACTTTACAAATTGGACCTCAAGTGCACCCCCTTATTGAAGAACAAAGCTTTGTGAGACTGAGTAACAGGTTCTTCTCTAATGTATTAAAGGTCCTGCTGGAAAATTCAGCTAAATTCATCTCCTCAAGGTGGCTGGTTGAAGCTGATTATTTATTGGTCAGGTACAAGCTGATTTAGGTGGACTACCAGCTAATGGGGTTAAGGTCGACCTCATAAACCACCTTGGTCAACCTGGTTAGGGCAGGTAGATTTGTTTGTTGGGAGGTCTTTTAAGGTGGTTAGATGGTCCAAGCAGGTTTAGTTGGACTGCTAGCTTGTAAGGGTCAAGGTTGACCTTGTAAATCATCTTGATACACATTTGGTCTGAAAAACTATATGGTAACTGGTTTTAAATGTTTTCTAGCAGGAGCTGAAGCTCATTATTTATGTTGTTTTTTTAATCCATTCTAGCTGGTTCAGGTGGACTACCAGGAAATGGGCACAAGGTTGGCCTTGAAGATCATCTTGTAGATGATCTGGAAAAATTCCAAAACACAACTGAAGTTGACAAGGCTGTTCATCTAAGGATGTTATGACCTGTTTTTTTCTAATACATCTTGTAATAATAGATAAGAGGCTTCTAAAATGAATGACAAACAACAAATAAGGCAGTTCTTTCAGGTATCTTCTCAACACTACAATTGGGGATGAGTCACTTTGCATGTGAGATGCACCTTGACTCACCTTGACTCCCTCTGCCTGTGCGTGAAGGATATTGCTGCTGCCGGCGCTCTGTCCACTACCAGAGGATCGGGCACTGGCCACACTCCCTGAACTGCCCACACTGCTGCGGTCTCCACCTGGAACAACAAGCCCCCAGCAAACACATACACAAACACAGTCAGCCTCATTGGACCATACCACCACGATTGCTCCAATCACACCACTATGAACTTCCCCTCTGCAATGCACTGATCTGATACACGGGATGACAGGGACTTACATAACAATGGTGAAAGACAAGGTGATTGATGGACACAAGACGTTAGCATCGTCACTAACACAAACACACTCAGGCCCACACTACATTCATTGAAAATGCAGTTTGCCACAGGGCTACAGACACATCTGTGGATTGTCTCTACGTGTGCTCTCGAGGGAACGATTCCACGGATGTTACTGTAACAGAGCGAATGAGACCCTTTCAATGCGCCTACACGCCTGCAACTGAGGAGGTTTCTGGGGTCAGGAGTACAGCAGCTGCGCCAGGAGCGTGGCAAAGCAGGAGTCATGAGAGAAGAGGAAGAGGAGGACGAGGAAGGGGCAGTCCTGCTGTTACCTGCCACAGGCTTGCGCAGCACCCAGATCTCTTCGCTGCTGCCGCCACCCTGGGGACCACCGGCTGTGGTGGGTGAGCCATGTGGACTGGAGTCTGAGCCGCGAGAACCTTTAACACAGAAACCACCATTAACTGCGCCCTGGCTTGGCCACCTGCCCGGGATCAGAGGTTTTCTGGACAGGTCAGGCAAGAGGAAACCTTAACTATATGTGCTTTAGCAGTCTGTTGGACCACAAACCTCATTCTCTCTCTCTCTTTCAAACAAAAGGCACACAAGGCAATCGCGCATATATATATACTGTATATCTAACACAAATATATATGAACATTTATATACAGAGGTACATGAAATATATAAGAAGAAACATGTACTGTATATATGTGTATATACATATATATATGCCTTGATTTACACATACACATAGGTAAAACATATATAATATATACAGAGATATATGATTATATATGTAAATAGGTTTAACAACAAGAGGAGTTGCAGTGCATTACAGGAGCATAGTTCATTAGGGATTCCAAAGACATCAAACCACAAGTGTGTGTAAATGTGTTTAAATACAAATAAATCCAATACCCTCTTATGGTAATGGTCTCTAATCATTGAAGAGAGACAGTCTCACCAGACTATAATGTTGTTAAAGGAATAATTAACTTAAAGATGAAAACTCTGCCATCATTTTTTTCAGCCCCCTGTTTGTACAAAACTGTGTGATTTCATTTTGTGAACACAAAATTTAAAGGGATAGTTCACCCAAAAATTAAAATTAAGTCATTAATTAATTACTCACGCCCATGCTGTACCAACCCCGTAAGACCCCGGTCATCTTCGGAACACAAATGAAGATATTTTTGATTAAATTTGAGAGCTGGGTCACTGCCACATAGGCACCCTAAGGGATTGAAACTTGACGGCTCAGAAAGTCAATGAAGAAAATGTTTAAATATTCCATGTGACAACAGTGGCTCAACTATAAGTTTATCAAGCGACGAGACAACTTCTTGTGTGAAAAAAAAAAAATGACTTTATTCGGGCCTACGTTATTTTTCTAGTTCTTCTTGCTCAGTTCTCGCACATGCGTCGTGGTAATCTCTTGACCTCTTGTCTGAGGCCCAGAAGTAAGAAAAGGAATAGTCGAATAAATTCGTATATTTTTTTCGCACAAAAAGTATTTGCGTCGCTTGATAAACTTATAATTGAGCCGCTGTAGTCACATGGAATATTTAAACATTTTCTTCATTGACTTTCTGGGCCGTCAAGTTTCAGTCCCTTAGGGTGCCTATGTAGCAGTGATTCACCTCTCAGATTTAATCAAAAATATCTTCATTTGTGTTCCGAAGACGAACGAAGGTCTTACGGGGTTGGAACAGCATGGGGGTGAGTAATTAATGACTTAATTTTCATTTTTGGGTGAACTAACCCTTTAAGAGAAAATCAGCATAATTCTTCAAAATGGATTTAAACATTTTATAGAAAGTGAGCAGGAAATAAAATAGATTAGTCAAAATATTTTGCTATGTCCACCATTCAAATTCTGCTGGACACAGATTCCATGTGGGCCTGACGATTACTGATCATTTAGAACTAAAACTGACATATTTATATTACAATTTACGGTGATCCAGAGAACATAAGTATATCTTCATGCTCCGTACCTATATCAAAGTTTGGTTTGATACACATCGTTGAAAGGATCAGAGTTAGTATGAATGGACAGATCAGTAGAGTTGAGATGAAGGAGAGTTGAAACAGACAGATGTTCGGTGACGGACAAATGGCTGTGCAGAGATGCAGGAATGGAGGGGTGAGAGGCTGGCTCCGCATTCCCTATTGGTCACGTGTACGAGTGAACGGTTGAAAGGGGCAGTGGAACGAATCCAAAGTGTGGTCATCACAGAGAGGGAAAATATAGCACCAAGATCAGGGAAATTTAGGGGTAAAAGAGGAGAGATAACAGCTCCAACAAAGAGAGGCCCATGAACCTCTTTTGTGCTGGTCAAAAGAACTTACTAGCCAAATCTTGATCATTCTTGGCCTCTAAAAAAAACATAACAAACAACCAAAATAATGTCAGAAAATAAAATTAAACGTGTTTAATTTGAAATTAAATGTAAAGTTCAGAAATAATAATTCTCAGAAAACTTTAAGGAATTAGTGGAACTAATTGATCATTGTTTGTATTCAGACTATTGAAACGAAATATACTGTAATTTAACACATTCCTTAAAGCTTTGTGAATAATAATAACATCAATAATAAATAATAATAATAATAATAATACAGTGGAGACAGATTAGGGGATCTGTACCTTGTCCACTGTGTGGCTCTTCTGAGTTGTTTGGGGACCTGTTATAGCCAAAGGAAGTGAAAAGTGGCAGATGGGAATGTGGTGGCGGAGGTGGAGGAGGCGGCAGGATATGAATCTCATGATACGAGTCCCCATTCACCATGGCAACGGCGGGCGACACGGGGCCGCACACCGGCGCACAGAGCTGTATCTTTTGATACTGTTGGGTACAAGTGACTGTACTCCATGAACCTAGATACGACAACACAGCAACCACCACCACCACAACAAACAAAACAATTACACATAAGAGAGGGAAAGCAAATTAACCCAACACAAAAATCACAACCAATCACAAAATTCAAAACGGAAAAACCATAAAAGACAAATTAAAAGGAAGAAAACGCTTGTTTTTCACTTCGAGCTGCTACGTGTGACGATGGAGTGAAGAACTATTTCTTCAAGGATGAAGGATATTGTTATAATATACATATATTAGAAATAGAGGTGATGTGTGGAAATGCAAGGTTAGTGAAATGAAATGAGCTGGTGCTTGTAGTAAAACGCACATTCTTGTCTCTGTAAGTGCCTGAGAAGAAATTCAACTGTAGAGCTGACTTCTCAAATGAGAAGTTCAGTAAGCGTGACTCTTTTCAGTAAGCCTGTGTGTGGGAGGGTGGGTGTGCGACTGTGTGATTTGATCATTTATGCACAGCAGGGCTTGTTTGAGATAGTTGTCCTCATTCAGATTAATATATCAACAATGTCTTTTTTTCATAAAAACTGCAATTTCAGTAAAAATGGCACTATAAGAAAGGAGTTCTAAAAAGCGCACAAAAAATAAGTTGAATTGAACTTATGGAGTGGAGGAGACCGAGCAGCAGATGCAGAGACAGACATGGATACTTAGTGAAGCTGGCATGAGACACAGTGAACACACAGATTAGACCCCTGCTGAGATATCAACCGGACATAAACCCATTGAATGGAAAGAGAGAACTGTATGGATCATATGCATAAGCATGAGTGCACAAAAGTGTGTTCTGTTGCCCAATAATTCTTCCAAAGAGTGACAATCGAAATATCTCTTCAATATCAGGTGCTTCGGTTTGTCTTGTCTTCTCTCTTCTCGTTTCTTCTCTTATCCGTTCTGAAGAGGTAATTATTGCCAACGTAAACTAAGATCTAGATGTAAATATTGATATTTATCTCCATTAATGAACAAATATGCCCAATGTTTGAGTGTCAAAGTAACAGAAGAGCGTTTTGTGAAAATAGCAAATGTAAATTGACCCAAACGGTTAAATCCAATGAGATCTGGTGTTCTGTCGATGGATGGATGGAGGCGAGGCCACTATTTAAGGTACTATTAATAACCATTTCCCCCCCCCCTCTGACAGCGAGAACTACAATATTACGAGATAAGAAATGAAAAGAGCACTACATTTGCCCTGTTTTTGTTGCCACAAAAGCAGCTGGCCCTGTCTGGCTCTCAATCCAGTGCACATGAGCATCATGAACAGCTGGCTGTAAACAGAATCAGGGTCATGTGAGCATGTGAGTTCAGCAGCATTACTTATGCATCTGTGAGTGTGAGAGGCAGCACTGACCCGCCCGTTGTCGTCTCTTACCAACAGCCCCAGGCCTCTTACTGATCACCTCCACTATGCTGGAGGGGAAGTAGCCCACTCTGTCATTCCCTGTGCGGTTATCATGGATGCAGCCCTTCCACCTCCCATCTGAATGTTGCTCCAGAACCTACAGAGTAATGAATCATAATCATCCATCATCTATAATGGCAATATGCATTGTCTGAGTGCTTTTAATACTTTGTAATGTCCAAATTAAATGAATTACTTCAAGTCAGCCAGCATTAACCAGTTGCAGAAATTTTAAGATTATTTTAGTGTAAATTATTTTTATTTTATACACTATACTGTTCAAAAGTTATAGTGGCTGCATTTCTTCATTTCTGTCAGCAGTTTAAACACAGTAAAATTAATATTGTAAAATATCATTACAATTTAAAATAACTGCTTTCTATTTGAATTTGAAGACTCTATTCTATTTGACAATGTAAAAAAATAGTATTTCAGTATTCTCTGATGAATATAAAGTTCAATTTATGGCATTTATTTGAAATAGAAAACTTTTTTAACAGTCACTTTTAATCAATTTAATGTGTCCATGCTGAATAAAAGTTAAAAAAAAATATATATATCTTATTAGTGTCCTGCAATATATATGCAAATATTTTACAATTGTTTTGAGATCTTTGTGAGGGCATTCTTTCAAACCATAAAAACTTAAGGAAATTAGACCATTCTGAATATCATACTGTATATAGAGCAAAATGAGATATAATTTCTCTGGGAAGGAGCTGATGTGTGTCTAAATTATTTTTGACAATCTGAGGAAAAACACAGGCAACAGTGCCCTCTGTTGAGGAATTCTGAAATTACACTGAACTAACTACTATGATCACAAGGATTAGTGTGGAATTTCTAATCTGTAAACCTAGTCAGCATATTTAACACTGTTTGAAATTTATATAATACATGAGAGTAAAACAAACTGTTTATATGAACTGTTTTCAAAGGTTCTGAATTGATTTATAGCAGGTCTTATGACAATTACCGTGATAACGTCTCCAGCCTTTATGTTGAGGCTTGTCAGGTCGTAATTGTTGCAGTAGTCCTTCAGGGCCCTGACCTGCAAGGCTGCTGAGGCATCTGCACAGAGATAAGCAGACATAAACTGCATGATCTACTTCACATCCCTTATAAACACATGACCACATAAGGGATCTATATCTAAAAAAATGTCTACCATTTTATTGCCACCCCGTTGTCTTACCTCGTAGCATCTGCTTGATTTCCCGGCTGGCCTGTGTAGCAGTGAACTGATAGACGATATCCAGCGCTGTCTGGCTGAATGTGTTTCTCACTGCTGCATTGATGCCACTCTGTAGGGAGAAGGATAAAGCAATATTAGATCATGTTTGGGATCCAATTGACTAACATATGGTAGAAATGTTTCTCAATGAGACAATAAAGTTTGATCTTTTTACTTACCAGATAAGAAGGTATATAAAAACTCAAGCCACTTCTAAACAATTCGTTTTCAAAGTAATTCAATGTATAGTGTTGGGATAGGGCAATGGATATCCAACCTTTTCAGGTCAGGTGATGGACTACTTATAGGCCACCTAACAGGCCAAATCTGAAGGCAACCACCATATCATTCAATGTAGAATTAGACAAGACTAAATAAAGTGGACTGTTCACCAGTGGAGTTGGATTAAGACAATTATGTATTCTGAGGTATAACGGTCAGGTATACTATTAATACTTCATTACAAATCAATGTTAAAACAAACAGTGAGGGTAAATCTATCAGTAAATTAACGTTGGTGCTTACTGACAATTAGTGATGTTATTTTATTAGGCTGCCTGTTGTGTTGCTGTTGTTGTGCACTAAATTCCCTTCAGGGATCAATACAGTTTCTGTCTACTTACATCCAGCAGGAGGCGCACTACGTCAGTCTTCCCACACAGTGCAGCCTCATGGAGAGCAGTGCCCGCTTTGGTCTGCCTGTTGATATCGATGCCCGCCTGGATCAGCAGTCTATTGAGAGTGGATAAAATTAGTAACTAGTCTTGACACAACCACTGAACACCACCGTGATCAAACTGTTCACATCCGAGGCCAGAATTCAAGCCTAGATTTTCGCTTTAAGCTTGTTATTATTGTCCGCATGTTGCCATCACTTATGTGAGGGATAATATAAAGTCATTACAGACATCAGTGATCATCTTCCTGATGAGGTTTGTTATGCAATCATGACCAGCTGGCTGTACTGTATATTAGCCTGCTTATACAGCTACTTACAAGATAAATCAATAGTCATGAATTAGTTAAAGGGATACTCTACTTTTTTTTTGGGAAATAGGCTCATTTTACCACTCCCCCAGAGTTAAACAGTTGAGTTTTACTGTTTTCGAATTTATTCAGCTGATTTTTTTTATATTTAGAAGAATGTCAGTAACCAGACAGTTTCTGGTCTCAGTGTCTGGTTACTGATATTCTTCTAAATATCAAAAATCGTCTGAATACATTCGAAAAAACGAAAAACTCAACTGTTTAACTCTGGGGGAGTGGAAAATGAGCCTATTTCCAAAAAAAAGTGGAGTATCCCTTTAATAAAATGTTATTATCATGCAATAAAAACAAACCACAGAATAATACGAGAGGCAGTGTATGAGATTGGTTTCTGAGTAGAATATACAGTTTAGTTATCACTATACAAAATATTTGACAGCAGAATGCCACATTTGACCAATCAGAATCTAATATTCCAGAGAGCCATGTAATTATGTTAAACTTGTAAGTACTGAAAATTGTTCCCCCTCCAAAAAACCAAAAACAGCCTCCTGACGACTGAAGAACCTCTATTAAATAGACTGTGACCTTCTGACACTAGAGTAAATTCAATTACGGCAGCGGGACATCAGCAAACACAGGTGGCCTGAGTCATGGCTTCAGAGAGGAGGATGGGAAACAGGGTGAGAGCAGAGAACTTGGCCCTGGCACGGTATCAGACACATCCCCTATAATTAGCTATCCAAATGACCCTTTTTAGCTTCACATAATGCCCTCTTGGAAAACACAGGGGATAAAAAAGCATATTGACTGGCTGGGTGAGCACACATTGGTCTGACTGTGTGCAGAGCCGTCTGTCACTCAACATGGGCCCACACCGGGAACCATAGTTTCTGCTAGTGGGCAAATGGCCACACATTTAATTAAATGTATGAGAGCATTAACACAGGTACATGACATTAAGCTTAGGAGACACCGTTTTAATATGAAGGTAACAGCTTTGGTTAGAGGTGCCATGATCCATTTCTTTCACAGACATGAACAATGAAACCTTTTTTCAAATTTTCCCTCACCACATCAATCTGTTTAGGGTCGACAAATGCGTACGGCCTCTAGGGTTACTGGATTAATGATGTAATTAACTGCCTTGTGATAGCCCACACTGTTGCTGTAACCTGCACATTCACATGGTCTATAATTAGCTCCAGGCTGATCAGAGCTGGGCTCGTGCTGGATTGGTGAGAGAGGGAGGTGTGCGTGCTGTGTGGGCACTGGGCACATGTACCTTATTCTAATGTGAGGCACTGCAACACTTACAATTCAGGCAGGCTAATTAATGATGAGTGTCAATGCCCAGTGATAGACCTGACCATCACATGGAGATGTTCCTTTATGATACACTGACCAAGTACACTGTAAAAAATATTGTTGGTTTAACTTAAAAATTTTAAGGCAACCAGGTTACTTAATTTTTTAAGTTGACTGAAATGGAAAAATTGAGTTAATACAATGAAGGAGATTGATTTAATCATCAGAAACTCAAAATAATAAGTTATCTGAACTAAATAAATTATTTAAGTTGATTCGACAAAAGAAAAACTGTTGTGATAACAAATCTTGAAAATATTTTTTTACAGTAGAATAGCTTGTCAATTCATAGTTTGTTTGTTACTAACCCCAAACCATTGAATGGTAGTGTATCACAGTTCCCACTAAAATAATAAGCAGCACAATTGTTTTCAACACTGACGATAAAATAAATGTTTCGTAAGCAGCAAATCATCGTATTAGAATGATTTCTGAAGGAACATGTGACACTGAAGACTGGAGTAATGATGCTGAAAATTCAGCTTTGACATCACAGGAATAAATTACATTCCATTTTAAAATATATTCAAACAGATACTTACAATATTACTGTTTTTACAGTGTTTTTGATCAAATAAATGCAGCCTTGGTGTAAATAAGGGCCGGTTCACACAGAACGTGTTGTTTTTTTTTCTGTTAAAAATGTGAGACGCAGGTGTTTACATTGAAAAACGATGGAAAAGTAGAACCGTGGAATGGAAAATTGCGTTCTGTGAGCGTTCATAGCCCCTATATGAAATCTAAAAGCCTCTTCTAAACAAAATGATTAAATTTCATGCACTTCATTTTGATTTTAATTTTGATTTTCAATGTAATTACATTTTTAGTATTGCTTCTGGTTTTGTCATTTTATTCTTATTTGTATACATGTTTTTATAAAAGTTTATTTCAGTTTTATTTATTTTTTTTGTATATTGAGTTAAAATAAATTAAAAGGTTTGTTTCAGTTATGGTTTATTTTAATTCAAGTAACCAAAACTTGGCAAGCACTCTCTAAGGGTCCCAGGTTTAACAAGTAATAACAAATAAAAACACCCCTGCAGTAGAACAATGAAAAACAGTCACATGTTGACATCTGTATTATTCACATAGTATTGATCCTTATTGACAACTGCACTGATAGCTCTGATAGTTCCTCGGGGCTTGAGACTGAAACTGTTCCATCATAATCACAATCACAACCAGAGAGTTTACATTTAAAAGCAGTTTAATTTGAGATACCCACTGGAATAAAAGGAAAAGTAATACTAAAACTTGTTTCATAAAAATCAATCATACTGTATATGGAACATTTGTGTATGATGCTTGTGATTAATGTGTTAGTCCGACTGTTGTCCAACAAAATGTCTGACGTGCAGTGTAGCATTCGCATAGTACAAAGGCAGGACAGCGCAAAACACCTCTGATCTTCATCTCATCTCTGTCTGATCATGGAGGAGGTCTGGCTGTCACAATGATTGATGGCAGTGTGTTGTATAAGGGAGTGGATGGGGCCTGGCGCACCCTTAGGAATACAGCCGGGTACGTGCACCTTAACCATGCTCATGTTCCCAGTGGAAAGAAGGAAAGATGCCCTTCATCACAAGCAGGCGCAGCTGGTTGTGCACAGATACGACAGCTAATGCTGAGGACACCACTTGTCCAGTTTCTAACGCACTTGGGTTTGGATGTCGATGCACGAAATGCATGGATCAGCCGAGATCTGGAACAATGGATTTCTCATTCAATGTAAATAGTTACACAAGGACCTTTAGGCATGTATATGATAATGCAGTGGAGTCACATGATAATTGACTTATGGCTCACCAAAGAGTTTCTCTAATTAGCTTATTTCTGAGCTCCAGGCCAGTTCTGATAATGCTCAGATCTCATAACACACGCACACAAAGATCAACGGCTCAGTCAAAATGGGTGAGTGTGAAAATTAACTGTGAAACAAAGCATGACGTTTGTTTGTTTTTATGTGACTAAAACAAAATAAAATAATTTTATATAAAAATATATATATTTCAGATGCAATTATATATTTCCTAACTCTGGTGTAGTGTTAATTACAGCCTATTACACTTGCACACTCAATGGAAAAATATATTTTTTTGCCCCCAGAATAGTGTGTAGTTCAGACTATGGACAACTTGACCTCTTCGTCCAAACAATGGCTTGGGGAATTACTGGTTATGCAATTCTGTTTGATTCCAGTGGTGCAGAAATGCCTTTGTTGAACATGATGGATATTGTATTACATGTTGGGTGATTGACTCTCTCATGAGCGGCAGTAAATCCAGCACTTCTGACCTGCACACACTGCTTGCATCATCATCACATGCCCATTGGCTGCTCATTAGCATCAGTGTCTGTTTGCCATCTCTCTTCATCAAGCACATGGATCCATTTACACTAAAACACACACAGTGTGTCCCAGCGTCACAGAACACCAATGGATCATAAAGTCAGCTTCCATTAATATAATGTAGGCTTTTCCCTCCCCCATCTACATTTCCATCCCAGAGCTCCAGTATGCTAGAATGTTTTGATTGTGTTTATGACCATGACTACAACAACTTTCTTAGCTCTTAAAAAGAAAACTGCTGGTTCAGATAAAATGCAGAGTGATTCAAAGTACAATACCAATGATCTTTGTTTAAATCAGTATTTTTGTCTTGCTTTTTCTTAACAAAATAAATTGACATGTGATGCAAAATTGCATAACAATAGGACAGTTCATTTATCAAAATACTTTGTTGTGATTCAGCTCAGCATTTAAATGAATAACACTGCAATCACAATATAATCCAAACAAATTTTTGCATTCCACTGTACTGATTTTCCATGCACCAGCCAGACATATTTGATCATTCTGATCTAGTCTTTTGCAGCGTTTTGTGGATGATGTGCGTTCTAAAAATGTGGCGTTCAAGTTAAAGAACAACCTTTAAAAAACATACCTTACTTTTCTTTCATTCCACTGCCCTGCGTCTTACAGTTTTAAACTCAAAAACACATGAGAAAGGCCCTTGAGTGTGATTAAATGATATTTAAATTTTACATCATTTTAAAAGTTCAATTTAAGTCTAAAGCAATAACTCATCTTTTTAAATTTTCATGTAAAAGCTTTAGTCTTACTGAAATCTAGCTCACTCAAACAGTAGAGGCACTAGCCACACTAAGGTCAAGGCCTTGAACTGAAAAGATGTATAGTTTGAATGCAATGCAAGTTGCTTTGTATAAAAGCATGTAAATGCAACCAGTCTGGTTACATGCAGGCTTTATCAACTGGCCTTGCTGTTGTGTGCACACTCTGAAAGACATAAGTGACATGCAACGCGTATTTAAAATTACATGTGGCTTGACAAATGAAGACTGTAGCTCGACTATACAAAAACCTGCTTCACCTTGATTGTGACAGCATGTAAACACTTATTGAGGACGTAAATAGTCGCCTGCCTTAATAAGAAAACAAATATGAACATGTGAATTCATAGATAGGACATAATTTTGCTTTTCTCTTCACAATGAGAAATGATTCAGGTGTTCTTTCTTAATTTTACTCAAACTTTCCTGTCTCATCCCAGAACTGCTGCAGGTTTTAATCAATATACACAGTCTCTGAAATTTAAAGCGTTCCTCTGGGTTTTGATGCCACAGAGAATCTTGATCGTTTCTTACGCGTGATGCTGTGGGCTGTACAATTTCCTTTCACACAAACAACAGGTTTACAGATGCGTTACGAGAAATTCCTATCACTGTGATGTATATTCGCCTATAATATATAAGGCACAAATCCCGCCAGCAGCTTCTGACTGTCTTAGGAAAAACATGTTAAAGAATTTCAGTATGTGTTGTATTTGACCGAAGGGGTATCAAAGGGGTATCCTTCAGAGCATCAAATGTAAATGCTAATTTCTATGCTAATGCTAATACATAATGTACTACTTCTTATAAAAATGAACAATAATGAATGTATTATGGACGAACACAAATAATTCAATAACTGCATATTTATTATTATAGGTAAACATAATAATGATAATATACAAATTAAATTAGTTAAAAATTAACCCAGATTAATAAATAATGTGAAAATCTTTACTTTAGAGTGACGTATAGTTACATGTTTCTACATGTACAGTAATAACAGTAAATTATGCATAATTACAAGTAACAACCCTAAACCAAACTCTAACCGTAACTCTATAGTAAGTACATGTAGTTAAATAATATTAATCATTTCTAATTTGAGTAAGTACAATGTAACCTCGTCACCTTAAAATAAAGTGTAACCAAATCTTTTGCATATTGTTAATTAAGGACACCAAATGCAGTAACTAATGTTAACTAAAAAAAAAAAAACTTATTGTAAAGTGTCACCAAGTTTTCTTATCCCAAGATTATTTAGTGGCAAGAAAAGGTGAATTGATTTTCCTTCAGTGTCTGGTAAACTTTGTGCAACATCGACCCGAGTCTGAGATTTAGAAAGGCGGACTGGAGGTGTGACTTCTATTCTCTGAAAAGCATTCAAGCCACGCATCCTGTCTTTCTATCAGAGTCTTGGGGCTTAGAGTGCTCACCTGATGATATCGATGTGTCCGTTCTTGGCAGCGAGATGCAGTGGGCTGGTGCCGTTGGGATCAGTCGAGTCTCCGGGTTTGGGCTCCAACAGAGCTGCACACATGTTACTGCTCAGCAGCAGCTGGACCACCTGCGGGGCAAAACGAAGACCATACACACACACAAAAGCCAATTACAGACAGAAACAAAAAGATATGCAAGTAATTTGACAGTACCAAAAAAAAAGCAACATGTGACTTACCCCAACACGGCCGAATTCACAAGCCAAGTCTAATGGCGTCTTCCCAGCATTGTCCATTATGCAGGGGTTCGACTGGTGCTGCAGAAGCATCTCAGACTGTGGACAGGTAACCAGATGTTAGTTGCATTTATCACTACCATAGCCAAGTTTTCATTTTAATATAGTTAAACATTTCTAAAAACATATTATTCAACCTATTTTTACATTTAGCTCAGGAATCAGTTAATCTCAAAATTAATATACAGTGAGCTGTATGGAAATAAAAAAAAAAAAATATTGATATAAAAAATGTAATTCTGTTATAATGTTATTTTATGTTTTATTGTTTAATGTTTAATTTTGTTTTTTTAGACAATATAATATAGAATTTGTATGTAGGTTATCAATCGCAACATGAAACTAATGAACAGATTACCAACACAAGGATTTTAATATTGTGTTTCCCCAGGGTGTGATTTGTGAAAAAAGCAGGTTGGGGTAAGAGGATTTTTTTTTCTAATCGGGATGCGCTCATACACAACAAAACAAAAAAATAAACTCTAATTTAACATGCCAGAATTAAAACCTGTTTTGAACATAGAATGGTTCTACAGGGGTTCAAACAGGGCACTATTAAACGAAAGCAAGATGATACTGTAATAATAGCATATTGGAAAAAAATATTTGGCGAACGCACCAGTGTGTATTTGTGATTGCGCTCTGGAGAACGTTTACAAAGTGTTTTAGCAGCGTTGAGCAATGCAGCCAATCACAGACATGTTCTTTGATCTCTTGAGCACAGTGGCCAATCAGAGGTGTTTGAGTGTTTAAGTCACAATCCAGTCACTGCTCAAAAAGTCAGCTTTTTTTCTTCAGTGCTGAGTTCTGCACGATCGAATCGTATCATTGTTACAACGTATAGGTGCAATGTAAATAAGAGATTTAGAGACAGCTTATTATAATGGGATTCTGAATCCCTTTCATTTTCTTTCAAATTGGCAAGCTGAAATTTTATGCTGAAATATAGACTACTATGATGTTTCGTGACAAAAAAAGCTGTGCATGAATTAAGGCCACTGGAACCAGGATCATCACGTATCCAAAACGCACAATGTCAAAGAATAATAGCCACTATATGTACTGAAACTGCTTCTTCACTAAGTGGTAGAAACTCTGACAGAGAAAGAGGTGAAGGCATGTGTATTTTATTACATGCATGTGTGTGTGGGATGATCTTGCTTCAAAGCATTTACTCATCAGGCACAACACTGGTATTCTCCTGTGCACCGGCTGAAATTTGCTAATCATTATCACATTTGAGATTTCTATATTGAAGTGAAAAAAAAATTGGTGATATATTATTACATTTTAATTTACTAAAGGGACCATTTGCGTGTGTGTTTTTTATGTGATGATTTGTGTAAATCACACACTGATTTATGTGTTTGTGTACATCATAATCGAAGTCCTCAGACATCAGAGGCCTCATTTATAAGCGGTGCGTACGCACAAAACAGGCCCCGAAAGAAGCGTACGCCACTTCCGACGCATAAGTTGTGATTTATAAAAACAAACTTGACGGGAAAATTTGAGCACAAATTTGAGCAAAACTCTGACCCATGCGTCCAAACATTTTGGAGATCAAGCAGTTTGGCGACACCGATGGTGAGCTGAGGGACTGACGGCAGACGAAGGAAAACCACCTTAAATCTTCGTAATGAGTCCTAATCATAAATACAGTGCATGTTCACAATAACAATTTAAATAAATAAAATAATGAATTAAACTCTGATATACACATTTAGATTAAATGTGCCATTTTTGTTAGGCACTTAAATTGTAATTTAATTGAAATCATTAAGTTACAGAAAAAAATATTTGTAATGTTTTAACTATAGCAAGAATTGCTTAGCACATGATAATAGCAGAAAATATTTTTGTGGAAATAATGATCAATAATGCACAATAAGGCCTATCTGTTTCCATAAAAAAATATAAAGCAATTAAAAATACTATTTGGCCAGTGGAAAAGACTGAGAAAAACGTTTTCTGAAATGCAATTTATACTATTTTGATTTATTTATTTAAAAATAAGGCAAGGCTACTAAATGGTTTTTAGCGATGTAATGTGACAGCACATCCGTATCTCATATTTTCCTACAGTCTTGTACTGTTAAACATGGTATCACACGGATAAATATGGATACGCTAACGGCGATATGCATAGTAAAACTAGGCGTTGTAAGCCCCATATGGTTATTTCGGTTATTTTTGTTAACATTCTCATTGGCCATTTGAAAACTTAAAAATAGTGCATTAAATGGTAAGAGGGCATCAAGGCAGCTTCACTTCCTGTCTCCTTACATAATTTTATCTGACTGATTTTTGAAGGCAGCTTAGATGTATCCTTCGCTGCTTCGTTGAGTTGAGCAGGATCGGTGAGCTTCTGTTTATGTTTGCTGATCAATTTTAATTTGTGAATTAGCCTAAATTAAATCTGTTCATCATGTAAAGCAATCGTGTCTCTTTAGAAAATTTGGACTAAACCGCTCAATTCATATGAATAAGTTTTATGATCTCTTCATTTTTTGAAGCATCAAAGTGGAAGTTGTGTCAATGGAGGGACAGAAATCCTTTCATCAAAAAGATCTTCAAATTTGTTCCGAAGGTGAACAAAAGTACAGGTTTGGAACGACATGAGGCTGAGTAAATCATGACAAAATTTTCATTTTTGGATGAACTAACCCTTTAAAGATGATTTTTTGAATCCGGCCCCAGGTTCTGGTTTCAAGTTGTAAGTATCCAAAACAGCATGTTGGATCTTTTATTATACAGTGGACATGGTGTTGTAGCATTATGTACTCACTACGTCATAGTGTCCGTGCTGAGCGGCCAGGTGCAGGGGGATCTGACCCTCATCAGACTGACCGTTCACAGAGGAACCTGACTTCAGCAGCAACTTCATGGGTTCAGACTTTCCCTGCCATGCTGCATAATGCAGAGGTCGCATCCCTGGAACAAGAGAGGAAAGACTTTTGATAGTACTGCACTACACATTCCTGAAACATACATGTAGAGTTAAGCTTGTTTAAGATCGTTAGGAACTGACAACTAAAGCAATCCAGTACTTTTTTATGTGCATATATATTTTTCTGGTACCTTTCTGGTCCCTGATGTCCACTAAGGCCTGAGAGTCCACCAGCAGTGATATAACCTCCACATTTCCATTGAGAGCTGCATGGTGCAGTGGTGAGAATCTGTGAATAACACAAAAAATGACACAAAACATAAACAGGATGTATAGATTTTGCGACTGTGCGCCATTCAGAATCAAATATACCTATATAAATACACAGAGGGAGAGAGAGAGAGAGAGAGAGAGAGAGAGAGAGAGAGAGAGAGAGAGATGAGATTAGTTGAGTCTTGGGGACAGAAAGCCTAAAAAATCTAAAACAAACCCAACATCACCACCTGTTTTGGTGGGTTTCAAGAAAAATCCCCCTCTCTCATCGACAAACAAACTCCAGTATATTCAGGTGTCAGACACGGCTGGAACTTCAAAAGGGACTGGATTCTATGGTAAGATGAAACTAAAAAAAAAAAAAAAGGAAGCTTTTTGGCAGAAAACCTACCAGATTGGTTTTGTGCAAACATGAATAAAAAGTACCCCGTGCCCACAGTTAAATATACTGCTGGATCTTTAATGTTGTGGGCCTATTTTTTTCCTGGAGGTCATGGACATCTTGTTCAGATGCAGAACATGGTATCATGGATTCTAGCAAATACCAATAGATAAAATAATCAAAATCTAATGCCCTCAGCTAGAAATCTTATAATGGGGAGTGGTTGGTCCTTCAATCCAAAACAAACATCAAAATGAACACAAAAATAAGTCACATAAGCTTCTGCCATGACCATCCTCGTCCCCTGACTTGAACCCTACAGAAAATGAGTGGGCTGAACTGACGAGAAGCAACATCAACATGGATCTGGGAATCTGAAAGGATCTGGAGAGATTCTGTATGGAGGAATGGTCTCTGATCTCTTTTCAGGTGTTCTCCAAACCAACAGGCATTATATGAGAACACATTAAAGGAGCTCTAATTAGCAAAATGAGGTTACTAAAAGTATAAAACGGTGTCAATGATTGTGACCACAACAATATATATATATATATATATATATATGTGTGTGTGTGTGTGTGTGTGTGTGTGTGTGTGTGTGTAATAATTAGAAATACTGTAACTAAGTTCAGTAAATTTCTCTTCCTGCCATTTCAGTTCAACATATTGTGGGATGTGGCCAATTCAATTAAATTCCCAACTCCTCAACTCAAATGTAAGTATATCCTTCTGAACTTTGTCCATCTGTGTTAGATTAATAAAATTACAGTGCAACACTGCAACATGCAACACATACAGCAGCTGCCTCTGAGATGCATACCATATTGCACTGCCAAACATATGATACTAACAGCACTTGTTAATGTCTCTTCAGCAAGACCACATCACCTGCCTTATAAAGGACTTAGTAGAAAATACTGTCAACCACATATACCTGAATTATGACTTTTACAGGACTGAAATTTGAAGTTAATCCGAGAAGCCTGTGTTTGAGCAAGATCCTCAATCATCGGTGTGCATGTGTTTGCTCAGCTGTTTAGCTTGTGTAACTCACTGATTGTAAAGCAGACAGTTCAGCCAAAAGCAGTACTACAGCCTA
Source organism: Pimephales promelas (assembly GCF_988280905.1). NCBI lineage: Eukaryota > Metazoa > Chordata > Actinopteri > Cypriniformes > Leuciscidae > Pimephales > Pimephales promelas. The sequence continues at coordinate 27,104,069 of NC_142771.1, forward strand.
CAGGATTTAAATATAAACATACAGCTATGAAACTGCCCTTAGACAAATCAATTAAGTAATAGATGTATAAGACCAAAAATTGATATGCCCAAAATGAATTCTATCTCTTTTCTAAAGACTATCTACATAAGAGACAGTGGCAAATTCCTGAAGAACTGGTCGAGATAACACTGTTCTCTGCGGGTACATGAACGCTGAATGGCCGCTGAAGGTCTGGAGATCTAAATACATTGTCAAATATGAGCTACATTAATATATAAGTCACACATTTGAGGTCTAAATAACTACATTCTCGCCTAAAAAAACTCTTAAAACTACATTTTGTGACATTATCCTGGGGGAATATCGCATGGCTGGAAAAGGCTCTTAGCCAATCAGCTTCGAGAACCAGAAATATAGAACTGTTTATACTTATATTAATATTAATTATGCTATATAATATAAATAACTGAGACTTTTTTTGTTGCTTATTTTAAATAGAAATGTATCAACTATAATACCCCCCACCCCTCCCCCCTCATGATTTAAATGAGTACATTAATACAATTCAGATACGGTATATTCCAGTTTATATATATATATATATATATATATATATGTGTGTGTGTGTGTGTGTGTGTGTGTGTGTGGTGAAGGCAAAAAGCCCTCATTGGATTTTCTGTCACAGCTCACTTTCTGTGATTGGTGCATGAAATATGCTGTAACCATAGCTACGGTTGTGAACGTAAACCCTCAGCTCAGAGTAGAATACTAAACTCACAGAAACCTGGTCTGACCAATCTCCTCTCTCACTGGCACTATCATGCATGTTTGCACTGTGCCACTGCAGAAGAGCTGCTGGCCAGTCTCCCCACCAAACGTCCCCCCTTTCCCAGACTCTCATGCAATACAATATTCATGTTCCCTTCACTCGGTGGCAGTTTCTCTATTAGTAGGTCAGATACAGTAAGCCCTGTTTATTCATATCCATGTATGTATTTCTTTTTCTCATGTGTCACTATACAGCAAGATAGAGGTAAGCACATATCACATATACACAAGTCGCCTGACCTACTTTTCTTGATGAGGGTACTAAAGCCCGAGGCGTTCCCTCGAAAGGAAGCACAATCAGCACTCCTCCATTCACTGAGCAAATGTCTAATCAGATATTGTTTATATATATACACACACATATATATATATATATATATGCAATTTCTAAAGATATTACTGTAAGTAAAGACACTTATAATCTTGCAAAGAATTCTATTACAAATAAACGCTATTCTTTTGAACTTTTTATTTGTCAAAGAATCCTCAAAAAAATACACAAAAATACTGTTTTTAACATTGATAATAATAATAAATATCTCTTGAGCAGGAAATCCGCACATTATAATTATTTCTGAAAGATAATGCTGATCAATGTGAAGGATCATCATAAGACTGCTGTAATGATGCTGAAAATTCAGCTTTGCATCACAAGAATAAATTACATTTGAAAGTATATTAAAACAGAAAACAATTTTTTTTTAAATTGTAAAAATATTTCACATTATTACTGTTTTTTCTGTATTTTGAATCAAATAAATGCAGCTTTGAGCATTAGAGACATAGGAAACATTAAAAAATTGCACTGACCCCAAACTATACACACGGACACGCCAAGAAATTAAATATATATATGTATATAATGTGTATAAAATAATATAAGTATATTATATATGTGTTAATATAGTTATACAGTATATATAATATAGTTCACTGTAATTATATTTTTTTTCAAATGTGGACCCAAATGTACATATTTACCATGTGACACTGACTCAGAAAATGAATATATTACACACAGACTCTTGAGTTATCGATACCGGAATAACAATCATGCCCTCAAGGCATACATAATCATTTTATTAACACTTTACTGGAGTAATTATAACAATAGGGGGACTATATAGAATCATTTAAATTGTCTGTACAAATGTACTATAAAAATGTCACAGTACTAAGATTTGGTAGCCATGTAAAATAAACAAAAACCTCGTCCAAAGGGTCACAGCAGAGCCATGATGCTACAAGCTCTGCAACCTCCACATTTCACTGTTAATTCGAATGGTGTTTCTTCAAATAGAATAAACTGTTGCTCTTCCATCAATGATCTCAACATTTGGTTTTTGGCAGACACATCAAATTAATCGAGGGTAATAACCCAGGCACATCTACTGCTCTACTGGCTCTTATACATTTATCTCCAACAAAATGCCATCAAACGAGACAATCCTACATGTCGGTGTAGTATCCGTTTCTGAAATATTTCAGCTCTGCTGTTTTTCAGTTGTTCTTTCGCTGTAACACGTTCATTTGAAGGCAGGTTTCATATTGTTTTATTGAAGGTGGAGGCAGCAAAACAACAAGCTCTTCCTGGCTCATAAATCAAATTTTGCTCCACAATTGCTCCTCTAGAGCTCCCATTTGAGGGAATGATCTCAGATAAGAAAGAACATTAAGCCTCTTATGAGAGCACTTATTATCACAAGATGTCTGTTAGCTCTATTACCGAAGATAGTATAGATGTCATGCGTGTATGGCACTGCTAGTATGCCCTACTTGTGTAAAAAGGAACATGTAGTCTTAGTGGTATTCGGTAAATGCTTAACCTACTATTCTTCACCACAATGGTAACCCCACAAATCCCAGACATACCAGAAACCCCTTTTAAATTCCAGCACAACAGAACTTTAAACATTACTGTTACTTTTGATAAATTTTATGCATCTTTGATGAATAAATATATTAACTTCTATCAAAATCTTCCACTACAGTACGGCCTACAGTAATTTAAAAGGCCTACAGTAATTGAATGATCTTAAATATACTGTTACTGACCTATGCTACTTATCGGACCAATTCAGATTTAATTGTTTACCAGAACTCTTGCTCATATGAAAAATGTTTAAACTAATGTCATCTTTTATGAATTAGTTGCATGGCTTCAAAGCAACTCACAGTGTGGCTTTCACTGAATTGATTTGTCTTGTTATATTGATTGGCAGCAATAACAGGAACTTTTAGTATATTAAAAATCTTAAGATGACGAATTGCATGGGAGAAACTGCAGAGTTGCAGTTCATGAACTGAAAAGTCATAATTAACTGATTGGGTTTAGACAGAACAATTAAGACTTTACTAATGCTCACTGAGCGTGGTAATGAATTCAATAAAAGAACAGCATCATTAATCCTGCCATTGAGTCGTAGCTGCACAAGCTGTGTGTTTTGAAGACATCAGCAAGAAGCAGGTTTTTAAAGGAGGTCATTTTGATCCGCAAATGCAGTCATTACACTGATTCCCAGTATTGCACACTGTTCTCTCAACAACAACAAAAGGAACATTATCTGCTGAGCTAAAGCTGTCTGTTTAATTAGAGAACTTCCATTTGGTAGAAACATAATCATGATAATCCTTTTTTTTTAAACAAATCAATTCAATGACTTAAAGGACATAAAAATCATCATTTAAATGCGACCTATTGCTAGCGAAAAAAATGAGAAATGGGCACTGAATGAATCAATGAACGAATCTGAACTAATCCTTTCAGTGAACTGAACAAACACAAAACACAAAAATCATAGAGGGGTGGCATTGTAATTTTCACCTCAGTATATAGGGGGGGGGGGGTTGAATGTGGGCGCTCTATAGGCCAATAATTTGAGCCATCAGGCAGCCACTTTCAATATGTGCGCGATTGAAATGACTTTTTATTGTGCGCTCACTTTTTATATTCACTTTCGAATTCGCGATCCCGCATACTCTGTGTACAGGGTTTGACTATTTTACAAGATATTTGTCAATGATGCTCAGCATCTGTTGTGCACCAAATCTTCCGCCATCGTCTTTTCAGTCATCTCTCGACACGTAATAGGCCTAAAGCCCCGTTCACATCGCCAGCGACACGCAGCGACAAAGCGACAAGATCCCATTCATTTCAATGGAGCGCTGGCGACATCCGGCGACACGAGCGACAATGACCGTTGGCGACAGAATGTGGGCGTGTCAAGCGACAAGAGACAAGCGACAAAAGTTGAGAATTTTCAACTTAAATAGAAAATAGAAAAATAGGAAAGAAGACTTTCAGTAAAGCTCACGTCACCGTCTCGAGTGCAGGCAAGACAGAAAGAGTTCGAGGACGATTTCACTATTTTATATGATTTGACTGTAACCACATACATGGATAATAAAATGATGCATGGAAAAGAAACTGTCGACAGTCTCAGTGAGTTAAATTCATACATTTAACGTTATAGTTTGAGTGTTGTAATTTTATGATGCACGTTTAGCACTGCTGCAGTTCATTTTACAATTTCCCCTGCATTACGTTGACTATTAGGCACAAGAAAATTGATTACTTGTCAAATTCGAATGACGTTTTTATAATTTGTGCCAGTATGAGTGAGTTTAATTTGTTCATTCGTCGATCGATGATCTAGAAAATGATTTAAATCCACTTAACACTGCTGTGTTAATATAAAAACACTGTCCCAACAGCATGCAGTTTCTTTTTAGCCTTAAAAGTCATTTATTCCCAGTCAAATTAAAATTATATAGTTGTATATTACTTGTGATGGTCTTTTGTATAGATATGACCAGACGTGCAGTCTACCAATAACATCAGAGCGACAGCACTACGAACGCCCACAAGCGACATCACAGTACAGAGCCTAGCGACACAAAGCGACAAAATCGCTGGCAGTGTGAACGGGGCTTAAGTGAAATCTGACTCCTGCTTTAGTATGCTGCAACTTATCTCATGCTGTATGGAGCAGAGCAGATGCTTAAAAATTAATAATTGTAGCATAGTGTACATTGTCCAACTTAACTAAATGGTTTTTGCTTCTTTAAAAAAAATGACAACAGTCAACAGTGGGGGGCGGTGCCACAGTGAGCAAGTTATGTAATCGGTGTGGCCGAACACAGTAATAACACTGTAATACAGTCTATCGTAGCAAGCCTAATCCTATGATAACATTTTTACATTTTTAATAAAACAACTAACATTCCTTTTTCTAGCAGGATCAACATTTAATGCTTTTGCCAACTAACGTTAAATGCCCTGCCCTCAACACTTGGCCAAATTGTGTCTGAATGCTTGGATATAGAAAAAAAGAGGAAACAAAACTACTGCACATGCTGTCTAAATATAACAACAAAGCTAGAGAGTTGTCTGAATATATATTTTTAACTTTATTACCCTAGCATCAAGCTTTTACCAATGAACAGAGAATTAGAAGAACCAATCATATTAGAGAAAATAATGTAATGAATCAAGTCACCTTTGCCCTAAAATTATTCTATGAAAACTGTACACAAACAGGTTTGCTATTTTCCACAGTCAATTTAAAAGCTGGTGTCATATGTGGCTGAAATGTGTGAGATGGAGAAGGAGATGACATGGTAAGATTATCCCGGTGAACACAGCCTCACAGCAGATGGCAGTCGTGCTGCAATGTTTGTCAAGCTCGTTTCAGATAGAGCTTATCTTAGAATCCCATGAAAGCCTCCAATTTTGCTGTGGCTCCGTTGGGCCTCAACTCTGACCGCAATGAGAGTGTGTATTTGTGTGGCTGTCAGTGCCAATGACCTTCACACTGAGTGCCTGTGGCACCGAGACACACTGCCTTCACAAATCGGTCTAAAACATTGTCACAACAAGCCTTTAAATCAAGTGCGCGCCCCATCTAAAAGCCTTTGTTTTTATTGTTCCCGCAGACACTCACTGGAACTTTCTACTACAGGGTTGAGGATCATTCTATCAGCATCATGCACCTGACATCCCTCACACAGTGCTTCTGCCGTTTCTCTCACGCTCCCGATCAGGCCCGGTTCCAGATTCAAATCACTAAGGGTGCTTCTGAAATTACTGAGGGTGCTCTAGTAAAGTACAGATGTAGGCTATAATGGCTCAACCATAGCAGAGCACAGTGTAGTGAGACATTTAAGGTTATTTACATTTCACTTTTACCAATAACTGGAATAGAATTTCAAAAACATGTTGCTATGAATATTGTTTCTATTAATCTGTTAGTCTGCCTTTACACTGCTTTAATGCTTTTCTATTTTAACACGTCATTATTCTGTCCCATGCCGAGTGAATCTAGTATTTATATGTAGATGTCACTTCCGAAACTTTGCAGCATGCAATTAGCCGTCGGTCCTCTAAGCAGCATGAAAAACAACCGTTTTATTCAACGGATTATATAGGCGGAAGCCTCAAAAGTGCGAAAGAGAGCTCCCTTTACAATCACTAAAACACTGTCGCTTTGTCAGTTCCTCACGATCTCACAAAGTTCCATTACAATCAATGAAGCTGCCAAAATGGACATTAAATCTCTTACTTACATCATGTCTATACTTGCAACCACAAAGAATACACTAGGCAATGCCATAGTGACCGCCCAGAAACCCCTAGCAACAGCATAAGTAACACCCTAGTAACCATCAAGAACACCAACCAATGCTGTGTCGTCAGCATATTTAAAATAGGTGTGGGCTGAAGAAAAAGCTTGACAGTTATTGGTGTATAATGTCTACAGGATGGGCGACAGAACGCACCCTTGTGATGCCCCATTTTGAGGTTGATAAACATGAGTTAAATCTGACTTGCTGACTATGGTCCGTCAATAAGTCATAGATCCATAAAATCAATTGGGATTTGCTCCCAAATGCACTAATTTTCTCACCAACAGGTGGGGTTGGATCATATTGAAAGCGCTGCTGAAATCAATGAACACGATCTGACCAAGCTCTCAGCATGCTCAAGGCACTCACGAGTGCTGTTAATCAAGGATAGCAGCGCATCCTCAACACCTATCTCTGCACAATAGGCAAATTGTTCCGGGTCTAAAAGAGGTGAAACCTCATGGAGAAGTTGTTTTAAAATGATTTTTTCAAAACATTTCATAACTGCAGAGGTAAGGGCAACAGGTTGCAGATCATAGAGTTCCTTAAGTCTATTAGGGATTGTTTACACCTGTATCTAGTGACAGCTGGAACAACCAGCCCGTTCTCATCCCAAGGCGTCATGTACTGACGCTTTTGACATTTCGTCTACATCCAACTCACATGGCACGTCAACATGATGGGACACAGATATATATGGGCCAGAAGGCGCCTTCTAGTGGGGTAACCCTAACCATACCCCAGAACTAAACCTATCCATAACCGAACAAAGCCCTGTGTGAGTTATATTGACGCTAAAGGGTGCCATGTGCGTTGGATTTAGACAAAATTTCAAAAGCGTCATTATATGATGCCCTAGAATGGGAATGCGTTGAAACAACCTTTGGAAGGGCTGTGCCAACTGATCAGCCCACACCTCTAGTTTCCTGCAGTTAATACCATCAGGCCCACAAGCAATGCCATTGTGGTCAATCGCCACCATATCTTTAGTCTGTTTCAGTACCTTCATGAAGATAGGGTGTGGCACTTTCTAACACTTCAGCAACTGAAGTTTGCTTAGAAGTCAGTCAGTGTGTTTATCAGTGAGCTTTTGGCCATGCATTCATCATCCATTTAAATATGTATTCAATACTTCAGCAGGTGTTGATAAAGGGTTGTTGTGTAACTTGTGTTGCCTCACAAGGTCAACACAGATGTTCGGTTCTGCAGGTTTTACAAAGTATTTGCCCATGAAGTACATCAGAACGTTGTACTCCAAAATAATTATTTTTCTTTTACAAGCTTTTTTTAGGTACCAAATCATCTACAGGATTTTGCTCTACTAAAACACACTTTGTTGTGGAGTTGAGCTCTCACTCAAACGAATCTTTTCCAAATGTCGCTCTTACCCCCTATTGGTAAACTCTTACTATATTTGATAGTCCTTAATCGAAATAATCACAGCTCTTGCGATTTGAAAACCGTTCCCTTTCAAATTGCTATTTCAGTTCAAAAATGATTAATCGTGCAGCCCTAGTAACCACCCAGAGCCCCCCAGCTCTCGACTGTTTAGCAACACTCTAGAATACCAAAGCAACCACTTAGCAAGGCCCTAGCAACCAGAAATGTCCCAGTTACCACCCAGAACTCTATAGCAATCGCCCTAGCAACATCCCAGTGACCAACCAGAACCCCAAAGCAAATGCCTAGTAATATCCAAGCAACTACCTAGCAATGCCCTAGTGCCCAATTGCCTAGCAATCCCAGAACACTGGGTTAGGGTTAGGGTTACCTCGCTAAGGGTGTTTTGGCATGTTTGGTTTGATTAAAACAAACTCTGGTACCATTTCTCTGTTAGTGTGGTTCATTTGAACATATGTGAACGCTGCCATCCAAAACCTGGAGCGCATCAAACAAGCAGACAGAGACCGCTAATGGGTCTCTATCCGCTTCCAAATGAACTCTGGTGTGGTTCGAATGAAATACGAAAGCAACACGGACAAAAGACAAGTAAATGAACCAAAAACAGGAAGATGAAACCCTAAAAAGGAAAGAATGCCCACGCATATCTTTTTTTCCTGTCATTTTCGCGATGTTGTCCATCACAGTTCGGTACAGGCATCAGAACCGCAACTCCTCGCAGCAGATCTTCGTTTGTGTGTGTGACAGAGGGGTTTTGACTTCTTTACACATTTTATAAGCTCTTCATGAGTTCTCAAATGGTCGAAATGCCATTATATGTAGGCTAAGCACATACAATGGGCAAGTTTAGCCCAGAACACAGCATTGGATGTTCAGTAATTTCTGTCTCAAAATAGGCAATAGGTCATAAAAAGGTTCATTCAGTCAATCAGGTTGTGAACGTATCCCTATGCCTTTAGGTTCTGTATCTTTTAGTTCTGTGATAAAAAAATGCCAATATGAACGCGAAGTGGGCCAGGACTAAATATTTTTTGTTTGTTTTTTTAGGCCCAGACCAAACGAACCAATCCAACCGAACTACAAGTGTGAACACACGCTAAGACTACCTTTTCTTTATATAACTGAAATTTTAGACATTGTAGCTATACCCTCATCAATCACATGGCAATGTTGATGTCTGGCTGTCATTTCAAGGCTAGATGGACCACAGCCCATATTGGCAGTTTAACCTCGGACAAGAGAGTCTAGCCTGCACTCCATTTTCTCACTGCAGCTCTATTCTCCACTCAGCAGGCAACGTAATTTTATCTTTGTGTAGAAAGCAATAGTCAATGGAGAAGGAATTAACGTACAAGTCATTGATCTTGCTGATTCAAATGTGAGCTCGGCCTGAGCAAGGCTGCATGTGTAAATACGCACCATGTGTGAGGATTCAGGCTGCACAGAGGTATCCGTCGGTTTAGAGTTACAGCTTTCATTTCCTTAAAACCCATGAAGCGGAGCTGTGATGATGAATGCCGCTGTTGTTCAATGACAGTGATCAATAGAAGAGATTTTTTAATTATTCTGATGGTTTCACAGCTTGACAGATTACGGCAAAATAAAACAAGCTTTGATATTTAGATCTCTGGGCTAAAACCAGATATGCATTTTGGATCATTTGAGATAGTATGACTATTGTTTGTGTTGTTTTGTTAGATAATGTTTGTGTATTTTCAGCCTGACTACATATGTGTGAGAGTGTGCGTCGGTGTGTGTTTGCCTGTCCGCCTGCGCATGTGAAAATATGTGAGTGTTTGTGGCTGCCTGCCCATCCACTGTGTGCACGAGTGTGTTTTAATATGCAAGGTGCAAATTCTGTGAACTTCTTTGTGCTCCGTACCACCACCGTTAATGGCTGAAGAACAGACAGTGCTCCACTGACTACAGAGAAAACAAACAGATGAAGATGGATGTTCAGTCAATTGAGAACTTAGTAACAGCTCTAAATGATTCTCTGACCGAATCAAATGGCTAACACGTGACTGGATCATTAAAAAGAATCAATTCATAAGAATCATTTGTTCCTGATTTGCATTGTTTTTTTTTTAAACAAGATGATATCTGATGATACCACAGAGAATCAGTCAAAACCTTGATCCCACTGTTTGGCTCCACATTAGTATTGAATCCCTATTTGTTTTTTCCATTGTCTTATTCAGCTGCGTCAACAGAAATATTTGACCATGCAGCACTAGAAACATTGGTGCTTTAATCCAGGTCTCTTTCTGCTCTGTGCCAAACCACAAACCACCTTTTGCATTATGTCTCAACACAGAGTCTTCTTTTCAGGCATGCTGTACTCAGATAAAACTTTAGAAGAGCATGTGGTTGTCTTTATACAACATCAGGAAAAATATTTTACAGGAGCGCAGCCCAACAAATGTCTGATTCATCCCACTATGACGTTAGCACAAATAACACACTGCCACAAATAACACAATTCTCTCTGCCTCTGAAACAAACTGGATAAAACTAAACAAACAAGTGCGGCTCAAAGAATTATTCAATGTGGCAGAACCAATTTGGATGAGAGCAAACTCTCATAATCTGGTTAGGCTTTATCAGCAATCAGCAATGTACAGTTTTTGGACGCTTAAGCCACATTTAAAAGGTATACCACAAAATTCTGGGCTATCGCCATCTGAAACGTACTGTATGAAGACTTTATTTTCATTTTTTGCAGACATTTCCTGCCAAATCAAATCCAAGAGCTCTGAATATAAAACGTTATTGAACTACCCAGACAGCAAACTGACATTGAATCAACGTGGAAACGACGTCTCTCATGACATTGAAACAACGTTGATTTTGCTCATCGAATTAACGTTGAACCAACGTCAGACGCGGCATTCTTCAAAGCTAAATGAAAATCGAAAATTGGTTTGCTTTCATAACGTTGAAACAACGCGTTGATTTCAAGTTGATTTTCCGTTAGTTTTGAAAGAATGACGCGTCTGACGTTGGTTCAACGTTAATTCGATGAGCAAAACAATGTCATGTCGATGTCATATTTCCACGTTGATTCAATGTCAGTTTGCTATCTGGGTAAAGATTAAATGAAAAACTTCTATGTACCTTCCATTGTTATAAAACAACACATTGTTACAAGTAAATTTGAGAAGTGTATCTGTCCCTAGTCAGTGGGAAAGAGACTTGAATAAAAGTTTTTTAAACCAACAAGTGCACATACTGTAAGCTCTGGCAGATCCCGAGGATATTTGGCAGTCAGACAGGAACGATCATGTTTACAAGAGTCTACCACATGGAGCCATATAAAGTCCTTATATGTCCCACTCACCCATCAGTGTCCTGGAAGTTGACGTTCACCCTCTTGGCAGAGCCCAGCAACTCTAAAGAAAAAAAGTGAGGGAAAAAGGGATAAGTATGTTTAAAAAGCAACAATAGTACTCTGTGGGAGTAAGGACATTTCACCGCAGGTTCTATGATACTAAAGATTTATATACAGTTTGTGTAGCAAGAAAATAGCAACATTTGCACAGATGAGTGTTGGAGACCAGTGCATCTAAGGCTTGAATTTCCTACTTGCATTGGAAAATTCTCTATTTTAGGACTGTCATTTTGTGGGCATGTGTGTAAGTGAGCAACTTTGAGTACGCAATTGTGTGCAAGAGCTGCATGACTAGCAGTGAAAATAACACACTGTGTACATAAAACTTTGCACTGCGTTACAACTTCTAACTGAAAAAGCCTTGAGATAGGACTATTATTTTTGGTGTATAATCAGTTATTGAAATGGATACTTTTACATAAACATGAAACATCACATAAACTTCATTGTTTGGCTATTCTAATTAGAGAGAAGGAACAACAGGATAATCATTCTTCTCAGCTGTGTGGGCCAGAACTATTGTTTATTACTGTCAGTTACCCATACATCCTTGTCACACAGAGAAAACCAAATACTTTTACTGTCATTTGAGGTTATACACCATAACCATTTTTAGCACATACAAGTGGATGGCCCTGTCATGTTTCCCAGCAGACACAGGCAAGAATGCTATGCCGTTCACTACATCACTTCCCCTAACAGCAGCACCGCCATTAAGAGAGACTGTGGAGGACTGAATACTGGTGTTGCATTTTATTCTTTCTATCCATAAATCCCATTTGCGTCACTCAACGCCACCAATGGACCAGGATGCGGGTTTAAAGGAAGAATTCAGTCACCGTGAGACTGAATCAGACAAAAATAAATCCCTATTTGTACACTCTTGTACAAACTTTTTTTTAAAATAAAACAAAAACTAAAAGCACAAATTGTAAAAGCTACAAGTGAATTGAGGCACCACAACTGTACAATATACAGTATGAAAATGGATATTCATTTGGAAATTTGCTTAAGATTACATTTAACAGTGTTATATTATATTACATGTCGGATATTATATGTCTAAATTAGTGTTTTCAAAGATTAGCTTTAAGTAAGATTTAGATGACAGTTAAGGTAATCTCATTTTAAAATAGGGCAAATGCGCACATCGAAATATCTTATTTTGAGCCAATAGATATTCAATCTCAACAGATAAATAAAAAAAATCCAATAATCAATACTATGAAATGAATATACTGCATGTTTCCTACAGGTTATTCAGCACAGGTCATTCGTAAACACCAAATTTTCTATGGATGTGAATGTGAGTGTTAATGTTTGTGTGTGAGCCCTGCCTGTGGCCCAAGAAGCTATAGGACAAAGCGATAATGGATGGATATATGATGAATCCTTAGTACTTGTGCAGAGAGACAAGTATCAGGCCACAAAAAGTACTCTCAAAACATTCTTTTAAATTACTCAATACAACAACAATGGCATGTATTTGAGACAGGTTCTGTTTGATCAACCACAGCATCTATATTCATCCAGACGTTTTGAAGCCTGTGGCTTTGGAATGTTTGAGATTTCACCGATTTAACTGGTCTATAGGTGATCAAATCTTTAACACCTGGTAAAAGGGCTTCTATTTGGCCTAAAATATGAGTGGTGACTTTGGAAGCAGATCAGAATATGCCAGATGATGTCAGTTTTCCGTCTGGAGTGGAGCTGCTCGCAGCCATCTACATCAGTCAGACTGAATACAGGGCTGTTGTCAACAGCTGCTGCTCAATGTGACAGAGAACATCTGTGTGTCTTTTTCCGCTCTGTCTTTAACTCTTTCACCTCTCGGGCCTGGACTGATGCGTCCAAGTGGGGAGTGATATTAAATAAAACACATGGATGGAGTAAGTCCCAGTAAATGGCTGCCTGTGTTTATGAGGAAACAAGTGTGCTTCTACTTCAAGATGCAAAGGTTACAGAGGAGAATATCTATCTATATGAGCTGCTGCTTTTGTGCTCTTGGTCTCGGATGGACTGTTCATCAACCGTTTGGCCTCTGAAACAAGATACTTTAGATGAAAGGTTCTGTACAGTAAGTTAGCACTAATCTCAATAATGGCAATGTGAAAAGTGCAGACGTATGGATTCTACTTAGAGACTCTATTTCCACATCTTTTATCAATTATTTAGTAGTTTACATCAATACGATGACCTATAACTGATTTTGTTTTTAAATTGTGGGAAATAGTGGTTCATGTTGCCTTTCAGTAAAATTCAGTAGGCCTATAAACCAAATATTCATGGTAAGATTTTGATGTTTCTGAAAGAAGTAATCTAATACTTACCAAGGCTGCATTTATTTGGTCAAAAGTACAGTAAAAACAGTAATGTTGTGAAATATTATTATATTTACGGATACATACATGATGATAAGGAATATTGAGACTGATGTGTCATCATCCTTCCAATATTCTTCCATTAATAAAGAGCAACAATAGTAAATTGAAAATGAGATGAAAATTAAAGCATTCTTCAGCTGCATAAGCAATGCAATAAGCTTCAATGCACATAATAATTAGGTAAACTCAGCCTCTCAGGATTGTTTTGTATACTTCCTTCAGATCTTTTTATAGTGCCCACAGTTAACCCGCTGAGTCGTCTGGTCATCAAAACTGAAAACAAAAGATTACATCACACTTACACACTCAGAGCAAAGACAGAACTAGGTTGCTTTGTTGTATGAAAACATTTAGAGGTAAAAATATGAGCCTGGAGATGTTCGCTCTGGGGACAAGAGGAGGGGTTTTGCCTCTTTGCAAAAATTAACGAGCTCACAACAAATAGGTCTCATAAAAAATAAAAATAAAAACTCAGCATGTACTATTATAGTCTACAAGATGTAAACAACAGATGTAAAGCCAGAATACATTACCCCCAAATGATAACAGCGCTCCCACAATGACCTGAACTGAATGAAGTTACCAGCAGAAGCACACGGAAGACAGATTGACTGCCTTTTGACTGAGGAGAAATGTCTCCTCCTCCTAAAGGACTACGACATGACATCCATTGTTACTTTGTGCTAAAATACTGGAGTGGATAAAAGAGACAGAAGCTCTAATGTAAAAATCAAAGAGATGACTACAGGATTAGAGACAGCAACAAGGGGAGAAACAGTGAATGCTGCCCGGCCACGATTGATTCTGCATATCCGCTGTTTCCAGACAGAAGAATGTTACAGTATGAGATGTAGTGGAAAAGGTTCTCTCTGTGACTCATCTCTCTCTGCAGGCCATCCGAAGTGGGACTAGTGTAGTGTACTTGGTGATGAACAAAAAAGACAGGGTGAGGGGTCATTACAAAGCCTCTGAACAACAGATGAGGCCCTGAGCAAATCAGAGACAAGCTGGAGTGGTGATGAGTCAAAAGCATGGAAAGTTCTGGGTGCCAGATGAAGAACAGTAAGGAAATGTGTTCCAGTAAGAATGCATCTTATAGCCTGGATCTGCAGCTGTGCTCTCTTGATCTGAAATAGAAAACGCCTGAAACATTCCACAAACATAAAAAGAAGTGCTGTGATTATGCTGCAAAAACTCTACTCTACTCGGCCGTCTGACTAATAGTAGCCTACTGTGCCATAGAAATGTACAGTTTTCCAGTTGAGTTTCACTTACAAAGGGGTTGGCTAGTATTTTCAGTGATGGGTTTACTCTAACATTAGGTAAAAAAGAAGATATGGCAACATGCAAAAAAACATGAACAGTGTTGGAGACTGAAACAAAAGAGAATAAATTGTTGAATAAAGTTGTTTTGTGTTTTGTTTTTTGCACACAAAAAAATATTCTCGTTACTTCATAACATTAAGGTTGAGTCAATGGAGTCGCATGGACTATTTTAAGGTCTTTACAACCTTTCTGGGCCTTGAAAGCTTAATTTGTGTTTCGAAGATGAACAACGATTTCACGGATTTGGAACGACATGTGGGTGAGTAATTTGGGTGAACTAACCCTTCAATGCATTGCTTTCATTCATTTTAATTAAACAGAAATCTTACTGACCCAAAACTTTTACACAGTAGTGTAAAAGTAAATTATTTAATTAACAAAAATAAAAGGAAACAATGCATTTTTTGTCTATAATATAACACCTAATATTTCACAGAAATCTTGACCTTATATTTTAGGAAAGGGTCCCCTTGCAAGGAGATCATGATATTCTGAGGTCCTTGGCATCAATAAGTTTGAAAACTCCTGGTGTAATATATTGCTTTACTAAATGATTACTACAAGTATATGAAATAGTATTTCAATTGTATTTTAAGATAAGTGAAAGAATACCAAGGCATTACCATCATGTTAGTATCCAAAAATACAACCATATTTCACTACAAACAAAATTTGTATTACAAACAAAAGAACAGTACTCACTACTCACACACTGTGAAAAAAAAATGTATGTACGGTAGCCATGTGCATGGGGAAATATTGTGACACATCTGGAATAACTTTGGCCGTCACCCACAACAGTGACTCACAGCAGGGCCTCATGAATAAATATTATGTATGCAAAAATGACTTCAAAGACTGCAAACGCTATTCAGGATTTATAAAAATGCTAGCTGGACCTAACAGCCTGTAACATAATTTGGTGTTACTATAAAACATGTGAGGCAATATTTTTCAATAATTTTGACAGCTTGAAAAAAAAAAATGTACAAAGTACAAAAAAGGAATGAGAATGTTTTTTTGGACAAGGTGTCATTACATGGTACTTACTGAAGTGCTATTTTAATGTTTTATTTTTCAACAGTATATTTTAAGTCAAATTCTTGCTTATAACATGCCTTTAGGAACGCAACAAGGGAACAATGACATTTCTTCTGAAAGAGTACTGAATCTCCTGATCAAAACACAGGCAAAGAAGAAGCAGAAACAAGTGATATCATATGTAAGCATATGTATATTTAAAATAACGCGATCATCAACATTACTCAGCATAGTTGATGTACTCTGTCTACTCCTTCTATGTTTTGATCATCATTCTGAATCCCATCCCGATTTTTTAAAAATGTTCCTTTTTTTTTATTAAACCTACCCATATTCAAGTGTTGATAAAAAAGAAATGCATGAAGCTAGAATACAACCCTTTTTGTTTGTTTGTTTGTTTGTTTAAAAGCAGATGTCTGTTCTTTCTTTCTTTCATACAACAAAAGTAACTTGTTAAAAGGATTTTTTTTTCCAAAAATCTGAAAAATAAATAATTTCCCAACAACGTATACACAAAACAGCAGTATATTTCTGCAAGTCAGTGGTTGCCAGAAAGAAGCCTAAATTTGCAAGCATAAACAAAAGCACTTTAAAATCTTTCAGTGAAAAAAAAAAAGAGGCTGATTATAAAGCTGCATTTGCATTGGCTTGTCAGCATTGATTGATGTATCTGGGGTTGAGGAAAATGGCCTACTGGGAAAGCAAACAATAGCTAAGCTAAACTTAGCAACAACTCTCTTTCATATCCCATTTCACATCCAAACCTTAGGTTTATCCACCATTTAAATCATTTAGCATCAAAGCTCATTTCTCGGTGCCAAGCTTGTTATAGTAGCAGCAGGAAAATGTCCACACCTCCAGAGTCGTTACTTTGGGGGTTTCCCAGAATCCACACAATGAGACCCCTTCATCCGATCTGACTGCTGAGGTCTGTGCTTCACACTACAGCACACATAAGCAGTCTAATAAAGACATTTTTGCTCCCAGTGTGAGCTCCACGACACACATCTTCACATGCAGGGACCCGCGGTGCGAACACAACACATTCCCCTGTTCATTCATAAGGAAGACAGAGTGAATGAGAAAGACGGAAAGGAAAGCGTCCTCTCCCTACAATCCAATCACCCAAATGCTGACAGTGGATCAAAGAGATCAAAAACAGGCAGAGAGCGCATAGACTCCACTCCATCTCAGGGAGGGAATGGCTCCAAGTGTCCAAGTAACTTGGGAGCAGTTCCCGTTTCATGCTCGTGAACTGGCCTGATTGCAATCACCCTCAAAGGCCATTTCAAACAGAACTGGGGCGAACCCAAAGCTCATATCGGGGCCTGGTGCCGGAAGGGCTGGCAGGTGGCTAATAGTAACGTTTCAGTCTCCATGGTGTTGGCAGAGCGGATGGAAAGTGATTAGTTAAAGCTTGGCCACGTTCCTCTGCTTTGCCTCTTCTCTTGGCTAGTAGTTGGTGGGGCGGCTCTTCCATGGACTGGACTGCTACCCAGCCTGGCTCCACTCTTTCCCAGTCTCAGACACACTTTACACACACTATCTACACATACTTTTAACCAAACATTTACATGGCTATCACTGCAGTGAACCCTAAAACATTGTTAAAACAGGGGATCTTGTGTATTTTGGAAGTGCGAGTAATGGTATCCTAACTAACGGTCAAAGATCAAAGTGAGCTGGTTATAATGGCCCTGTCAGCCTTTACTAGTACATGCTACATCATCTGCTTTCAAAAAGGTTTCATTCAAGACTCAAGAGAACGTTCAAAGTAGCAGTTTATTCTGATAACACACAGTGGGAAATATTTGCATTATATGTATAAGTTGGGGTGGGTCAGTATTTTTTTTAAACCAATTAAAATATTTATACAGACAGTAAAGCTGAAATTGATCAAATGTGGCAGTAAAGAAATGTACAATGTTACAAAAGATTTCAAATAAATGCTGTTCCTTTGAGCTTTTTAATGATCAAAGAATACTGAAAATATATATTTTCAACAAAAATACCGTTTTTAACATTGATAACAATAATAATAAATGTTTCTTGAGCATCAAATCAGCATATTAGAATGATTTCTGAAGGATCATGTGACACTGATTTGTAATGATGCTGAAAATTCAGCTTTGATCACAGGAATAAATTACAGTTTCAAACATATTAGCACAGAACACAGTTATTTTAAACTGTAATCATATTTTATAACATGACCATTTTTACTTTTGATGTCTGCTTGGTGAATATTAGAGACTTAGAGAAAAAAAATTACTGACCCCAAACCCCAAAAACATAACAAAATAGCAAAACAAGTAGCAAGTATTGTAAAGAAATAAAGCACCCTTTTTACAGTCAAAACATTTCACATTAGGTTTTCTTTTATCCATTTTAGGAAACAATAAAATTATTGTTTAAATTGAAGATCTAGCTGTATCTTTCATTCTGTAAGGCATTTAAACCGTTTAAAGCTTTTTATACTTCTAAACTAAAAACTAAAGTTTACTTTCTACAATATGAATTTGTGAATTTCTATTCCTTTTAATTATACATTCAATTAAATTCAATACACATTTATTTGTAAAGAGCTTTTCACAATACACATCATTTCATCAAGCATATTACAGTCCACATTACAATCAAGTGTGATCTGTTATCAGAGGTCAGTGTCTAAATGTACATATACAAAATCACAGTTAGTGATTTTAAATTTAAATTAATTTGATTTTAATTAAATTTTAATAAATTAATTTTAAATAAATGTAATAATTTAATGCAGAAACAATGAGCTCATTGAAGTAATGATGTTTGTTAACAAATGATTGACATTTAGAAAAACAGCATTGGTAAAATAGCATACATCCTTCATACAAAATTTGAATTGCCATTCGGGATCCATGTCCGCATACCTAAAATCATATTCAGGAATCAAATTGAAATTTAAAAGGCATTCTTAATTTAATCGTGACATATCAATCACAAACACTTCATGAATATATGGCAGATGATTTGCCAGAGTGCTTTTAAAAGCATAAGAGCAAGCTTAACTTTTTCATTGTCTCCAAATTGCAGCTGTACTATTTATGTGTTATGTCTTCTCAAACTTGTGCTGACACTGTTTTGTCGGGGGAGTTGAAGCGGGTTTTGTTTTGGGTTGTTTTGACTCCTCAGTGAATAACCCCAGGACCTCCTCATCAACTCCCTCTCAAAAATATCTCATCTGCTATGGTCCAAACAAAAAGCAAAACAATTCTTCTCAGATAGAGGACGTGTATGATAAAATGTGAGCGCATGTCAACAGCAGTTTGCTCCTCAGCAGTGGAGCACAGCTTGACTTCTCTGTAGCTGTAAGCCGCTTTTGATCCAGTTTGACCCCACTTTTTCTTGCTTCCTGAACTTCCTGTGGAGCCATTTCCCTTCCAGGTAAAACAGAGGAGACCATCTGGTGCTCTTCCCGTGGGGTTATTCCGGGATCTCACCTTCCTGTATCCCACACACAAGTTTATATCAAGGTTCCATAAAACCACAATCATTTTGTTCTAAAGTACAAAGGGAAGCCGCTGGGGTGTATAAATGTTTCAAAATTGTTTTATACAAAAGTACAGTAATATTTGATGGCAAAGCAGCTCTCTTATCATGTCTTTTGTAGAGCTGTAATGGAGTTGCTAGGCAACAAGCATCATTTAACTCTTCCTACACATGTGCACAAAAATTAGTGCAACACACCCACACAATCCCTTCAACACTCTGTTACTTTCAACGCACACAAATACACTCACAAAACAGGACAGATTAAAACACGTTCTAAAAAACTCCATACTAATACTGTGTACTGCGACTTCAGAACTGAAGTCATACGTGGCATTGATTCAACAAGGTGCTGAAAGCATTCTTTAGAAATGTTGGCCCATATTGACAGGATAGCATCTTGCAGGATAGCATCGAAGCTCCCGTTCCACCACATCCCAAAGATGCTCTATTGGGTTGAGATCTGATGACTCTGGGGGCCATTGTAGTACAGTGAACTCATTGTCATGTTCAAGAAACCAATTTGAAATGATTTGAGCTTTGTGCTGGAAGTAGCCATCAAGAGATGGGTACATGGTGGCCATAAAGGGATGGACATGGTCAGAAACAATGCTCAGGTAGGCCGTGGCATTTATGCAATGCCCAATTGGCACTAAGGGGCCTATAAAGTGTGCCAAGAAAACATTCCCCACACCTTTACAACACCACCACCAGCCTGCACAGTGGTAACAAGACATGATGGATCCATGTTCTCATTCTGTTTACGCCAAATTCTGACTCTACCATCTCAACATGTCAACAGAAATCGAGACTCATCAGACCAGACAACATTTTTACAGTCTTCATCTGTTCAATTTTGGTGAGCTCTTGCAAATTGTAGCCTCTTTTTCCTATTTGTAGTGGAGATGAGTGGTACCCGGTGGGGTCTTCTGCTGTTGTAGCCCATCTGCCTCAAGGTTGTGCGTGTTGTGGCTTCTCAAATGCTTTGCTGCATACATCGGTTGTAACAAGTGGTTATTTCAGTCAAAGTTGCTCTTCTCTCAGCTTGAATCAGTCGGCCCATTCTCCTCTGACCTCTAGCATCAACAAGGCATTTTCACCCACAGGACTGCCGCATACTGGATGTTTTTCCCTTTTCAAACCATTCTTTGTAAACCCTAGAAATGGTTGTGCATGAAAATCCCAGTAACTGAGCAGATTGTGAAATACTCAGACTGGCCCATCTGGCACCAACAACCATGCCACACTCAAACTTTCCCATTCTGACATTCAGTTTGGAGTTCAGGAGATTGTCTTGATTCAGGACCACACCCCTAAATGCATTGAAGCAACTGCCATGGGATTGGTTGATAAGATAATTGCATTAATGAGAAATTGAACAGGTGTTCCTATAATAATCCTTAAGGTGAGTTTAATTTCCTGTAAATTCTCTGTGGCACTACACAAAACCAAACAAACACTCCAAACACTCCTCGTAATATCATGTTAGCATGCACGCGGGTTAATTTCTCAAGTGTCATCGGCTGAAAGTGTTAGTGCGGAGCTGCGTCTCCTCAAGGGATCTGCAGCCCACAGGTGAGTCTGCCTCTCCTCGTACGCTGATAGCTAATCTATTTCCCACAGCACTGCTGCCTCGGCTAGAGAAGCCTCATTGATCATTCCCAAATTACAGAGGCTGCATACCCAGCATGCATCAGCCTTATCCTGCTGAGATCTAGTGCTCTATCTCTGCATAAGGCAGGCTGTTAAGGATTGTGTGGGTTTGCCATAGAGGCACCGGGCAGATTTTCGTGTAGGCTTACACTACATGATGAATGTTTACTCAGTTAAAAGCTCACAGTGGCGTGCGTAGTACATTTAGCAAATCTCCTTATAGAGGGCCTCTGAGGAGCATGTAAAACATATACGTTTAACATATATATAGAAGCCAAAGGTAACATACACATATCTCCAATAAAAAATAAATTAAAAAGAAAAACCTTAGATGATTTAAGATGGTTAAGGTGGCTTTGCCCAGCTGGCATATGGTGTTTTAACTGCTCTTTCAGCCTATTCTAACAGGTTTAGCTGGTATCCCAACTTGGCCTAGCTGGTGTTTGCTGATTAAACTGGTTTTCCACCATTTAATTGGTCTCTCATCCTAGTCTAACAGATTAAGATGATCTTTGAGCCTGGCCTAGCTTGTGTAAGCAGATTTAAATGGTCTCCGAGCCTGGCCTAGCTCATGTATGCTGATTAAACTGGTTTAACCTCAACCTTAATGTTGTATGCAATTATAATTGGTCTTTGATGGAGTCTGTGTCACAATATATTATATATAAAAATACGATTGGTAAAATTTGATCTCATGACTATTTTAATTTGTGTTCCGACTTCCGAAGATGAACAAAAGTCTTACGGGCTTGGAACAACATGAGGGTGAGTAAATACTGACAGAATGTTCATTTTGGGGTGAACTAACCCTATAAAGCTGTTTTTCAGCAGTTATAATAATAACCCCATGAGGGCTAAAATTGTTAAATGGCAGTCTGACATCAGCTAGTGACATAACTGAATAGCTTTATTTTCTCAAATGTTATGATCAGGTTAGAGTTTGTATTTCTTAAGAAAAGTACACAAAAGGTCAACAATATCAAATGACCGGTCCGGCAGAGACTAAAGCAAAGTAAAAGCTATGTAATTTGATTCTCACCAAATGTGGCAGGCTGAATGGCCATGGCATATCAATGCATCCCATACACAAGCACAAACCATTGTAAACATGCTACCCTTAAAGACCCAACATGTTTCATTATAGCACATCTTCTTTGTGTCAGACTATTGCAGTAGCACCATCTGTCAGACAACCAAACACTACTGTCACACTGTTCCACATGCCAGTCCAAGTGACATGTCAGAGGACACAAAATCATCTCAGCGGATGGCACATAACAGTGCCAGTGTCTTGTGTCCACAGAGGAAGCGCTAAATTGTCAGAGGAGAGGAGCGAGTGTACATTTAAGATTGTGAGCAGAGGCCAGAGACACAGTATTAAAGACTCACACAGAGACAGTATTGTTCTATGGCACGGCAGCGGAAGCCAGGAAGAGCTCAGTAGCATTGCCAGTGGGAATTCATTTACTATAAATACAGTCTGAAGAACCAAAATGGGCACAGACCATCTCTTCATTACTCTCTATTCAACGTCAACAGTTTTTTTCTGAGGAACAATCTTGAGGCTGTCCCTTCAAAATCTTTAAAAATGAAGTAAAACAACTTGTACCAGGAATCTATTGTTTTTATCACTACGAATGCTTAAACAGGACTTGAAGAAACTTGATAGATTTTCTGTAGCGTAGCATTACAATAGTTTTTAGTTCCTATGGAAAAAAATAGGAGACAATAATATGTGTAATGTATTGACCTACCCCAGTCCCTACTCAGACATCTGCACAGCATTTTACTGTATATATCTTCTCTTCTGTAGCAATGCACAAATTAACAATAATGGGCTCTTTTCCCAGACTGCAATGGTTTATCATTGTAAATCGAGCCCATTTTTTCATGTTAACATTTTAAAACTTTGTGTTAAATATTTTGTGTTGTATTACCTTGGCATTAAATTGGAAAAAACTAGTCTAGTCATCTAGCAATGGAGATATCATGTAAATTGTATTATTTTTCAAAACAATCAGAGCCAGACAGTACATACAGTACCAACAGAGTACAT
Organism: Pimephales promelas; assembly: GCF_988280905.1. Taxonomy (NCBI): domain Eukaryota; kingdom Metazoa; phylum Chordata; class Actinopteri; order Cypriniformes; family Leuciscidae; genus Pimephales; species Pimephales promelas. The sequence goes on from NC_142771.1 coordinate 27,127,281, forward strand.
ATATTTTACTTGAGTACAGTAGAACAATTTTTAGGGATCTGTATTTACTTGAGTATCATTTTTGGGGAGTACTCATGACTTTACCCAAGTACATTTGAGAGGGAAATATTGTGCTCTTTACTCCGCTAAATTTCTATCCATAACCGTGAGTACCAAAAAAATAAATGAAAAAAAAAAATCCTCAATTTGTTGTTTCCCTCTCAAACGTGATTGGATTGTCCAGGTGCCACTAATTGGGACAGCCTATCAGCAATCCCCTTCAGCTTTCCCCCAAAGTCAACTCCATGGTCAGATTTAGATAAGAGACGAAACCATGGACGAAACAATGGATAGAGACGCAGCAGGTCCATCCCGGGAATGTGCCAACCCGTGGCCCCACCTCGCCAGACTATTAAATTTTCTGAACAAGTTAATGATAGTTTTCGCTTCAAGTGTTTGCTGTATTAAACAGAACTTCATCACCGCCTACAAAAATTAATCTTCCAACTTGCAGATTAAAGCAATATGGTAAAAAGATGACAATGACTTGATTTTACTTTCAAATCCTTTTACATTCTCCAAGGTATTAACATTAACATTTTTCATAACTCCAAGTAGGACGTTTCTGTACATAAATGTAAGCACTGTGGGAGTATTAATGCAATATTTAGAAAATGTACTCTTGTACTCTTGATACTCAAGTACTAAAAACAACTTTAGTACTTTTACTTAAGTAGACATCTGACTGTTGTATTTTAACTTGTACTTGAGAGAAATTTAGCTTGGGCTACCAGTACTTTTACTTGGTCCGCCTCTGAAAACAATATAATATTAAGAGGAATTCTGCATGTTTTTCTCTGTTATAATTTTTCCTATCTATGTATAGGTGGTATTCATACGTTGTCACTCACATTCTTCCGTGTGCCAAATAAACACTGATTTAACTGCAATAAATAAATAAACAGAAATACAATGGTCTGATTTATATCTTTAGTCACTATAGCATTTTATCACTACAATCTGTAAAAAATATGGTCCAATGTATACTGTGTTAATTTGAAGAAATTCATAGCTTTACAATTTTAAACTGCGCATTGCATTGTGTTTTAGGGTTAAAAGAAAACGTCCGTAAACTTAACAGAAAAGTTGCCATGTCATTATACATTATGTTACTTTAATTACTTATGTTTATAAGATTTGAATGTCACTTTCTCTAAATGTTTTTTAAAAGGGTAGCTTGGCATTTAAAAGTAGCTTTTCTAATGCGGTCTCACAGAGCACAAGTATATCAGAGAACTGAGGGAAGCCATCCCTCTTTCTTTTTGCGTGAACTTGTCAAACACGAAGGTACAACACCTCCTGCCTCATTGGTCTCTTTTCTTCAGCTGCATCCCTATGATCCGCACTCTTACACAATGAAATCAAATGCCCTCCATGTTTAGAAAGCTAATCTCCCCCAATAATAGCTGTAAAATTTACATTTTATAATGCTGATCACCAGGTGGAACTAAGCTGAATTTCAGAAGGCAAACAAACTGTCTCCCACAGGTCACAGATACAAATGAGGGTGGCTCTCAGACAGGATGCATGAAAACAGCACAGTCTGACCAAACCTCCCCTCTCATTACCCACACTATGATGACTGAACACTGGGACTCCATGGAGCGGGAATGAGTGTTGTTTACAGTAAAGGTTAGTGGTACTTTAAAGTGGTCTCTGGGATCTTTGCAGTTTGTCCTGATTAAAGTGCCCTAATTAGAGTGAGGATGGCACAGATGAGTCTGCACAAGCATGTCTCAGGCGCCCACATCCAGATTAATGAAAACAGTGTGTGACAGGCCTTGCAAAAAGCCTCTTTCCTCATTTAATTAACAACTTCCTCATCCACTTCCTCTCTATGATCACTCTCCACAAACACATCTTAACATCCGAATCCACTTCTGGGCATCCAACTGTTGCTCTAGATCTAGCCTTGTTTTTACACTCGCTTGATGCTGTCGACTCTCCGCAGACTACATGCATAGCACACTCCACTTCGGACACCTCTATACTTTACGCATTCAGTCATTGCTCTATTCTCAGGAACACCAGGTGGCAGTGCAGAGAAATCAGCTACATTTAAAAAAAAAAAAAAAGAGGAATAACTTTTGTTTAACTTTACCAAAGCTTTGTTTTTTTCACACTAATTTAATCTAAATCTAAATTAAATCTAAATCTCAGACTTAATATAAATAAATAAATGATTCAGAAGAGGGTTTTCAGTGATGCCACTGAAGAACCATTTGGGTACCCCAAAGAACCTTTTAGTTAACAGATCGTAAAAGAAGCATTTCTTCTAAGTGGGTTTTTATAAAGAACCTTTTGGCCAATGGAAATATTCCACACTCACAAAGTTATTCTATGGCATCAATATATATATATATAAACAAACTAAATGGGTGGAAAAGGCTTTTGATGGGATTTTGATGGGATTTAATAATTGTTACATTGGATTGGACTTGATCATCATTATTCATCTTCAAGTAAAAACAACAATATCTTAAACGCATACTTCTCCCAACAAAACCTACGTTACCTCGAACAATACGAGCAGTTCAATGGTTCATTACAAGAGAGAGATAAATAGCAATTGCTGTAATGATGTCAGTATTTTTTTTTTCGCCCACTGAAATGCAACTTTATTGTGCACTTTGAGATGGAATACAGTACTTTCTCTTAAATACTTACCTCTATTAGATTAGATTAGATTAGATTTATTTGACCACTTAAATATAAAAATATGAAGAACAGTAAGAAACTGTATTGAGGTACTCTTGGTATTACCTGGCTTACAATAAATTGCAAACTGATTCATATTTACTCAGGCAGGATACTTGGACCTCAAAGTGTCCCCTCATGTCCCTATGCTTTACCAACAGCACTATTTCAGCTCTGGAAACAGGTACAGCTGTTCTAGCAATGTTACTCAAGTGATATAAAACTCATAAAATAACCATTAGATTATATATATAGTTTTACTATATATATATATATAGTATTACATATATAGTTGTCTCAAACTTGCTGCTTAAACCATAATAAAGTTCATACAGATGCAAATGTTAATGTAAAGTTATTGCTCTTCCAGGTACCAAGATAACATAATCCACCTTTACTTGTCTGTGTGTGAGATAAACAGCAGACAGAGGTTAAACATGGCCTTAATTATGTGCATAATGTTGGCAGTACGTGTTCCCAGATTCTTGTGTGTGTCCTGCAATTGGTCACTTAATTTATTGCAGTGTAAAGGAGTCTCTAAATCAGGCATGTGGTTAAACAGCCTTCATAAATAAGAATGTTTTATTAATTTCTGACAGCGTGTTGTGCGTTATGACATCCCGAGCCAAACCAAACACGGCAGTTTGTGTGAGGGTGTATGTGAGAGAGACAGAGTGAGAGACAAGGAACACAAGAGAGAATATGTACTGTATGTCTGTAATATGCATGTTTGTATGCATATGTTGTATATTATATAGGCTAAATAAAGAGTTCAACCCCTCCGCTCCAACCACCTGTTATAAGCACAACTTTTGACGATCCAATGATGTTCTTATTATCAGCCCTATATTTTCTAATTAAATATCCAATATTACTTCAAAATGTGTCACTTTATGGAAATAAATTGGGTTGCAAATGTCTTGTGTTGATTAAGTATGAATTTGTTCATGTCCTCTGAATCAGCAGAAATAAAAAACTTATTAAACCGTGAAAAACTAAGTACCGTTGACTGAACATATATATTAAATTATGATATTTAGTGAAAATGGCATTTATCTTTGGAATGTAATATGCTGAACAAAACAATATTTCAGTTATGAGGGAATAAAGTCTGAACTTGATCATCAAGTCTCAGCAATGCATAATGATAACTCTGAGACTAATATCTGTTTTTAGTCAACAACTGCAACTACTTATTTTTTTCTAATTTGAGCTGGAAAAGATATCATTGAATGGCACTTAAGAGCACAAAAATGCAGATAACAAAGCTGAGACAAAAAAAAAAGTTCAATTGCTTGACTAAAAAGAAGACTTCTTAAGAAATGACAGGAAAGAAATCTTCTGCCACATGTTGAAATGTTTATTCACGTTAAGCCTGGAAATGATGACAGTAGATACAGCTGACAGGACAGCTAGACACAATGTAACAGAATGTAGGGCCATTTAACATCCAGGCTTGTCGCCAGTTTCTCTGCATGTTTAATGCATAAGTTTACTAATTAATTAACACAACTTGTTAAAATGTTAATAAGACCCTTTGTAGAAGATGGTAGAGAGTCTTACTGTTATTTAGCTAGCAAGCAAGCAAGCTGACGTTGACGCCCTGTGTACAAAGACCATTAAAAAATTAGCGCAAAACACACCCTGTTTGTACACCCTTTTACTGATTTATGAGTAGAGAATTCCTAAATATATCTACGCAGCTGAAGCTGGTTCGCCGCAGGTGGATGTTGTGCTTAGGCTGGCTGGACTCTGAACGGTCTCCTTCCTTTGCGTAGCAGTGAGAAAGCCATTAGCATGTGAATTAGAGGGGGCATTAGCTGTATGCTAGAGCTCAGAAGCCTGGGTGGGCCCTGGGTCTGTCCGTCATGCTAACTTCTGCCATATTGCTTTTGTTGTGGTTTGCCCCTCAGAGATGAACAACCAATAAGCATCTGCTGCCCCCGTGTCCCCCACAGAGGCAGGGTCTCCTCGGGTCAATGCCCCCACTACAAGACATGTCAGTGGCTCTACAGCTCCTGACAACAAGTATCTGCATTAGTATGCATGTGCCACACGTTCTTCTACACTCTTTAAGTCTCCCTATTATGTTTTTTTTTTCAAATATTACCCTTCTTTTAGTGTTCTACAGCTGTTTGTAAATGTAAAGTTTTGCACGACAAATACATTTGTCGTCTCGTAAAAAAAAAAAGAATCGATTCTGAACTGCTGAAATGTGCTGTCAGCAATCCCATTCTACTTCCTGTTACATACCTATGTATGTTTATAACAAATTTGCACAATGCCAGCCTATGATCTTCATTAGCTGCATGCCCACGGACAACGTCTACCTAGCACTTTTACCCGCCGTCAAACACTGAAGCATGGAAGACTTTGGTTTATGTTGGTTTATGTTGTCGAAAAGATGCTGTTTTCTGCACAGGATAACATTGACACAGCAAAACCAACTCTATCATTACTGCTCGGATCACTGTACAAGTTCTGAGGAAGCCTCCGGAGCTGAAATTCAAAAATGGTAATGGGTGGTAATAGGCTTTTCATTTCCAACAAGCGCAGAAAGCGGTAGACTTGTAGATCACAACAGATCTGACCAATCAGAGCAGAGTAGCTCTCGGGAAGGAGATGTTTAGAGATTGAATCTTCTAACGAATCATTTTCAGACTCTTGTGAGAAATAAGGTGATGTACTGTATAATGTATGTTATGAGAAAAGGTTGGTTTTTTTTACCTTGGATGTATGTAAACATATTGTAGGAGACCTCAAAAACAAAATTAGGAACCTTTAAAGTCCCCCTGTGGTGAAAAAAAGTGTTTAATGTGCTTTAAAATAAACCATGTGCAAATTCATAAGGGATACAATTATTGACTACAGGGAGACTTTAAAATAGCATAATAGGGTTTAATGAAGAACCTTTAACATCCATGGAATCTTTCCATTGCAACAAAATGTTCTTTTTTTGAGTAGAAAATTGCTCTTTAGTTTATCAAAATGTTCTATACACAAAGAAAAAAAATGTTATTTTAAAAACTATTCACTAAAAGGTTCTTCAGGGAACCAAAATGTTTTTGGGATTAGGGATTTTTTTCCTAATTAAACAATTGAATAAAAAACTCTGAAAGAAGTAACATTTTCTTGAGTACGTTTAGCATTTATGTAACTGTTACATGTCTATATGACCTGACACCAACCGATCAGTGTGAGCAATGAAATGACCGAGATTACAATGACTCTAGGCATGTTTTAAACTTTTTAAAACATGAAAATGGCAAAAAGTACTGAAATCATCAAATCCATCTAGAGCTTGTTCATTTAGGAAATTAAAAACAGCATGAACACAAAAACACAAGCAGTGAGAATGGCTGCTTATTCATGACAAAACAGTGGTTGAATTTTCTTAAATTGAAAGTCAGTCTTAATTGTCTTAAGTGAATAACCATTTCATCCAGCACTGTTTGCTCTCCATGTTCTTTGGTATCTCTACAGGCCTACTGTCTGTTTGTTCTGATGACTGAGAAACAGCTCTAGATGATTCAGTAGAAAAGCAGTCCGAACGAATGAGAGTCATATCACTGAAAGGAAAGAACCGACTCAAAAGAATGATGAATCCACGAATGGCTGCCATAGTTAAAGGGTTAGTTCACCCAAAAATGTTTATTTACTCACCCTCATGTTGTTCCAACCCCGCAAGACCTTCGTTCATCTTCGGAACACAAATTAAGATATTTAAGATATTAAGATCACTCCTGCATACTAGTCCATAGGCTTCTTGAGGGAATGACACTTGTTGGCATCGAAAAGTCAAAGACATCGTTAAAATAGTCCAAATGACTACAGTGGCTCAATTTTAACTTTATCAAACGACGAGAACACTTTTTGTACGCAAAAACAAACAAAACTAATGACTTTATTTCAACTATTCACTTCCTTCTCCATGGGCCTGTAGTCAGTTTACATAGTGTGATAGCGTAGAGCTACGTCACACGTAGGCTCACTATTGGCCGACGCTGGTCATGTGTGTGATGCGTGTGACGTACAATAACAGAAGCTTACGCTATTAAACTAGTAACCTGACTCGCGCAGAGGGAGAAATAAATGAATAGTTGAAATAAAGTCGTTATTTTTGTTGCTTTTTTGCGCACAAAAGTGTTCTCGTCGTTTGATCAACTTAAGATTGAGCCCCTGTAGTCACTTGGACTACAGTATTTTAACGATGTCTTTAATGACTTTTCGAGGACACCAAGTCATTCCCTCAAGAAGCCTATGGACTAGTATGCAGGAGTGATCTTAATATCTTAAATATCATAATTTGTGTGCCGAAGATGAACGAAGGTCTTACGGGGTTGGAACAACATGAGGGTGAGTAAATACTGACAGAATTTTCATTTTGGGGTGAACTAACTCTTTAACTAGCATAGTTTTTCCCTCAATAGCTAGTTTTGTCTACATACGGGCCACACGTAATATCCACTGACATGTTTCTCAGGTCAGTTGTAGCGCTCATGTTACATACAATGAGTGCCACTTCGAAAATCTGCTTTTGGACAGTAATCACTGCTGTGGTTTATTAAATTATATTCACTTCTGTGTAATAACGATGGACAAAATGAAACAAACGTTATAATACAGTGATATTCATTGTGTGCAAGCTATGAAATCTGACCCCGTCCAGGCAAAAGGCTTCATTTCTGATCAAACCTCATATAAATTATGCATGTGTGTGTGGGAGTGGATGTGCAGTGTTTATGAACGAGGATAGCGTGTTTGTGACTGCGATGCTGAGAGGTTATCTTATGTTTGAAACCTTTGGAGATGCAGTCTCTATGGTTACAAAAATCTTAGAAAATCAACCAATATGGTGTAGTTCTGTGCTGCTGTTTTCTTGTTTATCTAAAGGACCAACGTAAGGAATATTAACCCTTTTTGACCCACCTGACATTTCATAAATTGCTTAACAAAATGAAACACCTAATGCACGGGTGTTAAAAGGAAGAACATGGCTTCTTCCTGGCCTTGCCGTATTGGTCTGAGCTACTCTACGGCAACACTGGGAATATAGAGTTTCTCTTCTCCTGCGACAAGTCGTCTTGAAAGCTTACATGTCTTTCTCTGTGATCTCAGTCAGATTTATAACCTTTAATACAAACCTTCTGCCGACAAGTCGCGGAAACTGGGACTTTAATGACACCACCGTAATGCTGGTTTCACCCTCTGATTAGGCAAAATAGCATCCCTGCTGAGTCTGCCCATATGAAACCTGAACTCAAAGAATAGCTCCATCATAATAGAATAAGAAAAAATGGAAAATCGAGAGCAGCAAAACCACAGAGGCTTTCAGACAGCAGAGATGGATAATACCAATGTGTCCTCTCCTCTCAGACAGCCATTCAGCTAAAGAAACAACCTGGGCAGATCTAAGGCAAGCTCTGCCTCAGCTAATGTAACTATCAGAGAGGAACTCAATTAGATATGTACAAATGACACACATACAATAGTCGCATTAGAAATCTGCACTTGTCCTCAGTCAATGTTTGCTGCTAGTTTTTGCTGATCCTGCCATGAACGGCATACATCTTGTCTCCTAGCAACTGCGTTTCAGTGTCAAGGTTATCATGCATGGGCTTGTACTACTGTGTTACTATAGTTCACCCAAAAATAAAACTAAACATTCCCTTTGAAATGGACTACAAAAGTCAAGAACTACAAACATCAAGTGTGTGGTCATTAACACCAAATGCCACTGGTTCTTGTGATTTGTGATGAAACTTCTTAACGTCTAACCGCTGATTTAAGAGCTGCAGTGGAGGGGAATGACTAACAGCGTATGGCAGATATTAAAGCTGATACTAAAGGCAGTAATTATTTACATTTTCTGGCCACTAATCAATAAATGGTTGATATATAAAATTGTATAGGCCTACATTTAAAGTGAAACACTAACAACTAAAATCTATTGTTTTAAATGCTACAAGTGAATTTAGGCATCACAACAACAATATAATGTACAATATGAAAAATGGATATTCATTTTGAGATTTGACAAAGATGACATTTAACATTCATTAAATTGTGTTTTTAAGTGAGCGTTAGAGGAGGGCAAAGGTAATCTAAATGTAAAAATGTGCAAATGAGGTTGCACAATTAAACATCCCATTTTCAACTGATAGCAATAATTTAAATTAAAAATAAAATACAATTTGGATTCACATGAGGGCAGTTTGGGTGTAATACTGTTACGTAAGGTGGTGCATATGGAGAAGGAAGACTTAATCAATCATCGAACACAACATTACATGGAGAAACACTACCCAGCATCAACGTAGACAGACAAATGGCAAACGAGGGAAGCTAACAAGACTAATTAACAAGACACAGCTGAACTAAATGAACTAATGAAGACCGTGGACCTGGAACATGAAAAGAACTACTACTCACTACTCCTAATGTGTGTGCACTAAAGGCGGGCATACACTGTGCGATTTTCGTCCGATTTTGAGCCGAATTCTGACTCGTGCGACTCATTTTCGTGTCGGACCGATTTTCAGCTTTGTTGTGCGTCGTTTGTCGTGCAGTGTTCGTGCAGTGTACAGGGAGAAACGAGAGGCGATTAACCTCTCACGATCGACAATCGGATGGTCGGATGGTTTTCTGACATGTCAGAAATTTTGGTCGCTCCTCGTGACTATATCGCACAGTTGAAGCAAAGCTACGAACCGATTGCCCTAAACTCAGTGTTTTTTCCCTCACTGCACCTGCTCGAAAACAGAAGTTTAACCATTTCATCTGCAGCAAAAATAAAATTAAAATAAAAACGAGCTACAAATTACTGTTGCTTACCTCCAGTTCGTGTTGCAAAATGGATAATATTACCCACCGTCTTCAAGCCACCTGATATGTAACACCTCTTTTATTATTTTGTCAAACAATGTTTTTGAAATAAACCTGTTTTTAATTTTCATTGATGATTAATAATGGCAATGTTCAGACATATTATAGACTGTTAATAGTTATTTTATATATAATTCATTGTAATCGACCTAAATGTTTTAGACAATTTTTAATGAGGAGTAAGATTAATATTTTATTATCCTCACAGCACATTGGTTATGTGCTGTGAAAATATTGCGTGGCAAATTAATTATAATAGCGGATCAATTTAATAGTAAAATTAGCCTATAGGCCTCCCCTAATAATGATAATATAATAATAATTAAATGCATAAATTGAAAATACTAAATCATCTTGATACTGATAGCAGATGCTTGTTTTGACAATATCTCTGGATACATACACGTAAATAGGCGCAATCCAGGGGGTTATCGCAGATATTACACGTATAGTGTGAGCAGTGAAGTCGCAGCTCGACGATCGGACCGTACAGTGTGAGCACATAAATCCTGAACTTTGGCTTTGCATCGCATGCGATTTACTCGTTCAGTGTGAGTAGGTACCTTGCTGAAATCGCACAGACATCGCACAGTGTATGCCCGCCTTTACTTGGATGGGTTAAATTCAGAGGACAAATTCCGAGTATAGGTTACCATACATGTTTACATACATGCATACATGTTTTTGCTCAGGTGGCCAAAATGTCACAGCAAGAAAAAAAAATAGAGGGAACATTGTTGTTCCCTTAGAATCCATGATAAATATCTACAAATAAAAATATTAAAGGCTAGCCATTGAAATGCAAAGAGAGCAAAATGAAAGACAGAGGGCCTCTAATAGTGAAGGTTCTGACCTTTACCATGACGTCCATACAGGACTCAAACAGAAGGTTAAATAAGACATCAATAGAATCTATCTATCAGCTACAATTACATCATTCTCCATCCCCAGTACAAGCATCCTCAATTAAAAGATCCAAATCAGGGCTGTTGACCTTGGAACTCCCCCAGGGAGTGAAGTGGAATGAAGACGAATGATGGACGAATTACCCCCCAAAATCAAGCATAAATGGATAGATAAAAGAAGGAATGATGTAATGAAACAAACGAAATGCTTTGCTTTCAATGTGTGAAGTCATACATACAGCGGTGTCACAAGCACTCTACCGAGGTCAAAAGGTCGATGTGTGGCCTCAAAAGATCTGCACAACCATTCTGCCAATTTTTGCCCTCTCTACTCTCTCTAATGGGGTTAAGGGGTCTTTTGTAATTTCTGATGCCCTTGAAAGAAGTGGGGAGGCGAGGATGGACAACAGGGAGCACAAAAAGTCTCCAATGTGCTCAGACAGCTGCCAGTTAGAGCAAGACACCCACCACTTTATCCATCAGACAATCTTCTCACATATAAATGAGACTTTTATACTACATATAATAATTTAGATAAAGTAATCAGATCAATAAAAGAGCCAGGGACACTGGAAATATGAATCACAATTGTTATACATTAGAGGTTTGAATGAATTTTAGAAAAAAGAAACTGATTTTATAATTTATGCAATGTATTTTCAGGGCAGTAAAGTTGAATGCAGTATTTTTAAAAGAGCTTTGCAAATAAACCTGAATTGAAATTACAGGATTTATATTCAGGTTATTATATATAATATTACTCAAATGGGTAGACTTAATATGCACTGTCAGCGTAATGTAAATATTTATTTTTCATATAATAATTTAATAATTGCCTTTACTAGGGTGACAATGTAAAAGCCAATTATTTCATTTTCTTTATAATATCACACTTAATATTTTGTTCACACACTAAATGGGTCTTTGCACATGGAAATATACAGCTGTTGTCTTTATATGAGGATTTCTTGTCATCATGCTTGGTTCAAAAATGTTGAAAACACTCTGGTATACAGTAAGTGACACTTTTTGCACAGAGTATAGACTCCTTTAACCTTTGTTTTTCACAGACATATGACATTCCTCACAAACCAACTCAACTAATGCAACTATTTCAATAATACTAACATATTTCCATTCTTATTGGCACTGAATTTCCTTCTTTTGATATCTGAAAATATTATGCATGTGAGAAGAATTGTTTTCAAATCATTTTTTGTACATCCCTTATATTCTTTGAAATTACTTATAGAATCAATAATGGAAACGTTACAGAAGCTACAGTAGATTCATTAAAATCATAACAATTCCCAGACTGAATTAAAAAGCCTCTTGGTAGCAGAGGATCCTTCAGAACTGATCACTCAGATGTTTATGCTCTCAGTCATTCACAGACAGAAGCAGAGCTTCAAAGCTCTGGTGACTGATTTGATTAGACCCACTTAAAAGCTCTGGAATATTTCAGGTACACAGCAGGCATAAGTACGTACAGACCCATTGACACACACTACAATACACACACACGCACACACACACACACACACAAACAAACACAAATTCATTCAGTCAGCCGATTATATGAGGCCATTCGTCTAAGAGGTTTTTATGTGCTACAACATGCACATGACATTCTTGAAAATATGTATATATTGTAAATGCTGAGTGAGTAATTCCTAGCCTACCCCCAAATTACTACGACAGATCTTTTTACTTCTGAATTAAGACTGGCAAAGAAACAGTGATCCAGCAGTTCTCAGGCTCCACAAAAGATCTCTTCAGATCAAAGAGTGCAACACTGCAAAAGAGTGTTACGCAATGTGGATCAGAAGTGATGGAGCTCCTGTCAAAGACAAGAGTCCATGTCTGCACAGGTATTATTTATGGTGGAAATACACTTTTTGTCAGTGGTAATATCAATCCTAACATTATCTAAATCCAATCTCCTGTGTGTCATTGCCAAACATATTTTATCCACTGATTTGAAAATCATTAGGGCAAACGTGGCAGATATAGTTATTATTAATAAAAAGTAACATGGTTTCCACAAAATATATACAAAAATCTTAAGCCACACGACTTTTTTCAGAATGGATAGTAATAATAAATGTTTCTTGAGGAGCAAATCAACATATTTGACACTGAAGACTGGAGTAATGATGCTGAAAATTCATCACAGAAATAAATTATATTTTAATAGAAAACTCGAGTCATTTTAAACTGTTTTTGATTACAAAAATAAGGCCCCAGTGAGGCCCAACCCCAGTGATCGAGGCCCAACCCCAAACTCCAGTAGTGTGTCACAAGTTCACTCAAGCAATTAATGTCAACAAAAATTACTGCTTTATGAAGTCTATATACAGTATATATATATATATATATATATATATATAGAATATCAATAAGCCCTCTCCATCACTACCGGCAGTCCAATAGTTCCTTTTTTAAACACAGTGATGTTCATATTCATGTATACGAGATGCTGTGATAACTAAGATTTTGTTTTGAAGATCTTGAAAATAGTTATTGGTTGATGATACTATTTTATGTACTATTTTTATAGAAAAGCAGTTTCATATTGATAAAAGATTATGATGCACCTTTGTGTTTCTTTTCAATTACAGTACGTCCACAATGTCACCATAGACATTTGTTAAAAAGGTAAACAATCGATTTTCCAAGTTTACTTCAAACACACCTCAATAACAAATAAAGCAATAGCCTACAAACATCTGTACAATCTTGCCTTACATTTAACCATTTGAAGACAAGCACAATAATACATGTACAAACTTACGCAAACTTACTCTGCGTTCATTTGATTTGTTTGACCATCACCACTGGTCAAACACAGGCCAATGGATATATATCAATTATGTTCAAAAATCAAGAGCATTTTAATAAAGTACCACTCTTGTGGCGGTTATTGCTAAAGCTTCGCATCATTGTCTCAAAAAACACAGACTTGTATAGAAGAGACATGCTCGAATCCCAAGTGGTAAATAAACAATAGACTGCTTTCCAATTCAAGGTAAACATCAGCCTCATTTATCTCAATTTGTAGCGCAGGCGGAGGAGCTTTGTTGTGTGTGGACCGAGAGATTAGCAAAGAGATGCAACTGCACATCGCACAAACACTCAGCGTCCCTGTTACAGCAGTAAATGGCAGGCTGTGTGTGTTTCAGAGTATTAGGAGTCTGGAAAACAGTCAAATAAGCATTTTAAACGATTTCATTGAACAGACCAGCCCTAAGCTCGTCGCAAACATCATAAAATCTTCTATTTAAGCAAAACACCACAGCTCACACAGAAAGGGGGTGGTAAAAGTCACCGAAGCCAAGACGTAACTGCCGTCAAGCAATTTGGTGGCCTCCACAATGCTATAATAGCATGGAATAAGAGTATATACTCTTCTTGATGTGTGTTGGGTTTCACTGAGGTTTTGTTATTGTTCTTCTTGGCTCATGATAAACTAAAAGGCTCGCTGGCTCTCACAGCCATATCACTTGCTTCAAAAGAATTGTCAGTCTTTGAAGCTAAGGACACGCTGGTTGTGAAAGGCCAAAGCAGGTGGGGTTGTATAGGGCAGAGGGTCTCCATTTCTCTGGGTCATTCATGGATTCAGCTTTACTGTAATGAGATTAAACACAGTAAACTCTGGATTATATTGCCTCATTGTTTGTCTTATTCCTCCAAGCAAAGCAAATAGAAAGGGTGAAAGGAAAAGAGACAGAAAGAGAGCAAAAGGAAAAAAGAGTCATCTCATTTCTTTTCACAGCAGAGGTCATCCTCTAAACAACATAGAAATGCGGTTTGAACACTGTTTGGGTAAATGTCAGGTCTGGAATATTACAGGGTATAAATATTTACTGGAATATTTCTGTGTCTTATATTTTATTCATTGTACAGGCAACTGAAGAAGAAAAAGCCTAGACTTCTCGTATACTAGAAATGAGGCAAGTGCTCACAATTAAAGTTTTACATGGCATTAAAACAACTTCTTTATGAAAATATGTTTAAAAACATGTCTACTCACAGTAGCCTAATAAAAGTTGGCTTACATAAAAAGCAGGTCACCTCATGGGGGCCGACGTGTTGCAATCCCACAAAACAAGTCGAATGCTACTTACTAAAGCCCCCTTTTGCGCAGACGTCACAGTTACGTCATGGCGCTAGCTGGAGGCAAAACAAAGTGAAAACTGGAGGCGGCCAATACAAACCAGCACAAATTCGGCTACATAATAAGGAGCTTAAATTATTGTTACTATTATTAAATGTCATCTTGTTGTGTTGTTTGGTGCAAGAATTGATGAAAAATGAATATGCTGTATCTAGAATTTTTATTTCTAGAAAATATTCACATCAATAAAATCGCACCGTAATGTCACTATTTACATTGTCGTCATCTCGGTGCTGGCTCGGCAGGGCCGAGACGACAGGACCATAAAGGCATCTAAAGATTTATATGCCCTCAGTTTCTCTTTACGATCGGTTTCTCTATAAGGTTGGTGTAGAAGTCAGGTCACTCACCCGAGGTAACGTACGTTAATCCTGTCAGATCGTCCATGCATTGACTGAGCGTGTAGGCTACGGGTCGGCCAGTCTGGTTCGGTCCGTTAAAAACAACTTTTGGAAATAACAATCGCGGTCCTGGACACTGATTGACCTTACACATTAAGATAAAATCAGATTTTCTCCAGTCATTGTTAAAAAACAAGCTAACAATACTTGCTAACTACCGTTAGTGAAGCGGCCAGAGGGATCGTTCTGCCTCCACCTAAGCTCCGCCCATATAAAAAACGTCACCATGTTTACTAACTGAAAAGGGGTCTATACTTGGACACAGTAAATCATGGCTTTACTGTGTCATGGCTTTACATTTGTAATAACATTTAAATATGCGTGCATGCTACATTCACGTCACAAGGTGTCAGTATAAGTTGACTCAAAAACTATAAACATAATTTTTTGACAGGGTCAAAATGCTGGGGGTGTTTTAGTGATCTCAGTCTGAGGGCACACAGACAATACTCTAACACAGCGTCTTAACCACATATAAACCATCAAAAGCCAAAGGCTATTTTCAGGTTAGAGTGTTTTTCCTAACAAGCTGACTTGTTGATGACTTGTTGAATCCTGGTTGTTTTATTATCACCAAATTCATTTGTTATTAAAGTCAAATATTTAGACTGTTTCTTGTTTCACATTCAGCATGGACACAGGCAAATTACTTCTAGCTGAATGCTTGACACATCTCGCCTGGCTAGAACACAGTGCAACGAGGGCAGATAAAGAGCACATTAGCATAGCATGTCAAGAGCACTACTACTAGATAAGGCTTGTGGGCAGCCATGCTAAATACCACTGGCGGCCTTTTTCTTAAACTACAACACCTTTTCCTGAGAGCGTCATTTTCTTTGTCCAATAAAACATGCTGAGTCCATCTGGGAGATAACCTGTAACTCTTACACACTGCATCTGCTTTCTGGATCCTGTGTTGCTGATTCTGCTTTGCTTTGATGGAGGTGATGCAATTAAATTAGCCCTGGTTGGCAGCTCTGACAGAGCCTGGGCATAAACACAGCTCTGCAGCTTTGCGTCTGTCCTGCAGGGTTTGTTATTGATGCGTAGGCAAGAGCCAGGACCATTCCGATAAGAGTAAAACTGAAGTTTTTTCCACAACATGCAAAAACGGAGAAACAGCAAAGTTAATGTAAACACCTCCTGCAGCCGTGCTATTTTTTCTCCATTTCTATATCTCTCTTTCTCAGCATGTAGGACACCCAGGTCGCACCGAGCCTGTGGTTTTGAAGAAATATCCTCATCATTGTAAATGCCATTTCTGACAGTAATAGCCTGCACTCGGCTCTTATACTGAACAAACTCCAGTAATGAGCCTGACACAGAGAACGATGAGACAGACAACACACTTCCATGAACCCATAGTCTCTAAAGCCTAATACTGGATCTTGTTTGCTGTTGTGTACTTATGCAAACTGATAGTTTCTCTCGCAAAAAAATGGATCAAAGACCGAACTTCCAAACCAAAAAATGTTGTTCAGACTGGCATCCAGGCTATAATGTCACATGATCCTTCAGAAATCATTCTAATATGATGATTTGATGCAAGAAACATTATTATGTTATGTTGAAACAGTTGTGCTAAAATTTTGGTGTAAATCATGATAAATTTTTTTCCCCTTGATGAATAGAAAATTTAAAAGAATAGCATTTATTTTAGATATCGTTATAAATGCATGATGTAGCATTATAAATTATGTTAGTCACTTGTGAACAATTTCATGCATTCTTGCTGAACAAAAGTATTTGTTTTATTACTTTAATTTTTAATACTTTTTAAGTAAGAATAAAATAATATAAAAATTTTACTAACGTATTTCATGACAAACTTATATGCATTATATATTATGTTAATTTTATGACATTTTATGAACACATTTTCATGAAATATCTTTCAGAACTTCTGTTGTTTCTTTCATTTAAGATTCACAGGGATACCCTGGCCTGCACCTCCTCTGGGTCCTGCTCACTCCAGATGAGACTAATGTGGTCCTTCATGCCTCTTTATCTCTCTTGCTTGGGGAATTTTGTGTTTAGTGTGAAGTGTGCCTTAAAATCATACCATCGCCCACAAGCCAGACTACTTCAACATCCATTCTAAACAAACCACCATTCACCAATCTCACTCACAATTATCACCACAGCGACAAGACAAATAAGGTGGAGTGGAGAATGATGGACACAAACAAGCATGGGATGGTGGGCAAAGTAAACAAAACTCTTCACACGAATCGGCCTGCCAGATCTCACCACCACACAAAAACAGCCCGGACAAGGCCGAGGCAAGCTGACCTGCTAAGAGTACACATCTCAGTTAGTAAACAGGCTCCAAACTTAGTATTAATTCACAATTACCAATGAGAAACTTACTTCACTACATACTGTATCAAAGAGATGAAGATAAAAACAAGCCACAGGAACCCTCTCTATTCTACACTGCATTCAGATCATGAAACTGGCAGATTGAAAGCATGCTTCCCTACATGTAATTGTGGCCATATGTTCAAAATTTGGCATTTTCTTGTGGTTAAACAAATGGTTTTGCAGTAAACAGAGGAATAGTTTAACCAATGCATTCAATGGTTTAGGAATTCTGTCTAAGAATGTCACAGGGAACTGGTGATACTACAGGAAGTCACATTAAGAGCCATGGGGAAACAGATTCTGACTACCTCTATATAATGGATAAAGATTGGCTGTATTAATAATAGCATTTTACACCTCTTACTATTTCATTTTACAACGTATTGACAACATTTAAACATATTCATTATGTATTTACAGCTAAAGAAATGTAAAATATTTACAAATCTTTTTTTTTATTAAGATATAATAGTCCTTTTACCATTTTATAGATTAAATGTATATCCCTTAACCCTACCACCCAAACATGTTTGAGAATATATAAAACGTAATGGACAGAAATGAGTAGGAAAATGTCACTTTTATAACAATATAGCGTTCAAAAGATATTTTGAGCCGCTAATCCCACTCCTACCTCTAAACCTACCAACAAACAATATGTAATCTTTCGAAACATGATTGCAGCAGTCACAGAACAGAGCGAAATATTATCATTTCATATAAAGTAGATGAGTAAACTGCGAAAAAGCAGTATTTTAAATAAGAAAATGCTCAATTACTCAATATTCATAAAACAGAATAGGCATACAATACTCAGATGACTCACCGCATACTCTTGAGACTTGCAATAGCATTGTGGTTAAATTGTACTAGTTCGGCAAACATACGTAAGATACTTAATTTATAGTCAGTTCTGCATTAATACTATGAAAGTATGAGAATTCGGACACAGCAAAAGAGGAGATGATATGATAGCACAAAAACAGATAGAAAGAAAGGTGAGAACAGACTGAGAGTGAAGAACAGAGAGATCTGCCAGTGGGGGTGGGGTGTTATTGGATGTGCATGTCCCATCATGGTCACCTCCATGAATTATGAAGACACAGCCTTGATATGTCCTGCACACTGAGCAAGCTCAGTAACAGCTTTATTGCCTTGAATCCATAAGGCCTGTTTTCATGGAGCTAACGCCAAAATATGTTTGTGTGCGGGCACGTCTTCGTAAGGCTTTACATTGGACTGTTTCTGTTCTTTCCACAGTTCACACTGCAACTATAATGAATGCTGGGTCAAATGAGGCTGTAGTACTTCTTTCATTGATCTATTACCCACCAGCAAATTACAGCCCGTCCGTATCATTAATGCTCTCCTAATTAAAATCACAACTTCAAATTATTGAGGCCTGAGTGATACAAGTGAACAAGCCCTGTTTTTGAAGCATTTATCTAACCCAATTTATTGTCAAGTTCTAGAGATAATGAACCATGCTTTATGAAACACTATGGCCCTCATTTATCAAAAGTGCGTACACCAAATTTCCAGCGTACACCTTGCGTACACTCAAAACCACGGTGAGTTTGAGATTTATTAATATGGACGTGGGCGTACGGCACGCTCGAATCCTACACCAGCTCAGGAGGTGGTGTACGCACGTTTTGAGTTAGTGAGGAAATGCGCAGAAAAATTCCTAACACCACAAAACGCACTGACAAACTAAAAGATATGCTATATTATGACCCACTGTAAAACAAACAAAAAAACAACATAGTAATTATGAACTTCAGTGTTTATTTTTGTGTAATGTGGACTTCAATGTTTAATTTGTGTGACTTTACCAAAGCATTTGATTTGTAAGCATATGTATTCCTTCAGTTGCGAGCCTGTGCGCTTTACCCTGACGTTTCAGGATTATCCCCGGCAGGTGCGCACGGACTGGGTTCGGTAGCCTAATGAAAGGCTTTCAATGACCAAAAAATAATTCAGACTGAAAAAATGATCAAAAATACATTCTTCTACGTTTAGGTGATGATAATAATAATACAAATAATAATAACGACATCCTTCTTCTAAATAACAATAAGCATCATTAATACAAATCATGATAATAAGAAGAATACTATTACAAATTGTCATGCAAATATTAATGTGAATGAATGGTGCTTCACATCATCATCATCATCATCACTATTATGTGACGTGATTGAATGCGAAATTTCAAAAGACGTGCTGTAAAATAATGCACTGTGATAGGTCATTTCGGCTCCACGTCGGAAAAGTTTCTCTTCTTTGCCGTCTTCCGTGTGTCCATGGCGTAAAATGAGGGCGTGGGGGGAGCGGAGACTTGAATATTTAGGGGCGTGTTATTCTAATGATGATCGTTTTCGGCCGCGGGATTTATCAAGGGCAGGCATTGCGTACACCTGGATTTCAAAGGTACGCACATCTTCATAAATCAGGCGGTGAGAGGAGTGTAAGCATAATCTTACGCCAAAATATACACCCGTTTCTACGCAAGATTGATAAATGAGGGCCTATGTGTTCTGAATAAGCAATGTTTTACTGCATTTTCTGAATAACAATGACTGACATAAATACACATATAAAATGTCATTGATCATTGCATAGTAAACTAAATTCTAAACATTTTTTTGTGAAAGTCCAACAAAGTTAAATGTATAAATAAATACTCAAACCTGAAAAGTTGAGTGGCTTCCTGTTTTCATTTGATTATCATTGCACACTTGGCAGCTTAGTTGTAACACTGTGTTACAACTAACCCCGCTGTGTATTACATATTTAACGCCTAGCTAACAGTTGCTAGGAATTGCTGACATGTTTCAAAACGGTGCTGTGTTTGAGCCAACAAGACAGTGATTAAGGCAATTTAAAGTTAGATTTGGAAACATGGTCAATAAAAACCTTTTACAGTGCTTGTATATTCTTTTCTTTCAATGCATTTGATAATTCATACTCATAAAGTAGACCTGAAATGGCATGCATGCATTATTAGTTAAAAGTGCAAAATGCACCTGCATACTATTTTTCCAGTCATGAATTTTGCCATTGGGGATTTCTGAAAATTGCGCAAAAATCTCGTCTCGTCTCGTTCTCGTGAACTCAATCGTGTGTCCGGTCTAAGATAAGCGTCTCGTCACACCCCTAATATACACCCAACTCAGAAACTGACAAAGTCTATGATGAAAAAAATTACTTGACACTTTTTGTCCAGTATCTTCACAAAATATAATCAAAACTTTCTGCAAATTCGCGGGAGACCGTCTTCTGGCAGCAAGAGAAAAAGAGCGGAAAGACAGTTACCTGCTTGATCCTGACTATGTAAAAGGTCTGCGTTACATTTAACCCCGCATTAGGTTGTGCCCCGCACTCCCCTACTCACCCTCATGCCGTTCTATATTTCACAATATCTTCTGTCTTCCACAGTAGAAAGAAAGTCATGCCGGTTTGAAGGTGACATGAGGGTGAGAAAATAATTTACATTTTTTCAGTGAACTATCTCTTAAAGATCATTCTGAACTCTTTTTGCATCTAGCGCTACTTGTTGTGCTTGCTTGCAGTTTCCATTACGGAGTGCTCGACAAATGTCAGCACGGAGCCAACAACGCCTGTCACCCTAAGCAGAAGCCATCCATCAGCAATCATAAATTCAATTAGTGGACAAGATATATAGACATAGAACCTAATCCAAGTTATTGTCATAATGAAAGCATCCACTTAATGGGAATTGCATTGGAAACGTTCCTCTGAGGGTGCACAAATCTAGGGACAGGACACTGTGAACCGTCCCAGTGCCAAAAAGCAGAGGCCTTTTCTCTCTGTGATGATTACTGATGGCATCTCTTTTTTGATTTAACGGTCCGAAATATCGCTGCTTTGCACTCACGTGCTATCGACCAAATCTACAAGACACAAACGTAACCAACTGCCAGGGTAAATATGAAATCATCATTGAGCCTGGGCTTTCGGGACAACTTGTCAGCTACTTATAATTCTTCCCTTTCATCTTTACCCCTGCAAATGTGCCCCGTTTCACACAGTGATTGTGAAGCACACCATCTGGAGGCAGCAATTCATGAATATTATGACGTTGCGATGTGTGATGCAGTTCAGTGCCAAGGAATCTCCACCATCACACATCTCATTGTTGTTTTTTTCATATTTTGTTTTTATATGTTTAAACAATTATAATAGTTTATCACCATGGTACATCTTTTATGTCTCGTCTTTTCTGTTATCAGAATCAGAAAGAGCTTTATTGCAAAGTATGTGTGCACACACAATGAATTTGTTTTGGTGACAACAGAAGCTTCTATTACAGAGAGATAGATGAAACAACTCTTCATAGATGAAACAACTACTTTTGTCACTACTGATGTAAAGTTAGGGGTCAGTAAGATTTTAATATAAAGAAATTAACACTTATTCAGCCACGATATGTTCAATGGATCAAAAGCGACCACAAAGACTTTAACCTTGTTACAAAAAAGAATTTTAGTTCTTTTGAATTTTAGTCCTGAAATAATATTTAGCATCGTTTTCACAAATATATTAAGCAGCACAGTTTCTACATTGATAATAATTGGAAATGTTTCTTGAGAAGAAAATATAATAAATGACCCTGCAGACTTGCATTAATGATGCTGAAAACTCAGCTTTGCATCACAGTGAAATATATTCAAATACAAAACAGTTATTTTGAATTGTAATAAAATTTCACAATAATGCTGTTTTTACTGCATCAAATAAATGCAGCCTTGGTGAGCATAAGCTACTTCTTTCAAAAACATTTTAAAATTATTACCAACTCCAAACTGTGCAAAGAGAAATCCACTCAAAAAAGCAACTAAAAAAAAATCATGTTTTAACAAACTCCTGAAGTGAGAAACCCTGTTCTCTAAGCTGCATATTTTTAAAGCATTTTACGATTCTTTCACACACAAAAAAAAAAACTCCTTTTGAATTCCAAAGAAGAAAGAAGCTCATACAGGTTGGGAATGACATGATGGAGATTTTTTGGGTGAACAATCCATTTAAACTCGTTTTCTGCCACAGAAGGAGTAAACAAATCCATTCCAGCGTGAGTGAATTACAGGATGAAATACACACAACACATGGATATATGAAGAAAACGGCTCCAGAACGACAGTGCCACTAAAACCACCCTACTCTTGATCCTCTTCCAGGGCCTAATCTCCTCCAGCAGGGAGATTCGAGCTCCTTTCCTCACTTGGTCTTGGAACACAAAGAGCTTTTTCCATGTGCCAGGAACCAAACTCCTTCCTGTCTATGATAGGACTTCTTGCATTGTGCTGCACAGGATAGGGGGTCAGGACTACTCAAGCCCACTCCCATTTCCCAAAAGCGCAGTTAGCCAGTGAATTTGGAATCAAGCCAACGTTTGTATTGGAGGAAACGGCATATTGGACTGAGATTAAGGCGGCAGTCTTGCGGGATGGATACTGAGAGAGGAGGCTGAGCCTATGGAGTAGCAATAATGAGGACTCTGTGCGGTTTAAGGACTGGCAGGATAGATTAAGACCACTCATCCATGTAATGAAGTGCTATAACGCTGCATCAGCAGACACTCAAACCCAGCTGATTAATCGTTGGCTGGAAGAACTATGGAACACGTCTTGTCCTCAGGACATCAACCATTAGAAATCTAGTGTTTTACATGTCAAGCCAACTATTGCGGTTGTAACCTGTCAATCATCACAAACAACCCACAGTTACATCACATTTACTCTGGACACAAGCAGTAAGACAGTAAAGTAAAGAAGTAACTGTGACAATTTATAATTATTTGAGGAAATTGATAGAGCAAAAAAAGTCAAAAATCAAAGTTATCAATTAATAAAAATATATATTACATTTTCCAATTACTAAAATACAAATAATGGTATACAAAAAAAAAATGAAAACAGTTATTATCTACATTTATCTATTGACACACATTAATGATTTTCTACTGATCCAAGCAGAGCCACAACATAAAATGAAATGAAATAAAAATAAAATATTCATAACAAAAGCCTACCATACAGGACAAGTGATTAGGAGAAATGCTGCAGACAAAAGACAAAAATTAGCTGCATGCACCCCGTGTGTTGAGTTGCATCTTGTGCAGTGACCAGAGAAGAGTTAGGCTATAGTATTTCTTTCTATTATCTTCCATTCTCCAGTGGACTCTCTGCAGAACAGCTCCAGTCCACTGCAGTGTGTTCCAGCTCATAGATCACTTAAGCTTAACACTGCACTTTAGCTAGCAGCTGGAGCCGCGCTCTAAGATAACACACGCTGTGGTAGTATGATGTTTGTAAGGAGCTGGCAGCACTTGCCAAATTATATATTCATGCAGCACTATCAGTGTGGCTTCTCATCGATCCAAACTAAGCGCTGATAATGAGACTAACTCTATGGCTGAAACTGGAAACGCAAGTTGCCACAAAAACCCATTTTTGTAAGTCATCTCCATTGATATCGGTCTAAGGGTGGGGTGAACAGACACACAATGAGATACTTGGAGTCAAAAGACACACCACAATATAAATGAGAGTGGGAATATAGTATTTCAAATGCTAGCTGTGAAACATTGTTAATAAGGGTAATTCCAGCAGTCAACTCACCGTTACATTCTGGCAAACTTTGCAAGGTCATATAAATTATTGAGTGCTTCCCATGGATATGTTTGAGAGTCTATCTACACTCAAACACTCCTGTGGCTTGCCATTTTCCAGAAGTGTACAACTGACTCCTCCATGTGTGATTTATGGTTTTTAAAGCCATAGTTCACCCAAAAAAGATAATTCTGTCAGCATTTACTCATCTTCATGTTGTTGTTCCAAGCCTGATGAATTTCTTTCTGCTGCAGGATGCAAAAGGTGAAAGAATCAAAAGTTTCCATTGTTTTTTTTTTTGAAGTCTTTTGAAGCCAAACAATATATTTTTTTTTGAGAAAAGGCCAATTTCATTTATTATTCAGTTCTTGTTGCATTCATGAAGTCTGAGTAATCTAATAAGTAAGCAAGCTACTGTTAGACAGACACTCAAACATACCCATGGGAAACACTCATTCAATTCCTATATGACCTTAAAGCATGCCAGAATTTAACTAGGTTTGTGTTCAGGGAAGGAGGTGAAAACCTGCAAACGTTCAACGTAAAACTTGAATCACAAAATAAACAAACAACAAATCGAAAGTAAAGCAGCAGCCCCTCAGACGACTGACGCATAAACTAAGGCCTTGTCCACACGGACATTATAACCGTGATTTTTTTTTTACACGGTTCGGCCGTTTGTCCACACGAAAACGCAGTATCAGGACACTGAAACCGAACATTTTTGAAAACCCCTGCCAGGGTGACGATTTTCAGAAACGCTGGTTACAGTGTTGTCGTGTAGACAGTAAAACCGGGGGTCTTGCCTTGCGACGTCAGAGTGTGCGCCTTCGCTACCTTCTGAATGGCCAACGTGGCTTTACGGTTAGGGTTATATTGCCGCCTGCTAGTGTGGCATGCTCTTGACAGCGCTTGATAGCGTGTTTTTGTATTTTCATGTGGACAGGATTTTTTTGGGAGGAAAAACATTGTTATAAAAATACCCGTGTCCGTGTGGACAAGGCATAAAGCAAGGCAACAACACAAAGTCCAGGCCTGGTCCTCTCTCATCCTTCACTGTTGTCAATCCTTCTTTTACCCTTCTGGAGCTCCTGCTCCAATCGCATTTCTCTCGACCCCGCCCTGATTGCCACAGTAACATTCTTAACAAAACATTCTTTAAAGTTTGATCTTTTCAATAAATCGGTTGATCCAGTGAACAAAACAAAAAAGTGGTCTGAATGAATCATTCACAAATAGGGGCAAGTTCAACATTGCAGCAGCCCAGCATTTAACAGCCTATTGAAGGAAGGATTACAGAAGATCATACAGGTTTGAAATGACATGAGGGGAAGTAAATAATGGCAGAATTTTTTTATCGTTTTTTTTTTTACTATGAACTATTCCTTTAAAGTCATTACAAAATCAAACTTTGTCAATCTTATTGATATCTTTTTCTCATTTGAGAAGCCATTTTACTCAAGATATATGCCACAATAAGGATGAAAAGTGATCGCAACTTCCATTTCATGCTGACTTTAAATATATGAGACTAAAAGCTGTCTGTTGAAAGCTAGGAAAATTACAGATTCAACAAAAAATGTCAAGTATAATTTGGTGCTAGAGGCCCTTCTTTACCCACACATCACTGCAGGATGAAGGTATCTGTTTGAGAGAGAGAGAGAGAGAGAGAGAGAGAGAGAGAGAGAGAGAGAGAGAGAGAGAGAGAGATAACAAACCATAAGAAAAGCATGGGTCGGACAGATCCCCAGGACAAGGCATCTGTTATCTAGAGCCACTCATGACTGATCAACACAGTCTGAAGGAATGTATGCTTAGCTCAATGCAGTCTGCATCCAACTTTATCACAGCCAAAGAGCTGAAGTAGACAAAAATATATGCAAATCTCCATAGCAAACAGCATCATGATATGAACTATGGGCTACTTTTATCTTCATCCTGGGCATCCCAACACGAGCGCTCTCAGTCCCTAATCTCTGCCAGGACCACTCTCACAGTGTGGCACCTGTAAACCCTGGCACCATCTGCCTGCAGCCCTGATGGGCACCATTAGCACACACACAGGAGAAGCAGCCTGATATTTGGACCGATCTCTTTAGGACAACAAACAGTCACCAGTAGGCTAGTGCTGCTATGATTTCTGGGAAACATCCTCAACCTACAGAGCCTGATGAGAGGTGAGTTATCAGTTACTGGGTCAGTAGGCATGAAATTCAATTCTCAATAATAACCAGTTGCAGATTATAATCCTTAGTGTGGAAATCCAGATACAAGATAAGCCCTTTTCTCAATGGACATCTCTGACTGCAAATAATGCAAAGGTGAACATGACACAATGGTTAAATAGAGCTTTCAAACTAAATGTTGGTATAGTTTCCAACCTAGATCATAACTGTATTTGTCTATTTGGTGGAACAGTTATTTACATTTTGGATTAAAGGCTGTTAACACCTGGGACGATAACTGATAACCGCAAATCCGCAAATGGGCGGGGCTAAACCGGCCGTGTTGAAGTAGGCGTTGATCTTCAGCAGGGGTGGTGTTTTATCCTCTTTGACGTCATAATTCTCCAATTTGAAAAATGAGTCGTTTGCTGAGCCTGGTGTCAATAAAAGCTTTTATTGGACTAACAAGGACGTTTTCAGTTCTGAAACTTACAGGATATTCTTATAATTTGATGAGCTCTTAGATGTCAAAAGCTCAAGGAAAATTTGATTTCTCAGTTCATCACCCCTTTTCACACTGCCAGTGATTTTCTAAGACAAAGTGTTTGAATGACATTTTCTTTCTGACATAAGAAAGAACTTTATGCCAAATGAGCAGCAGCGGCACAATATATAAGGCTATGACATGGAGCATGGATGCCTATACTAGAAACCAATAGCACAACGACTCAATGGCCTCCAAGGATTTAATTAGTGTGAACAGGCTTCAGTTATAGACCGTAGACCATCTCCATGATATTTTTTCTTTCAACCTCAGGCAACACAAAGAAAAGGATCTTTATGCAAACATCATACTGATCGCTCTCATCAAAGCATCTACAAGCCCTTTCACTATTGTGGGAACAACAACAGTGGAATAATTCTTTGAACTGAAGACAAATGGGAAATGTTTTTTCAACATTCAGTGCCGATGCAGTTCTGACCAGATTAAAGATGGATCTTAGAGGGCATTCCAAAACCTTTCATTATAAAGTACAATTAGATCCATTATAACAGGCTTGCATGTTAAATGGTCTGTGCATAGTGAGATAAGACAAAGGGATCAAATTTAAAAAAATGTAGATTATTATTGGAAAGTCAGATTATAATTTAAATTTGTTCATTGCCATATCAAGCAATGAGGTCTCATCAAATGGAAAAGCTTAGGAAAATGTGTTTTTATCCCCTCTGCTTGATAGGGATCTAATACATGACATCATCAGGAATCCATTAGAAAATTCATTATCACTAAAAGAGAACAGGCAAAGAAAACAGTTCAAAAAGGTGAAACTTTTGCCATGCGTGACTGATTTATCACAACGTGCGAGTTATGATTTATTAAAAGTGGGCCTGAGTGCAGAGAATTAATTCACAGACTAGATTGGTTTGAAATAACTTGGAGCTACACTGGGAGGAAGATTAATGTCACAAGGGGGAGAAAATGTCCATTTCCTCAACAGACTGGGTCCGTGTCAGAGACAAATGCCTGGCTCCAATCGCCCCCCCATGGGAAAGTGTGATCTGGTGAGCGGCAAGAGGTTTATTTAAAAGAAAAATTATACAAATGAAACGATCCTACACATGGGAGCTAGGAAAGCAGAGATGACACTCTTGGAGAATGTGTGGGAGACTATTTTGACAGTGTGTCTGAAGTTCTGTCAGAAGAATATTGTGTTCCCTGAACAGCTTATACATGTTCAGGACCGTTTACAGCATAACTTATTTTGGTGCTTCTCCTATAATGCAATATGGCAAATAAAAAAAAAACCCATTATGCATTTTGCAAAAGCAGAGATAATATACACAAAATGAGGTATCAGTTGTTGGACTATAAGAAAATGTCAACCACCCATTGTCCTGTTTTTGCCTTGGTCCCCTGGAGCATTTACAACACATGACCTTAATCTGCGGACCTGACCCACATAATCCTGGAGGTAGAGGGGGCGGCAGCATTCTTAAACACATTAACTGTTGCTGATTCCAGACACATACTCTGGCATGCATAAATGTGCTTATCGCTATCACTTTAATCAGACTCCACAGCATGGTACACATGAAATCTGTTTATGTTTCCTTAGCCTTAAGATCATAATTGCAGTGTTGATGATGATTTCATACATACAAATCAGCAAATTGGCTGTTTGAACATTTGAAAAATGCCCTTGTACGTTTCAAAAAGTCTATAAAACCTTGTGCTATTGTGAACGTCAATGAGAGGTGTGAAGAGAAACAGAGGATACTGTTATGTAACCTCACACAATGGAGTCATGGGTATAGGTGGGTGGACGGAGAGAGAGGGTGGAAAAAGTGGACTGTGTGTTTTGTCATTTCTTATATGCTGCAGTGTTACAGAACATTGCCTAAAAACTAACAATATAGCAGAATGTTGATAACTGAAACTGAATTAAGGCTGTTTTTTTATTTAAATAAAGTGAATTAAACATAACTTTTAATGTATTACTGCACACATGAATACTTTGAATTTTTGAATGTATTTAATCAGTATTCATTTTAATCTGTATTCTATATTGTTTAATGGTTTCTTTTTTATTTAAAGGGGTGATGAACTGAGAAATCAAATTTTCCTTGAGCTTTTGACATGTAAGAGCTCATCATATTATATGAATATCCTGTAAGTTTCCGAACTAAAAACGTCCTTCAATAACAGCTTTTATTGACACCAGGCTCAGCAAACGACTCGTTTTTCAAAATGGGGAACTATGACGTCAAAGAGAATAAAACACCACCCCCGCAAAAGAAGATCCACTCCTACTTCAACACGCCCGGTTTAGCCCCACCCACTGATTCGTGCATTACATGCATAGCTAAATAACATAGATTCCTACTTCGTGATGACAAACCGGATCGAGCTACCGAGTAATACAAAATATTGTGCAGTGCCTGGTTGTGGAAGAAGACAGTCGCTGCATTAGCTTCCTCTGGATTCCAATAGGACTGCATGGATAAACTTTATTTTTAATGACGTTCCAGCTGATGAGGGTAAAACATTGTCCATCAGTTCACTTCATTTCACTGAGGATTGTTTTGTAAATAAGACTAGATTTGCAGACCGATTAAGAGTAAGAACGGTGCTGTGCCATCTAAATTGGATCTGACAGGAATTTTGCAACATACAGACTCTGGGTCGAATCATTCCGGTTGCCATTTTACAACATTGGAAGTTTTGGACGTGGAAGTGCATCGACGAGTGAGTTGAAACTCATTATAATATGCAAAACTGTTATCCACTCACAGCAGTGGGCGTTTACTTCCAAGTCTTCAGTGCGAGACGCCCATAAAAACCGAGCGTTTTTCAGCTAGGCTCAAAACTTGGGTACAAAATAGCCTATTACTTATTAATTTTGATGTTTTTGAATGCAAAAACCAAGCGAACGTCATAAGTTGACCTCAGACAACAATATAATAAAATTTAAGAAGCCAGTTCATGACCCCTTTAAAGAACACAATTTTTACAATTCAATCAATGTCTAATGTTGTTAAGTTAGTACCTCCTTCTTTCTTACATTTTCTGAAATATATTCCATGCCATCGCCACAGATTTTCACATTATTACAAAACCTTTGGAAAGCGCACACACACGCACATTATTATTAGTATGAGTTTATAACGACAGCGACTCCAGGAGTCATTAATCATAATCCTCACTGCAAATAAACAGATTTAATGAGTGACTCACTAAGAGTGACTCAGTAAACCCAATGTTACTGAAAATAAAGAATCTTGAGAGATATTGAGGATCTTCACATCCAGATGTTGGACTAGGGTGAGCTGACAGACAGGCAGCTGTGTGGAGAATTGCGGCTGTCGGCTGAAAAACAGTGCAGATGTCTCTGTCTGGAGGCCATATTCGCCGGGCTACAAGAGACAAACGGATCACATATCCAGCAAACCTGAATCCATCTGATCCTTACAGACTCAGGCATGATTAAAGTTCCCGTCTGGAGTGTGAATGAGGACATCTGGATGGATATGTGCTCAAAAGGTCAACCGCCATTACAATTGGGAAGGAAATTTGCACAATGTCATATGGTATCCTTTATCGAATGATATAGATGCACGCATGTTTTATTCAGCAAGGATGCATTAAACTGATCAGACTTTAACATTGTTATTTCAATGTTGTAGTCTTTCCATCAATGAGTCCATAAAAGCATCACAGTTTATGCAACCTATGCAACACAACTTTTTTCAACATCTATGACAATAAGAAATGCTTCAAGCATCAAATCCTCATATTAAAGGTTCTCTAAGCGATGCTGGGCCAAAACATTTTTTGTCACATACATCAAATGTCTCCTCACTATCGGCTAGCTGCCTGTCCCCTAAACACACTGTAAAAAAACGCGGTCTCTGTAGACACCACAGGCTCCACAAACGGCAACAAAAACAATCATGTCTTACCCGGACCACGAAACCTAACAAACAGTGTTCCAGCCAATCACTGGCAAGAAGTATTTGAGGGTGGGTCTGGGGGGTTAGTGCGCATGCACATGAAGGGTGTGTGTGTGTGTGTGTGTGTGTGTGTGTGTGTGTGAAGGAGAGCAGCGAAGCATCAGAGGGAAGTTTGAAAAATTACCGACACACGACCAAAGAGACGTCGTTCTGAGGAACAAATCGTCGGATAAAGAACGTGCGAAGTTCCGAATTTACATCGGTAGCAAAGCTTTTGAACGATGGCCAGAAGGGCTTCCAGTCCGACGTCAGGTTGCTCTGTTTTTGCTTGTCAGGTGGGTAACGTTAAATTGTTTTTTTTCTTCTAAATTGACGCTTATGTTCGCCAAACCCACACAAGGATATAATTAGCTAGAACTATGCACGTTCACAATTATTTCAGGAAGCACGGAAGGGAGGGGGAGGAGATGAGATGCGGAGGAGGGAGGGTCTAGCTCCGATTTGTTTGAAAATATTCGACCGTCAACACCCAGAATCGCTTTGAGAACCTTTAATGATTTCTGAAGGATCATGTGACCATGTCATGCCATGTCACGCACCAACATTTCATTTACACTTGTCCTAGATGGTCACACAGAAGATGTCTCCATGGAGACCTGAGGAGGGAAATAAATCCTTTTTTTTTTGAGGAAATAAAATCCTCCAACCAATCTCAACAGTATTAGTACTTCAGTGAGCTGACTGTCATCCATCAATATAGCACTACACTACTACACCCATACTTTCATTTTCTCACCAGATATATTTCACTCAAAACATCAGAATGAAGTCGGCAGAGGAAAGCAGAGTGAGGGAGGCCTACAACGATCTGAGTTTTTTTTTTTTTCCCTTTGGGACCCCATATGCTTCGACTGCTAAAATAGCTCGTCTCTAATTGCTGCTGGGATATGTGAACAGGTTGTAGAGGTGGAGAATATATAACCCATCCCGTCATGTCTTCATCAGTATGTTGAGTCACGCTCTGCAATGTTCCACTCAATTCATGCTATTGAAACTAATCAGCAATTTACTGCAATACGATATACAGCATTCCAGATGTTCTTTCTGTAAGGATCTGCATTGAATGCTTGTGGAAAAGGTGGAGAATGTGCTGAATATGTGGAAAAATGCTGTGCAGAAATCGTCTGGAAACAGTCTTTCCAATTCACTCTCCCTCTGGGCTCATTTACACACTAACACCTCAGAAATCAAACCTCAGAACTTCAGATAAATGCAGAGAAAAGGAGCTTCACCCCCATTGAGAAACAAACGCTTCTGCGTGAGACATCTGCACTAGAGTCGTGCTCACCACTAAAATCCCCCAAAGGTGGACAACCGTCCAGAGAGATGTGAATGTTTCATTGTGTCAGAGTAACTGATGTATTTCTGCTGTCTTATTTCTGCTTGCTTTCCCTCCCAGCACCTTTTCCTCCATTTTTTCTCTCTCTTCTGCGACTCACTCAAAGCCATCTGTACTGTAATTCAATCATCAAACTAAGCAGTGGAAGTAATGATTTCTTGGATTAGCTATAGGGCACCAAGCCACTATCTTAATATTGACTGGCAGTGAGTGCAAATATGAGCTCAGCCAGCAGCTTCGTTTCACTTTTTGAGGGATGTTTTATGATGTTGTCTGAACTCACCTCATCATATTGCCAATATTTTACAATATACATGATGCAAGCTATTATTAGATAGATAGATAGATAGATAGATAGATAGATAGATAGATAGATAGATAGATAGATAGATAGATAGATAGATAGATAGATAGATAGATAGATAGATAGATAGATAGATAGATAGATAGATAGATAGATAGATAGAACGCGCCGTTTAGTTCCGGTTTTGATGAAGCCCCTCCTTCGAAATACAAAATGTTCTGTGATTGGTCAGCTGGCCAAGAGTTTTGTGATTGGAACCACTTAGCACTTGTTTGGGAAATGTCACACCCCTTACCATAACTCTGAGTTTCATCTGCTCAGATGTAAATATTAAGGATGGCATCAACTCCAAGCCAATTCAAGCCTGATTCAGACGACTGTTAAAGGGTTAGTTCACCCAAAAAATGAAAATTAATTAATTAATTACTCACCCCCATGCTGTACCAACCCCGTTAGACCTTTGTTTGTCTTCAGAACACAAATGAAGATATTTTTTATTAAATTTGAGAGGTGCTGCTACACTACTTCAA
The DNA here is from genome assembly GCF_988280905.1 of Pimephales promelas. Taxonomy (NCBI): domain Eukaryota; kingdom Metazoa; phylum Chordata; class Actinopteri; order Cypriniformes; family Leuciscidae; genus Pimephales; species Pimephales promelas. Next base: position 27,160,234 of record NC_142771.1, read on the forward strand.
CAAAAATAACAACTTTATTCGACTATTCCTTTTCTTCCTTTGTAGGCCTGAGACGAGAGTTCAAGAGATTTCCACGACGCATGCGCGAGAATTGCAATCTCCTTCAACTACTTCAGTTCAGTTCTCGCGCATGTGTCGTGGAAATCTCTTGAACTCTCGTCTCAGGCCTTCAAGGAAGAAAAGGAATAGTCGAATAAAGTTGTTATTTTTGTTTGTTTTTTTACACAAGTCTGAAGTGCTCCATTTCAGGAGAAGCTTTTGTGCGTATAGCCTACATTGCACTCTGTCTGTCTACTGTTCTCCATAAAATGTGCAGCACACAGATAGACGTTGGGGTATAATTTTCAGGAACGGTGTTTAAAATTAATTTTAACCGCTCTCATCAGCCTTAGGAAAGTCAAAGAGAACACAGCATTACGCAGCTTAGCCAGGCCTCACAATTTTTGTTTTGTTTTGCGTATTCCGAGGGTGGGGATTATTTAAATGAGAAGTATTGTGACTTCACAAATCCCAGGAAAAAAGTGTTGTAGTCCAAACGAGTCGTTCATTGTAGTTCTTAAAAAGTGAATTCTGTTAAACAAAATTCCTCCAGATAAAATATTGCAGTAAATTGCGCTTATTAAATCTAACAATCGTTTATCATATCACGTAAAACCACGCAAATTATACTTTGCTCTCAAATTGTTAATGTTAACAACGTCACCATTGCGTGACTTTATGTAATGTCCTTTCGATATTATCCTTGTTTTCGCATGGGTCCGGTTGCAGTCTCTCTTCTTTTTCATCCAAATTTTCCGAAGTCCGAATGAAGTCTTTTGCGTTTTACAGTGGGGGAATCTCTAGTTGTCACAGGTGTTTGTCATTTGAACCTTTCTGGATCCGCCTTCAAGTTGATAAGTTTAATTATATCAATTGCTGCGAGAAAGGCTATAAATCTCCACATCCAACATCCTCACACTCAATAGCCTTCTAGCCGAGACTCCTTCTTTATGTGTACAGATGTGATGTAATGACGCAAAGACATGCTCGAATTTCCCGCGGAAATCCACCAGTACCACTGGAATTAAAAACATTATTCCAAGCTTACCGCTTTGAATCGAGCTGAGGCAAGCAGATAGTTTTGAACACTGGCTAGTTATGCATTTTCTCACAAAATGATTTTGGATCATTTTTAAAACAAAAAAATCTACGGACTGCAGCTTTAAATTGCAACATTACACATTGACTAATGTTGAAAATAATAGGACGCCTTTAAAATTAAATGAAATGCTGTACCAATGTAAAAGTACATCTAGGCAATTAGTAGAAATAAACTCTATAAACTCATATTAAAAATGTTTACAAATGTATAAGGGAACTGGCATGTGTAAAACACACAACAATCCAATGTCGGCATCAACGACACCAGCCACTTGATTGTTCAAAGCTACAATCCTTAAACTGATAAGCTATGATTTTATAATAATGGGATTTTCGTACAAAACAAATGCAGGTGCTGCATTTCAGTCAATTGACCAAAACTTTGTTACAGAGCACAGACAGCATCCAGCCCAACCAATCACTGTCAAGCAGGAGACTGCAGTTGCTCTGACTGGAACTAATTGGCTTCTGGGTAGCTTTGTGTTTCCAATACAGAGGTGGAGCTTTACATAAAAGCTAACCAGCAACACGTTCACAGAGGCATATCACTCTCTGTTTGAAGAAGCAGACTCATTGTTTGAGTGCCAAAAAAAGCTCTACACGTAACATGAACATGTGAACTCAACACAGATTTTCCCAATTTGAGTCTTCCTAGTGAAATACTCCAAGATTATGCTTTTCCCACGGAGCAGCATCATGCATATTCAATGTCAAAAAGCTGTCATCGTTTCCAGCATACATCTACGTGTTGCTTCGATGGGAAGAAGCCAAGTGATGAAGCTCACTGGCAGCGTTCCTCTCTCTCCTATTGTGAAAGTGCAGTGATGTGGATGCACCTCATGCTCGTTCACCCCATCATTACAGGGGGCAGTGTTTAGCAGAGCAGGAGTGTGCTGCAGCCACACTGGAGAACAGGCAGACGAGTGCCGAGACACAGCTTGGTGCTCAGAAGAGCGTCATGACGGCTGTGGCTCTCTGCCTTGAACCCCCAGGGTTATTATAATCCAAACATGCTCAGTGCAGACAGGCACGTAAGACAAAGAAATCTCAGTCGAGCTGTTGTGTGAGATGCTGTTGATAATGTCACAGATGTGGTGGAGGAGAAAGCAGACCAACACAATGTATCCTGATGTGCAGCCACCTCAATTTGTGGTTTTCAAAGCAGAACATCAAAGCTCAGTCCAGGTGGGCAAACGAATGTTCACGGTAGCTTTTCAGATGATAGTCAAACCCGCCAAGCAAATCTAGTTCTCAACGGGAGAGTGTTTTTCTCACCATATGAAATGCCGCCCACCCCCCTTTCTCATATCTAAAAATAAATAATGTTTACCAAACAGCTTTGTCTAGAAGTTTTTGCCTGTTGAAAGACATTTTACTCCTAAAAATAAAACATTTTTATGCACAAACAGCATTCAATATCTGAAACGCCCCTTTACGATTCGGGGAAAGCATTCATTGCAAATCAAGTAAATATATTGGGCTTTCAAACACATTTATCATTGATTAAAATAAAAAAAGAGATGTGATGCTCATCAGGATCAGCTCCAGAACGTCTGGAACATCACAGTCCTCAACATGGGACCCCTCTATCATTCTGAAAAAGACCAGCTCAGCCCAGTCATGAATCCCCATGCTGGTCAAGCTGATGGACCAACAAAATCAAGATGTTCCCCAAGCTGATCGACCTTGCTGATAATGGTAGTTAGGAAGCTTGTTGAGGGCATCAGCACTCAAAACACAACATCCTAAACATTCAGCCATAATTAAAAGGTATAGGGCTCTCCTTCTCATCAGAAAGTTACACCCAACAACGTACGCTCTCTCTTGCCAACCAGCCATGAAAACATGGTAAGCAATTCATGTAAACTCTTTTTTAACAAAAAAAGAAAAATCAATCAAGACCTACTTGCTTTCCCAGGTTTGGGCCTCTGCAGGAGCTTCTGCACCGTCATCAGGTCCTCCGTCTTCACCGCTTGAAGTAATTCATGATCTTTCCCCATCGTTATTTATTTTACATCCAAAGCATCCTCTGAATGCGTGGTGTTGCCCGGAGATTTCCTCTGCGGATCCTCCCTCTTGCGATGGAGCTGCAGGGCGCGATGATGATGATGATGATGATGATGATGAGGGTGATGATGATGCACACTGGCGGAAGGATGCTCGAATACTATAGAGCTGGTGCAGCTGGATCCTATGAATCACAGATGTTTTTATTCTGATATCAAGAAAACAAGCTCGGCGACGGACTTGCGATTAACGCATCGGTGATGGATTGGATCTCCAGTCTGCGTTGTGATGGCCAAAACGGAACAGTTTGTTCTAGAAAACCATCACCAGATAAATCAGCTTCAATCACGTTTTGGTAGCGTGAGCGGGGTTGATGCGATGCTTTAAAATACAGCAAAATCAATGTTCCTTTAAATTCCCACGAGCGTTTTTTTCCTGGGATCCGTGAGGCTGTGCTGAAGACGCGTCAGTCGGCGGTGCCATCGCTCCGTAGTACTCGAACCTTTATCTTCTATGCTGCGATGGAAATACACAAGGAGCGTGCAATGTGCATTTCTCCAACCGCGGCGCGGATTGGGCTGACATTGCTGTGGTAAATGGCTCCGCTTCATCCAGAGGGCGGTCCCAAAGTGTAGGAACACCCCCCGATTCCAGTGCTGACAGCCACATGCTACGAGTCTACATTCATGCACTGTAAAGACATGCTGTTGAAAACACCATAACCCTGTGGTAGCTGGCACTGGGAATTGTTTTGTAACCTACCTATTTCAGCCCAACTGTCAAAAGTGGATTACAGCTAAACAACTCACCTGTGCACTGAAAACAAATTTCTCCTTTAAAACAAACATGTTTATGTTACTATAGTATTATTTAGTAAATAATCCGATACTTGTTATGGAATTAGTCTCTATTCGTTTGCTTATAGGCTAGTGCCCAGACAATAGTGGCAAGTATCATTTTTCCAAATAGGATATTGCTTAATTGTTACTACATTTTATTAACAAAAATGAACCATTGACAATTCATTACATGTCCCAAAATAAAGCAAATAACAAGTGACATAAGAAACATTAACAATAGTTTATCATACGTAGGTGCTAATATGCAAGTAGTAAAACTAAATAATTATTAGGAGGTAATGAAAAACTATTAGTGATGATACTGCATCTCTATTGGATTATAGGCTATATATCTAATGAGTAAATACCAAAATATAACAAGTAGTGAAATATAATCACTATTAGAACATATTAAAAAAATAGTCTATATTGAATTACGTATTCATTTATTAGAAAGTACTAACATAAAACTATATAGTTAGTTTAAAGGAATTTGATAAATCTGTCATTTATCTGGATGCTGTAAGGAAGATTTCCAAGATAAAGATTGAGCATTTCTGACCTAAGTTGTCTTGTGTAGGATGCTATATGATTCATACAGCTTTCCAGTTTTGTTTTCTTAGTAGTTAAAAGACTACATAGGACACAAAATAACACTTGCAGTTTGGTTTTTCTTACCTCTCAGACCCAACAATGCTGTCAGTTCTTCAGTCTGAAGGAGCCTGAAGATTGCAAAGTAGGATACAAAAAGAGTTTGGCTGCATGAAGCCTACAAAACAAAACTGTTTCCTGAATGCTGGTCAGAGTTATTGTCTTAACTACATGGGGTTTCTTTCAGAGTCTTATATCCAAATCACAATGACCCTCTTTCAGAGCATGATCCAGATCCATGACTGTCTGCCGTTTTCTATTCACAGATAGGCCCACTTAACACTTGATTTACCACCTCAGAAAAGAAAAACTGTAATATAGGCCTCTACATTTTTTTTGGGGGGGGGGGGGGGGGGGGGCGATATCCTTTGAATGGATATTTCACGCAGATAGCTTTGTCATCACTTACTCACGCTCATGTTGTTTCATCCAAACCAATGATTTTTTTGTTTCTTTTTGTCCATACATTGGAAGTCAATAGCCTACCAAATAGTTTACCAAAACTGTTTGGTTTCCAACAATCTTCAAAAAGGTGGAAATCAAATAGGCTACAAAATCAATGCCATTTTAATATTTTAAACATATGAAAAGCCATTTTGCTCTCTAATATGGTTTCACCGATCATCACCATTATCAAACATCTACCTGCACATCCTCCATCCAGACATTACTGACCCTGTACTGTTCACTGTGCTGTGATCCAGCGCCACCCAGTGTTACAAAATAGAATATCTATTCTAAAATGCCCAATAACATCCTGCGGACCTCTAGTGTTCACTACACACATTAAATTTCAGCTGTCAGTTTTATGCAGAATGCAGTGAATGGGTGGAGACAGGCCTCTAGTGGCTACCACCCTATATAAAGACCATGTATTGAACTCCATTAAAACGTGCATCTCATAAAATATGAAAATATTCAATATGAATATATGAAAATAGCAAATTCCATGTGGTCTCTCACACTCTTCTGACAATTCTGAAAGCTTTTAGCAGTGATATATTTTTCAGCACAAAATGAACAAGTGAAATAAGACACTTAATTGCAACACTCATAAAACGGATTTGTTGGAAACCAACTGTGCTATTTCATATCTATTCAAGGATAAAACATTTTGTGTTTAACTCAACCAGAGTAACCCATCTTACATGCAACAAAAAGTGTGATTAGATCTTTTACACTCTAAATGTCAGAAATGTGCCATCTTTGAGAAAATTTGACAAAAACATGCAATGCAAAAAAACAAACTTGCATTATTAAAACTTCACTGTTACATTTATATTAAAAACAGTTAACATTCAAATTCACATACAATTCTTCATCTCGTTTACACTTCTTGCATATCAAACAAGTGTTTGAAGCATCTTCCATTTACAGCTGCAAGAATGCAAATAAAAAGACCTATTTCATACATAGGCTACATAATAACATTATAGAAAGCAAACAAATAACCAACACAAAATGTGTTAAAATGGCCAAAATACACATAATAATATTACTAAAGGGTTAGTTCACAAAAAAAAAAAAAAAAAAAAAAAAAAAATCCCATTATTTATTGACCCTTAAGCCATCCTAGGTAGTATATGACTTTCTTCTTGCAGCCAAACACAATCGGAGTTACATAAAAAAAATATCCTGGCTCTTCCCAGCTTTATAATGGGAGTGAATGGTACCATTTTGAAGCCCAAAAAAGCTCATCCATCCATCCATCCATCATAAAATAATCCATATCCGGCTCCAGGGGTAAAGGCCTTCTGAAGCGAAGCGGTGTGTTTTTGTAGGAAACATATCCATATTTATAATTTTATAAACCATAATCACTGACTTCCGGAGCGTACGCGAGTCGTGTTCCCGGAGAAAAGGTGAGCTCATCCTTTTTGAGAGCGTATAATACAGTAAGATAAGTGAATGAGACAACTGTCAATGACTGTTTTGCAAGAGGCTTTTGGCAATCTAATTCTAAACAATTTGCCTCTAGCATTTTTGCTTTAGGAGAAATATGCCAGCATCACACACTTTTAGTGTTTGGCTTGCTTAGTTGGGGGCACTTAATATTCAGCAATATTATAATACATTTGACTGCAGTGACACTATCGGATGAGAACTGAACTGAGCTGGATGATGATATAAGTTTTTTTTCCAGAGCTTCATTTCATAATTGATGAGTTTTACATTTAGCTGAACTAAATTAACACTGTACGGACTTCAATGACACTATTGTCTTTTTAGAGCTGCTTTAGGCTACAGCAGAATTGAATTCTGTTTGCATCAGTGATCATTATGTTCCTGCGTATCACCGTAAAGCTGCACTGAAAGCATTCTTTAGGTGGCTTGACAAGTTGTATCATTGTTTTCAGTAATGTGCAACCTGTACATATGTCAACACCTGAAAAAGGTGTTTTAGGGTTTCAGTAGCTTTAATATTTGAATTTAGAGCTAGAGGCATACATTATAGAAGTAATTTGTAGTTATAGATGCTACACACTGGTGGTGGTTGAGGAGAGATCCCCTAATACAATTGTAAAGCGCTATTTAAAAGCCTCAGTCATTCATTCATTCGGCATTGTAAAGTTATTTCATGCGGTAAAAATTCATATCACAATACGAATGAGTCATCACAAAATAATTGTGCATGTGTTGTGTATAATTAGCTTCCACACAAAGCTAGCTAACACAAAGCAGCTACAAACAAGTTTGTAACCAAAAGTGAGCAAAATCTGACCAAAAACCTCGCTTTCGGGACATCCTAATTTGCAAATCTAGTATAAAATTAAGAATTAAGAAAATTAAGAAATGTTTGTGTGGTAGGTTTAGGCGTAGGGTAGCCTAAGGGGATATTTGTGTACAGTAGCCTAAAACCATAACGTCTATGAATGTACCCATTTAGATAACTAATGTACCTTTAGATAACTAAATAAATGTGTGTGTGTGTGTGTGTGTGTGTGTGTGTGTGTGTGTGTGTGTGTGTGTGTGTGTGTGTGTGTGTAATACATAAATGGGTTTGCTTTCGAAATCACACATTCAAAACTATAATGCCAGAAGCAACCATTCAGCTGATGAAACATGCGTGTAATATTTCACAGTAAATTTGGTATTCCGCTTTCTGACAACGATGATTGTAACGTTACATTTTTCTTCTGAAAGTCTTGAGCGTCAGTAACGTTACTATTCATAATTGACAAATATCTGCAGGACAACATTTATATTGTGAGCAACACAAGTTACCTTACGCCAAAGAACTTGACGCCTTCGTGCGTTTTGGATTTTTAACAAAAGATGGGGCGGGGTTAAGAGGGGTTAAAACATTTGATTGGCTAGAACTGGCAGCAGACAGGAGGAAAACACAGCGATGCGGCATCTGATTGGATGACGGGTTTGTATCAAAGTGAAAATATGCGCCTCGGGCTCTTCTGTTGCTAGGGCGTCAATGGCGGAACTCCGCAGCAGAAGTTAATATGACACAAGACAGAATCGCATAAGGTAATACTGCAAAAACCTCTTTACAATAATAGCATATGTTTCGTTTCAGTTTATTTTTTTTATGCTCAGTTAGCGACGCTGTCTCTTCGTGAGCAGGTTTATGGGTGGAGCAGTTTGAAGAGCTGAGTTACTGTAAAACTGAGATGAGTTAAAGTGATGAGTGTTGGTGTGGCGATCCTCATAGAAGAGTTTCATGAACTGCTTCTTTCTGAGTTTCAAAATGACTGCTAAGTTCTATCTACTTTAGTTATCAAAAGCGTAAAAAGCTGATTTTAAATGTAATATGTACATATCTGTACTGCTCTTCTCCTATCTGCCTGTACTTTTCACTTGTTTTGAACATGTATAAACATGTTGAATGTGCACGATGCATTATGGCCCATAGAGAAATACTGCACTTTACATAACGGTCCTTTAATACTTGGATTGGACCAAAAGAGGAATGCACGTTTTTATGTAAGAGTAACAGTAAAGCTGATTGGCAGCAGGATGAAATTAATCTCTGGTATCTTTTTTTTTGCATCTTATGGTCTTCATCTTAATTGAAGTGCCCTTTAAACTGTGGCCCTTATCAGGGAACGGTCACAGATTGTGAATCAGGACACATGATCCTCAGATCTGAGACATCTCATCCTGGAATTCCCAGCATTGTCTTTTGGCAGTAGATTTTTTTGCCTTTGAATCTAGGTCATTCATTCACGTCCCTCTGAAAGTTATCCAGTGCTCTGCTGTTCTCCCTGATGGATTCACTTGTGGGAAAGGATTCTGGAAGAGCAATAGATGATATAATTGCTGGTCTTAATGCTCTTAACCCCCGTCTGCATGAGAACCCTGCTGCTAAATCAGAGGATTAGACTATGAATTTGGAGAACCCCTCCCTTTCCCGTTATCATTAAATGTCGAAATCTGCTAAAAATGCCGCAGTCACAGCTCATAACATTTTTTAGGCATTGATCATTAGGGAGATGAGTGTGGGGAAACATAGGCTTGTTGGTGCAGGTCACAGTTTGTTATTTAGGTTTCTCTCTCACATGTGTATGGATGAAAGGCTGTTTTTGAGAGTTGAGCACAGCTTCATTCTCTGCTCTGTGAACAAAGATCAGCATCTTTGTGTTAAACAAGGGTAAATTGAATAGCTTGCATAACAGAGCTGCCGATCCACCTGTCCTGTATTTGTGTTCACTTACAGGCAAAAAAAAATAGGCAGCTGTTCTCTCCTGCACAATGACACCAGTGTTATTATATAGACACTATTGTACTGAAGTTAAGGTGTAGTTTTAGTTAAATGGTTCTGTAAACGGGTGGGTTCAGTCATGCTTGTAAATTGAAGCCACATGGGCACATGTAAGGAACGTGCAGTTGCTTTCACTTGAACAGAACACCCATTTTAACGGAAGTGGTTTCATTGTAGCATGCTAGCCTCAAAACATATCCCCTGATCAGTAAAAAACATGTGAGTTTTCTTGTTCGTAGTTGTAGAGAAGGTTTATAAGTATGTACATACATACATACATACATACACACACACACATATATATATAAACATTGAATCACTCAATGGGCTATATGCACGCATAAGTTCCGCATTTGACGCAAGGATTCTCAACAGTTTCCGGTTGGGGAGATTAAAGCGGAGGAAAACGGGATTATGGCAGAGTCTTCAAAATTACTGTCCTCCCGTCTTTGAAACGAAACGTTCATACCTTTAGATGTAATTTTATATATAGTTATGTTTATTTAATATCATTTTAAAAAGAAGCATAAACACAACGAGGGGTGTCTGTTTTATCTGTTTTTGTGACTAATGTTTCTTTAGTATAACCATGGAGTATAAAATTCAATATAAATTCTCGGTATTGCATTGGACTCTACAATCGGCAGAAGTTATCGAGCATCCTTAAACCTTCACCGGAAATATCCGCCGTGCATAGAGCCCATAGGAAAACTAACTACATATATAACAGCAGAAATGTGTTTACTGGACTAAAGGCCTGTTCAGACCAAGAATCATAACTAATGCACAATAACATTGTTTATTATCAGAGTGTGTTGCAGTTATGTCATTGGCCTCTTTAAATGCTCAAGTTGGATTCTGATTGGCTTCTAGTGTGTTATTATTGTTTATCAGATAATATATTATATAGTCATCATTAGGTTCCTTGGTGTGACTGGCCTTTAACACAGAACAAACAATAGTCCAAATTTTATTTTAGCATTAAATGCCATTGCAATTCGCTTCCTTTTTAAAACTGTTTGCGAGTATATGGTTTGTTGCATTATTAATATTTGCATCTAGCATTGACTTTGCGCTCTCTCCTGTCCAAAAACCAGAATCAGAACAGATGTGAATGTGAATCATTTTGGGATTGAGAATCGATTGTTCCTTGATCACAGATTTGCTATCTAAAGGGAAAGCAGTCGAAGCACAAAAAGACAGCAGTGTCATGCCATCTCATCAGATATTGTTTTCAATACATGTAACCTTCAGGCCAGTGATTCATTTCCATGACTCCTGTGATTTTGCACTAACACGACGGTTGACTTCAATGTGGTTTCTCATGGTTATAGCGTCTGAGCCTTTTAGTCATAACTATACGTGACTGCGTATCCCCTTGTGCTAAACTTTAACAGATAAGCCTGTGAACATGTTATTATGTTTCAAAACACGCTTCTTCACTTCCACATGACGTGGAAATGATGGCCTGATGGTTGCATAAGTTGGTGTTACATTTTTATGAGCACAGGCCATGAGGAACAGGCTCTGTTTTTCAGGCCTGTGTGGAATTTCATGCTCCTGTTATTATTATTTTAGCTTTGTTAGAGTGACATTTTCCAGTATGGGTGTGTTTTGGCTTTACCCTTTCTCTGTAAATGTTTTCGAACCCCATAATGATAAATCTAGTAAAGCTAAAAGTTATCTCTTTCAATGGGAATGTTTTCCTACACTTTACTCTGATATTTGTGACAGAGGCCAACAAGGATGTCAATAGAGGCAGAGGCGTTGCTGCAGGAGGCGAAGGAGAGCATCGAGGCAGCCCAGAACTACAGAAGCGAACTACAGCAGAGACTGCATGGACTCAGCCAGGCACGCAAACAGGTACGCTGTCGCTCTCGGCACTGCCGCTGAAGGAATAAATAGGTTTCCAATAGGGATGCACGATATATCGGCATCGGCCGATATATGTTCATTTTTAATGTTATCGTTATCGGCCTGGTAAGAAAATGTGGCCGATATATTAAAAACGATAAAAAATGTATTATTCCCTTCAGCTGAGACACTTGTTGAGCACTCTTTATGTTTTTGAATTTCTTGAAATATGATTGAAATCTCTTCAAAAATGAAAATCTGGTTCAGGACAACATGTGCAGCGCAAATCTGTCATATTGGCTATACAACACTATAATGAGAACATCATTATAATTGTGCGCTTGGGACGTGGATTTAATTGTGAGACTTTTGTTTTTGTAATCAGGCTCTCAAAATTAGATAAAAATTTGGATTTAAGTTTATCGGCCGATATATCGGTTATCAGTGTTCAAATATAAAGAATTATCGGTTATCAGTATCGGTCAAAATGTTCATATCGGTGCATCCCTAGTTTCCAACAACAAGCAACATGTCAGTCCACACCGAAACTGCTGTGCAATGTGACACAATTACAGCCAATCAGAAGATATTTCATATACAGTGGGATTTTGGACCAATTCCAAGGAATTTGAATTTAAAGTGCCCCTATTATGCTATTTTAAAAGTTCCTAATTTTGTTTTGGTGGTCTCCTACAATAGGTTTACAAGCATCCAAAATCAAAAACACCTTTTCTCAAAAAATCATAATGGGACACTTTAAATGGCAACACCAATTAAAGAAGAAAGGAAGTTGAATTGTGGACATTTTTGGAATTGGATTTCAATAGGTAATCTTGAAATTTTGTGTTTTTCCAATTTTGCGCAACATTGACAGAAATAGGAGCCAAGCAATTGACAAAATGTCCTCTTGCTCGTTACTTGTCTCGGTCCAGGCTGGCTCATATACAGCGACCATGTAAATGGTCAAACAATAGAGACAAATTGCTACTGATCACACCCAGCATGCACCAATGCATAAAAAATACTACATGGAACACAATGTAGAAAGTGCCAGAAACAATCTAGCTTCACAAAGGTAGTGGTTCCCTACACAGTAACCAAATAACGGGACATATGTGTGTGTTTTTGAGAGCGCGTGGGTAAGTGATACTCCCACTGTCTCGGTGAAGTGAGTAGGATCCTCTGTGCCAGGAAGCCTGTTGGTCAGCACAGAAGGGCTGATTCATGGCGCACGTCTCCCGGGGTGACTGTAGGATGTAAAGCCGGCCTGCTGCTCGCTGTTATCTTCAGCCTTTGCTTCTGGCATCTTACTCAACTTCCTCCTTCCCCCACCTCCCAGAATGCCTCATTTAGAGCGTAAACAATGCTTTAATTTCCTGCTCTTCATATGAGACACTAAACTCAGAGAATGTTAAAGCTTTCTCTCCTCACATCCTCCACGGGACAGAGAATTGAACCAAACTTTTAGGATCATTGACTGGTGATTGTATGACGCCCCACGGTACTGTGATTAACCTCGCAGCGTGTGCAGCTGTCTGAGTGAGATCCCATATGTGCAGCCCATCTGATATGATCAGATCACATGCTCTGTTATTCACAGCAGTGACAACATTTGCGTTCAATATTTGGGTCAAACTGCATTTGTCCTGTATGAGCAGAACTACGTCCAGTTGTAGAGGCTCATCTACTGTATTACGATTCTTCATGTTATTTAAAGAACTGAAGCTTCCTGGGCAGTCGTTGAGCTTTATGCTAGATCTTTAACATTAGCTGTTGTTTCTTGTCTACTTCCTCTTTAAGTTGTCTCAGCCACTGATGCTTCCTGAAATCCTACAAGTGGCCTCTCTCACCCACGAGCCACACTGCTGCCAGCTCGAGTCGAATACATGATCATAGGAAACACATACAGAGCTATAGCGTGTTTGATCCACACTAGCATACATGTGTCTATTTGAGATGAGGGGTTATACTTTAATGTAGTGTATTCATATTCTCTCAACAAAAATGTACAACATTTTTAGCTATTTAGCATATTTTATTTAATATTTCTTGCCCAGAGACTGCATATTAAATTTAGCTCTGTAGCTAGCTATTTCACTGCAAAGAAAAAACCTGGTTGCCTTAAAATTTTAAGTTGATTGAACTGGAGAAAGTGAGCTACTACAATGAAGGAGATTGATTTAATCATCAGAAACTCAAAATAATAAGTTATCTGAACTAAATAAAGTATTTAAGTTGATTTGACAAAAGAAAAAATGTTGTGATAAAAAATCTTGAATTTTTTTTTTACATTGATATTCTCTTGTCAAAAATAAAAACATTATCAATGGAGTTGCATTCGCTAATTCTGGGGCAGTCATGGACCATCTATGGTCCCCGTTAAATAAAGTAATAAAGTACTAAATAATATATATATATATATATATATATATATATATATATATATATGAAGAGTTCAGATGCAAAAGCCTCTAAGTGCCATTTGAAATTCTCTTCTAGAATGATAATTTTTATCAAGCTTGTATATTTAAGTTCAGTGATTTCACTTAAATGGCAATAATAATTACCTATTAATTGTTATTTAAGTGAAATTACTGAACTTAAATATACAAGCTTGATAAAAATCATCGTTAAAGAAGAAAATTTCAAATGGCATTTAGAGGCTTTTGCATCTGAACTCTTCATATATATATATATATAATAATGTATACTACAGTATATTATTACAACAACAATTTATTAGTATACAATATATATATATATATATCATAAAATAATAATTATATAATTAATAATGTATACAATATATAATTATAACAATTAATTATTAATTATATTTACAGTTCTGTTTTGTAAATTTTTGGTTTATTTAAAAGTCTGATGAAAAATAAATTAATTATATATTTTAGGTATTTTTTTTATATTTCGATTTTGATCAATTTGACTATGAAGTAAACGTGGAACGACATGAGCTTTAATTGGGAGGTGAAATTGCTGTCGCTCCATTCGCATGCTCTCACTGTGGTGTTGGTCAATTTACTTACAATTATTTAAATTAGACCAATATGCAAACTCAGAACAAGCTAAGAATATTATTTTGAATCACATTATGCTGAACATAAATCCCAGGACTATTGTTCTTGCGCCTGTGTTTGTCTGACATTAACAAAGAGGTGTGTATGATCCTAATTTTGGGAGTCTTTGGGAAGGCTGAGTCTAAACATCCTGTGATGGGGAGTCTGCACTTCTAATCGCCTCCACCCTCCACGTGCTCCTCACAGCGCATTGTCACGAATATTCAATATTTAGCCAAAAGATTCTGTCCGGGCTCAAAATATTCAGATTGATCCTGATAAGACTTCAACATATGAAGAATGATGCACGTCTCTGGACAGAAGCATTTCCTGCGTCAAGTGCAAACAAAGCCACGTCTGGAACTTTCCACTAAGGTTCATTAATAGCGCCGTCTTTTTTGGGTTTCATCCATTTATCCTGCAACACTTTATCTGTGTTATTTTAGACTCTCTTCCCACTTCCTGGTGCTATCTCTACCTACACACACTGTCACGACAGCCTGTCGAGTTCCACGGTGCAGCACTTTTGCTCTGCGGTCTGTTGTGCATTTCTGTCAACATGCTTTGCCCAGGGCTGCATTGAGCTTCACTGATTATAAAGGAATGAGACTTTTCCTCGTTCCAGAAATATGACTCAGGGAATTCTTATAATTACAGGCTTTAACGTGTCCTTTTATGTCAGTGTGAAGAGTGCTTATGTGTGGTATTTCACTAGGTTTTAAACTAATGTACTGGGTCACAATTCACTTGCAACACAGATACAAATGTTCATTGGTAAGTGGCATTGAAGGACCCAAGCTAACCTTCAACTTGCAAGTGCAAGTTTCATGTTCACAAGATAAGAGGAACTGTTTTTTTGTTGTTTTTTTTACATTGAAAACCGCCAGGCTTCCTGTCACTCTTGGCTCCATTTTGTTGAAGGTGAAGCAGTTAGTCTAAAAGATGCACCAAGAAAATTGAATTGTGCCATTCACTTCTCAACACTTCCGCTTTCAGCCCTACACTTCATGTTCAAAACAAGACAGTGGCACACTTAAACATATTACACAGATATCTGCACTTCCTATCACTGATTTATGTAACCCTATATATGAATTTCAAATACATTTTAAGATTTCAGAATAAATTGGTTGATTTATCGTTATAGCATTTATATTTCTGCATTCAAATAGAGATTATTATTTATTACCGGCTTGTTTCTTTATACTTCAGCCCTGTTTAGAGAGGACTAGTTTTCCGAAATATTTTTAATTTGTGCTCAGCTGTCAGCACATTTAATGAATGATACCGAACTGATTTTCACATGGGTTTTTTGCTGGAAAGGTCATGCATGTAGCTATGATACAGGACACATGGGATATTTTATCAAATACAAACATTAGTCAGGTAATGTTAAATCTTAAATCTTACTTGTGAAAAGTAATTCCCGAGCGATAGTCCGCCAATTTGAGCAGGATCAAAATGGCGGCAAGATTTCTCAGTGCCCAGCGGCCAACAGGGCATCTAGTCTCTATATGATATCTATGGGCCTCATGAGGAAAACGGCTTATTAATCATAAATTAAAAATGCAGAAAATAATCTCTGTATTGGGTAGGTTTAGGGTTAGTGTAAGGGGATAGAATATATAGTTTGTACAGTATAAAAACGGTTATGTCTATGGAAAGTCTACGTAATGGTATAAAAACAAGTGTGTGTGTGTGTCCAGGTGCGAGGCAGTGCCAGTCAGACACGTGATGCTCTGCAGAGGCACTTCCAGGAGCTGCAGGTGGCGGTGAGTCGACTGCTGACCGAGAGACTGAACGCTCTGTTGCAGGAAGTCGACAACATCGAGCTGGACAGTGTCAGTCCCTTAGATGACTGTCAGAAGCTCATTGAGAGTGGAGTCAGCACAGCTGATGAGCTGCTCCGAGAGGGTGAGTCTGTCAGATCAGTGCAAGTGGAGGCTGGCCGCTCATAGTTCGGGCTACAGTGATTTTTCAACTATGGTCACACTAATCTGATTTCATGGGATTTCAAAGTATGTGTAGAACCTCATTAAGTATTTATTAGAACTGAAAATTTGATTTAGTCTGGTGCCAGGGGAGGATACCTCATGTTTGAGCAGTCAGTTTCTTTTAGAGTTCGGTCATATGCCAGCTTGTAGGTCTATGTCAACGGTATGAAATGAAATCAGGCCAGACGTTTGCTTAAAGCCACACCGTGGAACTCTTCAACCTTTATAATATATTACCAAAACCCATTGAGATGGTAGATCGACTTACAATAGGTTGAATGACGTGTCTGCCGTCTCCTGAAGGTGTCTGTATCACTTTTACTTGCACTTTGTAACTTCGAGTTTCGGGTAGGAACCCGAGCACAAAAAGAACTACAAAATTTGACCGCTTTACGGCATACGTCACTTCCCCCACCACCCACAACTTCCTCAGAATCTAACGTTAGTGCTCAACTCGCGTTTGATTGCCGTCCGTATGTTTTCGTCATTCCGAACAACAGCTACAAGGAAGAAGGCAATGGTTTTATCAGAGGAAACTAAAAAAGAAATGGGGAGAGTGACAAATTAAAAGCCAGGACGAGGATTAACATATTGGTCCAGCTTTCGCTTGGCTCGCTGGCGTGAGCTAAAGGAGGAGGGGTGCTCGACCGATGCGGACGCTTGCCTGCACACAAATGCCGTTTCTAAGGTAACCCAGATAAATTCATATAAGTAGTGTAGTATTTTCTAGTATTCCGGCCACAGCCGATGGTGTTATGAGTGTAATAAAATGCCCACAGATCAGTGTTCATTTCTACAGACACAGCCCGCCTCAGTGCAGGGCTCGCACTAATAAAATCGGCTCTTGTCAACGTGAACGTGCCCGCGACTCAGTAGTACCCACAAACACTAACATTACACACCACATGTCCCACGGTTTCTGTAAAAATAAACCAACACACATAACGTTACAGTCAGCTCTGGCCGACGGTGTTTTCAGTGCAGTGAATGTGTCCGCGCTGTCCCGCGCCCACATTCACTCACAGACATGATAATCTCCACGGGGATCACCCCTCTCGCTCTGTCAGCAGACTGCTTTAAGGGAATCAAGCGTGGCAAGGCTGCCCGGCCCGCCTCATACATTGCAAGCACCATAGACAGTAAAAGCACAAGCACACACAATCTAAAGACACGGGAGGCTGACCGGTTGACCTTTTGTTGACTTTAATTTGCGACAGTGCTGCGGAGCTTGTGGCCTCTAGGGACGTTGGACGTTAAAATTACATGTCGAGCACCATCTAGTGGCCAAAAAGTTCCGCAGTGTGGCTTTAAGTAGTTGAAGAATATCAATTATGTGGTAGAATCTGATCAAACTGTGAAAAAAAATGGGCCATTCAAGGGCGATAATGGCGCTTAGTTTAGTTTATTTTCATTAATTAAAAACATTTTTTTGTAAAGATTTTTTTTAAAAACATTGAAATATAATACTTTACATAAATATTGTTTTCAAAAATAGAATCATGTTGCTTAAAGTCCCTGTAAAGGCAATTCTACAAAAAATTTCTAAACACATTATAAATGTTAGATATGTATTGCTAAAACATATTGCAAAGACTGTGAACTGTGAAGTACTGAAATGTGGAGTTAGACCGTTAAGCAGTTTTTCACCATTGCAATTTTACGGATTAATTGGGCGGGGCTAAAACAGGGCTCGATGACGCACTGGAGCCCATGAGCTGCTGGACACCCCCCTATTTGATGACGCACAGAGTCTGATCTCCCCCTCTCCACACACACTCCTCGAGCACATTCGCATTCACCGCTCAATTGCGAGTGACTGTCAGTACTATTAGCTAGTTACTACAGCTAAGCCTACAGTTTTCTAGCTAGCTATGCCTTCGACACGGACATGCATGGGCTACTACCTGGATGCGATCATGTACAAAACAGATCGGTATCTTCATTTAAATTCCCCTAAAAACGATCACATCAAGAAGAGGTTTTTAGAGAGCCAACCTTGTTAATGAAAAGCTGAGGATCACCCCCAACACCCGCCTCTGTAGTGATCGTTTTACACTGGATCGTTTTATAAACTTTCCTCAGAGACAACTGGGATTCACTGATAATCCGCTGTTACTGGTGAACGGGGCCGAAACGACGATCTCCCGCCTCAGAGTTCATCCTCCCGTCTCCAAAAGCTAATCAGCTAATATTACCGTCAACAGCTTTCCCGCTAGTGGGCGTGGTTTCAGCGCAGCCAGCGGACACGCCCCCAGCGTTTGAGAGCAGAGAATCTGCTCATTTTTTCATGATTTTGATAGCTTATTTTATGTACTTGCCGGCTTTTTTTATCATTCAAATTTGGCTGGGTGGCTAATAACACATTTTTCTGTGGTATGACAGACTCAGAACACATACTTAATTTTGACTTTACAGAGACTTTAAAAGGGAATTCATTTTATTTAAATAAATTGTCTTTAAAATATATACATTTTAGTTGTAGGATCATTGAATGTATAAGCAGATAAAGTACAAATTTGAACCTACTGGCTCAAATGAACCAGCAGAAAACGAATTCTTATTGTTGAGCCCTGCCATTTGGATAATTGCTGGCTATCAAAATGTTAGCTTATTTAAGAGATTCTTTGTGATTTATTTTGATTTTGCAATTGCTATAATGTCCTCTAGAGCTCATTTGATTATACTTGCTAGAGTTTCAGTAATGACGTTCAGTAATGAGTGTAATAATACAGCTGTCCTTACAGGGGAGGCTGCCATCCGCTGTGGTGTAAGTGAGAAGGAGGACAAGCTGGGCAGTTTCACTAAGAAAGCTCTGCAGATCCAGTTAGACAGGTGAGGAGCACTGGCCCAGTGAAAGAAGCATAGCTTTGATACATCACTGTCACACTCAGTTCATGTCTAGGAACAATGAATACGTGGAGACTCTTGAAAACACAAAAGAAAGCCACCTATTTCTGAAGTTCAGAAGACAATATTCCCGTAATTCCATTACTGCAGCACTCATTGAAAAGCTAACCTTCACTAATGCCTTGTTTCATGACTCATCTGTTGTGAGACATCTTCTCAAAGTTTAATGGAGAGGTGGCAGCCGTACTCGCAGTGATGCGCTGAATCACCCAAGCAAATAACAATCATAACTTTTGTGTTTTAGAATAAACGCTTTTGAATAATTTATATATATATATATATATATTTACCCTCCCCATGTGAACGGGACTTAATTTGCCGGCTTAAAAACATTACTCACCAATCCTACATGAATAACCGTTGCTCTCCACCTTTTTGTTGGCTAGGCTCTTGTAAGTCTAAGGAGGCTCTGTGTTTCTGGATAGTTAAGTTTAGTTTTGATAAGACAATATTGCTGGATAACTGCGCCACTTAAAAATATATACAATCGTCACGTTGTTTTGTGCTACTTTATACTAACTGAGGGACAAAATAGCTTCTTGATGTGCCAATCGACAGCAAGCCACAGGATATTTCTTTAACCCTTTAGGATTATTGTCTAAATATCTATATTGAATCATATAAAGTATCTGTTCTCTACACATCAATGAGAGTGTGCGCAAGGACGGTATATGTAAATACGTGTGTCCTCAGTCTGCCCGAGGTACCTGTGCTGGTGGACGTGCCGTGTCTGTCTGCGCAGCTGGACGACTCTCTCCTGCACATGTTCCGTTCGCACGTGGCTCGGCACGGCAGCGTGGCGTCTCATCCGCCCGTCCAGATTGAGGAGCTGGTGGAGAGACCAGGCGGTGTGCTGGTGCGCTGGTGTAAGGTGGGTCTGGGCTCCCAAGCTCATGGCCATCAGACATTTTAACCCCATTTGAGCCTCTTGGTGATGCCTGTCCTTTTTGCATGTAGGTGGACGATGACTTTACCCCTCAGGACTACCGGTTGCAGTACCGTCGCGGTAACTCTTCTCAGTACGAGGATGCGTACATCGGGAAAGACAACGAGTTCCTGGTGCTCCACCTTGACCCGCACATCGACCACCTGTTCCGCGTGTGCGCCAGAGGAGAGGGCCGAACCGAATGGAGCCCGTGGAGCATCCCGCAGACCGGCTACACCACACTCGCACCCCACGGTACAGACTAGGAAACCTAACAATGCAAACACTAGCCATAATTTCGCTCATCATTTACTCACCTTCATGCCATCTCGATGTACAGCTTTTTGTCTTCAGATAAACACAAATAACATTTTTTTTAGTCCATATAATGCCATTGAATGTATTCCGTTCGACCCAGTGGATGAATCATTCTGTTTTCTGAAGTGAAACAATAGGTGTGTGTGAGAAACATACTAACATTTTGTAACTTTTTAATGATTTAACTGTAAATCATTGGTTCCGGCCCCCTGTGCTTCCGCTTTGCTGCTCGCACTTACGTTTACGTCAAGCTGAACTTGTAAATGTGCTTGGGATAGTTGGCCGAAAGCAATGGCTTATAGTTAAACAAAGTCATATACATCGGGGATGGCATGAGGATGATTAATGATTCGAGAATAGAAAGATTTGGATAAACTATACCTTAAAGGGGTCATGAACTGGCTTCTTAAATTTTATTATATTGTTGTCTGAGGTCAACTTATGATGTTCGCTTGGTTTTTACATTCATAAACGAATAAGTAATAGGCTATTTTCTACCCTAGTTTTGAGCCAAGCTCAAAAACGCTCGGTTTTTATGGGCGTCTCGCACTGAAGACTTGGAAGTAAACGCCCACTGCTGTGAGTGGATAAGAGTTTTGCATATTATTAGCTCTGCGTGTAATGCACGAATCGGTGGGCGGGGCTAAACCGGCCGTGTTGAAGTAGGCGTTGATCTTCTTCTGCGGGGGTGGTGTTTTATCCTCTTAAACGTCGTAGTTCCCCACGTCTCATCAGGCTTTTTTCAAAAGACGTATTTCTGTGTAAATTGTTCATGAAACACCTCCAAATGATAATATTGTTTCCAGAATGGCTTCCTGGCGTGGATGGTTACATTTTGAGCAGTAGGAAGAACATCGCCATGCGCAGTGATTCATCAGCTGGTCATGGAGGCGTGCTGTACTCCAACTCTTCCACATACTTCTGTGGCCAGACCCTCACCTTCAAGTAAATCAGCATTACATTCTTCTTCACACTCTCATAGCGGATAAACTGTGGGACATTTGAAAGTGGGACACTATAAATAGGTTAAGATTATATTACTCGTATACCAATTAATTATTCAATCGAAAAGATGCAGAATCATCGTAACTGACATTTTTACAGGAACAAGCCTATCAAATATCTCACTCACTGTGTGTCTGATTTCTGGCTTTGCTCTTTGTTTGTTTGCAGGATCACAGCTGCTGGACAGACAGATAAGCGTGACAGTTTGGGTGTGTGTGCGGACAGCAGATCTGACACAGGCTCACTGCAGAGGGATCAGGCTGTCTGCATCTCCACTAACGGTACGAGCAGGAAAATATAGTTAAATACCTTTTGAAGATATGCAGTTATTATTGCGGTTAGATTTTTTTCGTTTGTCTCTTCTGCTCACCACAGGTGCATTTATTTGATCAAATATGGTAAAAACTGTAATATTATGAAATATTACTACAGTTTAAAACAACTGTTGTTTATTTGAATATATTTTGATATTTTGAAATGTAATTTATTCCTGTGATGTCAAAGCTGTATTTTCAGCATCATTACTCCAGTCTTCAGTGTCACATGTTCCTTCAGAAATCATTCTAATACGATGATTTGCTGCTCAAGAAATATTTATTATCTATCTATAAATTACAGGAATGTCTGTGTGTGTGTGTGTGTGTGTGTCTGTCTGTCTGTTAATCGCTTATCTCTCGAACCATTAGTCCGATGGATCTCAAACTTGACAAGTGTCTTGCTACGGGCACGAGTAAGTGCAGTGCCGAGTTTGACGTTGTTTGGATTAGAAATGCAAAAGATATCACTAAATATATCGCTAAAAAGAAGCACACATTGGCTTTTGCCGCTGTAGCCGCTGGCCACTCCCCCTCTCACGCTGCAAACTGAGTGAGTACAGCGCAGGACCAGAGACAGAGGAACGAAGAAAGCAGATTTGCTCCCTGAATCATCGCGCTTATTCATTTGAGCACTCAAACACACCAAACCAACAATTGCTAAAATCACACGAGCATTATTAGCGCAGGACCAGAGACAGAGGGACGAAGAAAGCAGATTTCCTCCCTGACTCGTCACACTTATTCGATTGAGCACTCAAACACACCAAACCAAGTTAACAATTGCTAAAAACACACAGGCATTATTAGCGCAGGACCAGAAACAGAGGGACGAAGAAAGCAGATTTCCTCCCTGAGTCGTCACACTTATTCATTTGAGCACTCAAACACACCAAACCAACAATTGCTAAAATCACACGAGCATTATTAGCGCAGGACCAGAGACAGAGGGACGAAGAAAGCAGATTTCCTCCCTGAGTCGTCACACTTATTCAATTGAGCACTCAAACACACCAAACCAAGTTAACAATTGCTAAAAACACACAGGCATTATTAGCGCAGGACCAGAGACAGAGGGACGAAGAAAGCAGATTTCCTCCCTGAGTCGTCACACTTATTCATTTGAGCACTCAAACACACCAAACCAACAATTGCTAAAATCACACGAGCATTATTAGCGCAGGACCAGAGACAGAGGGACGAAGAAAGCAGATTTCCTCCCTGAGTCGTCACACTTATTCAATTGAGCACTCAAACACACCAAACCAAGTTAACAATTGCTAAAAACACACAGGCATTATTAGCGCAGGACCAGAGACAGAGGGACGAAGAAAGCAGATTTCCTCCCTGAGTCGTCACACTTATTCATTTGAGCACTCAAACACACCAAACCAACAATTGCTAAAATCACACGAGCATTATTAGCGCAGGACCAGAGACAGAGGGACGAAGAAAGCAGATTTCCTCCCTGAGTCGTCACACTTATTCAATTGAGCACTCAAACACACCAAACCAAGTTAACAATTGCTAAAAACACACAGGCATTATTAGCGCAGGACCAGAGACAGAGGGACGAAGAAAGCAGATTTCCTCCCTGAGTCGTCACACTTATTCATTTGAGCACTCAAACACACCAAACCAACAATTGCTAAAATCACACGAGCATTATTAGCGCAGGACCAGAGACAGAGGGACGAAGAAAGCAGATTTCCTCCCTGAGTCGTCACACTTATTCAATTGAGCACTCAAACACACCAAACCAAGTTAACAATTGCTAAAAACACACAGGCATTATTAGCGCAGGACCAGAGACAGAGGGACGAAGAAAGCAGATTTCCTCCCTGAGTCGTCACACTTATTCATTTGAGCACTCAAACACACCAAACCAACAATTGCTAAAATCACACGAGCATTATTAGCGCAGGACCAGAGACAGAGGGACGAAGAAAGCAGATTTCCTCCCTGAGTCGTCACACTTATTCAATTGAGCACTCAAACACACCAAACCAACAATTACTAAAAAAACTGATTTTGCACGGGCACTTTGCGCTAGTTATTATCAATGTTGAAAACAGTTGTGCCGCTTAATATTTTTGTGGAAATGGTGATACATTTTCTCAGGATACTTAAATCCGCATTCATGTAAATAGTAACAATCATCTATGGTAGATGCTTTAAATCTAGCAATAATCCAGGTTTAACACACTGTTTTAACTAAACTGAACAGGTAAGTATTAGTAATTATTGCTAAAACAATTAAATAAACAAAAAAACGATGCCTTCTGGGACTCAAATGTTTTGTCCAAGTCAGTTTTGAACTGATGCATTGAAAATGATAGTCATTTAAGTTTATTTAAATTAGCTCAATAATGCCATTTTTGCCACAAAAAGTGAATGTGTTTTTATTTCCACTCACCGACTGCAGGCTTCTTGAGTGGATGCAAACATTAGAGTGAAGTCACCATGTGCTTTTCCTTTTCCAGGTGCTGTGTTTGTGAACGGAAAGGAGATGACCAACCAGCTGCCAGCCATCACTGTTGGCTCATCTGTGACCTTTGACATGGAAATGGTAAACCTCTTTCCTGTGAGCAACAACAACAACCCTAGCGATGGGGGAAACTTCAAGCTGAGGGTGACGATTGGTTCAGGGAACAGAGAAGTGGTGTTTGATTGGCTGCTGGATCAGGTGGTGGACAGCCTTTTCTTTGGCTGCTCCTTCACACACCCTGGATGGAAAGTGCTGGTGTTTTGATTGTCGCATGATGAAATATCCAGTCTGCTGGAATTCAAGACCTCAAGTTCCTTTAATTTGATCAACCTTTCCAAGTGCTTACAGTTTTTGCCATTTTTTCTTAATATTATCAGTAACAGATATCACTGCAGAATAACATTAAACTTACTGTTTTAAGGTGTGACGCCAACCACTACTCTTTGACCTCATTGCAGGTGGACAGGTGTTGAGTTATTTGCATAACAGAACATGTTTGCAAAAGTTTTTTGTTAAGTTGCAAAGCATGTTGGTCTGGTTTACCACAGAAAAATATAGTGAAGCATTCAGAGATCAAAGGCACTCAAAACTGCTCAGAAAACGTGCAAAATAAAAGTTCTTCACGACGACCTACAAAGTTAAATCTTTAATGCTCCGACAATCTTTCTGCATGTGTTTTCTCGAGTCAGAAGTGGAGAATGTGTCTGTGGAAGAATTGTTGCCTGTTTAAACATAGCTGGATGTTGGTTTATGTAGAACACAGTAACATTTAGAGATGGCGTACCTAACAACTAGTATTTTATTCTTGTTTGCCTGGTACTCAGTATTCACATTTAGAAAGTACTGTTTTTAAAACCACAGGGTAGACTGCTTCATCAGTAGATACCAATGCAATGTTTCCACAGAAATGTGATCGTTCGCACTAAGCTTAAGTGTTGTGCCATTTTATGATGAACTGGTTTTTTTTTTTTAGGTTCTCATTTTTAATACATACGTTTTGCTGTACCATTTCGTGTTTTCATTAGCTGGCTTACCTTACATTAACTGTTATTGATGCATTTGTTAGAGAGAAAAAAAGCGTATTTTACACAATAAACATGTGGGGCCAAAACACCCAATTCACTTGTTCCTGAGGTAGGAGAACATCATTTACAAGGTACTATGTAATTGCTCACTGCAGAAGGGAACATTTGTAACCCAATGAGGATACACCCATGAAATATCTGATATTATATTTATAAAACTGTGACTATTTCATGTATATTTACCTCATTTTGCCTGTGCCTTCTCAGTACAGATCTAACATTTGCAATGAACAGTTTTCAAAAGACAAATTCCTGTTTTTTTGTTTGTTTGTTTTTTGTAAACGTTTACTAAAATAAAACCAACAAATAAAAGAATGTGTGAACATGACTTGTGAGGAATCGATTGTAAAACAACAACAAAAAAATCTTTATTTTAAATAAAGAACCTGAAGCACTTGTTTCAGCATAATTCAGAAACTCAAGCAGGTTTCATAATGTCCCTATCATATTCTTGATATAAATATCTTTTTTTGACATTAATTCATATCAGTAATCCACATCTTGTGTAATTTATGCTGTATTGACCGTTATGCACTCAATTACATAACTGCTTAAGCCAAATATTCAGCTTAATATCTCAAATATTGACCAAAAACATTTTTTTTTTTAACCAGTGCAGTTTTAGCTAAATAAAACAGTGTTTTACAAACAGATCCCTTTCCTTTAAAACAGAGGCATACAACAAATAAACAAGACTGAAGACTATGATAACTTGCATTTCTGAGTTGAAACAAACTAGACGAAGATTGTAGCCATTTCACTTTGGTCTAAAATAATCTTTCTTGAATGCGGTCACGTTCAGCAAAGCCATGCCACTAAATGTATGTACATATTACGACAGTTTTCAGCAGAAACACCTGAAAATAAAACAAAGGGGCACCATGAAGATCGAATGGAACCAAAGTAAACTGATAGATACAGCAGAACAGACGCGTTGTGAGAAAACTAACATATAATATTAATAGAACTGGACACAGCATTGTGTGCAGTAAAACGTCACTGAAATTCAAACACGATTAAAAGAAACTGTTCACACCAAAAATTCAAACCCTGCTTAGAGTCCATGTTTCCATGGATAAGGCAAGTGTAAACATTTCTGCAAGGCGGATGCCCACTGTGTTTTTAGTACCCTGTACCTGTATGTCTCTGTGTTGCAAGGTCAGTGGAATAAAGACTCTGAAAAACGTGACAAAAAAAAATAGCAGTGCGTCACTGATGGTTATTCTTCAAGCCGAGATTCCAAAGAAAAGTCATTTGAAGTCTTCAAGTGTGGTGAAAAACGATTGTGATACTTTCACTTTAGCCACCACGGAGAGATCAACAAAACTTTGGTCCAGAAAAATTCCCAAGAAACAAAAAAAGTTAGGAGTGGCACAAACCGAAATTTTGAAAAAAAAAACAAAAAAAAAAACTAATGTTCAAGTTTTCAGAAGGAGTTTATCAACCCCTGTGAAATATATGCAATAAAAGGGAGTTTGAAGGAGCCATCCATCAATATTCAAAATATATTAAAAAAATTATTTTCATAGTCCTTTTAAAAACAGGCACCTAAAACAAGTGCTAAAAACTTGCTAGAGCTACGTTGTTGTGTGAGCGGAGAAAAAAACAGAAATGACTTATAGTTCCAATAGCATCTTCAAGTAATTTGAATCTAGAGTTGCTTTGATGACATCAGGTCAAATCCCCACGCAACCTGCTCCTAACTAGACATCATCTTTAACCCTGCGAGTGCAGAAAGTGGTGGTTCTCACATCCAGGGGGGCGTTTGACACCCACTGACACTTAATACAATCCAGAGTGAGGAGGAGGTGGTGGTTTCAGTGATCCTGGGTTTTGACTAAATTTGATACACTGACTTCGCCATCAGCAGTGTCTTGCGTTTTGGATTGCTCCTGGCTATCTTTGAGCGGTTGCAGATCTCTCAGGTGAGCCATGGCCTTGTCTATAGTCACTGTATTCACTAAGCCAAAGTCGTGCATGCTGACCAGATGGAGCAGAGTGTTCTGGCACAGATTCTTCTCGACGATGGTGGTGCCGTGCTCCTCCACAAATAACACGCAGGCGTGATTCATTTGGTTGTCAGCTATGAATCTGCACAGAAGGAAATATGAAGCAGAAATGTGATCAACCTCTGAGAGATAAGCTCACATATGTGCAAGGTGATACAGGGAATGCATCCAGGCCACAGTGATATACAGAAAGTGGATTGTGTTTAATGGAAGAGGTTTAAGTACAACAAACAAAAAAACAGGACAGTGTGAAAGAAGTGAAATTTACATACCCATGTTTCATTACATGCAGGTTCCACAGTTTCATGACCTCTTTCTCTCCCTCATTGACATCGGTGAACTCCTCGATTTGCTGAGCGGGGTGATGAAGATCAACAAAATCATTTAAAAAGAACAACAATTTCATAGGTGCGTGAAATCCATAATCACTCAACAACGCAACATTGTGGCTCAATTTGACCCTTCCTTTTCAGACTAACACCGATTTAGTGCAAATTTACATCAGATCCTTTGTAACATCCTTCTCAGATGTGATTTAAATATGTGAAAGTAATACAATTCCTCTGACACAACGTCTCACACACGAGTCACAAACAGCACGCCATCTGTTCTCTTCAATGGTAACAGAACCAAAGGGTCTTTAAGATATTATGACTGCTTCCTCACCATAGCAGTCTTCTCCCTGAGCCACTCCGGGTCCCTCTCGTCCTCACTGTCCACTTCCATTTCCTGTGGTCTAAGTGGCACGCAGCTGTCGCTGTGGAAGTACAGGCGGTTGTGGCCGCTGATGCAGGTCCGCGGCTGCTCCTGTTCTCCATCCTCGGGCTCCAGGAACTCAGAAAGGCTGGGCTTTGAGCGCTTGGGCCTGTGGAGACCACAACACTGTGTTTAACATCAGATTCAAAGAACTGAATACAAGCTCGGTAGCAGTGCATTCAACACAGGCCTCCGTGTTAACGCTTCTCATTTACTTTGAATGGGTGATATAAGGCTTTGCCGAAATGAATTGTGGGTTACATTGCGTCATAGGCATTGCTTGTGGCAGAATTTGAAACATTTTCAACTTTTCAAGCACCAGCGCAGGAGTTAGCCAATCAGACCAGCTATGCAGTTGCGTTCATGCAACACCGAAAAAGTAAAAGTGATTGGCTGTTGTCACTATGATGATCGCGTCAGCATCAAGTGTGAATGCAGTGTAAAAGGCCTGGGCAAATAATAAGCAACACCATTCCATGAGCAGCAAATAATCATTTTAGAATGATTTCTGAAAGATCATGTGACACTATAAACTGGAGTAATGACTCCAGAGATTTAAATAAAATATTTTAAATAGTAATATTTCACAATATTACTGTTTTTGGCTCAAATAAACGCAGCCCTGGTTAGCATAAGAGACTTTTTTTGTACATGAAAAATTTTCACCAACCGGTTGAACATGTTGAGCAGTCAGGGTAGATGCTAAAATTCAAATTACGCGCCGCAAAAAGTGTGCATATATTCACCAATTTACAATGGAGTAAGAAACGGATCAACCAGTCAAATTCATAACACATAACTGTCTTTTAAATCAAGCATTATAAAGCAAAGCAGCTGTCAGCACTGCAATGCCAGACGCATCATTAATTTCTTATGAACAATCCGTTTTGCTTCCAAATAATTTAACTGACTGGTTAATGGGGAAATTAATGACTAATTAATATCCAATGCATTTGATAAAATTTTAACTATATTGTGATATATATACTGCAGCCACGATAGAAATGAATGATGAAACCTTTCGCTAAGGCCACGTTGCAGCTAAAGCATTTTTGAATTTGGATACACATACTTTCAGTCTCATTTTCAAACCACACAGACCTGCAGACAAGGAAGTGTGTAACCGGAGTCCTCTTCACTGGGCCGTTACGGCTGAAGGCAAAGCCAGGCTGGCAGTGGATGTCCTGAGGGTTGCCCACGTAAGAGCCGTCATAGCATTCATTTATTGACACGTCGATCCTGGCTCCTTTAGGATGAGGCTGGGTGAGAAACACCTTTACATCAGTATAAACGTGTCTACCAAATAAGGACTAAATGCAAAGGTTAGATATGCGATTTAACCCAGTCCAACTACAAATAGTGCGTTTATAAATAATAATAAAAAACACTGAGGCATTTCTGGTGATATCTCTCACCACATAGTTGAAGATGAAGCGGCTGTGCGAGAGCTTGAGGTGCTTGAGGAGGCTGTAGAGTTTACGGCAGTTCAACGTGCACCACGGACAGTGCAGGTCATCTCTGGCCTCCGTCTGCTGCCGTGTGTTATTGTTGTAGAGGAACTAGAAAACAAGAGGATGGATACAACACACCATGAGCACACAGTGGCCCATGGACAGAGCAAAATGTCACAGCAGGACTTATGAACTCCAGCGCTCTCATGCTGATATCATACAGCACAGAAATCTACAGTGGAATGACAGAGAATCAAGGAAACATCCTGAACCTTGATAGTCAATTTAAAGGCTTGGGATAACAGATAAAGGCAAATTTACAGATGTTACTCACCTGATAATAAACACGTATTTTCTGACGAGGTTCAACATGAGTTTGTTCTCTTCTTACTGGTAGATCAGTGCCAACTGAATCATTCACAGCTGCAAACAGTCAAAAACCATTGTTATGATTGTAATCTTTTTAAAGGAGTAGTTCACTTAAAAAAAAAAAAAAAAACTTTCTGATAATTTACTCACCCCCATGTCATGCGTGTTCGTGACTCTCCTATTCGAACTCGTTCATCAAAATGAACGAATCTTTTCCTGAGTCAACTTGTTCATTTTGATGAACGAGTTCGAACAGGTGAGTTATGAACGCGCATCACAGAACAGAGCAAGGCGACCATTTGAGCTTATAAAACAAACTTTTTTTTTCAAAGGAGCGATCATGTCGCTAGATAAGACCCATATTCATCGTCTGGAATCGTTTAAAGCCCTTTGAACAGTTTGCAGTTTGTACTGAAACTGTCTGTTGGACCTTGAACCGTTTGGTTCCCATTGAAGGCCATTATATGGAGAAAAATCCTGGAATGTTTTCATCAAAAACCTTAATTTCTTTTCGACTGAAGAAAGAATGACATGGACATCTTGGATGACATGGGGGTGAGTAAATTATCAGCAAATGTTTTTGTTTTTTTAAAGTGAACTACTCCTTTAAGTATTGCACACAAATCAATATGCTTTAAAGGCCAAAATGTTATTGAACTTTACTTGTAAACACTAAGGCAAGGCACTTTTATTTATAAAGCACTAACCAGTGCTTGTAATCTTACCTACTGCTTGTGGCGGCTTTACATTACTAGGCTTGCTGCTGTCTACTGTGCTGGATTCAGAATTGCGTGTAGCAAGCGGTTTGGCCACCGGTGCCGTTCCTCTGTCAGCAGTGTCATTAGTCCATCGCAAAGTGAACTGCAGTGTGGGTCCCTGAGAAAAGGTCTCGAAGGGTGGAAGCAACTGAAACACGGGGTAAAGATCCCAAATGAAGGACCAAAAACTACTTAATGTACAAAATGTTAATCAGTCAACATGCAGACTGATAAAACACACCGCCTGAAACTGACCTTCCCATCTCGTATGGTTTCCCACGTTGCCCTTTTCTTGCCTACAGGACTCTCTTCCATCTCTTGCATGGAGACTTCATACTCGCCATCCAAAAGCTGGAGGTGTCTTTTGGAGGAATGCAAAAATAAAGTCTTAAACCAGACATGCAAAACACAAAGAAACTACATACGAAAAAGAATAAGCAATTTAAAGGAGTGTTAAATAAAGAACGTTTACCTATTTTTATCAAAAACTGTCATTTGTGCCACAAAGGTAGTTTCTCCATCATCCTGATGAGAGCAGTATCTCTTCTTCCTGTTAGACATCTCTTCAATAACATCTGAGAAGAGAACAACTTTTTTGTGAACAGGCCTCATCAAAATGTATTTTGAGGTGGAATATTATTAAATCTCTAAAGCTGAAGCTCATACTGGAGTCTCGGGTGGTCATGCCGCTGAGCTCTCTCCCACCTGGACGTGACACTCTGAACAGAAGGGAGTAGGACTTCACCATGTGGCTGTTACTGGGTTCAAACTCATGGCTGGGCACTACCAGAGTGGGAAAAGCTCCCATCTTGGTCTGACTGATGTCAGGGTTCAGAGGCACCTGCTTTTTACCTGTAGGCACTTGCTTCACTGGGCAACTTACATCCTAAAACAGAGAGTTCAAACAATCTGTTAGCTTAGCAGCCATATGTATGTGTGTGTGTGTGTGTGTGTGTGTGTGTGTGTGTGTATATATATAAGAAAAGTTGGCTAAATTAACACTTACAATTTTAAAATAACATTAGACACAATTTCTATGAAATTTAAGACAAAACATTCATCATCTATCAAGGGCTTCCCCCGACTTAAGATTTTCCTAGTCAACTGTTAGTCGTTCATTTAAGCCATGACTCAATTAGTCGGGGGAGAAATACTAAACCATGATAACGAGCATTTAAAATACAGATTAAGCTCTCAAGCACGCGCATAAAGCTTGCGGCAGCGACAAATGCAAATGTTGCATGAACTTTTATAGGGCTGCAACAACTAATCGATAAAATCGATTATAATCGATTATGAAAATCGTTGTCAACGAATGTCATTATCGATTAGTTGGTCTGATTACGTCACGGGGATTGTTTACATGCTACATGCGCTTCTTACATGCGCTTCTTACATGCGCTTCATGAGGCACACACGCAGTCTCTCTCCCTCGCCGGTCTGTGCGCAACACGGACGGTTTGGAGCACATTATCTTCTGTCTCGCATGCGCACTCTTGATTCCGTGAGTTTGAACTAATTTGCGGGCATCAGGAAACCGCTATCAATATGCAGCATACACGAAAATCATTCACCTTTCGGCAAATTCGCTGTTTTGAAACCAAAATAGGTGACCTGCGTTAATCGTGTATACTTTATGAAGCCATACTGTAGTATAATGTGAGATAGAAATGTATATTTAAGTCATTAAATTCAAGTTAACGTAAGCTTTTCCCTCCACTGCGGCTGTCAGTCATTCTCTATTCGGTGTTCAAACAGCGCGTCGCGTTACAACAGTTAACATGATGAAACTCTTTCCAAGATGATTCAATGTTATTATTATAATTGAGCCGTAGATAAAGGTCTATGGTTTCGTAATATAATGACTATCTTGCTAGACTTTTATTGCTGTAACTTAATCACTTTCTACTGAGTGTCTGTTAGATCACAACACTAGAGTAGACTCGGCGCACTATAATTGTTCTTCACGTGCACAGTAGCCTAACTGAAATTTAAAACTGCTAAAAGAACAGGCTTAATAAACTATTGCAAAGATACTGTATAATACACAGTCAATATTGCTTCCTCACTAAACAGCTGTGCATCTGATTTTTACGATGTTTTTCATGAATGTATAACAACAATACAAAGAGCAATGTGTAACGTTTTACCAGAGATAGTGCTACACTTATTGTCTCTTATTTTTTCCCCACTAAGGAATGTTTTTTTCACTAAATGTTCAGATTTTATAAAATTATTGTGCACTTGTGATTTTTCTAGGCTAAGTTTTTCTGAGTTATCCACTAATCTAGTTTACAATAGCATTTTTGTCATAGGTTATGGTCATATATATTTTTTTTTATTTGTTGTTTTTCTATATAATGAAGTTGTCTGTATTGAGAAGATTGTTTAACACACAAAAGAGTGTGGTTTTTAGGGTTTTATTTAGTTATAATAAACAAAAAAATGAAATAAATTTTTTATCCGATTAATCGATTAATCGAAAAAATAATCGTCCGATTAATCGATTATCAAAATAATCGTTAGTTGCAGCCCTAACAATGAAGCAAGCAGTTAGGCTACTACGTAAAAGTTTTAAATAAAAAGTCATGTTTGAGTTTGCACGTCACACTTTTGTGGTCGTTCTTCACCCTTTTGAAATGTTCCCCACACTTTGGATTTTTTGCCCAACTTATCACCACATGGACCAGCCGAGTTGGCTATAACTAACCGACTGATTAAAATGTAGTTAGACTATTACTAGTTCATCAACTAATGCATAGTTCAGATTAACAAACTTTAAATGTCGGCAGATCGCTGTGCTGTTCAGATTACACGATTTGCTGTCTGTAATCTAGTGTCTTGAAGATGTTGAGGTGACCACACTACGTAAATTATCCACAACAGGGTTCCCACACTACACAAGCAAACAACTGTCACCCAACGACTCTATCTGGTCCCCAAACCACGTTTTGTCACGAAAACACACGCAAGAAGTGGAACGGGAAATGACGCGAAACAGGAATCGTTTATTTGAACATGGACGTCGGGAAGAAATTAGCGCTGCAAGCTGTTAGCACGATGGACTTTTCTGAAAAAGCCCAAAAAAGTAAAAGACAAAGAATATGGCTGAAAGAATAGATCAGCACAAGTGGGCAGCAGAGATCATCTGTGCTGCAGAGAGAGTTTAATAATGAAAAAGTAGTTGCCTGTTGCTGCTGCCGTTTTTCTTTTGTGACCTCATCCCAATGCCTTGCTCTCTCATTGGATGTAGCTCATCGAGACACTTGACACCACAGGATGTCTCCAGATATTTATGATGCCAGGTATTTGTCTGGCGACGGCAAGCCGTTCAGTAGTTCACACATAAATATTGGCGAGGGCTAATCACCCGCTGATTTGCCCCAATCACAGCTCGACCTGACGGTGAGCTCGATGATTTGAAAATCAGAACTTAAAATCCTGTGTTTTTGTAGTGTGAATTAGCATAACGTTTAGTCGACTATTAGAGGACAGCCCTACTATTGTCAATAGAGTAGAAACGTATACAGCACAGCTCGCTTTTGAACCAAGCAGCTTTCTGTTGATCAGCATGGCAGATCCACTGGAAAGCTGCATGGGGAAATCTTTCCCCCTCACTTGAAATTTCTATTAAATTGACTGAATTTCTCCCACAAAAAAAAATGTGCTGAATGACGGCAAATGTGACCAACACTTTATGGGACCAAAAATCTTGATGATAAATTACACTATGCTGATTTTTGTGTAATCAAACTCAATCAAAAAAGGACTCAAAACTGTACTTGTAAAGTCATTCCATTTGGTCTTTATGTGCCAATGGCAAAGATAAAAACCAGATTAAAAATTAACCTTTAGTACCACAGTCATGTGCACAAACAGTATCAAGAGAAGGACATGTTTTTTTTTCATTGAGGAAGCTTATTTTTGTTGGTGTGCAAGGCCAATGCAAGTTATTTTTTACTTCTCTATGACACAAAGTTTTACCTTTCTCTTCTTGTGGCAGACCTTGACGAGTAGCACCTCGACAGACACTGAGTTTTCTTCATTTTCTGAGTTCTGCAATGGCTTCTCTGATACATTGAACAAATCAAAATTACTAAATGGATATTATTTGTACACGCTGGAAAGAGCATACAAAAAAAATTGAAACTTAAATGTTGGCTTACCAGTTTTATGGAAGAATCCAGTGAAAGTGAGCTGCAGGTTTGAAGCCATACTACAAGACAAAAGACTGGAGTTAAAACCTCAGCATGCATTTGACTCAATCAGTCAAGTTCAGAAAACGAGCCACATAATTCTGGAATAAAAGGACATCTTACTGGTGAGATTCCTGTTCCACTTTTGACTTCTCTAGCAGATGGTTCACTCTAAAGCTCTTTCTGAAACAATGGACGCCATCAAACATTGTTATTTTATCTGTTGAGATGCAAAGCCCTCATTCAACTACAACTAAAGAAGATCACTCGGTTGCAGTGTATCTGTCAACAAATTGTCTCACTGTGAGGCCTACAAAAGGAAATGGAAGGAGTGGCTTTGACAAACAAAGAGATTAACTTGCATGAAGTTTGTTTAATATACACCAATCATTTTACCTTTTTGAATTTGTTCTCGAGTTTCTGTGGGCCATATATGTAAGAGATCTGTGCAGGAAGATTGGCTGATGGAAAAGGAAAAATTACAGATGCAACCAGTTAAGCTATTGTTATGGCAGCCATGTATACTTCAAGTTTATATCCAAAGGAGAACAGCATGTCATTTCTTCATTGTTATGCTCTACTTACTGCTATGAGATTCCTTGTGCGAAGAAATCTATATATTTGAGTTGGTTCTGTGAACGGAAATGAAGAGAATAATGTACGTTGATGTTGCAAAATTAGATGCCAGGTAAATGCTATTTTTAAATCATACTAAGCATATCGAGCCAGTATCTATGAAAAAAATTAACCCCATTATTACACAATGACTCTCATTAATCAAGATGGCAGTTTGACAAGACTTGTCTTTGCTAGTGAAGAGAAACTTCTGGTTTTCAAGGGTTTTGTGTTGTTTGTGACTGCTTATTTCCCTTGCTCTTCTATGACCATAAGTCTAAGTCCCCAATGCCATATCCAAATAATAAAACACATAAATCAGCATAAAGCACGTGTCATCTCTTGATGCACGTGTCTAATTTTCATATAGGATGTGGCCTAGACAACTATCATGCGTTTAAAATAAGTCTATTGTGAAAAAAAAAACATGTCTTGAGCAGATAACACATTAAAATTGATATTTAAGAAATTTCACTTCACAGTAATATTGGTTAGTATTGTTGTTTAGCCATCAAGCTAGGAGTGTGCGACAAAACAATTGTATATAACGTTACTGTTAAGTGTGCTAGAAAAAACAGCAGTTTATGGTGTTTACAAAGCCAAGATGGTGAAAAAAAAGTTCGATTTACGAGCAAACCGGAGCAACTTACTCTCGAAAGCCTGCAGGAAGAGTTCTTGGTCGGCTTGGATCTGCTCCATCTTGGGTCGCTTCACTGAAGACATCACAACTCCGGACGATACGTGCGCTCCTCCATTTGCAGATTTACTTGTGCTGTTAGAGTAAAACCCATTTCCACCAGAGCCGTGCTTTTGTGGGGCCATCCTAGAATTGTGTTCGCGGTCGAATGAGATGTTTGAAACGGAAGCCCGGTGGATTCAGCCGAGTCCTGAGCCCAAACAAAGGGAGAGCAGCCGAGACCGGTTCGCCCCCTCAACAAAGTAACAGTTAACATCAACGAGCCGGCAGATCGGTTTGTTTTACAGACCGGATGGAATTCGCGACAACACAAATGTACACGTAGAAAAACATCGCAACAACGACGACTCGTAAGCGTGAAATAAACGAGCGCTTTGCTAACTCTTATCGGATCATAATTTGCATTCCACGGGATAGTGAACGCGGACTACAACAGAAACCAGCCGCATCAGAAAGTGTGCTTAAAGATTAACTTCTATTGTGTTGCGAAGAGAATATCGCCGCTGTTTACTTGTTACTAAGAATATACAAGCCCAGAAGCTTTGTCCCCTATGGGAAACAGCCTGAAGTCGAAAGTGCCGTGAATATTACCCGCCCTCTTTCTTGAATGCATTCCACTCAGCTGATGATAGAACCTCGAGTTTGAACTTTACTGCAGTCAAGTTTGGTAGAGAGTGTGCTGTGCTGTGCGCTCGCGCTGCCTTCAGTTTCGATTATTACATTTTCGCGGGAAATTCGTTTTTCAGAGTTGAGAATAAATTACGACCCCTAGTTGTTAAATATTTATCAACTATATATTATAAGATATCAACTATATATTATTAAATATTTATCTGTAGACGTTTAAAAATGTTTAAAGACGTTTTTGTTTATGTTTGATAGTCACATTTAACAGAACAGTTCTCTCGTTATAAGTGGAAAAATTACTATTCATTGCTTTTATGAAAGTTCATGACTTCTCCAGTGCATGACTTCTGATCAAATCTGATCAAATTTTTTTGTATGTACATACATCTACTTTTGAGATGATCAAATGTGCATAAACATAAATAAGCACTAATGAGCAGCTTTTAAAAATAGTATTCTTTTTAAACATATTTTACATAATATAATGGCATTCGCCATTTTATTTTATTCCCCATGAAAAGTTTTGTGGATGGTTATTTCACTAGACTCTCGTCAATTGATATGGGAGTAACAGCACTGTTATGAAAGCAAAGAAAATACCAACTTTTTTAGGGAACCAAGCTACAACACTAGATTTTATATATTGACAAAAACATGGGGCTAAAGACACACCAGGGTAAAAGGCGCGTTTGATTTTATTTTTCTCGACTAGAATAGATGGTAGCTCAGCAATCCTTCCCTCACACTTTGTAAAAAAATAAATCCTTCCCTTGCGGATCAAATTAACCCGAAGCCCTAAAATAATACTTGCTTATTTTTATTTTATTTTATTTACCTTTTAATTTAGATTTAATTAGATTAACTAGATTTTATTAATAAATAATGAATAAACAAGAATTTAAGCACATTCTTTCCTCACATACTTCAATTCAAAACAACTCAATTTCGTGCATAACCCTCTTAATTCAGCACAAACTATCTTACATTGTGTGTCTTTGCTGACCTCTTGTGAAAAAAAAAGATATATAACATGATTTTTCATTGATTTTTATAGACTCTTGCCTCCAGATAGCTCTATATCATGGAGCAAATTAGTATAATAAAATATATCATTGTTACTATAAGCAATATTAAATTATGTGATCTCATTCAATGCTTTCAAAATCTTTATTTTTATGACAATATATTAAATTTTACTGAACAAAAATGATTTAAAAAATAAGCAGAAAATAGTGCCCATTTTGCTAAAGTGATTGTTTAGAGCAAGTATTAACGTATTATTAGAAATATAAATATAAAATAGCCTACCTTGTGCCTTTTGCCCACGCTTTTGCCCATGCTGGTTTCACCCCGTGTGTAGTGGTAACAGGCCCACTTGCCTCCTCATTTATAAGATTTTTAAACAAACACTTTTGTAATTCATTTTCACACACAATCTGTTACACTATCAAAGTTCAATATAACATACGAAGAGTTCAGATGCAAAAGCCTCTTAGTGCCATTTGAAAGTTTCTTCTAGAATGATCATTTTTATCAAGCTTGTATATTTAAGTTCAGTGATTTCACTTCAAAGGCAATGATAATGACCTATTAATTGTTATTTAAGTGAAATTACTGAACTTAAATATACAAGTTTGATAAAAATCATCATTAAAGAAGAAAATTTCAAATGGCATTTAGAGGCTTTTGCATCTGAACTCTTCTTACATCTTTTTCTGCTATATGAGTGAAATGCACATTTTCAAGATTTCATACCATGTTTCAAATGTTGGAAATAAATGGAGAATTAATAAATAAAAAACATAATACTTTAACCTCCTAAGTTGATATAGGTTAAGCTCGAATCTGATAAAAGGAAACGTATTGTATTGTGTAGGCCGTTAAAGCTCAATAATAAAAAATAATATGCTATATAATTATAATTAGAACCCGATCAACTAAATATGTCAAGAAATAAAAATCATGATTAATATACCAGGGAAATATTCTTACTGGCTGGATCCATATTTAAAATTAAATTACCAATAACACGTGCTAACATTTGATTATGGCGATAAAGATTCAAATAATCTAATGTCTACCGGATGTGTCAGCAGAGGGAATAAAATAACCTCGTTCGTTAGATCGCTTCTATAATATGTGCAAAGAAGAAGACTCATAAAATCACATGGGGAGAAAAAATTAACGAAATAAATACGTAGTTGTTTGGTCAAACCTAGACCAAATAAAGTTATTTGCGCCCTGGCGGCCAATAGGCGCGGTGGCCAAGTGGTAAGGCGTCGGTCTCGTAAACCGAAGATCGCGGGTTCGAACCCCGTCCGTGCCTCGAGCAATGGACAAATTTGCTTTTACATTAAGGCAGTGTGACGAAACCACAGACAAATAGACTTATTTTCCTTTAAGATTATTACACCGCTGAAGGGTTCATTTGAGCAGGAGAAAATAGAAAGCGTATTGGCATCCAGACTAACATGAATAGAGTCAAATGCAGGCATAACCTGTTTCTGTCAACCAGAGTTTATGATTATGATGACCTGAACAGTCTACAGACAAGTCTACTGTGTAATGTAGAAACGTTGGAACACAATGAATAATGTGCAAAAACTCCTCAATTTAAAAGTACAAACATTTATAATAAACAAAATATTGATTCCAATGCAAGGATTGTTCTTTGAAGAAAAATTTTCTTGATTGTGTGATTTTATAATTGTGTTAATGAAGAGAGCCAAATTGTTAATTGGGAAAGTTTAACGGAAGAATGCAAGAATGAAAGAATGTAAATTGTTGTCTGATATAGCCGATCGGTCGGTTATGTAGTAGTGTATCCACAAGATGACGCTATTCTCCAAATTAAAACAGACCTTCACAACGACCATATAAAGGCTACGCAGCAAATATAGTGAATATTCTACAGCTCAAAATTATAAAACTGTAAAGGTTCGACTCAAACAACATAACTGCTGTTTCTCTGTGGGACATATGTTTGCCATTTTAAATAAATGATTAGGATGCTTTCCGACACACCTTTCGCATTTCAAGATATATCATCAAGATTACCAACAATAGGTGAGTGTGACAGCCTATTCATGAATGCATGTGCTACCTAGAATTGCATTTTGGGGAGGGCCTGCGAACGGCACGAGATCTCCGCTCGCTGCTGTCTGTCACACATGGCACGCGGCTCTGCAGAATACAGGTAAACCCTTTAAGAAGGCGGCGGTGACAGTCATGACGCTACTGAGGAGGGAACTTACAAGGATATTCATACCATTTTGGCTCATACAACAGGAAAAAAACACGCATATCTTCTCAGAAGAAACTTATATGCTGGCTTTAGTGAAAAATGCATCGTTATTCGATTTCTTCGGCAGCAATCAGAACCAGAAATGGACCGATCGACAAACTTTTCTACAACTGTTTGAGTGTCAATCAATACGTGCGAGTATGACCGTGGACATAAATCAAAAACAGACTGGGTTGATACAACACTCAAACAGTGGAAGTCCAGCCGAGGTAAATTAATCTCCTGTAACGTAAGTTAATTGTTGATAAGAAAATAGCCTAAATCGATGTGTGCTGCTTTTATGTTTTACGAATACGAATTATAGCAGTGTATGAATGAAACAGGCTTGGTTAACCACATTAAAGTTGAATTTTGTGAAATAGTTTATTATTAAGACTATTAATCATGAAATATATATATTTCTAAAATCAGTAATTAATGTATAATAATAAACTGTGTATATTTGGGGTTAAATACCTTATGTGTTAGAGGTTGGGTCTTTGCGGGCAAGGTGAGTAGTTAAATTTACTCTCAACTGGCCTACAAAGTCCCAGTTTCTGGCTCATGTAATCATCCTCACTTATTTCTGTCCGAACAGGTACATTACACACATCACTAATAATAAAAAAGATATTTATTTAGAATATGTTCTGTGACTGTCGATGACATTCAAATGGGAAAGATCAGTCTATTTTGCTTATAAAAAATACTATTTAGAATATAATACTTTTGAGTATTATTGTACATAATTACAAA
Organism: Pimephales promelas; assembly: GCF_988280905.1. Taxonomy (NCBI): domain Eukaryota; kingdom Metazoa; phylum Chordata; class Actinopteri; order Cypriniformes; family Leuciscidae; genus Pimephales; species Pimephales promelas. The sequence goes on from NC_142771.1 coordinate 27,201,066, forward strand.
TATTTTGCTCAAGGTGATTCCCTATTTAATATCCCACTGTTGGAAGTTGGAAGTTCAAAACTTATGAAAGTTTGTTTGGATCTGTTTGCCAAAAACTTCCTGTTGCCATTGCTTAAATTGCATCGTGGCTCATTCTGGACTGAGCGCACTGCTATTGTCAATTGTACTGTCATTTGTTCCACTAGCACACTTATAGGACAATTAAGTTGGAATTAGAACCTAGTATGTAGACTTTATCTTCACAAACATTTCCGTGGCTCATGACTGTAATATTGAAAGGACCTTCACGCTGTCTAATGGGCATGTTTGTAGTGCATGTATAAACACAGAAATACCAATCCGAATAGGAAAGAATCCCTGCTCCAAAATGGACTGAACTCATTCACCTCTCTCCGCTACCCACTTAAATCCCAAAGCAAACCCCTTTTTTATAAGGGCAATTTATAAACCCCTGGCATGCATGCTTGAGGGGAGGAGGGAGGTTAAAAATCCCCTCTCTCTCTTCTTAATTTAAACTTTTCACTTGTTGGACGGCTGACAAACAGGGTCTTGCTCGCTTCCAGCCGTCTGAAGCAGGGACGCGATACAGCACCCGCATGTCTGCGCTTCCCCAGGGGAGGGAAAGGGTGTCCTGCTCTCACCAACACCCAGCCGCCGGATTGATAGCTGGCTCCGTGCTTTTGAAATGTGAGTCTAGGAAGAGGACCCAAAAGGCAGCAAGAAAAATGAGGGACTTTTAGGGGCAGCTGTGTTTTATTAACCCAGTCATAATGCCCCTAAAAATCCTTATTGCTCTTGCAATTTTCAGCGTCCCTGCATGGACAGACATGACCTAGCACATACGTGCTCTAACAGGAGAATAGAGAAAAAGAAAGCTTTCTTGTGAAATGCTTTTCAGACCCTCCTGTTTCGACTACTAATTTAGCGATTTAGACTGTAAAAGATGCGGTGTGACTTAATGCAAAACACTATATGTGGTTTAGTCAATATATATATACATATATATATATATATATATAACTTTTTTTTGTCAAGCCCACTGGTCAGTGTAAGCCCTGTAAACACAGAGTTCTCTGGCTTGAGGTTTTTAGAAGTTGTGTTTTGTTGTTAATATCAGTTTGAGCACATTCATTCTCCCAAAACTCGAGTTCCTCTGGACACGATCGTGTTACCCTGTATGCGTTCTAGCTTGAGCTTCAGCCCTGCTTCATCTTATTATAGTGTCACATGAAAATCACACTGACAAACTCAATGAACGGTCTGTATGGTCTCATTTTAGTGAGGGGCAGGTAATAGCCTGCACAGCAGCTGAGAGAAAAAGTGACTCAGCTCGGGGAGGATGCATGCACACTAAGGGTGTAAGCCTGTGGAATCTCGAGCTGCTCTTTGAGATCGCATGCTGTCTCATTTGCACTTCACTATTATCACCGCATTTCCCTTCGCTGAGACCAGAAGATGATTTTGGTCAGGACGTCCCTGTGCAAAAATAAGCCAGAGAGAAGGCATGGCCATTAAAGACCATAGCAATATTTAACAATATATTATCTACCGTGTCAAAAGTTTGGGGGCAGTCGTAGAAACTATTAGAAATGTATAAAATATTAAGCAGAACACCGTTTTCAACATAGATGATAATAATTATAATGATAAATGTTTCTTAAGCTGCAAATCATCATATTAAAGGGTTAGTTCACCCAAAAATGAAAATTAAGTCATTAATTACTCACCCCCATGCTGTACCAACCCCGTAAGACCTTCCAGAATTTTGTTTCCATGATCCTAAAGGTCCTATTGGCTGCAGAGTTCAGGAAAAATCAACTGCTTAAAGGTTCTATATGTAACTTTTTTTTATAAAATGAATCCTTTTTTTATTGCCTGTGTTTGAAGGGGTTGTAATCACACATTGCAATGATCCACTTTTCGGTGAAGGGCAATATTCATTATTATTGGCCTTACCTCTGAAGGACAATATTCATATTTATAAGTGAGGTCTTCCTGCGAAATCCATCAGATGTGACGTGCATGCGCGCTCCCAAGCCTCTCTATCCAGTCAACCATGTCTCTATCCAGTCTCTATACAATCAACCATGCGACCAACGGCACTTCAGCTGACGACATGGAGTCTGATAACAGCCCAAAACGTCCTGCCTGCCTCCAGCACAACAAAGACTCCAACACAAACTCCACATAAATATAAAAAACAAAAAAGTTTTATCTGCCCAAGCTCGTGAGGCAAAACGTGAATCTGATCGACTCCGGACGAAAACGCGGATCAACATTGTAAACTCTAGTGAAATAGCAAGGTAAACTACATGAAACATGACATGAATACAAAAGAATATTCCAGGATAACAAAAAGTCGGTGCTTTAGGATGTAACTTCTTTTATTTACTAGATCTACTGACTAACGTCACTCATCCCACTACTATCATATTGTTTATAATACACATTTCCAGACACGTTCAGTACAGTAATGTTACTTCCTACGATCTTACTGATACACTGTATTCATTTACCATAGTTAAATGCAGTTTATTGTAACATTATCATGGTACGAGCACAGAGCATTAGTTCAATATCAAGCTGATAAAAGTACACTATTATTGTACCTTCAGTGGGAGTTTACATTAGTTTCCAGCATGTTGTGCGATTATTTCGCCGTTGCGTTGAAAGTCTCCGTGTGGCCGGTAGTGAATGCTCACTCTTGAGATCTAGCACGAGCACGAGCGCTCTTGTTGCATTCTGAAACATCACTGCTAGAGGCCGCTAAAAATCACATACAGCACCTTTAAAGTAACACCAAGTAACTTTTCCTCATAAACATGCTCTCTGTTTATCCAGCACCGGCTTTGAAATCATGATGACAATTCAAAAGCTACCCGTATCTTACATGTAGTTGTAGTCTTCTGTCGAGTACGCTCCACCAATCGGCCTATCGGCAATCGTAACGCTTGCTGTAAATCAAGTCAAATTTGTAGTTTTCTTATATCTCATTCAGACTACAGACACGCGACCCGATCTGGCAATCTTACATAGCATGGATATATCAGATAAAGGACCACAAAGCGGTGGCATAAGTGCATTTCACCATGTCACGACTTGATGAACCACTGAAACGTTTTTGGAAACATTATTTTAAGGTAAAAAGTCTTATTTAGTGTTGCTTTAAACAGTAAGAGAGTAAGAAGGGGGTTACAGTGCTTTAGGTGTGAGGTTATAAAGGCATGGATTACAATTTCGGCATCTTTAAAGATAAGGGAAATACAAATACAGGTTCGAAGGTGCAGATGAGAAGACTACAGTGCTTGATATATGGGCTTAAATAATGAGTCAAACATCACACCCAGGTTACATACAGCATGTGAAGGCGTCACTTGATCATCAGAGGTCAGAGAAGAAAAATATTTTGGGCCAACTAGCAGGATTTTGGTTCTGTCATTGTTTAATTTGAGAGAAATGGAGGTCATCCACTCACTCATTTAGGTCATGGATACTTCTTTAAAGCTGATGTTGATTTCAAACATCTCCTTTGAGTATTACACATTGTGATCTACTTCTGTGACTGTAGGATGTAATATTGATTAAGCTCAGGAAAGCAAGGACATGCATATGATTTTATGATGCACTCAAACCCAGAGTTCACACATGTATGAATCACACTCACTTTTTACAAACATCCATGCATAACCACGAGTGAAAACTTGTTGAGCGATCCCAATGCTCATGAATAGTGTGTGCTTGTGTGTGATTCGGCAGATGTGTGTTGTTGAGGAGTGAAGAGTTAGTGGTCTGTGACTGGGTGGGGAAGAGAAATGAAAGGTGACACAGATGTGATGACTCAGCACAGACACACCTCCTGAGCCACACTGACTCACAATCACACTGAGGAATTTGTTTATCTGGAAACCATTTAGATATTAATGATTCACAGTTGGTTTACATTCTGCTTTGTTGCATTTGTTTAATTTAATTAATTGTTACTGCTAATTAATCATGGTAATTGTATGTGGTGATGATGTGATGATACATCATACCATTTTCAGCAATGAAAATTTAATTAAAAAAACTTGTACTTTTTATTTCAGCTAGCTGCCAAGGTAAGTTGCGTTTTCACACCTGTAGTTCAATTGCTTTGTTTTTTCGAAACCAGGGCTTAAAGTAGAACTCCGCGCAAAATGAACCTTTGGTCTACTAAAACTTTGGTACCTAATTAACCGTTCTCCGAGATTTGTTTTCATGATAAATGTAAAGAGTTTAACCACTAAAAACTGTTTAGTGTATAATGCTATATGGGGCCATTTAAAATGAAATCGCTAGTTAAAGGGTTAGTTCACCCAAAAATGAAAATTCGGTCAGTATTTACTCACGCTCATGTTGTTCCAAATCTCTATGTGTTTATTTGTTCTGCTGAACACAAAGGAAGATATATGGAAGAATGTTTTAATCAAACAGATCTCATTCCCCATTGACTACCATAGGAAAAAATACATACTATGGTAGTCAGTGGGGAATGAGATCTGTTTGATTAAAACATTCTTCCAAATATCTTCCTTTGTGTTCAGCAGGACAAATAAACACATAGAGGTTTGGAACAACATGAGCGTGAGTAAATACTGACCGAATTTTCATTTTTGGGTGAACTAACCCTTTAAGACCACTAACAAGGCTCAAAATAGCCCCACACTAACACAGTAACATAATGAGGGTCCATACATGCAAAACGAAGCATTGAGAACTTTGTTTAATAAAAAGATACTTTGTAAAGAGTCCACTTCGTGTATACACAGCAGGAGCCATCTTTGGAAAACAGTCTCTCGACAAGTCGAACCACGAACTGAACTGTATGAACAGCGTTCATGGTTCGACTTGTCGAGACTGTTTTCTCCTGTCTGTATACACGAAGTGAACTGTCTTTATAAAGTATCTTCTTATTAAACGGTCTGAACCCTTACAAAGTTCTCAATGCTTCCTTTTGCATGTAGGGACCCTCATTATGTTACTGTGTTAGTGTGGGGCTATTTTGAGCCTTGTTAGTGCACTAGCGATTTCTTTTTACTTATTATATGCCCCCATATACTAGCGTTATGAGCTAAACAGTTTTTAGAGATAAAACTTTTAACATTCGATTATCATGAAAATAAATCTCAGAGAACGGTCGACAAGGTACCAATGTTTTATTAGACCAAAGGTTCATTTTGCACCGGAGTTCTCCTTTAAATCATTACAATGTTGCAATTTAATCTTGGTTCAGTTTCACAAGGCAATGCTTCCAAACGGACCAAACTACAAGGCACGTGCGTGCAAGTAAACTCTTCTTTAATTGGTCAGACAACAGTTTGTTTGTTTTTTGGTAACTTCTGTTATATTACTTCATTATTTTGAGCAGGAATCAAAAGTTCGCCAGGACAACACATTCTTACCATGTACCTATTGCGGAGAAGAGCAACTAGACGATATTTTAAAATGAAAAGGCGGCCATGGTCATGTCTTATCTTGCCTATAGAGCGCCAAATGAGCTAGGACTGCAAAAATAGGTGCTTGATGATCCTGACTGACACTGAAGCCAGTATTTTAACAGAACACAGTGGTGTTGTTTCTGGTGCCTGCTACAGACGCACAGTGTTGTTTTCTTCTCCGCAGCAGGAAGAGGCCTCAGGCCTGTAGGAACCATCCAGCTCCAACTGGATAAACTACATAAAAGCTTTAACCACCATCAAAGCACTTCTTTTAAGTTTTCATTTATATGCTGTAGTAGTTTTACCTAGGTGTAATTGCCAAATTGTTGGCTATATATATTTATATGGTGTGCGGCCGTATATGCAGCATTGTTAATGCAAAGCAAACATAACCAAGATACACAGACTCTAAAGCCTCTGCTGGATGAAATAAGGAGAGGGAATGCCAGAATAAATCATACACCTCATGATTAAAATGATTCACAAACATGCCCTGTGGTCTGTTAGAGCTCTGCCAAAACTTTGTGAACAGTGAAAGATCTGCCAGGAGAAACGAAAGATCCTATCAAATAAGAAACAAGATAGAGGTGAAGAAATCTGCATTTGTTTAAGCAAAAAAAAAAGAGAGAGTGCTGTGGCGAGGTATGAGTTAAAAAAAGAAAGCAGAAAACAAATATCAGAAAAAGAAGTCAGACATCACTTACGATACATGAACAACTGAAGTCCTATTGTGAACACAAAACAAATTACACATTCAGATGTACCCAGCCAGCGGTCTTCAGCCTTGTGGTGTGCTCTATATACCACCAAATTTATTTTTAGTTTAAGGCAAACAATTTTCTCTGTATTCCCTCCTAGCATGTCTTGTCAAGGCATGAAAAATAAGTTTTTTAAAGAAACAGACAAAACATCTTTTGACATGCTTCATGAAGACTTACACAGTCTGTCATCTGGCATGAATATGTGCTATGATACCTGAACTCCACATGTTATTTACCATCTGTCAAGCAGAGAAAGTTTAAGAAATAGAGCGTCTGGTCAATCAAACATGTAGACGATAGGGTGTCCTAATGTCAAGATAAAATCAAATCAGTTTAGGAAGTCGGAAAGTGAGTGCGGTTGAATTTTTGTGCAAATTGGACATCTTGTTTATAAAAGGGAAAATTATGAATTTATACAAGCTACAAATTTGTTTGTAAACAGTATTTATTCAACTTTTTGTCCACCCTATAATTCCATGACATGAACTGGACTTTTTGAATCCCTAATGTGGTAGACTTGGGCCTGTAACAATCTGAATGATATGCAATATGATCAGTCATAAACACACTGGAGAGTAAGAACCAACTGTTTGGTAAAGTCAGACTATTGCCAATCCATCTGGGCAGCCAAAAGCATTTTCATATCCCAGACAAGTGGCCAAATAAAAATTCCTTTTGTAAGACAGATCCAATTACTTTATTTTCTTAAAAAATATTTCAGACATAACCAATACGTTAAATTTCATTACATGGAATTATTGTCATTTTAATAATTTCTTCTACATGTTTCTATTGTTTATTTATGGTCTGACATTCTCTATAAATGTATGTATAATTTTGCAACTGCATGTTAACTAACTCATTAGACTATTATGAGATTGTGTTTAATATCTGCTAACACTTTATTTTGAGAAATTTTACTAATTATAAGTAATTTTACAACTACATGTCAACCTGAACCCTCTCACCCAACAGTAAAGTCTCTAATACTCCAGTGACGAGTAGTTGATATTTGCAAAGTTACTTATAGTTGGTAGAATGTCAAAAGTGGATCATCGAAGGACCAATTCAGGTGAAAAGTTGGCTTGACAAAAAAACATCTGCTTTTACAAACATTTACAATCGTGATGTACAGAGAAAAGATACGTGCAAGCAAATTCAGAAAATCTCTGTTATGTCAACCATTCTCAACTCTATCCATTATGCCTCAAGTTTCTTGTGAAATTGTGATAAAAAAAGATCTATGAAAGTGCCAAGATAAGTATCTTGGTCATCTTTTGACCACAATATTGTCATGTCAAGATAAAGCACTTTTTAATGAAACTGCTAACCCTGAATGTAAATGTAAGTTGTTACAACTTTGCGCACCGCACTACTTAAGTCAGGACAAGTCTTATTTACTGTTCATTTGGAATATTTGCTTGAAAAAACATTTTTTTAATTTAATCCGCTAATTAAGTAATCACTAAGTATATTGTTTTAGTTCAATTTCAAATGGAAAGTTTATGAAACACGTTTGTTTTTTGTGCATGAATGCCTCAACCTTTTAATATTGGCATTAAATAATTACTTTTTCACAGAGCACTGGTATCCTTAAATTGTATTTGGGTGGTTATTAATTATAAGAATTGTTAATTTTATTGCCATTCCAATACCCTAGGTCGCTTTCCAATATAGGTTAAGACATAAAAAAAATAAACCTCAACATCAAAGATGGCAGAAAGTAACATTCAGAGGTTACTTACAATATCTCTTACAATATCCATAACAAGGCAGAGGCCTACATCAAAGCGTACAAAAATAAGCATGTCTCATGAAACCTTTAAAGATTGTGAGTTGAAGAGTAATATTCAGATTTTTTTTTTACTGAATGTTTTTTTCTTGCTGATATCTCTTGGATTTGCTATGACAGTCACACACATAAATATTTATTTCAGATTCAGCGAATCTTAACGGACAGGTGTGTTACATTTATGTAATCTGAGGCAGATGTTTTATTGTCAAGTTCTACACTCTGACGAGACTAAAAATGTTGTGCTATGTGCTGAGAAGCGTCTGTATTTTATTGTATTGTTAATTTTATACGTTTATTGATAACTATTTCGAACTCAAAACCTGTAATCTTAACACCATAAAAAGCTTTTAAAACTACTTCAAACTTTGTGTTCAAGCTTTCTCAAGCCAACTTATTCGCAACTTGTTTATGAACTTCACACATCTAGTTTTTTTAAAAAAAGTTATAAAAATATAAACATTTTTATTCAAAAAGTCATGATCCTTCAATTTCTTAAAGTTAACAAATATGCTTCTTTCATTGCAATGAATGATGCTTGTACTAAATGCCAGACAATGTGCCTTTTCACTGCTTGAATCAGTGCCAGAAATGTTTAACTTGTTTAGAGATTTTAAAAAAATACAAGGACCACTATGTTCATCATGTCTACAATGCTTAAACTTAAGTATAAATGGATTTTTTTTTTTTTTTTTTTTCCAAAAACATGCTCTTCCACATTTGGCAGAGAATTACTGTTTCATGTAGTTCACCCAGCGCTAGTGTACACAACCGACAGCTCCAAAAAAACAGGGGCCGTTTACCCTTCCTCGACATCATGTTTAATGAGTCTAGCCTAGTGGTAAACAGGATTTAAAACACACACACACACACACACACGCACACACACACACTTCTCCAGTGTGTACAGCAAGAGTACTTCTGCTAGAATTAATGTCCATTTTATTGTATGCATTTGTGACCTACAGGCCACAGATTAATGGACTGTTGACATATGGACACTTGTCATGAGCTTGACGGTTTTAAAAGCCTTTTTGGTTCACAAAAAGCATTCATTTTGCAATCACTGTGTACATTAGCATGTCACAAATGTGTTTTATTTACAGATATGTAGTAAATAGCATACTATCAATATTAGGATAATGGTTACAGTAAATAAACAAAGACCTCACATTCTCTTGACACACAAAATAATGACAATGTTACACTTAATAATAAACATTTAAAAAAGAACAAATAGTGTAATTTATGTCATTTGAAAGAAATATATTCGAAAATATTTCTAATATTTTCTTTAACAAACTAATATGGAGCAACACATTTGCTGGGTTCTTGCACCACCAAAGCTGTCTAGTGAAAGTGTTGATTAATTTTTGGCAAATGTGAAACCAATTACCAAACTGAAAGGCATAGTCAACCTTAAATAACCCTAGTAAGAAACAAAACACACTTTTGCTTGTGCAGGCTGGCTGAGGGAATCAACCACTGCCTTGACCCACTTGTGCTGAATGCTCTTTGAATGAGTACATCAGGGGAGTTGACATCTTTGTTGCAGGGAGATAAAGAGGAGCATCGGAGCCCAAATTTAGCCCATTGTGGGCCAGGCCAGCTAGACTGGTAGAAATTGATGATGCTAAATGGACTAAATGAGGGCTCCAGACCGCACAGCACATCTACTGCACAGGTGCAGAGGAAGGACTACAGCATTCATTAGCCTTTGATAGTGTTAGTTAATACAATTACAACTGTTCCGGTTAGTTCACAGTTCATTAACATCAAAAGTTGTATCTGTTAACATTAGTGTATTAGTTCATGTAAAAATGAACCTTAAGAAGATGATGTTGAAGTATTGTTCATTGTTAAATAATGTTAAAAAATGAACATTTTAGTTACCAATTTTCTGTTATTAAAGGTATACTTTACCGGGGTTTTTTTTCTTTTTTCATATTGAACTATGTTATTCCCTTAACTAAGACGAGTTTCGTCTCTTTGATACTTTGATAGCACTTAACTAGCCAGTTCATTCAATATGGGCCAAGCAGAGAAGCGACCAAACACCTCCACGTTTTCCCTACTTAAATACACGAGTAACTCGACCCATGGTGATATAAAATAAAACGTTGCGCTTTTCTAAGCGTGTAAAGTGGATAACTATATTGTATGGCGGAATACCACAGCAAGTGCTTGGGAGCACTTCGACTCTGCGCATGTAGAGAGCCTAAGTCCCACCTCTCCGCTTCCGGGTCATGGGACCTTATTTCGGAAAAAATATGAATGGTAGTCAATGGCGAGAGACAACTTATCTTTTTATTCCGTCTGAACTGTGCCCTCAATTACACATATGATGTTTGTCGATTTAAAAGATAATCCTGAAAGTCAAAAACATCGCAGTTTGTCATACAACAGAAGAGTAATATTTAGTTTTATGTGAAAATCGCTCAGTGAACTACATCTCCCGGGAAGCGAAACGAGATCCGCTGCTCGTGTGTGTGCAGTCTGGTACAAAACACTCAGGTATAACGGCGTAACATTACGACTATAACGTAAGACTGTAGAAACAATGACAGACAGCAGTAAAGTTAGCTTCATTCATTGGGAGAAAATGTGCGCCTTTGGGGTTTGTAGTCTTTGTAATTACGTATTTTCACAGTCTTATACCTCAACGGTTTTACATCTAACTGCAACCTTCTTTACTTTAAAATGTATTTTTTAAATTGACAAACATCATATGTGTAATTCAGGGCACAATTCAAACGAGATCAAAATATTTGTTGTCTCTCGCCATTGACTACCATTCAATATTTTTCCGAAATAAGGTCCCATGGTGGTCGACTGGAAGGGGAGGGACTTAGGCTCTCTATTTATGGACTCGGCGCAGTAATATCATCACTCCGGAGAGGGAGAGGACTTTTCACGAGTGATGATATTACTGCGCCGAGTCGAAGTGCTCCCAAGCACTTGCTGTGGTATTCCGCCATACGTTATAGTTATCCACTTTAGAAAAGTGCAACGTTTTATTTTGTGTCACCATCCTAGGTCGAGTTACACTGCTCGAGTGACTGTATTTAAATAGGGATAATGTGGAGGTGTTTGGTCGCTTCTCTGCTTGGCCCATATTGAATGAACTGGGATAGTTAAGTGCGATCAAAGTGTCTCACGCGCCAGAGTGATTGAGTGCACGCACTGTAACGCTATGCATCAACTCGTCTTAGTTTAGGGGATAACATAGTTTAATATGAAAAAACGGTGGAGTATCCCTTTAAAAGTCTCTTCTGCTCACCAAAGCTGCATTTATTTAGGTAAATATACAGTAAAAATAATATTGTGCATTATTAATAACATTTAAAATAACTGTTTAAATGTATTTTAAAACGCAATTCTTTCTTGTGATCGAAGCTGAAATTTCAGCATCATTACTCCAGTCTTCAGCGTTACATGATCCACAAGAATCATTTATTATTTTCATCACAGTTGTGCTGCTTAATATTTTTGTTTAAATGTCCTAACACAAATATATATGTATATATATATATATATATATATACACACACACACACACACACACACGTGTTTGTATTATACTGGGAGTTCACATGTAGCCTTAAAGGGTTAGTTCACCCAATAATTAAGGTTATGACATTATTTACTCAACTTCATGTCATTCCAAACCTTTCCTTTTCTGTGGAACATTTTAAAAAAGTGAAGTTTCAAATTTCCTTTTCCAAATAACGAAAATCCGTGGGGTCCAAAATAAGACTGGACCCCATTGACTTTTAAAAAATGAAGAAACATTTTCCAAAAAATATCTTCGTTTGTGTATCACATAAGAAAGTAAGTATTTCACATCTGAAATGAAATGGATGTGTGTGTAAATGATGACAGAATGTTCTTTTTTCTTTTTTTCCCCTTTGAGACAGAGGATGTTTTTGATGAAGAGGGTGTTTTAATATAGCCAGGTATTCTCAGCATCTCTCACCCCTCTCCAACAGCCCAGCGATTTGACCCACAGGATTAACAAGTCAGTGTTTATGACAGAGGCCACAGAGGAAACCCACACACACACATTATCCTGAGCCTGCTGCTTGTGAAATTCAACCCATGACTCTCTAATGGAAGTTAACATCAGCATTCGAAGTCGACATGTGCTGTCAGATGCCAAAATTGTGATGACCTTAATTAACAGCTAGTTAATTTGCAATTTAAGAGTGGGTTTGTTTTGCAATAGATGCGAAATAAACCCTGATTAATACATCAGCTGTTATGCAGTTAGTTTACTTCTATTTCAAGTTCCTTAGCAGAGTGATTTTCTAAATATGTGATGGACGCACTGCTAAGGTGTGAGTTTCCTGACACTAATATAAGACACAGATGAGCGGCCGCTTCTGCCAGGGCAAAAAGACACACAGAAATGCACAAATGGCTTGATAGAGGGTCGGGTAGATTCTTATGCCATGCCCTACACCCGCAACCACGTCGTTTTCTGACAATCCATCACCACTGTGTGAGCCAAGGGCTAAATGAAAACCAAAAATGCCATACCTGCAGAAAGCTGAGCCAGCTAACATACGGGTGTCAGTTTACTCATGTCGTGTAGGAGCATTTTACGAGGTGATGTTAATGGGATACAAAAACGAGGTCCTTTTGCACACTTCATCTCTAGTGTAGGTCATCCCTCATGCCTCCTGAACCTGTGCTGAGGTCAGAAACAGGAGAACTATAGATAATCCACACACCAGATACAAGTTGTTCACACAAACTGAGAAACAGAATGCAATTTAAAGGTCACACATCCTGTGGATTCATGTACTGGATAATATAAAAGGACATACCACATGTTAATTTTTACTCAGAAATGTTCTTGATGTCTTCTCTTTCCTTCACACTTATGTGTTAGTAATGTTAAAGGTAATAATAGAAGTATTTCTGGTATTTTAACTCCAGCCCTTACACCCACACGGGGACAACAAGTCACATGCTTGCTTATTTCCACTCGAAGCAACAAGTCAGGATATTAACTTCCTGTTTAACTCACAATGGTTTGGAATCAATCTCATGAATTTCAATAAAAAGCCAATCTTTGAAGCTGCAGTTATTCTGTCTTCTTTTTTACAAATAGAACTGTCTCAATGACTGCGATCATCCTGTTTTTAATTCAATCAAGATGACGGTTTGTTTTATCCCGATAAAATATCATGATACATTTTTAAATTAAAGGGATAGTTCACTTTGAAATTAATTTTTGGTATGTTTTAGCTTACCTCAAGGGCATCCAAGATGTAGGTGTCTTTGTTTCCAGTGTTTTTAATTTGGACATTTTTCGGTCAAACCGGTGTTGTCTATCAGTCATGTAATGGAGTTTTAGGGGGTCCACCTCAAAGAGCATGCACAGAGAAGTCAAAATTAAACATGATTTAATGACTCGTGAATGTTAGGCCATACATTGATGGCCTAAGACAAGAAACGAGCGGTTTGTGAGAGAAAACGAACAGTATTTATATAGTTTTTACCTCGTGTTAACAGCCGTCGAACTGATCCTGATCTGAATCAGATGTCCAACTGAACCGTCTCCAGACGTTACGCCGGAAGTGATCTCTCGCGCGTCTACGTCACGCATTGTTTACACGGAGATTTCGGAAGTTTTACCTTTCACTAAACATATTTAGATATATCGAAATCGTCTTGCGATTTCCCGTATATCTAAATATGTTTAGTGAAAGGTAAAACTTCCGAAATCTCTGTGATAGAAAACAGTTATTTTTAAAATTGAAAATACTTCAGTTCTAGTGCTTTTACTGTATATTTTTATTAAATATTGCAGCCTTGATGAAACTATGATGATACTATATATATATATATATATATATATATATATATATATATATATAAAAAATCAGCAGCTTTTCAAATGCTAATAAATGTAAACCTGTAAAAAAAATCCTTATCATAAAGTTGTTTATTAAGGTCAAAGTTGACCCCAAACTTTCAAATGTTATAGATTGTCATATACAGAGCCTTTATGGTGTAAATAAATCACTGCACCAAAGTTAAAAAACCCAAAACAAAACAAAAAAAGAAATCAAACAATATCTGGTAAATATTTCATTTGTATTGAGTTGCATATATTTTACACATTACAGCATTTTATTATACATACAATATATTTTAAGTTTTGATCAAAAATATTGGTAGGGATATATCAGTGTCACTGGATATTGGTAGGGACATGTCCCTAGTGTCCCTACTAAATTCTTTGCCCTTGCATTACAGTATACGAATATACTCGCCTGAGGTGAATATAGAGTTATGGTCTGTTGTTATGTAAGTGCTACAAATAATCGCAAATTTTGCAATATTCAGGTTTTCGCTATTTGAAATGGATAGATTTGTAGCGAATAACTATAGCCATGGTGCTTGTGTGAATCTGAAGAGCTTGGCGAGCAGTGGGCTACGAGCTGGAGTGGGTTTGTCAGTCAGTAAGCTCCAGGGAGACGAGCAGGTCGACACACCCAGGATCAGCGGCCCTGCATTACTCAAGGGAACGCTGAGAGGCTCTGCTGCTCTCCAATCCGAGAGGAGAAATGGGCATGGCCTGACACAACAGCTGACAAACACACAATAGCACACAGATGCAGAGAGATGTGTTGCTGTAACACAAACACAGACGCATGTGCACACCAGCCATATAACATCATCAATAGCAGCACACATTGTAAAAATGCCAAATACTCTGTTTCACAGGTGTAGCACTCAAAATAGACGTTATTAAATGATCACAATGGGGGAAAAGCAAGCGGTTGTGTTTAGACATCCAGCACTGAAAACAAATCTCAATAGGCTACATAATCATCAATGAATGTTTGCATTTAAAATCTATATCAGATGTTTTTTATTTAGACTGTTTCCTGTCTTTTGTGCAACACTTATCTGTGTTAGGCCCGAGAGGAGCATTTCTACAGGCCACCATGCATTAATGAAGCCGTCCTGGCCCTGCTTTAAAGAGAGACCATTAATACTCTGTTAAGATTACATTCCAGGGATGATTTAAGGATGACCGGGAGATTGTGCAGTGTTACTGCGCTCTGGAGGTTTTCGTGGATGGAGGAGTCATATAGGGAGAGGGCCAGGTCTCTCCAAAAACATTTCAAACAGAGAGGCGTCTGGATGAGCAGAACAAAGGCCACGGGGAGTAAAATGAGGCCAGAGAAACGACGGAAAACCCACTTCTCTCCAAGGTGAATATGAAACATGGATCCAAAACGTGGTATGACAAATTATATTATCAGCATAACAATTTGAGTAAAACTTTGAACATTACACAATTAGTTTGTCCTCTTTTGCTTTAAAGTCACGGCAAAACTTTTCTTCCGTATTGTGACGTACATGCAATTGAGATTTTTTTTTGGACTTGGTTCTGTCAATCAATTGTTGTTTGGATGGAGCCAGATTGGCTGAATGTGATCTTGCAGAAAGAAAGAGGCATTTGTTACCAGAGAGAAGTCCGTCGTTTCACCAGGAATCAATGAATGCTTCACAATAACATGCATTTAGAAAATAGATGGTGTGAATTTCCATCTTTTCCAATTTCCAAGTTTTAAACTCCACAAGTTTTTGCAAAACCTGGTGATCATGTTCTCCAACAAGCTCGAGTATCTTGAGCTTAAATGGAAGAACATCTCACTGTCTGTACAAAGTGTCACGTGAATAATGTAACTTATTTGCTTGAGTAGTGATCGAGCAAAATCATAACACTGAATTAAACATTGCATAATCAAATCATTCCTATTTATTTAGATCATGTAAATTCTATGACGGTGATACAAAAATGTTTCCAGGTTTAAATTTCAATGTGGGCTTAAGACTTTGGAACCGTGTTATTTATTTATTTATGTTCTAATAAAGTATTCATATTTTAAATAGGCTTTTAGTTTTAGTAATTTGGTTATGTGATTTTTTAAATGTTTCTTTTTTAGCTCCCAAGTCATCATTTCAGTTTTTAAGTTTTTCATTATATATAATCACACATTCTTTCCATTAAATGTATTAATCAACGAAGACAGCACGGCTATAGGACCCTTTTGTACAAACTAAAGGTCGAGCTGATGCTATCCTGTTGGTGAGATATGCACTGTAAGCATGAGGATATAGCCCTACACACCGTCACACTCAATTTCACCCTTTTAGAGGGGATTACGATGTATACTCTAATTATTTACATCCTCATTTCGTATATATTACAGTGATGGAGAACAGGCTGATTTACCAAGGCTATGCTTTGGGAGGTCAGGGCTGAGGCACGGAGCTCTGGTATAAATCAACAGGACTATCAGTAACAAAAGACAAAAACGAATCATGCCTCCATATAGCTGGAGATAAATCACAACACTGACGTATCCAACTAACAGGAAGTTCTCCTGGCTGAAGGCAAGCAAGGCATTTGTTGAGTTGCAGAAGGTTTATCCCCACATCTAGGCCTATATAAAGGGATATTGCTTTTTATACAACAGTTAAAACAAACATTAAATGAGTTAATATTAAGTAACTTACATTTTAGACACATTATTGCCAGTTACTTTGTCTATTTTTGCTCTGCCAAGTGCCTACAAACACATATCCAAACGAAGTCAAAGCTGAATCAATTTGAGCAGAATCTTATCAACACACATTGAATCCGAGTGTTTGAACGAATTAGTTTGGCATGCCAGACCTACATCAAGATGTTAGGTCTGGGGACTCATCTTTGACAGGGCTCAATCCGAGGGGCGGGATAAACGGTTGTCTTTCAAATGCTCTCTGCACGCAATTGGATAGCGCTACAACCAATCAGAGTAACGAAGAAGGTGACGACTGAGTCCCATGCATTTTCCCACCAGCGGAGCAAGTTGATACATTAAAGTTTTACCGTATCCAGTCGGCAAAACTCATACGCATCTTTCTTTTTTTTTTTTTAATGACTCAAGTGCCGTTCTTTGTTCTGGTTTCAAAGAAAAGCTTAAGTTCAAATCATCTAGAGTAGCGGTCAAAGCCGAATCAAAAGACAGCATACGATAGCAGTAACGTTAGCAGTGAACCGTCGCAACTCTGTCGTCATTATGTTAAGCCCGCCCGCCGACTCTATACACGATGTGATTGGCCTGACCAGAGTTTGTTTTTTCCAGCTAAATTGTCTATGGAGAGTTGCTAGCCCACACTGGTTGCAAAATAATTTTTGCTGCCGCTAGGGTGCGTCTAGATTTCTATGAACGAATCGGTTCAATGAGTGAATCAATGACTTTCACATAAAGAAAGTCACTGGTATGGATACTGGCATTCAGTTTTTTAAAAAGAAGTATGACCAACATAAGAATTTTCATCAGAAAATGTCATCTGAACTAGTAAGAAAAATCCACTTTTGTTCTAGTTCTGATATTGCAGTAAATCACGTTGATTAAATCTAAAAATTGCTTTTAAATTATAAGTTATCATATCACGCAAAACCATGCACATTATACTTCTTAGATGAGTATAATTATACTTGTTATATTGACTCAAATTGTTAATGTTAGCAATGTCAGCATTGCGTGACTACTTGTAATGTCCTTTCGATATTATCCTTATTAATCTTATTATGTAATTATACATTACAGGTTATTTTATGTTTATTACAATGTAATTATACGTTTATTATTCTGTAATTATACATTACAGTGTTATTATATTTTTACAATGTAATTATACATTTGTTACATTATTATTGTTATACATTTGTTACATTAAAATTTTGTTTCATTATTCTTTTTGAAAAAAGTAGCAATTCTTCTTGAAACGCTTAACGTTATTGTTTTCTCGGAGTTTAGTCTCCTGTGTAAAAGTAGCCTAGGCTATTCAGCAACTCAAATATACCAAACCAGCAATTACTAAAAACACACAAAAACTGATTTTGCACAGGAATTGCACTAGTAATACAAATAATAGAAAAAAAAAATCATAATAACAAATCGTGGAAGCAAGTGCAAGCTTGGCCAATCGGAATTGATTGTTTCTGTAAAGCTTAGTTTTTTTATATCAACTGCTTGTTTGAATTACTGCTGTGCTGATATTTATAACGACTTAAAATAATGCATTTGTAGCTATGCTATAGGCCTACACCAAACATGTATGTTGTTCAAAGGCTGTAAATGTCATTAAAATAGTATCACAAGCAATGGAATAAATGTATTCATTGGTGGTTGCACACAGACAAACTCATGGGGGAAATCCATAACCTAGACAGTAAGAGACAATGGCCTTAAATCATGATGATGAAACACTCAGACATTGCAAAGCTCAGCCAATGTTAACATTGGACTTATTAAGCCAAAATGTCTGCAGGTTTCACTGTCAGAAAAATACTCTTATTACTGACCCAAAGTCTCATCCATAACTTCTCCCACTCATAGGAACACATACACAATCTTCAGAACCTACAGAACAAATGGCTGAGATAGTTATCATGCAGAAGACGTTTTTGCCAGTGTCTCAAAATAGCATCACTAACGCACTGCAGTTATGTAGTTTTGAAATCCATGATAAACGTCTTAGATTCACACCTTCCCGGCAAACAATTCTCCAACCTGTCATATGGCACAGAAGACGGAAGAGATGTTTACTCAATGATGTCCTGGAAAACATCTGTTTTCTGCTGACCAGAAGATACAAGAGCTCTTGAACCCAGACACAGGAGGATGCATGGGTGGGGTATACAACAAATATGACAAGGTCTTCAAGTTTGACTCATTTCCTCATATTCCTGAGGAATACCAATAACACCGCTGAAATATCCCATTTTAAGCTTTCATAGAATAAAAGGAGCCATGGTACAGTGATATAATGTCAATGGGACACAGGTTCAAGTCCGGCCTGTAGCATCTATCAATTGCACATCAACTCATCAACTCAACCAATATTTTTTATGTTTACACTGTAAAATTCCCCCTAATTCAACATAAAAACTAGAGCCAGACCGATATATCGGCAGGCCATTTTCCAAACTATCGGTATCGGCAGTTATATTGGCCGATAAATGAATATTTCAAAAATAAAATAAAAACGGACGAAACACGTTTCAACCATGTCATGTTGGAGTATTGGAGTTGTATAGTTTGTCCACCAGAGGGCACTCTACACAGACCCTGTTGGCAACACTTGTTTATGACGCGCAACACATTCTAGCTAACCACAAAGCTAGCTAACGCATGTCATATGAATTTAGTTTTGTGGGCCTTATTTTTTTCAAACGTCTAAAGATTGCGGAGCTCACGTTTACAAGCCAGCGTCTTCATAGTAACGTTAACCTATGGGCTAGTGGCTACTGTTTTACATAATGGCTATGCTAATTCAATGTTTGTGTGGTAGATAAAAGCCATATCAATATTATAACAACAAGCTGCAATGAATCTGCAAATTTAAAAAATCGATTTGCATTATAGCCTGAGGCAAGACACTTTCACCAGAAAAAAATAAGTAACAAACATGACTATCAGCCTGCAGACATGGGATAGTTATCCTAACCGATTATTTTGTCCGTCTAACCATGTATTATTTACTTGCAAGAATGCTGGCGCGAGCTGCCCGCCCCGGCTCTACGGGGATGCTTGAGGGTGTTAAGCGCCCTCAAATGCAGTCTACATTGGATGCGGCGAGGGCCGAAGCTACACAACACTTTACCAACAGTAAACTGATCGCCCGTGTGCTCTGTTTCTGACACACTTCACGTTTGCTAGGCGGGGGAAGATTGATGCATTTTTGCCTACCCCAAAAATTTTACCTTTAGGAGCGAGGACCTCTTTGATCGGTCGGGCACCCCTCCTCCTCCTTTGGCTCACGCCAGCGAGCTAAAGCTGGACCAGTATTGATCATCGTCCGTCCAGCCTTTTATTTAGCCACTCTCCCTTTTTCTCTTTCTGTCCGACAAAATCTTTGGTTTTTTGGTTTTACTTGGTGCTTCAGCCATGACAACATAGAGAGAGGAAGAAAAAACGCTTGTTGGGCTCTCGCGTCGGAATTTGAGGAAGTGACGTATGGCGTAAAGCATTCGAATTTTGTAGCTCTTTTTGTGCTCGGGTTCATACCCGCTCCCCGAAGATACAGAGTGCCAGTAAAAGCGATACAGACCAATTCAGGCTATGGCAGATCTGTCATTCAACCTATTGTAAGTCGATGTACCATCTCAAGGGTTTTGGAAAAATATTATAAAGGTTGAAAAAGTTGCATAGTGCTGCTTTAAAGTAATTGAAAAACATATGTTGTCTTACATTTACATTTATTCATTTTGCTGACTCTTTTATCCAAAGCGACTTACAATTGCTATACATGTCAGAGGTCGCACGCCTCTGGCTTCCTTCATGAAAAATTGTTTCCGACAACCTGAGATTGTCCTGAATTTTCAGGAAGCTGCTCAAATCTAGAGTCAACAATGCATTTACACTGACATCATTCTTCTTTTCAAGACTATAAGCCACATCAGTTTGTCAGCCCTTCCAAAACATTTGCTCTTCTCATACCTGAAATTCACATCATGTGATGAATGTTTTCTGTGGTTAGAAACACTGTGAGCCCTGTTACCAAGCCAGTTCAAGTTACTGAGAGCTCCAAATGCGGTATTTTAAGTCCTACTTTGAGTGTGGTCCGTAAAATTACTTTCAAATTGTTTTTCCCGCACCAAGCTGGTTAGCACGGTCCAGTTAGTCTCAGCTGGTAGATACAAAGTCTCCACAGCCATTCAAGTTTTGGTGGGATCATTAAAGTATGAAACTGGCTTCTCTGTGCAAGTTGAGCAACTGCCATTGTGGTGAATGGAAAGGCTAACAGATAGCTCTCTCAAAGTATCATACATCTCTTTGGTTTCCACCTCCAACCTCATAAGGTTGTTCCAGGCACACTCTCTACTGTGCATGACTGAATTCGCTGTCTATATTAATCTGATTAAATGCTTTAGATTCAATAGACAGCTTTCAGCTCGTTTGGAGTCATAGCATGTGTCAGAAGACATTCAAGAGTCACTTAGACCCAGGCATCAGTGCCATCTCAGGAGACACCCAGAGCCGAGTGATCCTCTCAGGCTTGGTGGCAGCAGATGAGCTAGATGAACAGGAATGCCAGGGCTAACACGACCCACATGGCTCCACACACAGCTCTCTCTAAGCTTGGCACTCTCTCCAGGCAGGACTGGCACAGTTGCCCAGCAACAGTTGAAGTCTGCTCCCCTATTGGCGGGTTTGGCAAAGCCAGAACATAGAAAAATTTCTCAACACAGCAATCTGTTTTTCCATCAGTTACAGAGAACCTGAAATGCCTAGCTGGAATCTGTTTCTGCTCTGCGTTTAGACTGACAAACAGATTATTGCCAAATGTCATTCCAGTGTGATACGCCAAAAACACTGCAGCGGGACTGTTTTAGGCTCTCATTGGCTTGCGCTTCTTAGCATAAGCTTTCCATGAGCCATTGTCTCACATTAGCCCCCAACGTGTTGGGCAGCCAGACCAGGGCAGAATTCCCCTACTTTAAACAACACGTTTCTATGAGTCATTATATGGGAAAGAGAGAGTGCTGGAGGCATGCCTGGACAGATCGGAGTTCCCCTTGTACAGCACACACACACACACACACACTGAGTCACACACTCCATGCTCTCCAAAAGTTTTATTTTTACAGTGTCATTTGGGACCCAAAGTCGCACTAAATATCTTTTCTGTCTCCCATGCTGTTCTTAATGCAGATCTCAGTGACTTCTGCCACATAATATTGCAATTAACACCGCATGGCCCTAAAGCTTCCATATGTTCAGTTTTAAAGAGACTACCGTACATCAAGTCCCTTGATGCGGTGTCATTCATACTGCATTGCAGGCCAAGAAAAGCAGCTACTAAAAGTGATAGTCCAGGAATGAAAATCCTGTCATCATTTACTCACCTTCATGTTGTTCCAAACCCATATGATTTTCTTTATTCTGCATGAAACAAATAAAGATATTTCACTTATAACACTGGGGCTCAAACCACATGCACTCCATGGACTGTAGTAATCCTCAACAGAACAAGCAGAACAAGGTTTGGAACAATATCAGGGTGAGTAAATAATGACAGAATGTTTTTGGGGGGGTTGAACTAGCCCCTTTTCCACCGGAGCATTTTGAGAGCCAAAGAAGAAAAGTCACAATATAGAACAAATAAATGGAAAGAAAAAAAGACACAATTACATGGGTTCATAACTTATCAGAAAAAATTACATATCAAACGAAAAGATTAAAAGACTGACATATTTCATAGTTTTTCATAGTTTAAACAAAGTTTTTAAAGCCTTCTTGGTATACGAGTTAGAGATAATCCGAAAGTAATGTTGTGTTTGCAAGCGTTTCTAGCTAAGACGTATGGCGACGTACACAGTGACGTAACGACGTCCTTCCCTGGGCGCTCTAGTCAGTGGAAAAACAAATAGGTTCTGAAGAGGTTCGCAAGTTGAACCAACTCCGAACCAACTTTGAACCAGCACCAGTTCCGAACCAGTTCTTTTTTTGGTGGAAAAGGGGTAACTGAAATAAACTGAATGTGGCCGATCCAAAACAACACTTACTGACTTTTTAAGCAACATGACCAGTGATGATAGGGCCTTGCATATGGCAGAATTATATTGACTCCTCTGTCCTTCTGTTAACTACACAGGAGGCCTTCAGATTGATTTCAAGAAACACAGTGAAGCCTCACTGAAGACAGCTTCTCTCAAAAGAGCTCTGTGAAGATGGCCCGTCGGACATCTGGGAGAACTGTGATCTTTTTTATGGCCACAGGGCAGACATCATGTTGGGAACAGCAATTAACAAGAAGTCAATTGATTTTGCAGTGGGGAGGGATGTGAGTCCCCTTAACAGGGCCCTGTGGGAAAAGCTAAGTATGGACAAAAGAGACTTAAAGGGACAGTTCACCCTGAAATTACATTCTGTCATAATTTACTCACCCTTATGTCCTTCCAAACCTGTTTTTTTTTCTAAGATGTAAAAAGATGTAAAAAAAAAAAAAAAAAAAAAAGTCATACTGGTGATATAATAAAACTAAAACCATAAACCAAATTTTTTTGCTATAAATAAAATAAACATTAACTGAAATAAAAATGAAATCAAATACATAAAAGCCTAAATGTTTTATATTGCAGCTAGATGTAAGGCAACATTTCTCATTTTCATTAAATGATAAATAAATGACTAAAAGTAAAAAAAAAAAAAAAATGTTGATTACATTTCCACACCTTGGAATTATAAGGTTCTTTCTGTATTTTGAGATATTCGGCTTCATAGTTTTTGCATTCCATTCAAGTTTGTAGATGTTTTTGTTGTTAAAATAAAAAATCCCAACATGTGCAGAACTTTTTATTGTTTGTTTCAAAACATCACATAATGTATATAAGTTGTGAATAACACAAATTAGACAAAAATGTCAGAGAGAACCTTATAATTTCTACATTTTCAAGTCAGAACTTTGTATCGGAAACAATATAGAAAAAAATCAGACTAAATCTGATCTTGGATGAGTTTCCTAGTTTTCAGATCTGATCAAATAATTAATGTTCAGGCTTTATGAGTGTTAGATCAGGTCAGTATGCTGATCTCATCTATAGATCAGACTATAAAGTCATTCTCAGCTGTGATTTGGAGTCTCTGGTCCAAGACGCCCCGATCCAAAAAGGAGATCTGAGAAAAGTGTGTAAGTGGGACAGACCCCTGTACTTTGGGTTCCTCACTTACGTCCTCCCTGCTCTTGTGAGAAGGAGGTCATTCACACCTTGCAGTGCTCAATCATGAGCCGCGTCTGGCCCAAATAAAGCGCTACATTCCCCTAGCAGAGAGGTAATGTAGCACACACCATGACAGGAGAGTAGAGACTCTGGTCTGGTGTGGGAGTGAAACAGCTGTGAGCTACAGTAACATCGACAGGTCATTTAAACCATAGGGTCCATTTTGAGGACCTCTCTATTCATTTTCTTAAAGGGATAGTTTACCCAAAAATTTTAATTCTGTTATTAATTACATATGGACGGTCAATGGAGGGACAAAAAGCTCTCAGATTTCATCAAAAAGATCTTCATTTGTGTTCCGAAGATGAACAAAAGTCTTATAGGAGTAGTTCACTTTTAAAAAACTTTGCTGATAATTTACTCACTCCCATGTCATCCAAGATGTCCATGTCATTCTTTCATCATCAAAAAGAAATTAATGTTTTTAATGAAAACATTCCAGGATTTTTCTCCATATAATGCACTTCACTGGTAACCAAATGGTTCAAGGTCCAAAAGACAGTTTCAGTGCAAACTATTCAAAGGGCTTTAAATGACACCAGACGATGAATAAGGGTCTTATCTAGCAAAACGATCGCTCATTTTTTTAAAAAAGGTTTAAGTTTTATAAGCTCAAATGCTCGTCTTGCTCTGTTCTGTGATGAGCGTTCGTGACTCTCCTGTTCAAACTCGTTCATCAAAATGAACAAATCTTTTATCGAGTCATGACTCGAAGGGTCCTAGATAAGACCCTTATTCATCGTCTGGTATCGTTTAAAGCCCTTTGAAGCTGCATTGAAACTCTCATTTGGACCTTGAACCGTTTGGTTCCCAATGAAGTTCATTATTTTCATCAAAAACCTTAATTTCTTTTCGACTGAAGAAAGAAAGACGTGGACATCTTGGATGACATGGGGGTGAGTAAATTATCAGCAAAAGTTTTTTCAAAAGTGAACTACTCTAACCACTATCATCTAATACGATTGACAATTAGCATAGAGTTTGGATTGGCTGTGTGGTTCTGTTCTGGGCAAGAACTCCCTGCGCAGGCTATCATGGATAAGAGCATGGGAGAGCAGCAATAGAGTAAACAGAACAGAACCAACATGAATGTATTGCAGATATCTTTAATTCAAGATTTTAAATGTACAACATAACTCAAGAATTTAGTCTGATTCAAAGGGGAATCAGAATGCCAAATGCTGACTGGGTCAGAGGAGGAGCTGTGGATGGAGGAGGGTAAGTAGTTCCTGAGAAATGTGAGAGCTGCTGAAAATACTGAATGAGCTTATATATGTATACAGTGATAGGAATCTTATTCCTTTAGACGTGGATCAGCTGAGAGTCCGCTGATCCGAGCTTGACTAACGCGTCCTGCCAGAACAGAATTTTCATTATTGGGTGATAACCCTTTAAACTTAAAGCATGATCCTGGTTTCATTAGGAGCATTTCATCATTGCATGTTCTTGCAAAGAAAAATGATTTTATAATCCTTAATAATAAAACAAAGAGTCCTTTTTTGATGTTACTTGGATCACACAGGGTACCTTTGAATAACAGTCAAATAGTTTTTTTTTAAACTTCTCTTGGTTTGAATCCAATTTGGTAGGGAAGATCCAAACAATTCTTTAAGGATAAGGATAAAAACCTTCTAGTTTTTTCTTTTCTTGTTGAATATTAAATTCAGTCATATAGATAAATAGATTCTTAATATATCCCTTTAAAAAACCCAAAACCTGAGTTTCGTGACTTCAGGAGATGGTCTGGGAGAATTTTTGTTTGGACAGCTGTGATAAAACACATGTAAGTCATTTTTGAAGAGCACATTCTTGGTAGACGTGTCTAATGAGAATTGTGCGGGAGGTGACTGGCTTATCAGAGCCTCAGCAATGTGAAGAATGATTGTTGCTTGAATACAAACACTTTATGCCAGAAAAGTGTAGTCATCACGAGACACACATATATGTGAGATTGTCATGTGACTATTATCTGTTCAAATTAAAGCCCCATGATAGGACTGTGCATGATGAAAATATGTAAATAAAGCTGTTGGAAAACAGCATTGGCTAGAAAGAAAGAAAATTAAAAGACAAATCTATCTGGAGAAAATAATCTTTGCTCGTTGATTAGTTGTTTTGTTGGGAATATTTCTCAGTCATAGAAAAAGAAAAATCGTCTCAGTTCATTTCACTTTAGGTTAAAACGTTTACAAAACTCCATGACACCCCCTGGTGGCTTGTTGAAGAGAAAGTTGAAGAATGCTAGTCTAAACTATGTTCACAAAAACGCGACATCCTGTAAATTGCAAATAACTTGATGTCATAATACAGATCTTAGTCCTCCAATCAAGTAGATTTTGGTTACATTTCTTGAAATCTCCTATTGAAAACTCCTGCATTATGAAAAAAAGCTGTAGCTAAGATCCGGAGATGAGAACAGCCAATGTGTAACTTAACCACCTGAACTGAACTATACAACTAGCCTATACATATACTAATATCAGTAGCACTTCTGCAAAAAACAAAAAAAAACAAAACATGGTATTGTGGTCAGTTGGAAATCTATTTTTCTTCCTGCCCACCAGACCTCACCCACAACATTGTGTTGAGGTACTACAAACTATTATTGACTAAGGACTTAAAGACAAAAAAAAATAAAAAATAAAAATAAAATAAATTAAAAGTCACATAGGCAGAATAAGTGACACTTGAAAAGGTGACACAAATCCATCCTGTTCTCAAATGGTGTCATCAAAATCGTTTCACTTCTCGATGTCTATATCGTGGCCTGTTGTAATTACTTGCTATATCCAGTAGAAGACGACAAAGTTACATTTTGTTCTAGCTAAGAAGGCAAAGTAATATTTCCAGATTAAATTTGACCTGTTCATGCATTAAAGACTGATGGAGAAGACAAAAAAGTCAAAACTCAAAAGTCATGCCAAAACAAGTCATTTATTGTACATTTCAAATTTGTCATAACTCTTGAGGCCTTTAAACTATTATTTAATTGTCTGAAAGCTTTTTTAATTTGTCCTTTCCTACTTGTGTAAATATATATGAGTAATAGTAAATCTAGTTATATACCCACACACTGGACAAAAGAAAGGTCTATCTTTTCTATAACAACAAAAAAGGCGCAAACACCAAAAAGGTTGCGTAAACCATGACCCACAGAAAAATGTCAAACTGTGTTACGTCTAACCTGTAACAGTGGACACGGACACAGCACGACTCTTCAAAATGTGCAAAAATGACATCGTTGCTGGGAATGGGTCAGGGTTTGGTCATTCAAGTGTTAAACGGAAATTATATGAAACGTTAGGGTTTTAATATGGGTGTTTCTTCGGAAGAAATCAAATTTCCTTTCTTTAGCTTGATAATGAAGAGCGAGTTTTGTCTGTGTGACATCAGTAAGGTGTGATGTCACTTCATTTCAACAGTTGCAAAGGATTTATACATTACTTGGTCGCACGTCTACCTTGCCGTTTTGTCATAAAACTGTATAAAAGACAGCCTTTCTTTTATTCATTAAGGTTAATGAGTGGCACATCAATACAAATATTAACTATTCTCTGTACAACATTTACAATGAGTGAAAAAATGCTACAGAACAAGTAGAACAGAAAGATATAAAAGCTCCTCTATAACTGATCAGATTAATAGTTATTTAAACAACCGAAACATTAAATGTTACATTCCAAATAAAGGGCACAAACAAAAAGAGAGTAAAACCATGCAAAGAAACAGATTCAGTACAATTTGTGCAACAAAGCAAAACTTGTTTGTGACAATCGAGCATGTAGCAGTATTGGCTCCTTTAAAATACAGTGATTCACAAAGCATTTGACTATAGCTAATCTGTAAAATGGGAATATGGGAATACAGAATACTGTGAGTGGCATGGGGATCCATTCATGAGATGTACTTTTATTAAATGTGCAGCTTCACTCATGTACATTATCGATACTTTACTGTCATGTGATCAAGACAAAATGGGCTAAAATAATGGGGTCAGTAAGATTTTTTTATCCTTTTGAAAGAAAACGACTCACCATTTCTTTGATCAAAAATACAATAACAGTACTAAGAACAGCATGTTTAACAAATAGAAATCCTTTGTAACATTATAAATGTCTTAACTGTCACTTTTGATCATTTTAATGCATCTAGATTTAGATTTAGTTCCATTAAAAAAAATTACTGATCCCAAACTTTTGAACGGTAGTATATATATATTGGAGTTTGCATATAGTTTATATTTAGACCATACATTGTTCTAATAGAGACATTTACCATGATATTAATGTTTTAACTACACTGTATTAAGGCCGTAATTTTGTGGGGGGGGGGGGGGGGTTCGTTTTCTTGGTAAAACGAAACAATTTTAGTATATCATAATCATTTCCTTCTCACTCATTTTGTACTACATCCACCTCTCCCTTCGATAGACCATCATTTCATTCAAACAGACTTCTAAGAAAAATAAACCTTTCTTTTTCACATTTTCTATAGATTTTTCTTTCTACACATATATACTATATTGTACAACTGTGTCATCAGTACTCACACCGCTCAATTGTGCTTCTCTACGACAGTCAAAAGATGTTCAGCACAGTCCCGTTACAAGCTGTGTGGTTATTTAAGGAGCTGAAAGCAGCAGTGTATTTTATCTTCGAATTGACATGATTTTATTATTTTCACAGCAGACCATAATGTATGTAGGCAGAGAACATTTAAAGGAAGTTCCCTTATCTGCAGATTATTGTTTTTATACAGTCATGTCTTTCTATTGCTCTGTCCATTGATTCAGCGCTGGATTGTTAAAATTCATAGGCAAACAGTACTTTATAGAGATAATCTAGAGGGCTGATTAAAATGTTCAAATAATAATAATAATAATAATAATAATAAACCCCACATGCCATGGGGGCATGTATAGCTCTCCTATATGGTGTGATCATGTGATATTTATCATAATTCTACTTGTTTTGTTCATGTTTAGAATACAACACTGAGTTGTACATACTCAGAGGTAGTGTGTATATAACTGAGAGTGAAAAGTACACTTCTACTCTATATTCCAGTTTCATCACTTGTTTGTGTAATTTTTACGGTCTAAACTCATAGCATGGAAACGGAAACTGTAACTTGTGTGTGTGTGTGAGGCAGAGCACATGAGACACGATTTTTTTTTTTTTTTGAAAGCAATTTGCTCTGTCATACATGATGACTTGGTGTAAGGGGGCAAAGGTGCATTTCAAACCCCTGTCCTGAAGGGGGAGCTCTCTACCAAGTTTGAGTCCTCTACCTGTTCTCAGCTCAGATCCCTACTGCTTGATCTCTAAAATGGAGGGGTTGTGGTCGAGGATAGCCAGGATGATCTTGTCCATGTACTGCCTTAAACGGTAGTTGATCTCCTCTTGTTCTTTCAAAGCTTCAACCAGCTGGAAGAATAGAGAGATTGACCAAATGACTATGGCAGTAAATCATTGGCTTATTTTTTTCTTTCATGTAAAGCTGAAGGACATTTTGTAGGATCCTCTAGATAAAAAAAACATCTGCTAATGTTTTTAGTGTGAATGCGAAGCATCAATAAATCATGTTAACACTTAAAGGGATAGTTCACCCAAAAATAAGCCAATGATTTACGCACCCCGAAGCCATCCTACGTGTATACGACATTCTTCTTTCAGACGAATGCAATCAGAGTTATATTAAAAAATGTCCTGGCTCTTAAAGCTTGATAATGAGAGTGAATGGCTGTTTGACTTTAGAAGAACATTAAAGCTTATCTATTCATGATTAAAGTGTTCGAACTGCCTTCGTGAAAGAAAAATATCCATACTTTATCCACTAAAGTAACTAGCTTCCGGCAGACGGCCGTGCTGGCTGTACCAACTGTATTCGTCTGAAGGAAGAATGTCATATACACCTAGGATGGCTTCAGGGTGAGTAAATCATGGACTAATTTTAATTTTTGGGTGAACTATCCCTTTAACTATATATCAAGGTACAGAATCATAATAACTAGGGCTAAATAACTTGAGAAAAGGCTTTGCTTTTTGCCCCCTAAAAATATGGAAAACGTTAACTCCCACATTGCAATGTTTTCACAAAAGCCTTTGAGCTGTCAAAAGGCTGACATAAAAACCAGGACTATATCCGAAATTGGCCCCTATACCCTTAAATAGTGCACTATTTGAGGGGACAACCATTTGTAGTGGCCTCCGAAACCATAGTGGATGTAATCGAGTACACTCATTTAATCCCATAATGCACCGCAACAACGAGTGTATTACTGATGTACACTCAACGGCTAGAGAATACCCACAATGCCCTGTTAGACTCGTGCCGAATGAATTCCCACATCTGACCAGCAGATGTCTACCAAAACTGCTAGTCCGATGTGGCTGCAGTGTACTCTCATACAGGTATGAATTCATTTTTAATTGATTCTTAAATTGTAAATTAAGGTTTACACATGCAAAAAAATATTTTCATTACT